>NC_090926.1:300871506-301496506 GCF_040938575.1 Ambystoma mexicanum
GAGGAGACCAATTGGAAGGAAGGAGAACGCTACACACTCCGTAGCATGGATAGTGGATGCAGATTAGAAGCTACCAGAAAGGTGTCTTTATCCAGACAGATTGAGATTAGAAGTGGGATATGGTTTTCAAATAGTGTTGCCATTAAATATCAAAGGAACAAATGCCTGTGGTGTGCGATATAAATATGCTCATTATTAAAGTGGAAGCAACCCTATAGCCAGTGAAATCATGAATAGGTCTTTTATGAAGATCATACCATGAGAAGGAAATCACTCTGAAGGGCTGACAATTTTGAAAGGTTTAGGGACTGGCGATATAATATTAAATGAGATGCTCAGGATCACACATTGGTTAAGGGCTGAAGGAGTGAAGCTGGGATTTGTGCCAACACTGCAATTTCTGCATTTGAACACTTTCTTTTCAAGTTCTTACCATTAACTAAAACAATCCCATTTTATAAAAAACGTACTTGGAATGTACACAATTTTTTTTTAATTTGATTTAATTGTACAAACAATTTTTTCAAAGGTAAAATAAAAAAAAAGTCCAATGTTTCCATAGTTTCCAAAGAGGTCCCTTTCAGCCTTAAGTGATCCAAAAGAAGGCACGAAAAGAAAGTCCCTTCCTTGTCCTCCATTTTGACCCATAATGTTTATCTCGCTGCCTGCCCTGTTGGATTCTTTGCGTAGTTCTAGTTGTTCTCAAGGTCTTTAACCAATTTCTGTTATCAAGCTTCCTTCCATTATTTATTTATTTAATCCTTTAAGTCTCTTCGTGTATTCACACATTTTCACACTTGAAGTCTTTCACTTCGATGGAGCTCTTTTTAATCCCCTGGACGTTCCTCCTATTACTTTTATTTAGTTGTTAGCCTAAGGTTTTCAAAAAAGGAGGCCACTGCAATCACATTTTTGTTATTTTCTCCTTCGTTAAAGGCTTGCCACCAGTCATCCTCTGTCAGTGTGGAAAACGATAGCATTATTTTTCCTATATAAACTGCTCTCGATGTATTGGTACCTTCACATTTGAGTAGAAGATGTCGGCTAGTTTCAACTATCTCCTCTGATATGCAGTATCTACATTTATTATCTGATGACAATTTCCTTATAGATAGGATTTCGTTAGTGTGAAGTTGATTTAATCGAATATGTTCTAGCCAGCTTTTTATCCGGGAACTTTTTCAGGTAACCTCTTGTATCATATAGTTTTTTCGGGGCCGTTGGGAAATCTTTCGTCAGCTTATGTGATCGCGCTATATCCTCTGTCCTAATCCAATCTGCTTCAAATAGTTTTTTTGATATCTTGACTGGATTTGTTTCAAGTGTCTCTTCCGCGACATCTAGATCTTTCAGTAGCTTCGTATTTCTCAACTTCCAATCTTTTAATGCCCGAATCGTGTTCATTGTCATCTCGTTTTTCACCAACTCCAAAGGTTTTATTTTATTTTATTCTTCAGTTGGAGTTTTCGATATAGCATTAGCATGTTTCTCTCCTGGATCGCTTTTAGTGACACAAGACATAGCTCTCTCCTTAACACTGGCATAGGTGTAGATTGTGCCAGATTAAGCACTTTCTTCCAGAAATAGCTCTCTAGTTTAATCCACAGTGTGTCAGGTATTAGGAACATTGCATCCGCTCCATAGAGGATTGCAGGGACCACCTTTGCCTTATAGAAGTTGATGACTGCCAATAATGAAAATTTCCCATATTTTTTGTCAATCATCCTTGCTTGTGTTGTTAACGTTTTTATCTTTGTCCATAGCAGATTTTGCATTGTTATTTCTGACTCATTGATTGACATCATGACTCCCAGATATTTGAAGTCTTTTACTTTTTCCAGTTTTAACCCCTCCGCAAACCAGTTCTGCTTGCTTTGGTTCTTCTTTTTCTTGCCTTCCCAGGCCATTATTTTGGTTTTTTCTGGATTTAACTTTAGGTTATTCTGCTTTAGATATATGATCAGATTCGTCAACTGTCTTTGCAGACCTATCGGCGTGTTATCTATCAAAATAATATCGTCTGCATATAACAAGCGCAATATTTTTTCACCCCCAATAACAGGAGGGAAGCATCTTATTGCCTTCTCGTGTTCAGCATAGTCAGCGATGTATGCGTTAAATAAAGCAGGGGCAAGGGGGCAGCCTTGTTTCACCCCCCTGGAAGTTGGAATTTCCCTCGACAATAGACCATCTTGCCCAAGCCTTACTTTGATAGATGTGTCCTGGTACAATGTTTGAATCGGGCCCATAGTCGCTGGAGGGCATTTCATTGCGGCCAGCTTTTCCCATAGTTTGTCCCTGTTGACCTGGTCAAACGCCTGTACCAGGTCAACGAATGCCATGTATACGGGTTGACCGGTCTGCATAGCCTTGGCATTGATTGTTGTTAGCATCAGTATATTGATCGATGTTCCTGCATTTTTTACAAATCCTGTCTGGAATGGGTCTCCCCCATTATTGGCTTTAAGCCACGTTTGAAATGCTTCCAAGGCGAGGCCGCCGTATATTTTCCCAATGACATCCAACAAGGATATTGGGCGGCAGTGGCATGGATCTTCTCGATTTCCACGTTTAAAGATTGGAACCACTATCGCTTTTCTCCATGACGCTGGTACATTTTGCTCCTGGTTGCAGGTTTTAAAGATGTTACTGATCAAGGGAGCCCATATTTCTTGGTGTTGTTTTAGGTCACAATTTGTGATCCCGTCCGGCCCCGGGGCCCTTGAGTTGTTAAGTTTTTTGATTTTTGCCAGGATATCTTCTTCCTTTGTTGTGATCTCCCACGGCAAGTCAGTCCCCTTTTTCCTTTTTCGGAGGCAGGCACTCTCTATTTCGGGCAGTGGTGCATATAGGTTGGAGAAGTGGGAGATCCAGGTCCCTTCTCCTACACAGTTTTGTAGGGCGGTAGTAGATGACGTCATAGTTCCCTTTATAAGGGTCCAAAAGTCTCTTGATTTTTTCCCACATAGTGTTTTTAACATTAACTCCGAATCTGCCTGGTAAAGGGAGTGCCTTTTTTGAATTATCCAGGATTTATAGTTCCTATTGGCGCTCTTCCAACTTTCATGCGCCTCTTGTGTATCGGATCTGATCGCCATCCGCTTTAGTTTTCGTACAGTTCTTCTTCTTGTTACTAGTTCCTGGTTATAGGCATGAAGATGATTCATTGAGATCTTTTTGGTTTTGTTTGTCGTACTTGGAATGTACACAAATCACATTACTAGACATGACAATTTTTAACAAAATATTACAGAAGGGTTCTATGCAAAATGGGAATGGTTCTAGCTTCATTCGCTCCATCATCAAGGGAAGTATATAAGTACCAGCATACCAATCGATGTGATTTAACAAATGTAATCTGGGCATGTCTTTTGTATTTTAAAACTTTAAATACTTCCAAAACAATGGCTTGTGACATTTTCATTTATAAACGTGCATAAAAACCTTTGACATGTACCAAAAAGCTAACAATGTTTTGTGTCAAACAAGCAGACCTTGAAATATGCTTGCCTAAGGCCTGCAACATCTGGCCCACTCTTTTCTGTCTACCAGCCCTTCCACTCAAATGGTCTACATAAGAAGAAAGATCAAGTAATTGACTAAATGATGCCAGAAGCATGCAAGAAGGCAAACCTCACAGAAGACAGCAAAGTAATGTAAAATATATTAGATGATTTGACCAGGATCACTGTATCGTCTGCTGGAAAAGCCAGGATACAAGCATGAATGTTTTCGTTCCATAGTCTTAAATTTGGATACTTATTCACCCCTTGGACTAACAGTTTATGCCATCGTTGGAGGCGATTGCCTAGGTTTTACAACACCTCATCTGAACAAACCAATTTCTAGACCTTCACCATACAATGACATGTTAGTTTTTATAGCATTCCCAATCTGGTACAAGTACATTGCTGATACCAGCAGATGTTGTTCTGCAAATCCAAGTACATATGCAGGCAGTTTTATAAACTTCAGACATAGGAAAGGCTCAGCCAGCCTTGCTGGAATATGATATTCTAATTTTGCCTATGAACACATATCCCTGCAATGGGTGCTTCACACACTGAGCTAACTTCTGAACCATTGTCACACTCAGTTTATCAATATGCATTTCACTGTTGCCTATTGCACATGATGAACATAATTCCCACAGGAAGGAAAGAATGCTACAGAGTTGTGCCATAAGGAACACACAAACTATGTATACCACAGTGTACACAGAAAGCAATACATGACGACTTGATCAAGGCAGAATGTACTTGTCAAAACAGAAAGGCAATGGGTTTAAGGACTCAGCAGCACCCCATAAAATATCCTGATGTGTGCTATTTAAGACTGGTTAACAATGTAATCTTGCTTCTTCAGATCGGCTGCTTTTTTGCCCCCCCCCTCCAAGGTGGGGGCCCTGGGCAAGTGCCCCTTTTGCCCTCCCATAAAGACGTCTCTGGCGTCTTTATGGGTGGGCATTTTTTCCATTCCTCTGTAGAGGAATGGAAAAAATGGTGGAAACAGCTGTAGAAATATGTGAGGACCTAGACACAATGAGTTCTTTTTTATACACCATCATTGGCAATGCAAAATGTTTTGGCTTTTTTTGGTAGCCACTTGCCAGGACTGTCCCCCAGGGGAGTTCGCTCCTGTCCATGGAATTTATGGGAGGTGCCCTTTCTGCCGGGCTTGCGGCCTGACACGGTAAACATCTTCGCACATGTCCTTCCACACGATCTTCTAAGTCGGGGAACCACACCTTTGGCCTCACCTTAGTTTTCGCAGCTCCCTGATGAACAGTATGTGCCAGTTCGAGTACTCTGGGTACCAGTTCCAAGGGTACAACTGTCTGTCTACCTCGTAGGAGTAGGCCTTCTTCTGAGATTGAGAGTTTGTCTCTCACCTTTTACAGTGCCTACACTGTAAAAGGTGAGAGACAAACTCTCCCCCCGCCTTGCGCTGTTATTCAGGACCTCTTTCCATTCTCTGCTCCGTATAGCCGACTGTATCACTTTGAAGACTTTGTCATCGTTGGACTCTCTGGCGACAACCTCCCTTGACAACGCCACCAGCATGGCCGCTTCCACAATGTTATGTATGATCTCCTGACATGCCACAATCTCCCCTTGACCTTGCTCCCTGTTGCTATTTGGGTGGCGGGACAGGTAGTCTGCGGGGTTGTTGGTCCAAGGCCTGTACAAAAGTTCCACCCCATATTCTATGAGGGACAGCATCCAGCGTTCAATGCATGGTGGGGGCTTCGATGACGCCCCGGCCATGATTGGTATCAGCGGTTTGTGGCCGGTGACCACGATCACCGGCTTACCGACGATGTAGAGGCGAAAGTGCCTGCAGCCCCACAAAATCGCAAGTGCCACCCTCTTGATTTGGGAATATCTTCTTTCCGTCTCTGACAGTGCCTTGCTTGCGTATGTGATTGGGCACATGCTTCCCTGGGCGTCCACCTGCATGAGTACGGCTCCCAACCCCACAGGGCTGGCATCCACTACGATTTCTGATTCCACCGTGGGATCGAAGTATGCCATGGTGCCCTGATCCGACAACGCTTTCTTAATGTCTTGGAACGCTTCTTGTTCCTTTTCGTCCCACGTCCACGGCACATCAGCCTTTGTTAGAGCACGGAGTGGTTCCGAGAGAGACGCAAGCCCTTTTATGAAGCGTCCGCAATAGTTTACCATTCCGAGGAAGCTGCGCACCTCTACAGGCGATTCGGGTGCAGCGGCCTCGCGAATGTCGCAAACCTTTTCCGGGCGAGATCCCCCTTGCATGAAAGATGAATCCGAAAAATTCTATGCAATCCCGAAAGAACTCGCACTTGCTGCGATGCAGTGTCAGGCCTAGCTCGCTCAGTCTCTGCAGTGTCAGTTCCAGCCGCTTCATATGTTCTATTTCTGACGACGCGAACACCAAAATGTCTTGCTCATGTTGACCACTCCCCGTAGGCCATCCAGCGCCCCTCTTATCGTGTTCTGAAACACTTCTGCAGCAGAGGACATGCCAAAGCTGAGTCGCTTGAATTGATAGAGCCCTTCGTGGGTGGTGAAAGTCGTTATGTATCACGATTCCAGGTGGAGCTCATGCTGATGGTACCCAGACCGCAGGTCTAACTTCGAAAATAACTTCGCCCCCTGCAAGTCGCTTACAATATCGTCCAACGTTGGGGTAATGTGGCGCTCTCTCTTTATTGTGCCATTGGGAAGCCGCATGTCCACACAGATGCAGACTGCACCTGGTTGTTTTGGCTTGGGCGCTACTACAATTGGGGACACCCAGGGCGTGGGCCTCTCGACCTTCTCGATAATATCCATCTCAATTAATGCCTGCAGTTCTTTTTCCACTTGTGGTCTAAGGTGAAAGGGTATCCTCCGGTGTTTAAGTGCAGTAGGTCTTATCGTTTCGTCGATGTGTAGGCAAAACGGTGCCACTTTGAGTTTGCCCACCCCTTGAAAAATGTGCTCAAACCTGCTCAGGGGCTGTTCAATGTCCGCCTGATACACTGCCAGCGTAAAGTGGATGATGTTGAGGGCTTCTGACGCCAAGCAGCTCAGAAGGGAGTGGGGACTGATGTCGGTTACATAGAAGCAAGCCTTGATTGCATTTGGACCATGGGTCACTGGTGCAATGAAAACTCCCTGGATTGGCAGGGGCGTGTCACCTCCAAACGTGTAAATTCTCGCCTTTGACTGGTCCAGTTGCGGTGGGCCCGGGATGGCCATGTAGTGCTCCGTGGCCAGCACACACACAGATGCTCCTGTGTCAATGAGGACAGGTGTAGGGGTGCCCTTGATGTCTACCATACAGGTGGGTTGCCTCCTTTTCTTGGCTCCCATGGTGATGTTCGAAACGAACAAAATGTCTTTGTCATCTTCTTCCTCCTCAGCGATATTGAACCTCTGCGCGTCTTGCTCAAGCGTGGCTATGCTCTGCGGCCTCCTGAAATTACTCCCACTCGCCCTCACAGGGCCTCTGTGTGTCATCACTGACACTGCAGCACGGCACATTCTTGCGTAGTGGCCTGGTGTGTTGCACCTCCCACATACCTTTGACTTCGCTGGGCAGTCCCCAGCATGTGGCAGGTCGTACCCGCAATAGTGGCATACCGCTGGGGAACCCTGTGTAGGAGACACCTCCTGGCGCTTCTGGCTCCAGCGGGATTTCGATGGGGTGGATTTCCCTATGGCGAATGCCTCCTCCCATTTGTTCGGGCGTACTGCAGCATCCATTTTTGCTCCCCTACTTTCAGCAAGCTCCTGCCATTGTCTAAGATCTGTGCTAATGTCATTCCGGTTCTCGCAGAATTTGCCTCTGTAGTTTACTGGAGCTGCATCCTTGTATCAGCTGGTTCCTGATCATCACCTCCTCATTGTCCCACATGCACGTGCTCGACAGTTGACGCAGTCTAGCGCAGAACTGGTCCAGGGTCTCATTGTCGTGTTGTTTCTCCCCACACATCACGAACCTATCAAAGTCTACATTTGACAGTGGAATGAAGTGATTTCGAAGAACAGTCTTGACAGCAGCATAGGTTACCACTTGAATGTTCAAAGACTCATGGATGGGTAGCACCTCAGTACCTGCGGAATATAGGAGCGTAGCGACCTTTGCATCGTCCTCATCTTCCCCTGTCGCTCTGAAGAACACGTCCAGCTTTTTAATTCATATGAGCCACTTGGGCCCCAACTTGGAGGAGGGTGGGCCAGAGGTGTCAAACTCCGGCATGGGCGCCAGAGAGCCATGCTGCCGACGTGCCACTCTCCCAGGTGCCGCAGTCTCCCCATCGGTGTCACTCATTCTCGCAGGTCGCAGAGGCACCTCACTTACTTGATTGAGGCCGCAAACCTGTTCTTCCGGAGTGACCCTTCGTGTTGTACCACTGGCCTTGGCGTTCTGGCAGTGCTGACTGCAGGTTTCACCTTCAGAGACCCACCATAGCCGGGCCCCTGGGCCTGGATTGCTGGCTCCTCATCTGTGACAGTGAAGAATGAGGCCTTACAGGCCAAAATCGCGGCTCTCCAACCTGGAGAACCACAAAAGTTCCAAAAATTATGGTGGGGGGGTTTCCAACTCGTGGGCAGCGCACGAGCACCCTTGAGGGCCGCAACTGCGCCACGAGCCAAATCCAAAATGGCCAACCGTTACAGCGTCAGGTTCGGGCTGTCGGAGGAAGGATTAGTGCTAGTTACGCTCCCGCGCGCAACTATGATCCTCCTGCTTGCAGACGTCCTTGTCGCCAATGTTGTGCTGGCTGGTGCCTCGGGCCGCTTCACATACATGCATCCACACTCACACGGACAGATGCGCGGAGACGTGTCTGGTGTTTATGAGGTCCCGGCGGCACCTCCCGTTCAGGACGTGTTTATTGCTAATGCGCATGCGTGAGCCCAAACGAGGCTTGCGCATTCGTGAGCATAACTCGCACTGCAACACCAGGCACTGCTGTAATGGCAATAAAAGGCAATAGAAGGTAGCAGATCCAAAATGGTGCGAGTAACTGGGCTTATAATGGCAGTACCTGGCAAATGCCTAATACGTATACACAAACAAGGCAAAACTATTGGCTTTGCCAATGCTTGCAACATTTTGGGCTTTTGTGTAGGCATGGTAAGGCACTTGTCAGGCACAGCCATTGTGGTATTAACTGGCCATTGATAGTAGCAGGTGCAAAACGGTGCGAGTACCTGGCCATCTGTGCCTGTCAAATGTCTAATACACAAGCCAAAACTATTGGCTTTGCTAATGCTCGTTTCTATTGCCAGTCTGAATACTTTAGCTGTTTTCTGTAACGTTTGAGAGTCAGCATGATTGAGGGCGTTGGGCCTGCAACATCATCTTGTGAGTTGTGCGCCCTTTTGGTGGCATAGAGACTGGCACACTTCTCACTTGTTCTTTGATTGGCTCAAGACACGTTTGGGCTGCCAGTGCATCTGTGGAGCAAGCATTTAGGACCTTAAATATATTCGTCCGGCTGTGTGATACCAGTCGCCTACTATCTAAAACGAGTGTGCCAAAACGCTCTTGACTTTTCTCTGCATGGCAGAGGCCATTTTGATGGCTTTCCTCCTCACCATCTGAATTCATTAGCTGCGCCCTCCCCACTTTTTTCTCCAGCTTTGTGCATGGGCTTTTCACTTTGGGTTGGTCCGTGTAACTGATCTCGAAATTCTGACCATAAAGGCAAAACACCTTAAACATTCAAAGAGTCGAGCGCGTGTCTTTCTATGTCTGCCCCTTCTGATTTATGCGGAAATAATCTATCATAACAGCCAGCTGTTTCTGGAGCACATTTCCTGTTTTCGCACTGAGGATTGCGTAATCTGTAGTAGGGTGGGCACAAAAAAGTACTTGGGTTTCGACATCCCTTATTTGCACTCAAAATAAAGACGTGGATGTTGTTTGGGTGTATAGTGTGGCAATAAGACCCTGTTGGCTAATGGTCATTTAGAGTGCTAAGAAAAGGAAAATCTGGGGTACTTAGCAAGCGCCAAAACATGCTGTTCTTAAAAAGATGCATACAACAATAGGCACTTGGATACAGTGTTATGTAATTCATTAGGTTGCAGAACATTTGCTGATGTTACCCTTTGCAGTATCCATGTAGACATTTGATTCTAGGGCACGGGTCCAGTCCTCGAGATCTCTAACCACATCGGGTTTTCAGGGTAACAACTACGCAAATACCTCCCATTAAGATGTGCTGTATAGGTGCGATTATTCCTAAAACCTGGAGTGAATTTAACTCTAGATGGCTGGCCTTAGGTCTACGGCCCTCCATATCTTTACAGATAGCTATAGTGCCTTTTCTTATGCTAAGAGGTGGAATCCTGTTAAGAATTATTTTTGGTGTTGGCTAAGTGTGCACATTCCTCTCTTGTTGATAGTGTATCTGTGTGGTTCAATAATCCATCTGTAATGATGACAATTTCGAAACAACTGTAACGTTTTCCAAATGAGCCACAGAGAGATCTGCATTCCCAAACCCCCCCCCCCCCCCCCTCCCCACAGAGTCCTTCAGACTCTCATCTGTGTGAACAAGAAAGGAGCGAGGTATGTTTTGTTAATTGTAATGAATGGCTCAAAAACTAAAAGGCATTATGTGACTGTGACCTGGCCAACATGGCGCCCAAGTAAGGCATCCAACACATTCAGAACCTCTGGGAAAAGCTGTGCAAACCATAGGCCAGGGGGTGTTATGGGTGGCCCAATGTTGATGTTGTGTGTGTGCTAGTGCTTCTGTGCGCTCCTCTAATAAAAAGGGGCTCTGCTGGCACATCAGGGGCAGTGCAGCCCCAGGAAGCGGCAACTCATGTCTGTGTCTTTCTTGTGATCAAGATTGTCGTGTGCCCGCGGTCTTGTTTTACAGTCTGGCCTGGGTGCCACCAGAGCCAAGGCTGTTATGTACTGGTTGTCCCCAGCCTGTGTACCTGGATCCGGTGCCCCGAATCTACCAAATCTACCACGGTAACCCCTGTCTTCCCCTCTGGGTGCTGTGTGCCCGCAGCTAATGGATCCTGCCAGGTGATCCTGGCGCTCGGCGTGGCCCGCCCCGGTGACTGGAGGCGGGCCACCACATTGGCGACGAGGGCAGTCCGGGCCCTGTGTATGCGCACAGGTTGCGCCGGGAAGCCCGTTCCGGAGGTGAAGCGGCATCAGCCAGCCACGTGTGAGGGGGCGGAGGCGGCTGCAGCCGCGTGACAAGAGCCGTGGGTGGCCCAGGGCTCCGTGCTGGCGTTTGCACGGGCCGCCTGGTGCCCGTGTGTGATGGCGGGCGCTGCAAGAAAATAAAAAAGGACCAGCTGCGGTCCTCAGGCGGCCGCGTGCGTGGGAGTGGCGGCGGCCGCATTGATAAGGCTGCGGTTTTCAGCTCACGGTGGCAGAGGAGCAACGAGGTACTTGGGGCAGGCAGCCGCCCCTGGGAGGAGTGACGGCCCCACCAAGAACTGGGCTGCCGGGTGAAAAGTTACCTCAACACCGTATGCTTTATGCCCGGCCTGTAGGGGGAGTGGCCTCAACATCGTCAACCCCAGAGACAAAGGAAGGGGGCATGACCTAAATAACTGGGCCGCGGTGGTGAATCAAATAGAACACACGAGGCAGCTGGCCCCGGCGGAGAGGGTAGAAGAGGAAGCCCAAGAACAAAGGACCAACAGGAAAGGAGGGGGGGGGAAATAAAGTTTTGTCCTCTTCTCTTCCCTTCTACAACAGAGAGGCAATACGGAAGAGGAAGGCCCTCCCCTGGAGAGTGCTGTTACCTTTGCCCCAGACTCCCTTCAGGGTAGCGGCTCCCTGAGGAGTGCTTGTGCGCCCACTGGGACCTGGGCTTGGCAGGGTCAAGGAACAGTTGTTTGTATCACCCTCACCAACCAATCACCAACAGAGGGTAGCGGCCCCTCAAGGAGTGCTTGTGCACACTCAAGAACATACACTCTGTGTAGCCAGCCCAGGGGTCCATCACAAATGAGCGCCACACCCTGTACCCATCATGGGGGATGAAGATAATGAGGTGGTGTGTCGACAGGGTGTTCAGCTCGCGCCTCTCTATCCCTTTGATGTCGTGGGTGCACCCGCCAGCCTGGGGCCACGGTGGACGGCGTGGGTGCAGAACCTGGAGCTGTATTTTGAGGCGGTGGAAGTCAAGGACAGAGTGAAACTCCCAACACTCCTATACTTCGCCGGACTGGCCGTCCAAAGGCTGTTCAAAACCCTATGGCCTAGAGACCAGTCTTATGACGGAGCCATCGAAGCCCTCAACAAGTACTTCAGGCCCATGGTCAACAGGGACTATGAACAGTTCAGGATGAGGTGCTCGAGGCAGGAGGAAGGGGAGAGCCTCGATGCATTTCATGGAAAGCTGCATGCCATCGCGCTGTCCTGTGCGCTGGGTAACTTCGAGGAGGACGAAATCAGGGTGCAAATCATCTACGGCTGCAGTTCATGGAAGCTGCGCAAACAAGTCCCGGGGGGCTCAGCGCTAACCCTCAAACGTATATTAGAACTTGGCTGTGCCCAAGAGTTGGCGGAGATGCAGGCCTCGGCCATGGACTTGTCCAGACAACACCTCAAGCTGGAGACCCCCATACAACGGATCAAGTTGGAGGAGGTGTCAGCCGTCGGCAAGTGGCAAGGAGGTAGGCCAACGAGGAGAGGGGACAGGCCATGGAGAGACCCCGGAGCCACAATATGCCATCAGTGCGGATGGGACCTTCCACATCCGCAAGACTGCCTGGCGAAGGGACATATCTGTGGGAGATGCGGAAAGGTGGATCACTTTGCACGGGTGTGCCTCGCCCCAACGCCGGTCAGCATGGTGGGGACACCAGGGGGGGTGGGTCAAAGGAGAGTGCGGGGAGAAAGACCCCCATAGTGGCTGCGGTCCAAATGGCTGAGGATCAAAGGAGGGAGCGGTATGACTTTGCCGAAGAAGAAGATGAGGAAAATGTGTTCTTATTGTCCTGTGGCCGCATCAGCGGCCAGTTCGATCCGGGCATCTTCTGAGTCCTAGAGCCCGCTGTCGGCACCCCCCCCACTTCGGATGTGAGGACTGGAATACACCCATCTGTTTGCCGTGTTCAAATCATTTGTTGGTTGGTGCGGGGTCTGGAATGCACCCTTGTTGCAGTATTTGTGTACGATAGGACGCGTGCGTGGACTGGAATGCACCATAGTTTAGACCCTCCATTGGGTCAATGTTTGCAGTGTGTTGTGGGTTTTTTGATTATAATAAAGGAGGGATGTTATGGGTAGCCCAACGTTGATGTTGTGTGTGTGCTAGTGCTTCTGTGCGGGGAAGCGTCATGACATCATCATGACGCTCCTCTAATAAAAGGGGCTCTGCTGGCACATCAGGGGCAGTGTAGCCCCAGGAAGCGGCAACTCATGTCTTTGTCTTTCTTGTGATCAAGATTACTGTGTGACCACTCCATTGTTTTACAGCCTGGCCTGGGTGCCACCAGAGCCAGGGCTGTTACATACTGGGTGCCCCAAGCCTGTGTACCTGGATCCGGTGCCCCAAATCCACCAGGGTAAACCCTGTCTTCCCATCTGGGTGCTGTGTGCCCGCAGCTAAGGGATCCTGCCAGCTGATCCTGGCGCTCCGTGTGGCCCACCCCAGTGACCGGAGGCAGGCCACCACAGGGGGAGGGCCCTGAAAGGACCAAAATGACTGCTAAGTAATGTGCCTACGGGCAGTAGAAAACAAGTTCAAATGATGTCTTACTAATTCACCCGAGACCCACAAAAGGCACGCATGTTCGTTTTAAACAGAAATTTAAAAAATTGCCTTCTTCGCCATCTAGAAACCGCTAGCCTACTTTAAACCAACAGTAAAACTACGGCTGAAATGGTTGGACCGCATTCTGTAGTGGGGGTTGCTTATGGCTAACATCAAGAGAAGTGTGCAGCGAAATCGTGTGTCTTTTGTAAATTGGTATTCTTTTGGGTGTCCCCAGAAACTGCATAAATCTTACAAGAGACTTTAATGGCACGACAAGCTACACAAGTTGACAAAGTAAATGCATAAACCACATAAAATATGATATTCTCAGTAGTGGTGGTATCTTAATGCATGCTTATTAAATAGTCCACGTTGCTTGTATTCACTGTGTCTCTTTTGGTGACAGAAACTTAGACACATTTCTCTGCTCAGCTAATGTTGGCAATTCTTTGAGCCCTTGTGTTTTACTTGCAACTTTGCTCATGTTCCCGGGGAACGTGTGGGAGTTAGTGTCCTAAATGCCTGTCTGTGCAGACGAGTATCTCCCACCAGTCTTTGTCTCCTGAGTTACACTTTGTATGTGTTGGGCACCACTGCGACTTAACGCCCAGAAGCATATATGCATATCGGGTGTCGAAACAGAGACCCCCACGCCCCTACCCCCAGTGAGCATGCGCGGAAAGGCAGCAGCATCACACTGCAATCCCACGGGCAAGAGGGGCGAAAGTGGCCTTCTCGGGGACTTGAAGATTTGACCCGATTTTTTAGCAGTCAGGTCGGCCCAAGCGGCGTTTAGGGGTGACAAACCGTCTGAAGCTGCGAGGCCTCCAAGGGGCCTCCCAGGGGACTTTGGCACCCCCTTGTCTGCTGTGTGCATTTTAACACCCACCACTCCTGAATCTGAGCTTCAACGGTAGGTGTAATCTTGCTGCCACCATCTGGCTGCTGTCCACCCCCTCGCACACTAACACCTCTCACCAACCACCAGCAGACAGACACATGGCAAGGTGCAGGCTGGCTACAAAGGGAGCGTTACCCATTTACAGCTGTATTACGCGCAGGTCTCGCCCCCCTGCCACCTAGACACTCTGTGGCAGGCTTGAATGACCTGGACTGCATGTTTCACATGATCTCTGGCTGTATCATGTATGCCTGCCTATGACCCACCACCCCCTGACCCCTCCCCCGTTCCTCAACTCCCTCCCCCCACCCTAACTGCCATATCTAGTTTTCACAAGGTTTCTTATTTTGTAGATATGTCTCGTGTGGTTCATTGCCTCCAGGTGTGTTGGGGAAGAGCAGTATTGTGTCCAGGAGTTATATTTGGGGAACCTGGGTATTTACAGTTGCTTAACATTTTAAGAAAGTATGCACTATATATGTTATAGATTGGTATTTATTTATTTGTATTTATTTATTTATTTTACTGTGCATTTGTAAGGCACTTATACATCAAGGAATTGTGTTTCAAAACACGGGGCAAAGGGGAGGGAACAAGGGAACAAGACAATGGGCTAAATTAACAATGAGGAGCAAAAGGCAGAGGCAGTCCTACTAGGCATTGTGAACATTTGGAATGTGCAAGTGCAGAGAGAGAGAAGGGACAGGGGAGAGGGGTAAGTGCTGGAGGTTCCACAGAGGGGGAAGTTCCAGGGAGCCAGTTGCAGGGCAACAGGTAAGTGCAAGGTAGTGACCACTTGGTAAGAGAGTGGTCACCTGCCAGTGCAATATAGTGCAGGCCAGTGAGACAACACAGGCCAGTGGGTACCCAAAGGCAAGTGCAGGGGGAGGGTGGAGGCTGAAGGCGATTGGACAGAAGGCCAGGACCCAGGAGGAAACATAAGGGCACAGGCCACCAATCTCAGCAACCGTGGGATTTAGCACGGGAGGGAGAGGGGGAAAGAGAAGGAGAAGGAGAAGAGGAAAGTCTTGTGGATCTTGCAGAATATGAGGCAATCCGGCTAAGAGGGAGAGGAAGGGGGAGGTTGTTCCAGAGGAGGGAGCCAGCCGATGAAAGAGATTGGCCACCCCCTCACTGCTTAGAGAAACCCTTGACAAGCAGAGAGTTGTAGCCACAGGATCATAGAGATCTGGAGGGAGAGTATTTGGTGAGAGCCAGTTGTAGATAACGTAGTCCTAGGCCCTAGACAGCCTTATGGATGATGCAGAAGGATTTGAATTTGATCCTTGCAGCGACCGGGAGCCAGTGGAGATATTTTAGAGCTAGAGAGATACAGTCCCTAGTCTTGAGGCCAGCGATAAGTCTTGCAGCCCTATTCTGGATTAGCGGAGGGGGCAGAGAGAGGAAGAGGGTAGATTAAGGAAGAGGAAGGAGGCGCACCAAGACTGGATAGCAGACAGGCAGTCAGGAATGCTAGAGACAGTAGGAAGAGGTTCAGAGGGAAGTTTGAAAAAGAGTTGGGTGTCATCTGCATAACACTCGAAGTGTGGGTAGAAAGTGAAGATAAAGCTGAGCAAGCGGGGTGAGATGGATGTTAAAGAGCCAGCGCGAAAGGGTAGAACCCTGGGAAACACCACAAGTGGCGATAGAGGTGGGAGAGGAGAAAGATCCCAGGATAACCTGGGAGGGGAAGTCAGTGAGGAAGGAGGTCAGCCTGTCTAGTGCCCACTCTGAGATACCCAGGGTATCATGGAGGAGCCACTTTGTGAGGATGAGTGGTTGACCTTGTTGAAAGCAGAGGCAAGCTTGAGTAGAAGGAGAACAGCAGGTGAGTTAGAGTCAAGAGATGCAAGCAGTTCTTCACAGGTTTTCAGGAGAGCAGTTTCCGTGCCTCTTGATGCACGGAATCCAGATTGATGGTCATGTAGGCAACCAACGAGCTCAGTATGCTTGGTTAGTTGGGGGAAGACCAACTTCTCCAAAAGTTTCCCAAGGAAGGGAGTGATAGAGATGTGGCGGTAGTTAGCGGGAGAGAGGGGTGGGCGGAATGCTTTGTCAGGAGGGGGTGCACAAGGGAGTGCTTGAGGGAAGAGTGGAAAGACATGCTAGCAGCAGAATGATTACAGAAATCAGCAAGGGCAAGGGAGCCGATGTTGTCCTTGATAGTTCTGGAAAAACAGGGGGAGACAAGTTTGGAAGAGACCTTCATAGAGCGGACAACTCTAGTGATCTCATCCGATGTGATGGGAGAGGAGGAGAGAGTGCATGAGGGAGGATGAGAGGCCAGGGGTAGCTGAGGGCTGGGAGGAGGCGAGGGAGAAAGAATGAGTACTCAGGATGTCCTGAATTTTTGCAGTGAAGTGGGTGGCCAGTGCAGTGCAGAGGGCCTGGGAGGGAAGAGGCAAGGTAGAGACTGCAGAAAGATTGGCTAGTTACTTGCAGATTTTAAAGAGTTAACCCATGTTGTTGGATGCTTCAGAGATGTGAGCCTGGATGTGGGCCCTCTTCTTGGAATGAATGGAGAGACGATATTGCCTTTGGAGAATGAGAGAGGCCAGTTTGTCAGAAGATGAGCTTGAGGTCTGCCGCTTACGTTCACTTTTGTTTCAGGGCTGCAAGATTAGAATCGTACCGAGTATTATGCTTGGGGACAGGTTTCAGGTGGATTCTCATGACAGGGGCAATAATGTTGAGGGTTTTAGTGATGGCGAGATGGAGGTTGTTGAGAGCAGAGTCAGAAGTAGAGTCAGCAGTGGGAGGAGAGGGGAGGGATAAAGGTGGAAGCAAAGGCATCAACTGACACTTGTTTCATCCATATTTTTGTTCTCAGCAAGCTGCGTGAAGGCCCACCATCATCTCACTGCCAGTGCATTCATAAACCCATCTCATTCCACTTCAGGCATGCCACTATAAAATAAGATTCACACATATCACAAGAAAGAAAAGATATGATTTCTATACAGGCCTGTCTGATGTTGAATATGAGTCACTGAAGTCAGACTTAAAAAACACTAATTTAAGACAATTATATTATTCTGAGCCTATGTTTGGATTTATTGATTTCACATTTAGGCATTTGTAATAATCTATTATATAGCTATTATATAGCTTTATATAGCGCTTTCACCAAAGCACTTTACATAAAACACTCCTATAAAATTAGTATTACCTGCCAACCGGCATAAGAAAAAAAAGAAAAGTTGAGTAGACATTGCTAGGATTCAAACCAGGGACCTGCAGGTAAAACATAATTCCAGCAGTGAAAACGTAACCCTATAAGCTACCATCACACATCTTACTCCTTAAATGTGCATACCACAGCTTTGGGTGATGCATTGGCTATGGGAGGTTAGATGTCTTATTAATAATAATTAACATTTATATAGCGCTACGAACCCTCAGGCATCTGAGCACTGCTTATTATCACCCACGGTGTGTGGTGCTCATTTATCAACGCTCACTTCTCTACTAACCAGAGGAAAGCAGGTGGAATTAGTTTCATTGCAACCTTTCAACGCGGGACACATACCAGTTGTCACATATCAACAGACTCACAGGACACTTTCTAACCCAGTGCTGCGTACCCTTGCAACCACCGAATGCAATCTATGCTTTGGAAATGTTATACCCCTGAAGAAGTTCCTGTTATCATGTTAATTTGTGTAGGAACGAAACATGTAGGGTTGTTTTCTGCACTAAAACAAAGTGTTGTGAGTGGGATCTAAAACCACACCTGTTGTCAACAAGGCATTAGAGTACTAATGCACCAACTACAGAGTTACCTTTTGAATTGTGGTACTCTGTATCCTATCCTTACTTTCCTTGCCTTTTCCTTTTTTATTTGTGTGGTTTTCAAATTGATTGACTGAAACCCTGCTCTTTCAGAAAAGAGTACTGTATAAAATTGTATTTAAATTGAAGCGTTGTGCTTTCATTTGGAATTGCCGACTTGAACTGATCGGAGCCTCAGACCCAGAACCGGCACTGCGAGTCGCTCCTCGACTCTTGCCGCTCTTCATCCTTGCCACATGCTTCCTGGAGGAGGCGGGGCCACGCACGACACGTGCTCTGATCACGTGACCTCGGGAGCAGCCAAAAGACCAGGCTGCCTCCCGCACTGTGCGTTGTGCTTTCATTTGGAATTGCCAAACTTGAACTGATCGGAGCCTCAGACCCAGAACCGGCACTGCGAGTCGCTCCTCGACTCTTGCCGCTCTTCATCCTTGCCACACGCTTCCTGGAGGAGGCGGGGCCATGCACAACACGTGCTCTGATCACGTGACCTCGGGAGCAGCCAAAAGACCAGGCTGCCTCCCGCACTGTGCGTTGTGCTTTCATTTGGAATTGCCAAACTTGAACTGATCGGAGCCTCAGACCCAGAACCAGCACTGCGAGTCGCTCCTCGACTCTTGCCGCTCTTCATCCTTGCCACACGCTTCCTGGAGGAGGCGGGGCCACGCACGACACGTGCTCTGATCACGTGACCTCGGGAGCAGCCAAAAGACCAGGCTGCCTCCCGCACTGTGCGTTGTGCTTTCATTTGGAATTGCCAAACTTGAACTGATCGGAGCCTCAGACCCAGAACCGGCACTGCGAGTCGCTCCTCGACTCTTGCCGCTCTTCATCCTTGCCACACGCTTCCTGGAGGAGGCGGGGCCACGCACAACACGTGCTCTGATCATGAGACCTCGGGATCAGCCAAAAGACACAGGTTACCACCCTTGCGGCGTTAAGCCCGGCAGGGGTGAAGGGCGCCGACTGTTTTGCGGCTGTTTGGCACTGGTGGTGCTATACTCAGTCGGGAGATTGTGGAGGTTTACCCTCTGTGATCCCTTACAAAAATATACCCACCACTTGTGCCTTGGTGTAAAGGAGAACTCCTGTCAGATCACACGAGGAGCTGCAGTAACAACAGCCCACGGAGTGGACGACAAGTGGCAGTCCTGCAGTCATGACTGTCAGGGCTGCAAGAGCAAACAGAAAAATTGAGCTAAATGAATCCCCCATAGAAGATGACGAAGGTAGGTGTTTAAGAAGTATGAAAATGACACAAAAACAACAGGGAATCACCCTTAAGAGTCAGGAGAGAATACTGACATATAGTCCCAAGATAAACGAAAATGGCAGACTCAGTGAACGGGGTCTGCCAGAGAAGGGGGGCCAACAGACCTTACACCAGATTTTGGCCCCGCAGTCAGAACAAATTGTACAAACACAACAAATAGAACCCACAAAATCGTCAATGACTTCATCATGGGCGCGCACACCAAACGAAATGAAAAAACCACAACCGCAGCCATCGCTACCATTGCAATCATTACCTGAGCCTGATCCCAAACCTGATCCCGTCTTGGAGCCGGTCCCGGTCCTGGTTGACCTGGTTGACCTGCGCGGGGATCCCTCGGTTTGGATGCCGGGGGCTCATGGAATCGGTCCCTCGTCCATGAGTGGGGAGGGGAGTGGCCAGGGAGGCAGGGAAGGTGGGGAGGCTGTGGAGTCTTTGCAAAGTGCACCACCAGGCGAGCCGAGCCGAATCCCTCCCAGCACGGCCCAACAGGGTGAGCCGCGCCGCATGGTGGAGTCTCTCGGACGGGGGCCCCCATCCGTGTCGGGAGCTGGGGGGGAGAGCGGGAGTTGCTTGAGGGGTGAGACGGCATCCGCGGAGGACGTGGAGGAGCGTGCCTCTGGGGATGAGATTCGGACGGCGGGAGCCATGTGGGAGCAGGTCACGCCCCGGTCGCCGCCTCCGGAGTTGACGCCGGCCCGGATCCAAGTGGAGGCGGTGATCCACGTGGAGGCGGAGGGCAGCATAGACGACAAGGACGATCAAACAGACACGGAAGCAGTTCTTATGGCCAGTAAAGTCAGTAAAACGCCTAATTATAAAAAAAGGCAAAGACAAATGGTTAAAATTACCACTAAAAGAAAAAATGGTGGTAAATACTTCAACAAAAATAGGCCAACAATAAATGAAAAAAATTCAGTGACAAATTACTTTACGTCTCGAGTAAACACAAAAGCGGTTAACAGACATCACATGGAGCTATCGGACATGGAGATTCTCGATGCTCTAAATGAATGCTTACCCCCTTCTAAACTATGAAGACTAGATTGTAAAAAGAGTGAAAAGCAAAGTGCCAGGGACGTTTCAACACTGGAGGAGAAAGATGGGTCATTGAACCAGCTAGAAAAAGGAGTAAGGGAAGAGCCGGAGACACCCAAGTCACCACTCCGCCTAACGGCTTTACAAGAAACGGAGACGCCTAATGGCGATTTGCATCCACAAGTCGACATAGAAAAGAGAGAAGAGGGGGAGAAACTGGATAATTCGATTGCCAGGGAGCAGGAGAAATCAATAAACCAACTGGAAATAGAAAGCCCATTTGAAAAATCAGACACCGGGGATGAAGAAGAAGTCTCTGGTGGTATACCAACAGGGACGGACAAGTCAAATAAAATATTGCGGGAAGTAGATACCACACTATCTTCACAGCTTGATAAAGGAGGTACGTTTGAACCAGATTACGTAACATCCACTAAACCATTTCAGGAGCCCGATCCGAAATTAATCGATGGGACTAGACGGGAACGACATCTGAGCAAGATGGAGAAAAATATATATTCAGTAGATCTACCAACCCCGTCCAATTTGACAATACCAGTTCAGGCTCAAACGAAGAAACATTTGCATAACCACCATCAAAACCTGTGGGGCCATGAACCACTTAGCCCTCGACCGGATATGACGGAGAATCGAAGACGCTCACTGGATATTGCTGGATCGTTAAAAAATCAGGGGGGAAATACGACAACAATTATAACTGACGCCCCAACAAGGAGATCCTCAATGCAGCAACACTCATCGAGTCCAGCGGAACACTTAAACAAAAAGACTGACCTACTCTCTATTATGTCATCGGTAAACATAGCACTCTCTCCATTTATGAAGCTCTATGAAGCCATCGCTGACTCATTGAAGGACCACACTAGTATTCAAGCAATGATGTATAGCAAAGTCATCTTTTTAGAAGCCTACATCATGGCCTTAGAAGCAAGAAAAACAAATAATCGAGAAGCGAACCAAGATTCATCAGTCACGCCTAAACAAGCATGCCGGAAAGGTGAGGCTCAGATAGTGGCGAGAAAAACCATAGAGACTCAAACAATTACCATGATAGATTTAACAGCGAGCAAATCATCAGTAGAAGAAGCCACTAAAGTAGCAGAGACGAAAACCCGACCAGGCCAACCAGATATTACACTGAACTCAAATAAACCAGAAATTACAATTGAAGTATCAGGAGAAAAACTTCAAGGGCGAAAAATCGTCCAAAAAAAAGGGGGAACAAAAATACTGTCAGCTAGGCTGGCCAAGCCTGGTACTCAATCAGTAGAGGCGATTTTTCAAGTTTTTAAGCGGCCAGTAAATCACAAAGACAAAGTATGACTTGGGGAAAGTTCTGACACAAATATAGAACCCAGGAAAAGACAGGAAAGTTCGGAAACGAACAAGATACCATCACTGACGACGACTTATGATTTTCTGGCAAATGAGGAACTGATGAACCTGAGTCAATATGTGTCGGAAGACTCTACTTCAGGCATGAGCCCAAAGAAAACTTCTAATATTTCGCATCCACAATCTGCCAGTAAAACAAACAAAGCAGATAATAACATAGAGGTAAATTCACAACGGAATGAACAATGTCAAAAACAAAAAATGGTAAAGACCAGCAGTCAAAACAAAAAAGAAACCCAGGTAACTGAAACGTCGAGACAAAAAATTCTAAAACAAATGATGGAAACAAAAAAGGAGAGAGAAAGGGCTAGATCAAGAACACCGGAACATCGGAGTAGCAGAATTTTAGAGAAGGTAGATCATCATTCCCGTGCAAGACCAGAGGCCCGTGAGGGTGAACGTTCCAACCGGATACAGCGTGATGACTTTCAGTATCGCCAAGATGAGCAAAAGAGCAAAAGTAAAATCTCAAGAGGGCATACGCCAATGAGCGTTGATATGAAATACAAACATGGCAAACGTGGAGAAAACGAAAAGACCTCCGCAAATTCATCAAGAGGCTCAGGGGAAATGAGTTTGCAGTACAGAGATAGGACCAAATGGTCCAATCAAAAACCAAGGAAATGGGACCAAGCGAAATGGCAGATTAAATTAACTCAAGTGGAAGAAAATGAGGACAAGGTAACACTAAACAGAAATTCGGTGTTAAAACTGTTCAAACACATCCGAAACTTAAAATATATCAAATCAGAAGAGTTACTAGTGGTAGAACCAAGTCATAGAAACACCAAGGCCAGAACTTACTTGCATATAGCGTCAACAAAGCTAAAAAACACCTTCCTTGAAAACAAAAGAGAATTAGAAAATATGGGATACGACTTAAGAGTGTATCCGGTGACGCAGATAGGGCAGAAACACGAAAGTAAAGAAAGGAAGAGGAAAGAATATCCGGACATAAACTTGAATAAACAGTGGAATTCCAATTTTCATACAAAGAAAAGTTATACAAGTCCCGGAGTTAAGGAAAAGACACGAGTAATGCAAAAGCGAGAAAGGCAAAAGCCATTGAACCCGAAGGAAACCATCCACCATGGAAGAAGTGAGAGAGAAGACAAGAGACAAACCTATAGTGTCATGGAAACATCCTCTCAAAAGGATCAAAATCAGGAACAAAAACAAGAAGACACAAGAAAGATTCATAGAGTTAGGAAAACAACAGCCCAAAAGGAACAGAATCAGGAACAACAACAAAACAAAAGCGAGAGCGAACTTCCACTAAAATGTGTCCCAATGAAAGGAATATGGTCCTGGTTGCCAAAAGCGTTAACAGAAAAGAAGCAAAAATAGCAGTTTATTGGAGACAAGCACATTCAACAAGGAAAATCTAAGGCAGGACAACAGAAGCAGTCAATAAAAATGTGCTCGTGGAACACGAGAGGACATCTTCATCTCCTATCCGCATGTGACATGATTTTGGGAGCATATGATCTAATATGCCTTCAGGAGACCTGGCTGTGTGAACCACCCTCTATGAGGGGATTTGATTTAATCCTGGCACCCGCTAAGCAGGGCCGTTTGGGAAGACCATCTTCAGGGCTTCTGATCGCCTGTAAAAACGGATGCGGGATCAGACTAGAAAAAACATTGATCAGTAACCTTGATATATTGATGGTGAAAGCCTCATGGACCCGCAAGACAAATAACAAGGAGGGTTATGGAAAAACACCACTAATAATAGCAAACGTCTATTGGAATCCAGCGGCCATAAAAACAACTACCTTCCTGGAAAAAGTTGAAGAAGCAATGGATGAAGCCTTGGCAGGTCACTTAGTAAAACACTTCCTGATCTGTGGGGACTTAAATGCAATATGCTCTGCAGTCCCAGAGAATGGAAATAGACAAGTAAACAGACCACCAGGAGAACAGCGTGGAGAACTACGGACCCATCTGATGGAATCAAGAAATTTACACAATTTACATGAAGCCTTCCCAGACCCAAAGCATCTGCCATCATGGGAAAGAAACAATTCAAAGGCAACAATAGACCACATGTTTGTTACAGAACCGATTTTGGCCATAACAAAAGATTTTGGAATAATTAGAACAAGGTCTAGTGACCATAATCTGCTCTCGACTTCTTGGGGGGCATCAAGCCCCCTGAATGACCATATGGAAGCCAATATTGTAATCAATGGACAAGGAAATCGTCTAAAATTACCAAAGGAGCACATCGTGGAAATAGAGAACAGATTTAATTCCATGACGGAGATAGCGGATGCGAATAAAACCAACTATATTCCGCTTCTAACGAAGTACAAAAAAACTGCATTTGTAAAAAAGTTTGGCGGAAATCCACCAAAACATGTATTCGATAAATCTCTGGTGGAGAAACGATGTATCCTTTGCAAAATCCAACGTAGAGCAAAAACTAAAGATACACCGGCGGCATACGAAGAAGCAGTGGCTGCAGCAAAACACTACAAATCCTGGGTAAGAGGACACAGGTTAAAACTCTATCAACAAGACTCGGAAAACATCTTAAAAATTATAGGTGGGAGAAACACAAGGGAATTTTGGAGCACTTTGAGAGCCACGATGGATGTACAGTAAAAATCCTTAATAAGTGAGGTGGGTGAAGCAACATGGGTAAAACACTTCGAAACAATGTATTCGGCTCCAACGAAACCCTCTACCAAACTTTTTGGATGTGAGCCTGGCCCATGGCTAAAAGTGGATGATCCTGAGGAGATCCGACTAAAGATCTCAAGTTTAAAGAACTCAAGAGACCCAGGGCCCGATGGGGTCACTAATGTGGATTTAAAAACAAACCCTGAAGAGTGGGCAAGCTTACTGAGTAAAATCTTCAGAAAATGTTCGGATTTGAGAACCATACCGCCGTCCTGGAAATCAGCAACAGTGGTACCAATTTTCAAAAAAGGTGATAAAAAGGACCCAGCGAATTATAGACCAATCGCGTTGCTTGATGTCATAGGGAAAGTGTTTGGATCAATGTTGTTAGATCACTTTAAGATATGGGCAGCAAATGCTCCATGCGAAGACCTGTTTCAAACGGGATTTAAGAAAAATATGGGTACGACGGCCAATATTCTACTCCTTTCCATGCTGAAAAACAAAGTCCTGGAAGGTGGTCCAAACATTTTTGTGGCATTCATCTACCTGACCCAGGCCTTTGACCGCATAGACAGGTCCAGGCTCTGGTCTAAACTGGAGGCGTGGGATTGCCCAGCCACCCTGCTAAACCCAATTAAGGCACTGTATACAGACACCAACATGCGGATCCGTTTGGACCAAAATGGATTACTATCAAACCCGATATCAACAGCTAGAGGTGTGAAACAGGGGTGCCCATTGGCCCCGGCCTTGTTCTTGGCATTCATTGGCGATATAAATGGCTCAGACACAACAACACGATCTTTTCCACCAAAACTTTGCAAAATGCCTATAACGAGGCTCTTATATGCAGACGATCTAGTCCTTTTGGACTATACTCCCGTGGGATTACAGAGACAAATGGCTAGTTTGCAGAGTTATATGCAAGAAAATAGGCTGGAAATTAACGTTAAAAAAACAAAACTCCTGAGATTCGAGAAGTCGACCAGAAAAAGAAAAGGACCTTGCTTAAATCTTGAGGGCAAGCCGATTGAAACAGTCTTGGACTTCAAATATCTAGGAGTCACATTAGACAGCACAAAACAAGATAAAGCTATAGCAAATATCGTTAATAGCGAAAGTAAATAAAATGGCAGCCCAAGCCAGGGCAATAGATAGAAAGTTTGGCAGATACTCGCTGAGACCAGTGCGAGAATTTTACAAGAAAAAGGTGATGCCAACACTATCATATGGAGGTGACGCCATGATAAACTTGCCATTAGATATCTGGACCAAAATGGAGGCAAAGTTTTGGAGGAAAGTTCTCATGTTGCCTAACTCAACATCTGGTGCTTCAATTCGTAAAGAGCTTAGCTTGCCGTCCCTTAAAAGCTCCGTAGAACAGGCAAAACTGATGCTTTATAGGAAATGCCGGATGGCGGAGCCTCCATCAATCTATAATTTAATAAATCAGGAAATTGAACGAGCCACTATCAGAAGCCTAATGAAATGGAAAAATGATAACATCCGAGTGTTGAAACAAATTCAGGAGAACGAAGATACACTAATCACCAATCCGAAAAAAGTCCTCAAAAAATTACGAGAATATGATTGGATATTAACTTTGGAAATCGCAGGAAAAAATAAATTAACTGCACACCTGCCGCCAAATGTCAAAAGACTAAATGAATTACAAGAATTCATCAAAAAATTCCCTTGCAGGAAGGGGAGAGACATGCTGTTACGTGCTCGCCTCAATCTTCTGCCTACAAACGAGATCTTGGCAATAAGAGGCAAAGCCGCATCTAACTTTTGTCGTTTTTGCAATGCACAAGAAATAGAATCGATACGACATTTACTTCTAAAATGTGCCGCAAACCAACAAGTAAGAAGCCGTTACTTGAGACATATTTTTTCGGACTTTATTATAGCTGATGAAGATACTTGTTGGGCTCGTTTAATGGGAGGAGATAAGATAAAATGGCAGATAGCTACGTACAAAATATTGGAATCAGTAAATCTGCCACGGACATAGCACGCGACAAGGGCACATTTTAGCAAGACCCTCCGTTTTATGTGAATTTCATGACAAAACGTCATTTTGTAAAAATCTGTTTGATTAAATACAAATAATAAAAAAATTAAAAAAAGATATCATTATTAGGTGGATACCTATTATTATTTTTTCATTTTTCAACAGAAATATTGCACTTGTCACTTTGGGATGTTTTATAATGTGTTTTTATGATGTTTTATTACATTGTTTTTTATAATTGTACATTAAAGATGTTAGATTTTGCTAATATTTAAGTGCATTTTGGTTGAATTCTCCATGTACGCCCATTTAATTCCTACAATGTTGATGTGATTATATGTGACATATATACCCCACAGTCTAGTGAACTCCTCACCCAACCTAACGAGACGGGGAGTCTGTTTTCTATATTGGTAAACAATTTGTATCAGGGTTACACCCTCCTCTCTTAAACCTGATATCCCTTATTTTTTTAATCAGCTCATTTATCGACTTCAGAAGGATGAAAGGCTGCTGGGATTCAAACCTGGGTCGGCAGGCTGTGCACGAATTTCAAAGAGACCCCTCTACTTGCTGGGCTATCTGACCAGCTTCATATTATAACGCTTATTATTACAGTGCTTAGAAGCACAAGGAATATGTCACAGGCAGCTAGAAAAATAGTGTCATATTTGGTTTTAAAAAGGACTGGAGGGTCAGGAGATTGTAGTGAGTAGGTATCCTAATAAATATTTATTTTTAACTGCACAGTTGATTAAACAGCTCTCCTGGACAGAACCCACTCACTTCAAGTGAAAATTGTGACAAAAAATAAAAAACGTACTTCATCCCAAGCTCAACAAGAATCTTTGCCCCCACCACAGAGGTCCACTCCCTTGTTTGAGTTCACGCCGGCCTCAGTCTCAGAAGTCACCAAAATCATAAAAGGCCTAAAGCTGTCCTATTGGACAGAGCAGCTTACCTGCAAATCCAAAGGTATTTGGAATCCAACAACCTCTTGGGCCTATGGCAATCTGGATTCCACCCAGGCCACGGCACAAATATGCTCTTGTTGACTTAAAAATCCAAATGGCCGAGTTTAAAGATGATGGCAAATTAGCCCTCCTCTTACTGGACCTTTCAGTAGCCTTCGATCTTATAGATCACAAAATCCTATGCCAACACCTATCTTCTGCCGCCCACTTCTCCATCAAAGCTATAACCTGGATAGAATCCTTCCTAACAGAACTATGCAGGTTTTCTCCCCCACAGCAGCAACCCCCCCCCCCAGCCCAAGTAACCTGTGGAGTCCCCCAAGGCTCCTGTGTCTCCCCGACACTTTACATTTTCACTAAGTGCCTTTTTGCCCTACTAGAAGATTTGGGTATCACCTACACTAACTATGCACATGATACCCAAATCCTCCTCCCCATCTCAGGCACCTACGATACTGATACCAACTCTCTTAGCAAAATATACAAAACTATTCAAGCCTGGATGGCACAGCATGGCCTCGGCCTAAATGACGAGAAGATTGAGTTTTAGGTTACGAATCTCTACTAAACTCAACGAGCGACACAAAACCTTCAACATTGATGGGAATGTTATGACGGTATCTAAAGAAGTAAAAACCTTGGGTGTTTACTTAGACTCCTCCCTCTCCTTAACCAGACAGGTAAATTCTATTGCATCTGCAGCAGCATATATCTCTAAACTCATCAATACCTGCAGACCTTTTCTGAGCGCTGAGAGCTGCATCACGATTGCCGGAGCCTTTATTGTCTCTAGGTTTGCAGGTTGTAATATTCATAACATCAGAAAACTACAGATCGTCCAAAACAATGCGCTAAGAGCTGCCCTCAACATCCCTAAAAAAATCATATCCCTTCTGCCAGAAGGAATGCCCACTGGCAAGGTTCACGAGCGCATTGTATTCAAAACTCTCCCCTTGACCCACAAGTGCCTTGCCAACACTGCCACTAGATATTTAGTCAATAAATCGCCAAAACACAATCGGACAGCCTAAACATGCTACCTACTCACCATCCCCAGACATAAGCAACAGAAATCTGGGGGTTGCAGCTATCTTGTGGTAGCCACTAAACACCGGAATGCTCTTCCACTGTCACTAAGTTCAGAAGCCTCCTACTGGTCTTTCCGCAAAAGCCTAAAAACCTGAATATTTACAAAAGACCTGGAAAACTAGTTATGCTACCATATCCCCTCTGCATGAACAACTTTATCCAAACAGCTACCATTGTTATGCATGTATGTATCACCTCTTTATGCAAAGTTATCATTCCAGTAACCTTATTTATTTTATTTATTAGCATTTTTAAAGCGCTCACACAGCCTGGGGGCATCGAAGCGCTGTTACAGGAATATGTCTTAGTTGCCTATTTATAACGTGCTTAATACCCAGAGGTTTCTAAGCGCGGACCCGGGGATCGAACCTGTGTTGCTTCGTGTCAGTCTTGTTTCCAAGGTGAGCATGTTGACCTGAGCTATCCGCCGGGGACAATGAAGGTTTATAAGTATCCCTTCCTCCCCCAAGTCTGCACCCAGATGCCTCCGGGTTTTGTGCGCTATACAAATGTAAAAATAAATAAAAAATACTTTTAAAAGCTCAAGTTGGTATTTCAGCAGGGCTGAATCGGCTTGCCATCCATCTGAGGTTGATAAATTATGTATTTTTACATTTCGTAGTAATAACACCTATTTTTATATCGCTTAGAAGCAGATGGTGTCAGACATGAAGCACTATATGCTATAATACCAATTATTCTATCTGAATATGGGAAAATCGGTATCAGTCAATTACTGAGCTCACTAAAATACTGAATGCAAAAATGCCGTTTATTTTACGGATTTTGCTGCAATTGTATTTGGGGATGGGTTAGGGTAGTTAATTATGTAAGGGGACTATCGGGAGGGCGCAGGGGGTTCTCCCTCCCACGTATAATTGCGCAAAGAGAAAAGAACAATTCATAATTTTTGCATTCTGTATTTGTTTTTTCTCAGTAATCACACAGATCTCGAAAATCTAGGCCATGAGTATTTTTGCATAAAGTGATAGGCCTCAGAAACATACAACTCAAGTTGACACTTAAAAAGATACTCTAGGTCTGGGACATTCGGTCTGTCTGGCCTATATAGAGAAACACCACTCTCCAGTTGTAGCTTTGAGAATATAGCACATCAGTGACAGTCAAAACACATCTGAAATAAGACGTGCTTCTGCCAGGGGGTATTGCGATGGAAATATCATACAGCAGCACACAGCAGCAACATGCACAGTGTTCATATGACAAGAGTGTACTAGGTAGGCTCATAGTTAATGATCCTAGATACTTGTGGAAGATGACATAGGTTGGACAACCATAACCTGTTCTTTGTGAGATGGTCATTGCCTTTGGTCTCCAAATTTGACATACACATCTTTTTGATGGTAAATGCAATAGACCAACAGAAATATTTTAGCTCAGCCATGCTGCATCCAGAGGACCTCATCAACCTACCTGTGCCCTTTACACTTAACACAAAGGGAGCGTTTTCTTGTCTCCTATTTGCGGTACCGCTGCACAGTGCAAAAAGTAGCAACTCACCAAATGTTTCGCCTTGGACCTCACCAAACCCCCAGTCAGCCAATCATACAGTAACTTTACATTGTGCGGGGGACAGTGGGAGTGTTACGTGTATTGGGGCCAGACTGTGTGCTAGCCTCGGGATATAATTATGTAATGGCTGTGCCAATGGTGTGGAGTCTGTGTGGGTGGGTAGCTGTTTGTGAATCCTGTGTGGTATGTGTTCTTGCTGGGATCTGTTTGTGCTGATGATGTGTGGGAGTCCATGCTTGTGGGGTTCCTGTTTGTGTAGGTGGGGCTGTGCCTGTACGGTTGCGAAATGGATTAAAGGGTGGAATTTGTTTGTGGATGGAGCTGTGGAATGAGTTTGTGCATAATTGTGAGGCGGCAGCTCTGAGTAAGAGGATGGGCTTCCGTGTGGGAGGGGATGCAGGGGGTGCGTGTGTCTGTATGGTGGGTGGGGGGGGTCTTTATTTGTGGGTGGTATGGCAAACTAACTTGTGTGAGGGTCTGTGAGAATTGGTGGGTGCGACTGTATGGTTTAGGGGACTGCTGGTGCGAGGAGTACGTTTCCGTTTGATGATGGGTGTGTGGGGCACTGCTGCTGTGAGGGTTGTGATCTCCCTGTGTATGCATATCCGAGATGTTTTGCGAGCCGATTGGAGCTGCTGAGGCGAATGGGTTCTCACAAACTCCGCACTTTGGCAACTTTCTGACTTGACATGGCGGCGCGGTTAAGTATTTTGTGTTATTCCGCTGCGTCGGTCTTTGTGTGCCCGTCCTTGCGCTGATGATTGGGCCCGGGGTTGGGGGAATGTTTATGTGTAAGGGGTGGCCATGGGGGCATGTGTGTTTAGGAGCGGCGTGGGGATAACAGAATGGGTATGTAAACAGACAGCTGAGTAAATGTATGGGGGAGGGGCAAACGGGAGGGCATGGGGCGGGTGAAGTATTTGGGCAGGAATGTTTGGAATTTCGGTATTTCAATGGCGGGTAATTTAAAAGGCATTGTTTGTCGCCTTGCCTGTTTGATTTCGTTAAGATTCGCGTAAGGGAAATGTGACCGGTGCACCCACTCACATATAAACACACAAATACACACAGCCCTACAGCAACTCACAAACAAAACATATCACGCAGGCAAGTAAACGCACGCACCCGTACAGACACACCTCCCCTCCCCCACACACACGCCCTACACACACGTATACTCCCACTTAGCAATAAACAGAATGAGAAATACTCTCGCACAGAAAGACACGTGAAGGCAACCATTGGGACAGACAGCCGCGCGCACGCAGACGTCGAGGATTACAGACCACCTTCCACCGTGAATCCATACTTCAAAACCCTCTGGGTTTACTATAGACTCAGGGATGTTGGTCCAGGCGTTTTACTTAAGGCCAGCCGGCACCCAACGCTTCACAATGTTCTTTATTTCTGACTGCGCTTCTTTTCTGCTAGACCAGCATTGCAACGATGCCTTTGTGTGGAGATGCACTGGCATCATTTTGTCAGCACTCCTAGGGTTGTTATCAAAACATGGGTGTGCCATTATCCTTCTAAGTGGCTGCAGCATGGTCCCTCCATATGTTCTACCTCAGGCCCCCTCATTGGGATGTCGGCCCCTCTGTGTGGAGCTCTGTTTATGGATGATGCGGCAGGGACGTCATTTCACCAAAATGCCAGGGGTAGCAGAAGTGACATCACAATGCCACGCCCCCCAAGTGAGACATCACAGGAAGTGATGTCATTTGATCATGCCCCCACGTGACATCACATTAAGTGATGTCATTTGTCCACACCCCCAAGCGACATCACAGGAAGTGGCCTCATAAAGCATTATCCCTCAGTACACTACGAAAATATGGTTACAATATCACTGTATTGTGACATTTCATCCAAGAATGGATCATCATATGTAGCATTGTCAAGGTCCATGTTGCTTATGGCGACGAGGATGTGGAGCCATGATGAAATGCTGAGATGAGGAACCAGGATGAAATGCTGAGAGGATGTTAATGGCAGGTGATGACGATGAAAAATAAAGCTGCGGGTGAAGGTGGCCCTAGTAGAAAGTAGAGTGCTTGACAGCATGGTGTGAAGGCAATGCTGCGCTGTAGATACACCACGGAGTCAGAGAGGGAATGGCACAGGAAAGATGCAAGTCTGTAAGCCTTTAGGAGCGTATGGCCTCAGTGTAACGATCGTTGCATGGCCGAAATTGCCAGGTGCCTGCACAACCAGAGCACTCTGGGACATGTAGTCCCTTTTCTCTGGGCCATGCCGGAGCCTGGATACTGCACGTTCCCCTAGCTGTTTCCCTTCTGCAGGGGGGAACAGTGTGTCATTGTGGATGAGGTAAAGAAAATAAATAGCGTTATGCGCTTCCTCGTGCGTTCCACCATGGCCGTTGGTGAAACATACTGTGCCGGTGTCATCTTTGCTGGAGGGGAGTTTTTGTAAGAAAGTCCGTTGTGGGCATGTGTGTTGACTGGTTTAGCCTTAGGCTCGATGACGCACTGATTAATATCCAGTCAGGTTTTCAAACCTGCCGTAAAATAGAAATACATTACATACATAAATCAATAAATTGCACTTGAATGTAAAATGTGTAATCCTTTCCTTTCTTATACAAATTCGTTGTTAGTACTTCTCCTAAGAACTGAAAAGGGCTAGTTATTGGTGGTTGAACAGCATCGTATCTGCGCGGTGCTGAAAAGTATTCTAGAAAAACATTGTTGTCCCTCACACTCCACCTACACACACACACACACACACACACACACGACTCCTTGAGGTTTTCATGATAAGCGTGGACCACAAATATCAACCTGGCTGCAAAAAGTGTGCCTTACTTAGCGACATCCCCCGGTTTCTTTTCGGATTTGTGAAATCTTATACAAAATGATTTCTGCATTTATCATCAGACATTGTACATTAAAACATTGACTATGAATGTATGAGAAACATCTTTAGCAGAATATTTTATATTTATGTCTCAGAGTCGGTGCTGTCTGCCTGTGGCCTAGGGCCTGCGGCAGCACCACGGCCGCCGCAGGTGAATTCCGGACCATTGGTGGTGTCAAGGCACCTGCCCTGGCACACACCCGACCTCAGCCTGGGCCTGTGGTGGCGGTGCTGCCGCGGCCGCAGGCGAGAGCTGGGCACCAGTAGCACCGACCACGCACATGCCACAGCAAGCCCCACGCACACACCCGCCCCCCACCCACCTCTCAGTCTCACACACAGCCACTGTCTGCCACCCCTACCTGAGTCTGTGTACTCACCGGGCCTTGTTGCTGGAAGCGCTGGAGCTCAGGAGCGCCGCGCACATCTTGCAAGTGGAGTACGGCAGTACGGCAAGAAAGCTGTGGCCATGACCCCTCCTCTGATTGGATGGTCTCCAGAGGTCGCAAGAGATTGACAGAGGTTGTTGGCCAATCGGCAGCGGTCGCTCTTGCAACCTCTGGCGACCCCTTAATGACGTCCCTGGGATGCGGTGCTATAGGTACTTGTAGGGATGCATTACAGTACGGGCCATTTTGCGCCCAGCTCTCTCCCACAATAGTTACAACCCTACCTTCCCACAGACTGGCCCGACACATTTTTCTTTAATCTACAAAGCGGTGTGCACATCTAAGAATTCTACTTTTTGTCACAGTTGTACATAACATTTCTGCTTTTTTAAAAGTGCTTTTTATTATAATCTCATTAGCAAGCCTCTTAAACCATATAAAAGACATTAAAGCATATCATGCGATTCATGGCTTGCGAAACTCTCTAGAGTCAATACTTGTTCTATTATCCACATTGAATTTCATCATATAAAATCTGAAGCTTGCCCAGTACTAGAAACCATCAACTTGCTATATTTTTCTTTGAGCTTATTACATCACACAAGTTTCTTTACCTTTAGGTTTTTTTTTTAAATAAAAGGGAAAACACACAGACAAATATTAAACGCTTAACATCCAGCAATCTTTCCGACTGTCTCTCTGCCATTAAATATTTGATGGCTTTACACTCTCTGATGTTAAACTCTACCTAAACGGAGGTGCTCTTCTCCCCTGCCAAAAACACTCTCCCATCTCTTCCTCTGCCTATCCAGTTTCCGCCTGACACTGTACTCTACTCTTCTTCAGCAGGAAACCTCATCGTAATCTATAACCCTTCTCACAACTTCTCAACTTTTATCTCAAAACCTGGAAGAGCAGCTCGCATCAACCTCCTAAATATCAGGAAAATCAGGCACCTCCTTCCTTTCAACACCACCAAGCATCTCTGTACCACTCTTGCCTTCTCTAAACTGGACTACTGTGCCAGCATCCTCTTTGGTCTCTCAGCTATGTTGTTGTTCCTCTCAACAAGATCATTAACTTTGCTTTGAACTCCCTCATTTCACACGTAATTCCTCGTACTGTCACCAGACTGGATGGCCGACGATGCAAAACAGGGCCAGATTTAAATTTATTTTCTTGGTTCACAAATCCATCCACGGTAAGGCACCACAGAGGTATCTATCCTCTATTCAAATGTACAGTCCTTCTCGTAATCTCTGCTCTGCCTCCTCGGCTACCCATGTGGCTCCTCTCCCTCTCTGTGCTTCCTCTCGCTTCCGCTCTTTCTCTTTGCTCCAGTTGCATGGAATTCTCTTCCTCCAGACATCTAAGAATCAGTCCACACGTATTTGTTCAAAACCAAACTAAAAGCCTACCTTCTCACCTCTGAGTTACCCTCTTAACCTACCTCTCATCTGCCTGCTAGCTAACATGTTTCCCTTGCGCCTAACCTTGCTCTGTCCCTCACTTCCTCTGCCACCAGTCTACCACTTCACGCATCATGACCACATTCCGAGCACAGCTGGCAGTACTGCCTACCTGCACTTAAAAATGTCCAATGTTCATTGTCCTTAATCTGTATAGGTCCACTTATGTATTTTCCCCGGTGACTGTTCCATTTACTTCCCTCCATAATCTGGTCAGAATGTCCCTCAGACTCACCCCATTTTAAGAAGCTCACAGCTTTGGGTCAAATCTGATTTCTTATGTATTGCAAATTCTTTTGTGATCAAAAGAGCATTGTTCCACCTGTATATAAATAAATAAATAAACAACCTCTACCTAAACAGCTGCATTACAAATGTTTAAAAATGTTAAAATATTCCTTAAAAATACCTCAGGACTAAACACTACATTGGGTTCTTACTCAAAACAAACATGTGCCATGACCTGTGACCCCAGTGCAAAGTATAGCCCCCTTACTTACTTCTCTCCTTCACACATTCTTGTGCTGCCCACACATCTGTGCTGGACTCTGCCACCGCTACTTCAGAAACCCAATCTCCTCCCTTCACAATTGCCCCCACAATATCCATTGCCTTCTCCCTTTCTGGTAATGACTTTGCGCACCACATTTCTTCTAACATCTCTTAAATTTGTGACACACTCACAGCCCTCCTTTCTATCCCTCCCCAACCTTCTTTCTGTCCCCCCCCTCTTTCTACTCTCAACTACTTCTCCCCTCCTATCTCGCCAATCGCATTAGCACCCATCCTTTGCAGCATCAACCCATCTTGCACTACTATTGACCTGATTGCTCCCCAAATGGTCAAATAAGTAGTCTCAATCACTCGCCTTATCTTTCTAAGTGCTTTCATCTCTCTACGCTGGACTCTTTCTCTGCCTCCTTCAAATCTGCAACTGTCCCAACACTATTTAGGAAACCCACTGTGGATCCAGGGCTCAAGTCCTAAACAAAAAGTGTGGGGACTCTGACACGCACTGAGAAGTGATGTCACTGGAAGTCAAAGTGAAATATGCAAATTTCATTACAAAGAAGCATTTGACAAGAGCTGCCTAAGTATAAAATGCACTCACCTTTCAAATCTAAGAACCTGTAACAAAACAAATCCTGAATGGGAATATGTCAATATTCAATATTTTAAATCCTAGAACTAGCTATTTCTGTTGTCTTGTGGTTAAGTGTCTGGTTTCAGCGGCGCAAGGACAGGGTTCGATACCCGGCCACGGCACTGTAGACTGTTGTTTATTCATGTTCACATTTCTTAAACATTTGAGGGGCAAGGCGTCCACCCTCTCCAAAAAGTGGGCGGACTCGGTCCACCCGTGTGGTCACTCGAATTGAGCCCTGTGTGGATCCAAACGTCCCAGAAAACTATCGTCCACTTTCCCGCCTTCCTGATTATTCAAAGGTCCTTGAGCAGATGATTTTCAACTGTACCACTAAGTATCTGATTCATTTAAATCTGGTGTCTATAGTAAACACTCCACTGAGACTGCAACCATGCATGTCTGAAACTTTCTTTCTGATGCTCACCACTCCAAACTCTCTCCTATGTGAAAATCTGCTCTCGCCTGGATCGCCTCCTACCTGGAGGGCTGATCTTTAAAATCTCCTAGAAGTCTCAAACCTATGATCCCACCAGTCTCCCTGTTGGCGCAACCACAAGGATAAGTCCTTGGATCTCCTGTTCTTCACTTTCTATACATCTGTCCTAGGAAGACTTATCTCGTCCTTTGGCTTTCACTATTATCTATTTGCTTATGATACTCAAATGTTTTTCTCCTTTCCTTCATGCACCTGATTCATCTCGGAATGGAATATCAACAATCTCACTGCAATTCCTTACTGGATGTCTATCCGCTGCCTCACGATGAGAATCATCTTTCTTTCATCTTCCAATTCCACCCCCTTCCCGCCTGACCTTCATGCTTCCTCGGCTCAGCTCAGGCTCGTAACCGTGGGGTCCTATTTGATAGCGACTTCTGACTGAAATAATGAATCACTACCACTGCCTCTGCTGCTCGTATTAATCTCATCAACAGCTGGAACATGTGTACATTTCTTACTAAACACTCTACAAAAATTCCAATCTCCACCCTCGTGCTCAGCAAACTTCACTACTTCTCAAGCCTGCTCTTTGGCTGTCCTCTCTTCTTCTTTCTCCCTCTAGGCAAAGTCTTCAACTATGCCCCCCTCACTCTCTACAAACTACTGTGATGAGTCAGGAGGACACAGACTCTGGATAGCCATTTCACTGATAGTTTTATTAAACCAAAAGGGTAATGACTAACTTTCCCTACACCATAAGGCATCCCTTTGTTAGAGAGAGAGAGGAGTCAGTAAGGATGTGTTCTGGCCCCTCTTTTGTTTAATCTCTATATCCAAGAAAGTATTGAAAGGTTGCTTAGAGATTGTCAAGACTGTGCAAAAATGAGTCTAGAGAAATATCTACGCCGTCCTTATGTCCACAGCACCTCAAGGCCAAAAGAAACGACTTTCTATAAAATCCTGAACTAAAACTACTAAAACTATAGTGCTGATCAATGTTTATTGGAACCATTCTACCATAACAACTGAAAACTATCGCGCTGATAAATGTTTATTGGAACGATGCTACCATAACGACTGGTCTATTTTTCAAAGACATGGAAGCCACATTAGATCTCATCACAATGAATTAATCTATAGCATGTACCATTTTGGTTGGATGACTTGAATATTCATTGTATGTCAAAAGCAACTATAGCTCACACCAATCTAGATTTGGGATTTTATCTTGGCCAGCTGGATATACACCTCAGCCCAGAAGCCCGCTGTCATGATCTCTGCTTCCAAAAGATCAGGACTTGCCCGACTCCCTTGGAAGCAGACCCATAACCCCGGTTCCGAGTGCCAGCCATTCCCAATTGGGACCTTTTGGACCCTGTCCTGGCGCCAGTGGCACCAGGCTCATAAAGATGCCCAGTCCCAGCGCTGGAAGCGCCGGGCTCATAATGCTTGGGTGGACTTACCTGCAGCAGACCATGCTGCTTACTTACCTGCCAGTTGAACCCCTGATCCTCTTCTGTTTGGGACTACTTTTCCTGTTGGGTGGGGCAGGAGCCACTCCCTAGGTTCAGAACACTGGAACTCTTCTGGAAAGCAGGAACTCTGTTCTTAGGCGTGGCTGTGGAAGGAGACACCTAAGCACTACAGGAGGCTATTTAAACCACACCCGATGGATGAATCTTGCTTTGCGTTATTCTGCATTCTCTGCAGCAGAACGCTCATCGTGTCTTCTGCTTCTGATCCTGGGCCCAAGGGAACAAAGGCTTACCATCCTGGAATCCAGTCTTCAGCAGCACCTGTAAAGACAAAGAAAGAACAGGTTAGCACTACGGTCTTCAGTGGCAGCGCATCTCTTACCTGGCCCATCGGCTGTCACCAACGCCTCGTGCTGCATTCCGGCATCTGAAAGACAAAGGCTTACCTACTCTTCGCATGCTCCGGAGGTCTTCGCACTGCATTCCGGCATCTGAAAGACAAAAGCTTACCAGCTCTTCGCACGCTCCAGAGGCCTTCGGCGCTGCATCCCGCATCTGAAAGACAAAAGAAGGTGCGTTTAAAGACATTGGGCAACTTTATTACTCACGTGCCATTACTCCTTCCCACGCCGAATCCAGTGGGTATTCCAGCACCCTTCAGCTTCTCTAAAGCTCCGAACTTGTACCTGCAAGATAAAAAGGACAGTTAGTGCGCATCGTGAAGCAGGCTACAAGCGCTTACTTACGTGCTTCCAGGCGCTTCTATTCCTCACGCGGGTTCGATCCTCAACTCTCATCAGCCCGCCATCCGCCATCGCCAGAACCCTGCAAAACAAGAGATATCATTACAAAAGACTTTTAAGACATTTGAAGTGCCCAGAACTTACCGTTCGTGCAGTTAAGAGAGGCTATTGGGCACAACTTCTAAATATACACACTGGCTATTGGATACACTTCTAAAATGCAACTTTTTCTCAGAGAGGCTATTGGGCACAACTTCTAAATTTACACACTGGTTATTGGGTACACTTCTAGATGCAACTTTTCTCAGAGAGGCTATTGGGCACAACCTCTAAATATACACACTGGCTATTGGGTATACTTCTAAATGCAACTTTTCACAGAGAGGCTATTGGGCACAACTTCTAAATGCAACTTTTCTCAGAGAGGCTATTGGGCACAACATCTGAATGCAACTTCAAAATATACACATTGGCTAGTGGGTACACTTCTAAATGCAACCTTTCTCAGAGAGGCTATTGGGCACAACTTCTAATTATACACACTGGCTATTAGGCATTACTTCCAAATGCAACTTTCTCATTGAGGATATTGGGCACAACTTCTAAATGCAGCTTTTCTCTGAGGGGTTATTGGGCACAGCTTCTAAATGTACCCATAGGCTATTGGGTCCACTTCTGAATGCAACTTTTCCTGAGGGAGGCTATTGGGCACAACCTCTAAATGCAGCTTTTCTCTAAGGTGTTATTGGGCATAGCTTCTAAATGTACACATAGGCTATCGGGTACACTTCTAAATGGAACTTTCCTCAGAGAGGTTATTGGGTACACTTCTAAATGCAACCTTTCTCAGAGAGGCTATTGGGCACAACTTCTAAATATACACACTGGTTATTGGGTACACTTCTAGATGCAACTTTTCTCAGAGAGGCTATTGGGCACAACTTCTAAATGCAACTTTTCTCAGAGAGGCTATTGGGCACAACTTCTAAATGCAGCTTTTCTCAGAGAGGCTATTGGCCACAACTTCTAAATGCAACTTTTCTCAGAGAGGCTAGTGGGCACAACTTCTAAATGCAACTTTTCTCAGAGAGGCTATTGGGCACAACCTCTAAGTGCAACTTTCTCAGAGAGGCTATTGGGCACAACTTCTAAATATACACACTGGCTATTGGGCACTACTTCTAAATGCAACTTTCTCAGAGAGGCTATTGGGCACAACTTCTAAATATACACACTGGCTATTGGGTACACTTCTAAATGCACCTTTTCTCAGAGAGGTTATTGGGTACACTTCTAAATGCAGCTTTTCTCTGAGGGGTTTATTGGGCACAGCTTCTAAATGTACACATAGACTATTGGGTACACTTCTAAATGGAACTTTCCTCAGAGAGGTTATTGGGCACAATTCTAAATGCAACTTTTCTCAGAGCGGCTATTGGGCACAGCTTCTAAATGCAACTTCAAAATATACACATTGGCTAGTGGGTACACTTCTAAATGCAACCTTTCTCAGAGAGGCTATTGGGCACAACTTCTAAATATACACACTGGCTATTGGGTATACTTCTAGATGCAACGTTTCTCAGAGAGGCTATTGGGCACAACATCTAAATGCAACTTTTCTCAGAGAGGCTATTGGGCACAACCTCTAAATATACACACTGGCTATTGGGTATACTTCTAAATGCAACTTTTCTCAGAGAGGCTATTGGGCACAACTTCGAAATGCAGCTTTTCTCAGAGAGGCTATTGGGCACAACTTCTAAATGCAGCTTTTCTCAGAGATGATATTGGGCACAACTTCTAAATGCAGCTTTTCTCAGAGAGGCTATTGGGCACAACTTCTAAATATACACACTGGCTATTGGGTACACTTCCAAAATGCAACTTTTTCTCAGAGAGGCTATTGGGCACAACCTCTAAATATACACACTGGCTATTGGGCACAACTTCTAAATGCAACTTTCTCAGAGAGGCTATTGGGCAGAACTTCTAAATATACACATAGGCTATTGGGCACAGCTTCTAAATGGAACTTCTAAATATACACATTGGCTAGTGGGTACACTTCTGAATGCAACTTTTCTCAGAGCGGCTATTGGGCACAGCTTCTGAATGCAACTTCAAAATATACACATTGGCTAGTGGGTACACTTCTAAATGCAACCTTTCGCAGAGAGGCTATTGGGCACAACTTCTAAATATACACACTGGCTATTGGGCACTACTTCTAAATGCAACTTTCTCAGCGAGGCTATTGGGCACAACTTCTAAATATACACACTGGCTATTGGGTACACTTCTAAATGCAACTTTTCTCATAGAGGTTATTGGCTACACTTCTAAATGCAGCTTTTCTCTGAGGGGTTATTGGGCACAGCTTCTAAATGTACACATAGGCTATCGGGTACAGTTCTAAATGGAACTTTCCTCAGAGAGGTTATTGGGCACAATTCTAAATGCAACTTTTCTCAGAGCGGCTATTGGGCACAACTTCTAAATATACACACTGGCTATTGGGTATTCTTCTAGATACAACATTTCTCAGAGAGGCTATTGGGCACAACTTCGAAATGCAGCTTTTCTCAGAGAGGCTATTGGGCACAACTTCTAAATGCAGCTTTTCTCTGAGAGGCTATTGGGCACAACTTCTAAATATACACACTGGCTATTTGGGTGCACTTCTAAATGCAACTTTCACATGTTTAGGACAGAGTTTCCAAATGCAAATATACTGCAGGAGTAATGAATTTACATGTTTTGTTAGATGAGTGGTAGGGTAGTATGGCCTGAAATAGTGGCTTCTGGCCCTGCCCTTGCCACACTTACTTGTTGTTGGCTTCTTGCTTCTCCTGCGGATACCTGCAGATACGATCTGGAGCTGTCTACCGTATGAGTCGTCCTTTGCCTCGGGTCCTTAGCCGCAGGGGCTGCACGGGCAGAGGGCTGCCCTGGGATGGTCGGTAATCATCTGGATTAGATAGTGCGAGGGCCAATCAGGGATGGGGGCGGGAGGGCGACGGAGGATCAGGAAGGGGAGGCAGGGAAACACTGGGCAACGCGGGGCCTGGGTCTCCAAGAAAACCCTAAAACCCACGGAAATGGGGTCGCGGGGGGCTGGCGCACTCACCTGCTCCTCAGATGGGAAAGGGGAGCAGGTGCACCGAGCGGGTCGCTAGACCCAGGCAGCCACTTGCAGGAGCCAATCAGGGGTGGGGGGCGTTCTGGGAGGCGGGAGGGCGACGGAGGACCAGGAAGAGGAGGCAGGGAAACACTGGGCAACGCGGGGCCAGGGGCTCCAAGAAACCCTAAAACCCATGGAAATGGGGTCGCGGGGGGTTGGCGCACTCACCTGCACCTCAGATGGGAAAGGGGAGCAGGTGCACCGAGCGGGTCGCTAGAACCAGGCAGCCACTTGCCAGCAGCCAATCAGGGGTGGGGGGCGGGCTGGGAGGCGGGAGGGCGACGGAGGACCAGGAAGGGGAGGCAGGGAAACACTGGGCAACGCGGGGCCTGGCGCTCCAAGAAAACCCTAAAACCCACGGAAATGGGGTCGCGGGGGGCTGGCGCACTCACCTGCTTCTCAGATGGGAAAGGGGAGCAGGTGCACCGAGCGGGTCGCTAGACCCAGGCAGCCACTTGCAAGCAGCCAATCAGGGGTGGGGGGCGGGCTGGGAGGCGGGAGGGCGACGGAGGACCAGGAAGGGGAGGCAGGGAAACACTGGGCAACGCGGGGCCTGGGGCTCCAAGAAAACCCTAAAACCCACGGAAATGGGGTCGCGGGGAGCTGGCGCACTCACCTGCTCCTCAGATGGGAAAGGGGAGCAGGTGCACCGAGTGGGTCGCTAGACCCAGGCAGCCACTTGCCAGCAGCCAATCAGGGGTGGGGGGCGGGCTGGGAGGCGGGAGGGCGACGGAGGACCAAGAAGGGGAGGCAGGGAAACACTGGGCAATGCGGGGCCTGGGTCTCCAAGAAAATCCTAAAACCCACGGAAATGGGGTCGCGGGGGCTGGCGCACTCACCTGCTCCTCAGATGGGAAAGGGGAGCAGGTGCACCGAGAGGGTCGCTAGACCCAGGCAGCCACTTGCCAGCAGCCAATCAGGGGAGGGGGGCGGGCTGGGAGGCGGGAGGGCGACGGAGGACCAGGAAGGGGAGGCAGGGAAACACTGGGCAACGCGGGGCCTGGGGCTCCACGAAAACCCTAAAACCCACGGAAATGGCGTCGCGGGGGGCTGGCACACTCACCTGCTCCTCAGATGGGAAAGGGGAGCAGGTGCACCGAGCGGGTCGCTAGACCCAGGCAGCCACTTGCCAGCAGCCAATCAGGTGTGGGGGGCGGGCTGGGTGACGGAGGACCAGGAAGGGGAGGCAGGGAAACACTGGGCAAAGCGGGGAATGGGGCTCCAAGAAAACCCTAAAACCCACGGAAATGGGGTCGCGGGGGGCTGGCGCACTCACCTGCTCCTCAGATGGGAATGGGGAGCAGGTGCACTGAGCGGGTCGCTAGACCCAGGCAGCCACTTGCCAGCAGCCAATCAGGGATGGGGGGCGGGCTGGGAGGCGGGAGGGCGACGGAGGACCAGGAAGGGGAGCCAGGGAAACACTGGGCAATGCGGGGCCTGGGGCTCCAAGAAAACCCTAAAACCCACATAAATGGGGTCGCGGGGGGCTGGCGCACTCACCTGCTCCTCAGATGGGAAATCACAGCGCAGGTGTGGGACGCACTGCAGCGAACGTACCCCAACATGCCAGACGTGCAGTCTATCATGCAGTATACCATGGGGGAAAATGAGGACCCGGTGCAATACATTATTAAGGAGATGTGGCGCATGGAGACAGGGGACCAGTGGGACCAGTCAGTTCTTCTTTTTTGTTTTGTGATTTAAAGGGGCTTGGCCAAGGAAGTGCAGAAAGCACTCGACAAAATAGTGGGCATTAAAGTGAAAGGATGGGCTGAGATTCAAACAATAATAATACATCATTGTAAGAGAATAAAAACGTGAGAAAAGGAAACAGCCCATAGGCTGCAGGCTGAGGAAGTGAAACTAGTACAGAAAAAGCTAGCAAAAATCGCAGTTGAAGGAGCAGTATTAGCGAGTGCCCAAACGGAGGTAGCGGAGCAGACCTCGGCACCCCCAGAGGTGAGGTTAGCAGCATTTTAGCCTGGGGGAGGACAAGGGCAATGGTGAGGTGGACCTCAGCCCCCCCTTATCCGGATTGGCAGCAGGGAGGGCAGCAACACAGTAGGGGTGGATTCAGAGGGGGAAGAGGGAAATTCAGGAGTATGGGACCTCGGGGAGCAGGTATGGGTCCCTCACAATTAAGGGTGTACCTAACTTCGGCTTCGAGTAAGTATTTGGCCAAATTCCAGCTGAAACAAAGCTATTCGGCTCCGTCCGAATAGTTTCTTGCTATTCGGCTCTCGCCAAATACTTTGTCATTCTCATTTGAATACAATACAAGAACTCAGAAAGGCAAATATAGACTTCATTTTGCACAACTGAATAGAATTAGACCAGACATTAAGCAACAAGACCAGACAAATTGCTATAACACAGCTGTGAAATATCTTATATTGTAATCTGCTCGTTAGGGCATGTTTTGTTACAGATTCTTAGACATAAAAGATGCTCACCTTTTATACTTAGCCAGCAACAATTCAGGAAACCCTTTTCTTTTGGTGAATGTTTATATGCAATATGCACTTTCTTCAGTTGGAAAAGACAAACTGAAAGAATGTGTATATTTCACTTTAGGATACATTCAGTTCCTGTCATGTCACTTCCCATTGCTTATGTCATAGTTCCCCTTTTCTTTTTTTTAAGGGCTTGAGTCCTGAGTTTGAAATTATATTTTATCAGGAATAAGGTGCAGATGTTTGTGTATTGGCGAGAAGGAGTGGTGAGGATAAGTGAAAAGTGTGCAGCATTTGTTCCTATGGGCCATGCCCATGGAGAAACATTAAAAATTCACAATAGGTAGTGGAGACTAGCAGGGATCGGTTATGTCAGGCAGAGTAATATGCCCCCACCCAACAGGCCTCTCAGAGAAATTTATGTTGGGTAATCTCTCCAGTTCCAAAATGGGCCAGTGTGTGACAGCGGGTAAAGATAGGTGTGAGGACTCTGTATGAGACGGTCAGCTAGCTATGCTCTATTGGTGGAATTTGTAGATGTAGAGTTGGGAGAGCCGAGTCTTAGAGTCCGGCTTGGCTCCAAGTGGCAAACGTGGGCTGAACCATCAAAATGAGCATGTAGTCTTGGAACCAAAGACATAATTGCTGACACTCTGCCGGCATACAGTGCAAGCCCCCATTACTGGCATCTGCCCCCCCCCGAAAAAACCCCTCCTACTTGGGGCCTGCCACCCCCTAACGCAAATACCATATATGGCATTCCACCTCCCACCCCAACAACACAAATTCCCTTTCTAGAATTCTGCTTGGCCAACGCTACTAAACATAAATCCCTGCATGGCTTCCCACCTCCCCAGAACACGCAGAGAGACAACACCCTACACCTACTGGGAGCAATCAGACAATGAAAGCAGCCAGACCCCGAAAATGATTCTGCTTTAACTAAGGAATACAAAAATAAACTATCAGGTAGTAGTGATTAAATGGGCTTTTTGTTCTGCAAAACATAGGACTATTCCTCTGAAATGTGTCCTTTAAAGCTTTTTTAATTTGGTTTGGCTAGTAGCAGCGGGCTCAACTATGACATAAAGCAATTCTCTCATGAGAATGTGCATTTAGGGCCTTTCTGTCTAGTTAACATATGAAAGGGATTTGGATATGTGTTTTGGCTCTTCTAAATGTTAAGCCCCTTCACACACTTGTTTCTCAAAATGAGCATTTTGCTCTTTTGACAAACATATTAACAGCTGGTCTAGGTACTGCCAAGGTGACAAAGGAACAGACCAGGCTGAGGCACAACAACTTTCCGTCAGTACGAGTGATTGCGGACCATTGTTTACTCAAAAATGGGTGAAGGTCATAATTGCTGTTTAATCACTTCTAGCAGCCTTTGAATGCAGGGGAAAGAGGGATACCAGCAGTCCCCGGGAGAAGGGGCCAGGACAGACTAACCTTTTTTTAAAGAAATGGGTGCAAACTCTACTGGGGAACCTTCAGCATCAACACAACTGGACGAGGGAGTGGAGACAGGATGATCTTGCAAAGCTCACTCTCAAAGCCACGAGAGGGCTGCAGTTCAATATACAGGGCAGATTTCCTTGTACATGTGCACACCTGTCTATGTTTTATATATATTGCTTTGTAGTAAAAATGTGATGCTTGTGAAATTACCCTTTGAAGAATGAAAGGCTGAATCATGTGAGACGTGCAAGCCACTCAGATAAATTTAGAGTCACTGCTGCTTTAACACACCAGACTATCCAAGCAGCTTTCTTTATTGCCCAAAGAAATCAAAACAAAACAACAACAGCACTACACAGGCAAAAAGACGAAATTGACAAAAGCTACAGAACATTTGGTGTAAAACTGCAGCAAATATATAAGTTAGAATAGGACTATATTTCGATCAAGTATGAAGTAAATGTTATAGTATATTTTAGTACTGCTTTAGTTTGTTTAATTGTTGTGGTGGCCATCAGAGTTACATAAACAAACTTCCCCTATGTATGATCCAGTATTGTTACATGTTTTTTTAATGCAATGAATAGTTAGACCTGATGTACAAAATCAATTGTAATACATGAACGGGCGCTTACCCATTCACCAAACACCACCAACCTCTCTGTGAGAGTCCTCTACTTTGTTTGGCCTATGAGGGGCTGGGGTGAATAGTTGTGAGATGGAGTTCACGCATTTCAGATTTCCTCTTGACTTGTATCCTGCATGAGCCGACATGAACTATTTTATACATTTCTATGTGAACTGCAGCAACTTTGCAACTGGATGGAGAATGCAATGCGTCTGATTTACAAAGGCAGTTGCAAATTGCAATAATCATTTTGTTCATTGAAACCTAGTCCTTTTGCATTTGTGAAGGCTCCTACTTTGACTGGCACTTGTTTTCAATATGCAACAACTGTCTGTACATTTGGTCCCTTCATTTTGGTTAAATCTGCTTTTTCTCTGGCTTTATACTTTAGATAAAGATGCTGCATTGATTATAATGAAGAGAAATAAAAGTATAGAATGCATTTAAAATGGTGCATTCTTTTTTTTTTTTAAATAAGTGTGTTCTTTCAAGTTTGGAACACAATTTATTAAATAAAGCAACTATTCGGCTTCATACTCAATATGCTATTCGGCACAGCCCTACTCACAATGTTGGAGCTGTGGGAATTGGGGGCATTTTGCAAGGGAGTGCAGGGCCAGGCAGGGGTGGTATTCAATCCATATAGCAACTATTGCCCACCACCACCCCAGCACCAACCACAGGTCCAACTCCTAAGGCTGACCTCCATACCCTATGAGATACACCAGACCTAAACTCAACTACCACCCCTGCCCCCAGGTGCGCAAATGCAACAGCCCCAAGTGACACAGCCATCGGTGCCCCAACAGAACACCATGTACGGGAATAACATGCTATCAACCGAGGCGGTGCCGAATGGCACCGTTGTACCTTACCGAGGAGTGAGCATGGTGGGAAACAACCCTTTCATGCTTTCTGGCACCAACACATATCCTGACTAGGACAGCCTACAGAGAACTCTTGCGTGCCCAGTCCTGTCCATGACAGTTCACCCTGATGAGGAACCCTTCGTGGGCGCTGAGATAGGTAACAAGCAATTCATCTTCATGGTTGACACAGGTGCCACTAAATCATGCATCAGTGGGAGAAACATCCCATCATCATGTGAAACTCTTGACATGCAGGGCTTCTCTGGGGCTGTCGCCACGGTTCCCTACGCAAAAGCGCTTGATGTCAAAATAGGAGGAAAAAAAGTGTGTGCACCTCTGCTGTATTCTAAGAGTCCCCTGATAACTCTGTTGGGTCGAGACCTGTTGAGTAAATTGTATATGACGATCTCCTTCATAGACCAAGGAGTAGTGTGTGCCACACTGGGCATGTGCATCGTAAGAGCAATGATCATGATACATGCAAGGGCAGGAGAGGCAGCGGTTCGGGGCATCCCGGTAGACCCTGATCTGTTTGTGTATGGTATAACAGTGCTTCTCCAGGCAGTACCCTAAATTGGCATGGCCTGTTGGCGTGTGCCATCTGACTTCATTTTCCGAGCTGTGGTGTATCCTGAATTAGTGGTGGGAACAATACTGTGTCTAGATCTGCAGGATCTGGTGGTGTCAGCTAAATGGATTGTTGTAATAGGGACTGATTCTGAGGCGTGCGAGTGGCGCATTGTGCTGTATATTGATCCTACAATGCCTATCAAGGAAGTAACAGATGCAGATTTGTTTGAGGATAGACCATTTGATGATGAGATTGTGCAAGCAATTTCCATTACTTGTGGTATTATGTTAAGTACCGGAAATTGCAATGTCCTTTAATGGCTTTTGTAGCCCTGCCCCCATCACTGAGACAGACTTAGAGCAGGTCCCTCAAAGGCTGTGGATAACACATGCTCACCATTTTTTGATCTTGCAAGTAGGGATCCCAGTTCGAATAACACTTAAGCAAAGGAGCAGTATTGCCCCAGGTGAGGCAGTATCCCTTGTCAAGAGAGAAAGAGGAAGGGATGCAGGACACCATTGTTGCCCTACTAATATCAGGAGATCATTTTACCTTCTAGCTCCCCATGCATGGCTATATAACCGATTAAGAAAGCGAAAGGGGGGAGCTGGAGAATGATTCAGGATTTGCACCCTCATAATTACATTGGACCAGCAGAATTTCCAGTGGTGCCGAACCCCATGACAATACTTTGTAACATCCCCAAAGAGGCGACCCACTTTACGGTGTGGCTCTTAAGAATGCCTTCTTTTCTGTTCCATTGCACCCCGATTCACAGTGCCTTACCGCGTTTACGCATGGGGGGATGCGCTTTGAACACACAATATTGCCTCAAGAGTACTGCAAGTCCCCAGTATTTTTAACAGAATATTGCATGCTGATGCAGGCAATATTCAGGTGCCCAGTACCAATATTCAATATGTTGATGATTGACTAGTGTACAGTAGTAGTGAGCATCAGTGCAGAAGAGACTCCATAACAGTTTGGCAGCTCTTGGCCCGCAAGGGATATAAGGTTGATAAGGCCAAATTACAGTACTGCCTCCAGGAGGCACTTAACTTGAGTCTGTTGGTTTCTGTGAACGGCAAAAGAATCATCCCTAATCGCACCGCTCTGTAGCCTAGATTTGGTGATGCAGGGCCAGTTTGCATGTGAGCAAGCACTTGCTGCTGCTGCTGCATTTGCTATTGAGAATAGTTCAAATATGGTTATGGGGCGCTCCTTAACACTGTATGTCGAGCACACAGTTTTTGCCATTTTATAATGCCCCAAATCCACACATGGAGCATCTGCAAACGAGATTATTTTATAAAACCCAACATTCACATTGTACGATGCAGAACTGTTAACCCAGCCACCTTTTTAACAGAACTGTGTTCTGACGGGGATTTATCAAACCATGACTGTGTAACTTTTGAGGGAAAGGAAGATGACATCCCAAAAGCATATCACAAACCACTCGAGGGGTGGGGGGCTCTTCATTGGTGGATCAGCAACAATCGACCAAGACTCAGGCTGCAGCACACTGGTGCAGCTGTGGTCCGTCTAGTGGATGGGGAATACCAAACACTAGTGCAAAAGAGATTACTAGTGCATTTTCTGTCTCAAGCTGCCAAACTCATATTGCTTATTGAAGCGCTACAAGCATCCTAAAGGTGCCACGTGACCATTTACTGCGATTACGCATGCGTTACCACCACAGTGCATGCAGGCCTTGCATGGTGGAAGAGAAGAGGATGATATGGTATGACATTTATAACGCACCTGTACACGAGTGTTTCTGGGCACGATAAGACAAGGGGAACAGAGGGAGGACAAAACAATGATCTTACTAGGCTTTGTGTCATTCATATCACGCAAGTGGAAGGATGGGGAAGGGGAGAAGTGCCGCGGGGGATGGAGAAGTGCAGGTAATCAAAGTGCAGCCAGTGGGTGGCTCAGTGCAGGTAATAAGATAGTGCATCCCACGAGTGACTCATAAGTGCAGAGAGAAGGGACTGTAGGGTTACATATACAGACCATAAGTGCTGGGGGAGCCAAGAGGCAGTGCGAGGTGCAACTGGACAGGCAAGGACCTGGGCCCAGGTTCAGAGGGTGGCCAGATAACCAGTGCATGGAGCAGACAGGTTATCAGCAGGGCAGAGGAAGAGAGAAAGTGGAAGCAAAGAGGAAGGTCTTGAGTTGCTTCCGGAACCAGAGGTGGTTCTGCTCAAGTTTGAAAGAGGCAAGAGGCAAGTAGGCTGTTCCAGGGGGAGGCCAAAGCCAAAGAAAGAGATCTGCCCCAAACTTTCTGTTTGGAAAAGTGACTCACCCTCAGAGAGTTAGAGGTGGATGAGCGGAGATCTCAAGAAGGGAGATGTTTACGAAGAGTTGGAGGTAGTGCAGTCCCAGGCCCCAGAAAGCCTTTTGGACAATGCAGAGGGTCTCAAACATGATCCTTGCCACCACTGGGAGCCAATGAAGAGATTTAAGAGAGGGAGAGATACGATCCCTGGGCTTGAGGCCAAGAACAAGTCCTGCAGTCCTGTCCTGGATAAGTTGTAGATGATGGAGAGTAGAGACAGGAAGATTTAGAAAGAGGCTGTTGCAGTAGTCCAGCCTAGAGAGGACCAGAACTCTGGAGATAGTGGGCTTCCGGGTGAAAGTGAGGAAAGGAAGAATACATCTGAGGAGGTGCAGCTGATAGTTTGACTTCTTAGAAACTTCGGAGATGTGAGGAGAGAAGAAGAGGGTGGAGTCGAAGATGACTCCAAGGTTCTTAGCCTCACAGGTAGGAGCAGGAAGCAGGCTCAGAGTAGGCATCCAGAGAGAGAGGGGAAAGGAGGCAGCTGGTGTTCCAATGAGGAGGATCTCCATTTTACTGACATTAAGGCAGAGATCATTGATGGCACACCACTCCTGAATTGCGGACAGACAGTCTGGAATGAGAGAAGGAGTAGATGTGGCCGAGGGGAGCCTAAAGAGAGCTCGGTGTCATCTTCATAGCACTGAAAGTTGGAGCAGAGAGAAGTGATGCGGTGTGCAAGAGGTCCCAGATATTGGTTGAACAGCTAGGGAAAAAGGTTAGAAGGTTAGACCCCTCGGGAACACCACAGGTAGCGAGAGGGATAGAGGAGAGGAAGGACCCCAGTTGGGCATGAGAAGGTCAGTGAGAAAGGAGATCAGCCAGGCCAGGGCCAGATCAGTGATACCCAAGTTATCGCAGAGGTGATTGAGCAGGATGGCATGGTTGACCGTATCAAAAGCAGAAGAAATATCGAGGAGAATGAGGACAGAAGGAAGGTTAGAATCAAGGTTAAATGGCAGGTCTTCACGGATGTTCAGGAGAGCAGTTCTCATGCTTCTGCCCGCTCTGAAGCCAGACTGATGGTCATGGAGACAACCAACAGATTCAGTGTGAAGGTTAAACTGGGAGATGGCCAGCATTTCCAAGTGTTTGCCCAGGAAAGGAGTGATAGAGATCGGGCGATAGTTAGCAGGAGAGGAAGGATCACCAGAGGGCTTCTTAAGGAGGGCAAGCACAAGGGAGTGCTTCAGGGAGGAGGGGAAGGTTCCAGTGGCAAAAGAGTGATTGCAGAAATCATCCAAGGCTGGAGAAAGGGTATCGATGTGGTCCTTGATGGTTTTGGAGGAACAGGGAAGAACTTGTTTTGATGAGACTTTCATAGATCAGACTTTGTCAGGGGTGAACAAGGGAAATGAAAAGAAGGGAGGATGAGAGGTGGCCAGAGGAAGGCCAGGAGTGGAGGAGGAGAAAGAAGAGGAAGAGAGGGTGGACAGGATGTCCTGCATTTTAGTAATAAAATGAGAAGCCAAGGCCGTACAGAGGGCATGGGAGGGAACAGGAGAGGTACAGACTGCATCTGGATTGGCCAGCTCCTTGCAGATTCTGAAGAGTTTGGCCGGGTTGTTAGATGTCGCAGAGAGTGGGGCTTGGATGTGTGCTCTCTTCTTGGGGAGGATAGAGAGTCTGTACTGCCTTTGGAGCAGGCAGCAGGCCAGTTTGTCAGAGGGTGCACCTGTTGCCCTCCACCTGCACCTGCATTTAAGGGTGACAAGGTCAGAGTCATACCAAGAGTTACACTTGGAGTTGGGCTTCAAGTGGATCACGACAGGGGCAAGTACATCAAGAGTGTCAGAGATAGAAAGATGAAGGTTGGAAAGGGGTGTGTCAGGATGTTAGTCAGCCAAAGGTACAGAAGGAGCAGAGAAGGTAGTGGTGAAAGCCTCAACTGACACATGCTTATTGGGTCGAATGACCGAGAAGAGAATCTGGCAGTGCTGGAGTCGGCTTGGCCTGAGCGGTAGAGAGAGGGAGAGATCGGAGGAAAGGAGTAAGTGGTCACTCCAGGACAGAGGAGTTGTGAGAGGGTTGGAGAGGGAGAGGTTTGAGGAGGTCAGAACATCCAGGGTGGGCCCTGCAGAGTGAGTCAGGAAGGAGGGAAGAATAGAGAGAGAGAGAAAAGTCACAGAGGTCGCAAAAGAGTCCTGCAGAAGGACAAGAAGCATCCAAGTCTATGTTAAGGTCTCCGAGGAGGGGAAGTTGAGAGGTAAAGGCGAGGAGGGAGGAGGAGAGGTCCGCCCACTCAGAGACGCTACTTGGACGGGTGGCCAGTAGATAGTGACCACAAGTGAGAGAAAGGCCAGGAGAGAGAGAGACGAGGCATTCAAAGGAGGAGGAGTACTGCATAGGAATGATAAAAGCAGGGATCCACTTCGGGGAGATTAAGGCTACACCCCCACCAGAATGGTTGGTTCTGGGCACAGAGAGGATCTTGTAGCCATCAGGAAGGAGAGTGTCAAAGCTTGTGACAGAGCTGGCCATGAACCACGTTTCGGTCTGACTAGGGACATCCAGATCGAGTTCTTCCATGAGACTGCAGATGTCAGTGGAGTGTTTGACAGCTGAGCGAGAGTTGAGAGTAGCAATGAGGAGCAGGTTGCCCCCTTTGAAGGACTTCCGTGGAGGGGTACAGGTCAGAGGTGTGCCCTGCGGATGTGTTGAAGGCGCCTGAAGATGGGCAGAGGAGGAAGGAGGAGAGGGCAAGGTAGCCAAGGAGCAGGAGGTGGGCACCAGAGGGGTGGCAGAGGAAGTAGGCAACAGGGTGGCCGGAGAAGCAGCAGAGGCAGCTGTAGAAGTGGCAGAGGATGGAGGAGGCAGAGGAGCCAGAGAGGGGAAAGAAGGGACAGCACGAGAAGAAAGGAAGTTGATAAGACGCGGGAAGCATCTATCAAAGAGGAGGGTGTTAGCCTGAGGGCCTTGGACCAAGACGGTGCCATTTAGGTAAACATTAAAGATGGTCTTGGAGGAGTGAAAGGGGGCCAGGAGGGCCTCCCAACGGGGGCCACCATTAATGGGTGAAGAGGAAAAAGAAGAGAGAACAGAGACCATATGGGGGCTCCATAGGCCTGGAAAGGGAACAACAAAGAGGGTGTCAGTAAGGGTCTGTCTGGAGGAAGCACTGGTGTAGGTATCAGCGCTAGCGAGCCCTGGGTTGGAAACCAGGATATCCCTTTCTGAACCTCTTCATACCAGACTTGGTGAGAAGGATAAGATAGTTGATAGAAAAGCAGTTAGAGAAGATAGGCGAGACAGAGAGCACTATAGAGTGTGGGGGGAGACGAGAGTGTAGGGGGAGAGCTAGGGAGCAGGCAGGCAGGTGGGAAACACAAGTGCAAGGGTGACACAGAAGGAGAAGGGGCACACAGCAGACAGAACAATGACAGAAATCAGATTCAATATATAGACAAGTCAGTTGCCGATGGAACCTAGAAGTAAAGAAGGGACACAGCAGGGATTCAGGCAGTACAATGTAAGCAAACAACCGAGGAGAAACAAAAATACAGAAAGGAATGAACCAACGATGTAAGCCAACAACCATGGATAGCAAAAAGCCAAAGAACAGAATAAACGACCAAGGGCCCTATAAGAAAGAATGAACACAGCAGGGTTGCAGGCAATGCAATAAAGCCAACAACCAAGGAGAACAAGATCACAGAACAGTACACAATAGGTCAGGAGAAGAGGGCTAGGTAAGGGGAGGAGGGCTAGGGAAGGGGAAGGAAAGTTCCCCAGGAGGGATGCAGAGGGCGTGCAGCTGAGTGGAGAAGACCAGCCTATCGTTCGAGGGAGTGCGCGAAGCCTAAGATGCGAGTGAGCACACGCAATCTAGGATTGTGAGGGAACTCACGCGGCCTAGGATGCAGAGGGAGTGCACACGAACTGGGATTGCGCAGGAGCGTAAACGGCCTAAGATGGGAGGAAGTGCACTGAGCAGAGGCTGGGGGGGGCCGACAGGATTTGGGAGGAAAACAACGCATGTGCAAGAGTAAGAAGGGTCACCAGGTCAGGGGGGTTATGTGGATTGAAGCAAGATAACCCTCCCTGCAACTTCTTACCTGGCTGCCACAGACAGGAGGTCTATGCCGCATCCCCTTCGCCACCAAACACCTGTGTCGCTCAACACTGCGGCCTTGTCCTGCGAGGGCTTTGCCGCAGAGGGTCCATACCTCGGTTTGTGTAGGCACAGATGCGTGGACATAGCAAAGTGTGCTATGTATCGTCAGGCAGTGTCTCCTCCACACCTGCATCGCTCAACACTGTGGCCTTGTCCTGCGAGGGCTTTGCCGCAGATGGTCCATACCTCAGTTGTTATAGGCACGGATATGTGGACATAGTGAAGCTGCCTATGTATCGTTGGGCAGCATCTTCTGCGCACCTGCGTCGTTCAACAGTGCAGCCTTGTCATGCGAGGGATTCAGAAGGGCAGATGGATCTCCACTCCAACATGCTGCCTTATCGGACAAGCTCATCCACGCACTGTCCCAGCCATCTGTGGTGACAGTCGTAAAGTGCACCTCCCACACTAACAACACAGATGAGGTCTCACTCAGTAACGCTGCTGCGGATGCGGTGGTGAAAACGGCAGAGTACCTTCAAGTACGGCAAGTTACAAAGTATTCTGTATTAACACCTAACACAGAACAGTTGCCAGCACCATACAATGCCCTGCCAATTACACAGCTGATTGAGTTGCAGGGACAAGTAAAACAAGAAGAAAAATAGCTTTGGGTGAAAAGAGGTTATAAACAGTCCCTGACAGACCTCTTATAGCGGCAAGAAATTCAGGGAAAGCGGTAATGCCCCATGAGATATTGCTCGTCGCCTTCGACCAGTTACACCATCCATCACACGTTTCCAAATAGCACATTGCAGCTGACTTACAGGAGGACAGGTTTGTCCCCAAACTACAGGAGAATTTCACAAATATAGTAATACGTTCCACTACATGTCCAAGTTATCGCGCTCTGAAACACTTGTGTACGAGAGCAATATAAATAAAATATCATATCATATAATACAGGCCTTACATTGAGAACTATCACTGGACCATTCCGCAAACTGCATATTGATTATGAGGACATGGGCGAAAGGTGCAGTGGATCTCATTACCTCATTGTGGTCGTCTGTCCCTTCTCACAATGGGTGGTGGCAGGACCTTGTGCACATCCGAGATGGAGCATGTGCGATGTATTAAAGTCAGATAATGACATGCATTTCTTTAATGACCTTTTCAAAGAGATTTCAACATTACTGGGCATCAGGCATCAGATATACACCATTTACCACCCCAGGCCAATGGGATCGTAGAGAGAATCAATGGCCTGTTAAAAAGCAAGTGTCGGAGTTGAGCACCCCTTTAAAGAAAAACTGGGTGCACTGTTTACCACTTGCATTATTCAGTTTGCACACAGCCCTGCAAAGACCAACATTTATCGCCCCATGACGTGGTCACAAGGCACCGCATGCACACCCCGTTCTCTCCTGTTAGACGAGCATCAGACGCTCATAGGGCAGCGCCTATCTCAGGAGAGGGATTTGGTAGCTATCTGTCCTCCCTAATGAAGGCAATTAAATTTGTCTCCCAACAGATCATGCCTCCCCAAACAGAAAAAGCAACTGCACCACTGCAGACACACCAGCAACGTCATCACCTCTACAGCTGTTCCCTGGTGACTGGATATTTATTAAGAACTTTGTCCGCCGGGGGACCCAACCCAGATATAACAGTCCCTTTTAGGTCATTTATGCCTCTCCGCTTGCTGTTAAAGTGAAAGAGTTATGTTACTGGGTGCACCTCTCTGATGTCCGCAAAGCACCCCTGGCCCAGCCTGCACCATAGGATTAAACTGTCCTATGCCCACAGCACCCAAGCCCGTACATCTCCCTTAAAAAGACTAAAAGCATATTAACCAATACTCTCACACAACACTGCTGCACAGTACATTTCCACAGAGATTCCTTGATCTCTTATAATAGCAGTTCCTTTTTCAGGTTGGTTTTCGCGATGGACCCAGCTGGCTCTGTTGATTCGGTTTATATTAGGAAAAGTAATGTGTGTGATACCATGTGCACGTTTTCTTATTCATATTTAAGCGCACTGCATTATATTGATGGACTGTTTGCAATGTTTATGTATGGTTTGGGCATATATTTAAACCGTGATTTTATATGGGGAGGGCATATACAAGAGGGGGAAGTATACAAACAGATGTTACCATTAATGGGTCTATTCAGGATGTAAATTCGACCAAAAGTACAAACATGCAAATGTTCCAATTTCTTTTCACACATGACAATGTGGCCACCGATCCCTGTGTTAATGATAAAATCAGAAGTAACAGTACTGTTTGTAACAGTACAGTTACTGTTTGTAACACCAATGATTCTATTATGTCTTCCAAGACACCTTTTGATCACACCAAGTCTTTTGAAAATGTATATAATATAATTTTAGCACATAGTAAAAAGCAACTTAGGAAATATAAATATGATAAATACTGTGGGCTTGGTTTAGATACAATAGAAGATGTGCATCATCCAGAATTCTTAAATAGTTGGTACGCGAACATGAGCTCAGTGGGAAAGAGAAGGGTGAATGGAAGTTGTTATGTCTGTTCATCTATACCACACACGTTGGGAGCACCCACAGTGTTAATATCACAAGAATGACCAATTATAGAGGCTCAATGCCTGGTTCATCTGGCACTGTGTAGACTGCAAGACATATCCTAGGCGCAAATTGTGCGATTAGATACTATGGATCCTGTCCAGCTGCAATGTACCCAAAATCCCAAAAGTATCCAATGTTTGCAGGGCCATACTTGAACTTACGAGGAGTTAAATACGTAGACAGCAGGTAGCAAGAAACATCAATGAGTTGCACAGCAGGAGGGTTACCGGGATTTGGATATGAAGTGTTGGCTCAAGTGAATAAAGCATGTGCACAATTCTGGAACGAACATATCGCAAAACTAACATTGATCGAAGCAATGGAAAATCCAGTAAAAGTGCAACAGTAAGAAACTCATGAACTGTGTTTTTACAATGAAGGAACTGTTTTCGTAGGGACCAATATGAGATGTAATAAAACATTGTTCATTCCAGACCTCAAAAAAGGCACTGCTGCAGTAATGGACTATTACAGTGTGTGTGGACAGCAGGCCTTCTTGCACCTCCTGCCATCATGGATGGGCTACTGCTCACTGGCCACGTCGGTCTCAGCGATTCTTGTGATACCCCGAAGAACCCCTTGCAGTGAGATAAAAAACCTTGCCTGTCTCAACCTCAGCTCCAGCAATGGTGGGGCCCGCCAGAAACCCGTTGCAGCCCCTATCTTCTATGTCTTACCTCAGAGAAAGAAAAGAACAACACATTATGCAGAAAAAGAAGATCGAATTATCTGCCTCAAGACTCCTCCAAATTGCTCAAGGAAATAGCCTATGAATATAGATTGTTTAGCTAAGAAGAAACATTTTCCCCATCCCGAATTCTCCCGGGGGTTCAAACAGCCACAAATGCCAAGTTTCTCCAAATTGTGAGATGGGAAGTTGTACAGCTGGTGAAGGACATGGAACAGGGCCTCAACGCAATCAAGGTTGAGATGTGCGCCATAAGGTTGATGACCCTTCAGAACCGATATGTGCTTGACCTAATCATGGTGATGGAGGGAGAGTTTTCCAGAAATTTGCCATTCTTGTTGCATGTTCGTGCCTCCAAACTACGCGGGGAACAAATCCTTTACACAAATAATAGGAGCACTGCACACCCTCAGACTGCACATGCAAACTGAAGCTGGCGTACAAGGGGATGTCTGGTTTGACAACTTTTTCGCTTGAGCACCATCATGGATGGGGCAATTGTGAAAATCCTGGTGCCCATTATAGTGTCAGTGCCATGATGATGGTTTAAATTGGGGGATCACATACACCTCTCAGTTTAAAAGACAGGGCTGTCCAAACAGCCCATTTACTAAATATGCAAAACCAGTGCTGGTGGAGAGACGCCCCGACCCCCTTTGTTTAGCATATTTAGTAACTTTGGGTCTTACCCTAAATTACCAGGGGAATCCAGACGTGGAACCCTTGCTCACTGTTCTCAGAGAGGCACAGCTCCACCTCACTGATGATGCCCAACAAGGCTGAAACACGTGTATGGAGTTGCTGTTGGTACTCTTGTTCAGAGGAGAATTGCCTAGCATTTCGGTGCTGGACTGCCACTGGGCAGGACAAAGACTGATATACAGGGATATTTCTTCTCTGTGAAAGGGACAGTGAGCTAAAGACTTGGTTGAGACTCTGCCAGGGGCCATCCACCCAAGAACAGGTCATTGGGCCGCCGTGCTTGTGCTGGTAGATAGACTTCCAGACCCCCCTTTGTTTTGCATCTTAGATATTAGCAGCCATATTGGAACACAAAGCTTAAACGTAGTGAGGCAGTCAGCATCCTAGGCCACAAATATGAGCAAGGGAATAGGCTGTATCCCAGGCACTGATGAGAAAGGCCAGAGCTACACAGATTGATAAACCCCTCATTGTCATAAAATGTTGCCATCCTCCGCGCCCTGGCAAGAATGTGCCCTGCAAGGCCATGGGAGGAGGACTGAGCGTCTTTGTACGATACAATCCCAGGAGAAGGCGGGCACAGGCCTCTGACCCCCACCAGTCCCAATTCTAAGTTATAGTACCCAAATGCCCTGGCTTTGGGACCCCTGAATTCCAATAGATCAGCCAGCTCCAGATCACTGACCATAAACCTGTTGTACCCATCATCGATCAAGAAGATCAGAAAGCAGGGCGTTCCTGCCTTCATTCCTAGTTCATGTGATTTGTGCTGCGAGGTGCGGGGAGGGGTGAAATTATAGCACAGAACGAGGGTGGAAGACCTTGGAGAGGTGTTTGCTTGTCTGGGAGCGAGTGAAGTGTGTGTGAGTTAATATGACCTTGGCTTTCCTCCTGGGCCCCTGTCTGCTTGTACCAGGTGAACTGTTACATAGATCGAGATGCGTTTTTTAGTTTGCAATATGATTGCCACTTGGCTGCCTTCTGACTGATTACCAATGCAGCATCACCCACATGAAAGAAGATGGACGGACGGGGCTGGGACCGTATGGAGCAGGTAACCTATGTGTAGGGTTGCACCAACCAACCACGCGGGTTTCTGCTGTATGTAGCGATTTCACTGATGACGCTGTGTATCTTTATAATGTGCTGCTCATGCAGAGTTCACCAGAACATTTCCCGGTAGCAGAGTTCTTTGTTGCCGCTTTTTTCCTTTTGTATGGAAATAAACGTTGTTATCCTTGCAAGAGGTGTATTGGGCCTTTTTCCCTAGTGGGTTGTATTGTTTCTGGTGTGAGCGTCTATGGGTTTTCCTACACCAGACCTAAATCAACTCTTACCAGTGATTAGTCGTCTATGAAAGAGCAAAACCACATAGGTGGTTCCTCCTAAGGGAGCAGTAATTCAGAAATGAGATCCTGTTAGGGCTTCTGACAACTAGAGTGTAGTAAATACTAATAGTGGTCCCAAAGAACGCACAGTGATATACAGAATCTCCTGTGCGTCCTGTATAGTTCGCTTCTAAATGTGTAAACAAGGCCCTGAATTCCTAAACGTGGAAGCACAGTATGGTCTCTGCTCCCTGCGCGTGGCCTGGCAGCATTCGGCTGAAGCTAGGGCAAAAAGGTGAGGTGAGTAGAAGGGTGTCCTGCAGGTCCTTCTCCGCCTGGCAGTGGTTCCTGTAGGACCCTACACCCGCTAGTAGGGTCTCGTGCAGTACCCTGCATCTTTCTGCCTGAACGTGGTAAATGTGAAACTTACAGGACCATGAATTTGGCAGCAAGAGTTTTTGATGGACCTGTACACTTGGCTATTCTGGATCAACCAGGTCACTGCTGCTAGTAACATTGGTTCCTGCACACCCTGTGCACTTTATACTAATGGTTGAAGTCGTTCTTGCAGGACCCTGGAGTGCACTTGCCTCGCAGGATCCATTACCTAAAAATCGTGGCTCCTGAAGAATCTGTGCGCCGGTGTCGTATCTTACAGGCCTTCTGCACATGATGCTAGAGGTTCCTACAGGGCCTTGGAACTTGTCATATTGGACCCAGCAGGATTTGGCTCCTAAAGAATCTGTGCACCGGTGTAGTGGAATATCTTGCAGGCCTTCTGCACGTGATGCTAGAGGTTCCTGCAGGGCCTTGGACCTTGTCATATTGGACCCAGCAGGCTTTGGCTACTGCAGAATCTATGTGGAATATCTTACAGGCCTTCTGCACATGATGCTAGAGGTTCCTGCAGGGCCTTGGGCCTTGTCATATTGCACCCAGGCTTTGGCTCCTGCAGAATCTGTGCACCGGTGTCGTGGAATATCTTGCAGGCCTTCTGCACATGATGCTAGAGGTTCCTGCAGGGCCTTGGACCTTGTCATATTGGACCCAGGCTTTGGCTCCTGCAGAATCTGTGCACCGGTGTAGTGGAATATCTTGCAGGCCTTCTGCACGTGATGCTAGAGGTTCCTGCAGGGCCTTGGACCTTGTCATATTGGACCCAGTAGGCTTTGGCTACTGCAGAATCTATGCACCGGTGTCGTGGAATATCTTACAGGCCTTCTGCACATGATGTTAGAGGTTCCTGCAGGGCCTTGGGCCTTGTCATATTGGACCCAGGCTTTGGCTCCTGCAGAATCTGTGCACCGGTGTCGTGGAATATCTTGCAGGCCTTCTGCACATGATGCTAGAGGTTCCTGCAGGGCCTTGGGCCTTGTCATATTGGACCCAGGCTTTGGCTCCTGCAGAGTCCGTGCACCGGTGTCATGGAATATCTTGCAGGCCTTCTGCACATGATCCTAGCAGTTCCTGCAGGGCCTTGTACCCTGTCATATTGGAGCCAGCAGGCTTTGTGTCCTGCAGAATCTGTGCACCGGTGTTGTGGAATATCTTGCAGGCCTTCTGCACATGATGCTAGAGGTTCCTGCAGGGCCTTGGACCTTGTCATATTAGACCCAGGCTCTGTCTCCTGCAGAATCTGTGCACCAGTGTCATGGAATATCTTACAGGCCTTCTGCACATGATGCTAGCAGTTCCTGCAGGGCCTTCTACCCTGTCATATTGGACGCAGCAGGCTTTGTCTCCTGCAGAATCTGTGCACCGGTGTCGTGGAATATCTTACCGGCCTTCTGCACATGATGCTAGAGGTTCCTGCGGGGCCTTGGACCTTGTCCTATTGGACCCAGAAGGCTTTGGCTCCTGCGGAATCTGTGCACCGGTGTCGTGGAATATCTTGCAGGCCTTCTGCACATGATGCTAGAGGGTCCTGCAGGGCCTTGGACCTTGTCACATTCGACCCAGGTTCTGGTTCCTGCAGAATCTGTGCACCGGTGTCGTGGAATATCTTACAGGCCTTCTGCACATGATGCTAGAGGTTCCTGCAGGGCCTTGGACCTTGTCATATTGGACCCAGCAGGTTTTTGCTCCTGCGGAATCTGTGCACCAGTGTCATGGAATATCTTACAGCCCTTCTGCACATGATGCTAGAGGTTCCTGCAAGGGCCTTGGACCTTGTCATATTGGTCCCAGCAGGCTTTGTCTCCTGCGGAATCTGTGCACCGGTGTCGTGGAATATATTACAGGCCTTCTGCATATGATGCTAGAGGTTCCTGCAGGGCCTTGGACCTTGTCATATTGGACCCAGCAGGCTTTGGCTCCTGTGGAATCTGTGCACCAGTGTCTTGGAATATCTTGCAGGCCTTCTGCACATGATGCTAGAGGTTCCTGCAGGGCCTTGTCATATTGGACCCAGCAGGCTTTGGCTCCTACAGAATCTGTGCACCGGTGTTGTGGAATATCTTGCAGGCCTTCTGCACATGATGCTAGAGGTTCCTGCAGGACCTTGGACCTTGTCATATTGGACCCAGGCTTTGGCTCCTATGGAATCTGTGCACCGGTGTCGTGGAATATCTTACAGGCCTTCTGCATGTGATGCTAGAGGTTCCTGCAGGGCCTTGTACCCTGTCATATTGGCGCCAGCAGGCTTTGTCTCCTGCAGAATCTGTGCACCGGTGTTGTGGAATATCTTGCAGGCCTTCTGCACATGATGCTAGAGGTTCCTGCAGGGCCTTGGACCTTGTCATATTAGACCCAGGCTCTGGCTCCTGCAGAATCTGTGCACCAGTGTCATGGAATATCTTACAGGCCTTCTGCACATGATGCTAGCAGTTCCTGCAGGGCCTTCTACCCTGTCATATTGGACGCAGCAGGCTTTGTCTCCTGCAGAATCTGTGCACCGGTGTCGTGGAATATCTTACCGGCCTTCTGCATATGATGCTAGAGGTTCCTGCGGGGCCTTGGACCTTGTCCTATTGGACCCAGAAGGCTTTGGCTCCTGCGGAATCTGTGCACCGGTGTCGTGGAATATATTACAGGCCTTCTGCATATGATGCTAGAGGTTCCTGCAGGGCCTTGGACCTTGTCATATTTGGCCCAGCAGGCTTTGGCTCCTGTGGAATCTGTGCACCAGTGTCTTGGAATATCTTGCAGGCCTTCTGCACATGATGCTAGAGGTTCCTGCAGGGCCTTGGACCTTGTCATATTGGACCCAGCAGGCTTTGGCTCCTACAGAATCTGTGCACCGGTGTTGTGGAATATCTTGCAGGCCTTCTGCACATGATGCTAGAGGTTCCTGCAGGACCTTGGACCTTGTCATATTGGACCCAGGCTTTGGCTCCTATGGAATCTGTGCACCGGTGTCGTGGAATATCTTACAGGCCTTGTGCACATGATGCTAGAGGTTCCTGCAGGGCCTTGGACCTTGTCATATTGGTCCCAGCAGGCTTTGTCTCCTGCGGAATCTGTGCACCAGTGTCGTGGAATATATTACAGGCCTTCTGCATATGATGCTAGAGGTTCCTCCAGGGCCTTGGACCTTGTCATATTGGACCCAGCAGGCTTTGGCTCCTGTGGAATCTGTGCACCAGTGTCTTGGAATATCTTGCAGGCCTTCTGCACATGATGCTAGAGGTTCCTGCAGGGCCTTGGACCTTGTCATATTGGACCCAGCAGGCTTTGGCTCCTACAGAATCTGTGCACCGGTGTTGTGGAATATCTTGCAGGCCGTCTGCACATGATGCTAGAGGTTCCTGCAGGACCTTGGACCTTGTCATATTGGACCCAGGCTTTGGCTCCTATGGAATCTGGGCACCGGTGTCGTGGAATATCTTACAGGCCTTCTGCATGTGATGCTAGAGGTTTCTGCAGGGCCTTGGACCCTGTCATATTGGAGCCAGCAGGCTTTGTCTCCTGCAGAATCTGTGCACCGGTGTTGTGGAATATCTTGCAGGCCTTCTGCACATGATGCTAGAGGTTCCTGCAGGGCCTTGGACCTTGTCATATTAGACCCAGGCTCTGGCTCCTGCAGAATCTGTGCACCAGTGTCATGGAATATCTTACAGGCCTTCTGCACATGATGCTAGCAGTTCCTGCAGGGCCGTCTACCCTGTCATATTGGACGCAGCAGGCTTTGTCTCCTGCAGAATCTGTGCACCGGTGTCGTGGAATATCTTACCGGCCTTCTGCATATGATGCTAGAGGTTCCTGCGGGGCCTTGGACCTTGTCCTATTGGACCCAGAAGGCTTTGGCTCCTGCGGAATCTGTGCACCGGTGTCGTGGAATATCTTGCAGGCCTTCTGCACATGATGCTAGAGGTTCCTGCAGGGCCTTGGACCTTGTCACATTCGACCCAGGCTCTGGTTCCTGCAGAATCTGTGCACCGGTGTCGTGGAATATATTACAGGCCTTCTGCATATGATGCTAGAGGTTCCTGCAGGGCCTTGGACCTTGTCATATTGGGCCCAGCAGGCTTTGGCTCCTGTGGAATCTGTGCACCAGTGTCGTGGAATATCTTACAGGCCTTCTGCACATGATGCTAGAGGTTCCTGCAGGGCCTTGGACCTTGTCATATTGGGCCCAGCAGGCTTTGGCTCCTGTGGAATCTGTGCACTGGTGGCGTAGAATATCTTACAGGCCTTCTGCATGTGATGCTAGAGGTTCCTGCAGGGCCTTGGACCTTGTCATAATGGACCCAGCAGGCTTTGGCTCCTGCGGAATCTGTGCACCGGTGTCGTGGAATATCTTACAGGCCTTCTGCACATGATGCTAGAGGTTCCTGCAGGGCTTTGTACCATGTCATATTGGACCCAGGCTCTGGGTCCTGCAGAATCTGTGCACCGGTCTTGTGGAATATTTAACAGGCCTTCTGCACATGATGCTAGAGGTTCCTGCAGGGCCTTGGACCTTGTCATATTGGACCCAGCAGACTTTGGCTCCTGCAGAATCTGTGCACCGGTGTCGTGGAATATCTTACAGGCCTTCTGCACATGATGCTAGAGGTTCCTGCAGGGCCTTGGACCTTGCCATATTGGACCCAGGCTCTGGGTCCTGCAGAATCTGTGCACCGGTGTCGTGGAATATTTTACAGGCCTTCTGCACATGATGCTAGAGGTTCCTGCAGGGCCTTGGACCTTGTCATATTGGACCCAGGCTCTGGGTCCTGCAGAATCTGTGCACCGGTGTCTTGGAATATTTTACAGGCCTTCTGCACATGATGATAGAGGTTCCTGCAGGGCCTTGGACCTTGTCATATTGGACCCAGCAGACTTTGGCTCCTGCAGAATCTGTGCACCGGTGTCGTGGAATATCTTACAGGCCTTCTGCACATGATGCTAGAGGTTCCTGCAGGGCCTTGGACCTTGCCATATTGGACCCAGGCTCTGGGTCCTGCAGAATCTGTGCACCGGTGTCGTGGAATATTTTACAGGCCTTCTGCACATGATGCTAGAGGTTCCTGCAGGGCCTTGGACCTTGTCATATTGGACCCAGGCTCTGGGTCCTGCAGAATCTGTGCACCGGTGTCTTGGAATATTTTACAGGCCTTCTGCACATGATGATAGAGGTTCCTGCAGGGCCTTGGACCTTGTCATATTGGACCCAGCAGGCTTTGTGCACATAGCATTAGTATTTGCTGCATACACCAGGCGCTGCACCTGGTGCTAGTGGATTCTACGAGGACATTCCCTCACAGTAGGAGATCCTATCAGCTAAATGAACACAGTCATGCTTCGTGCTGGACGATCACCTAGTAATAGCTTATCCTATCGGACAATGTGCCTGGTCTCTGAAGTGTGGTTTAGCTCTGTGTTCGATGCAATTACTCAGATGTTGTGGTCTAACAGCAGAAAGCCCCCTCCCCCTCTATGTAAACATACACCACCCCAGGAAGTTGAACACACACACAGTTGGTGGAGATAACACTCGGAACTCAGATGACCCTTCAGAGGGAGGGATAGCAAAGACTGCGAGTCATGACACATCACTGACCTTTGAACAATGCCCATTCGATGACTACCCCACCTTTGAAACGGGTTCACTTGCCTCATTGCGAACGCACATCCACCCATCAGCCTTCACATGGACTCAATTCCCACGCGGCACAGTCTTCACCAGGGTCGGACTGGGCCATACAATTGTCTCGGGCATCAATGAAAAAGGGGCCCACAGTAAATGGCTATTCATTCCTTTTGTGACACTGTTTCAATAGTACCCAAGGGGGAGTTTTTTTGATAAAATGGAACCTTGATGCAAATTGTGCTTTTTAAAGAATATTTATTCAGCAACACAGGGTCAAAACTATTAGCCGCATTGGTAAGTAACTCATCAAACTGGCCAACATTGGGCAAAAAAGCGGCCCACTTTGGCCCAAAAAACTGGGCCACACCAACTTTTTGTGTTTTTGGTTCGGCCATGGGCCTATGCCCTATAGGCCAGTCCGAGACAGGCCTTCACCCCAGCACCATCTCTCATTCTCCACACACACTTATTGACCCGAAATATACACACACACCCACACACTCCTCAACGTGCATTTGTACATTCCTAAATCCACACGGTCACACCATCCGCCACGCTGCATGCGCATGTATGCACCCTTCCACTCGCCCTACTGTACACGTGCAATCACTTAACATCTGCTTGCATCACAACTCGCCATATATGCACTTATTCAGCCGACAAGAAGGCACATTCTGCCCATGCGCTCGCGGGCTGTAACTGCATCCATCATGCAAGCTTCATCTCTCCACACCACATGTGCGCACTCAGCCCTCACCCTTTAACAGTATTGCCTCTTCTCCCTGCGTGCACTTGCGTACAAAGACCTTATAATGGATGGGCATGGGGTGGTGCGGGAGTCGCAAGACGATAATCTCCCCCCGAGCCTTGCGCAGGGTCAGACAGGGGCATAACATTGACTCGAGTACTAATGAAAAAGTGGCCCCGGTCACAAATGGCAATTGGTTGGCTTTGGAGCAGACTGTTTGAATAGTACCCCAGGGGACGTTTTTTGTAAAACGTGTTTCAAATTATATAATGTAAAGAATGTGTGGACCGTAAAAATCGACAAAACGACTAGGTGCACAATGATGTAACTCATGAAACTCGTCCACTTTTGAGATAAACGGGCCCACTTGGACCAACAATTTTTTATTTTGGTGGACGAGTGGCGAGGCTGATTTCAGAGTTTGAAGCCAAATCTGCCATGGCACCCGGAGCTGCTAGAACTTGTTTCCCACTTCCTCCCATTCACTTGTTGATTCCTTTAAACATCTGATTGAGTGAATCATTCTAACATGTTTCTATAGCCCCCAATATATGTGAGGTTCGCTTTTGAGCCACGGTTGTTTCACAGAAAAGTCAATCAAATGATGCTAGGCTTTTGATTGACATCTGGTAGGTGGTACGATTCCCTAGGGACCGCAACAGATATGGGGCCACCTGTCCTCAGGTTAAACAATACAAGTAGAGCCAATCATTTCAACCACTAGCACTAAACATATTTGGGAGGGGTGCTTGGCAAGTATGTTTGGTATGATGATTGATATTTGTGCAGGGATGGATTTGCCACAGTTCTGAAGTTGTGTTATCTTTGGCAATCTCTTTCATCAGTTCACTTACAAGGAGTGCATAAACCAGTGACCACCTTGTTATAGATATGGTATTGCCACATGGCTGAGGGAACATACAACTACTGACACCAGAGTATCGTTATAGGATTGCATTAAGCAACAGCAAAACCAAACTATTGCATGGCAATCGGTTCAGGATGGCTGTAACACAAAGAGCATTGGGAAATGTAATCCTTGAATGTATGATTATGTACGAAGGACAGCAGACAAAGAAGCATACAGAAACTTTCCGACAGGAAAGTCTCCTGTTTCGTTAGCATCCGCGTGAGGGGATCAGCCAATCCGATTCCATGGATTGCAGCCGACTCTGCTGATCTCGCCCTGCATTCCATGGAACCTGGAGGCTGCTTCCCCATTCGTTGAATGAAAATACTTCTCGCAGCGGGTTGTGCTCCAGTGAAGGCGAGGAGATCCCTGTGACCCTAGAAGTGAGATTCTCCAGTGGGGTTCTCCTCTTCTGTTACATATCCCTTCTTCTGGGGATCAAAATCACTCTCTCTCACTTAATAATTTTCACAACCTCCTCTCTCCTGTCAAGGGTCTTTGGGTTATGTATTTCTTTTGATCTTCATGTTCCCCGCCCCCTAACTAGAGCACACACACCTTCTGGTCTCATGGGCGTGTCTCCCCTCACTGGAGAGCACCTCTTTCCTGGGTTCATGGGGCACCCCTTCTCTGGTGCTCTACAGCTTCCTGACTGGAGCACACGCTCCTTCTGGGCTCAAGTGGATCTCCTTGTCTGGTGCTCTCCAGCTTCTTCAACTATATATATATATTTATTGAACAAACTGCTCCGCTCAGCCAAGAGGCACTGTCTGTGATATTAAGTTTCGGTTTTAAAGACCTCACCATTCTCCCTTTGGGTGAGGCAAACTTTCAAGCATTGGAGTGGAGAATTGATTTCCTAATCAAAGCCAAGGGAAGAAAGTCTTTAAATTGCTTTACACCATTTGGGGTTTCTTTCAATCTTGTCTTCCATGCAGGAGCTGGTGTTAGCCTGCATTCTGCTCCTCCCTTGTCTCCTGTATGTAGAAAAATCGTTTGGGGGTTTCAGGTGTGTGAAATGCCAAAAACAGGGACAGGAAAACCTGAAATAAGTATCCAGCCTGTGAAAAAATCATTTCTCCTTTGGAAAGCGCGAAGGAAGCATTTTTCTCCTTAAATGCTGTAGCTGTGTGGAAGAGGGAATGGCATTCTCCTTTACAAGCACTACTGTCGGGAGTGGGGGACGGGGTGAAAGCAGTAAGGCTTTTTCCCCTTCAAGGATCTACACGTTGTTCAAGGAGTGTAGCTTTCTCTGAATCCCTGGTAGGTTTTACGGAATTCACCCCGGGTTTTGGAGCTCTAAACATGATGCACCGTGGAAGATGCAGTCCTCAATATCCTGTTTCTTAAAACCCTGATGAATGCTAACTAGTTCTTTCAGGGGGTCAGGAATGGTTCAGGGAGGTTTTGCCTGACATCCAGGGTCATGATTTAGAAATGGTTGGGGCTTTGAGGAGAATCCTGTGGGATTAGTCTGCCAGGGTCTCTCCTCCTGTGCATCAAATCTCCTGCTTTTGCAGGATAACACTTAAGATCTTAACTGATAAGAATGGAGTGTGTGTTGGGGTCCTTGTGTCGGGGTCCTGTGTGAGGGGTCACAAATGCGAGACGGAAAAGTAGGTAGATTTTTCTCACAATTAGCCATTTTATTAAATAATAAGGGTTTGATAAATGCCTCGCTTTTCCTAACCTAACAAGGATTTCCCTAACTGTCAAACTAAGACTAAAGGAAAACACTCTAATATCAAAAGGTATCTGTCTTTCACATTATGGATACAAAGAAATCATACAGGTGTCACATGGCAGTTTAAACTCAATAATATAACAGTTATATTAAAACATAAACTTTGTAAACATGTATCCTTTTAACCAGGATCGTATCCCCTTCCCCAGGATTAATGCAGGAGGATTTGAACCAAAGTTAAAAACGGGAAAGTTCTTTTTCGATAGACATGGTCTGTTCCAAATAAAACACAAAGTTCTTTTCATTCCGCAAGTCTTTCACTTGGCACTTGGAATGTCTTATTGATAAACATGATTTCTCAATCTTCAAAATGATTATCAACGTTTCCAAAAGCTCCTGCTTGATAAACCAAAAAGATTTTGTCTTCACACTTTCAGTCAGTATTCAATATAATTTCTCTTCTTTGAAGAACAACCACCTTCGCATTTCTTCTTCATAAACAAGAATGTTTTGTCAGGATGAATTTACCACAGTTCATCATAACATATAAGTTGGCTTGCCACTTTCTTTACACCACAACCTTCTTCCACACAGCAGTGCTTCAATTACTTCAATTATCTTCTGCTTGGTCCACTAACCTGCTAGGACTAGCCCCTAATAGTCCCTTTCCTGGTATACTCGCCTACCAGAATAGATCTCCTACCACTACTTCCAGTACTCTGTGGTGAGGCTTGCCTCAAACCTTCCACATTTAGATCCTCAAAGTGGAAAGTTAATTTTAAAAGAATTGCTTCGAAGAAAAGTCTTTGACTTTCAACATCAACACCGGGATTCACAACTTCTTCCCCAAGGGTACAGTACACATTCACACTGTTTTTCCCATTGATTCGGTTGCCACATAAAATGCAGGTTATATTCCTCTCCGCCTTGATGATTTCTACAAGGAGGGCTTCTCCCCTGCCATCTTTGGATTCCTTATACACCACCAATTAACAACTGGTAATATTTCTTTTTCATGTATCTCTCATTAGGAAATCTGTATCCCATTTTAGTTATAATTGCCTTCCTTTCGCTTGGGCAATGCTGGTTATTATCTTCCCTTTCAGGTCATCTTCTTGTTTGTAGATTACATTAATTTGATTCACATATTATCCCATCTTTATTTTGGCAATGGTGGTTACAATAATTTTCCCCTCGGTCTCGCTCAACTTGAGAGTCACGCTAAAATTGCTTTCATTCAACAGTCCGATATTCAAAAGGGTTGCTTTAAGCCAGCGGTGTATTGCAGAGCACCACGGGGTTAGCTAGCGAAGGCCAACTCACTGGTATTTCCTCACCCTCAAGAGTTCGGTATTCAAAAGTGTTGCTTTGAGCCAGCAGTCTATTGCGGCGCTTCCCTGGGTTACCTATCGAAGGCCAACTCACCGGTCTTTCCTTGCGCTTCCATTAGACGCGCTGCTGGACAGTTTGGGCGTCTGACAGCTCCGATAACATTTCCATTGCTCGAGCCATCTTTGCTCCTCGCATGCTCCAGGGAACGCCACACACCAGAGTAGTATGCAAAACAAGGAGAGCACTGCTTCCTGCTGCGCGTTCTCTGCATTCAGCAATACCGACTCTTGCGACTCTCTCAGCACTGCGTCCCGCTGACAACAAAGCGGGGGTTCCGGCGTCTTCTACGTTCTGCTTCTCCCGCTACTTTTCACTTCTTCTAATGGCCTGCACCGGAAGGGGCTTTAAATACTTAAAAGTCCCGGTCAGGTGTGGATCATTATAACCACTAGACTGCATACTACAGTTCTGCAACTCTGAGCCCCTCTTCCTCATCTCAGTACTAACAGCATTATGGGAAGTCCCCAATGTTCTTATTTCTTTTAACCATATTGAATTCTCTCTGTTTTCATTATTTATAGAATGCACTTTTAGGGGAGACTTTCAAAGGAATTATTGGTTGGTTCTTGTTTTATAATTCAAACTTAAGGTGGCATTATAATTATCAGAAGTAGTGGTTTTGATCCTCTGATCCTTACATATATACAATATATCATTCCATTGTTTAATATAAGGGTAATATAAGGGTTTTCACACTTTATACCTTGGGAACATCTGTGTGAGGAAGCCTTAAAATGATAACAAGCCGTCAGATATTCAGGTATTAGGGAACCCTCACCCTCAGAAACAGAAAAATACTGCACTTCACCTGACTGAGTCATCACATTCGCTTGATGGCCTTCTCCTTCTACATGATCCACCCTGCTAATACCAACCCAGGGTCCGGATCAGGTAGCGGCTGCCATTCCCTTGGCTACATGGGAGGAGACTCTAGGATGGGATTCTGTGAGGATTGTGCAGGATTCATCACACATGTCAGTCCTACTCTCAGGCAGACCGTGGGCAGGAAACAAGGTTGGTAATGTGACTTAATTGCAGTAAATGCATAGCAAAGAGGGACTATGAGGATTGGGGAAATGAGGAGTGGAGTGGTGAGAAGTGTGGGAAAGATTGGGGAAGGACAGAACAGTTAAGAGGAGTGAGGAAAAGAAGGGTAGTGATTAGCAAAAGAAAGAGTGGAGCTTTCATGGCACAGCCTGGAGATTTATGGTCAGTGTGAGGAATGGCGGTTCAGTGCACAGGAATGGACAAAAAACATTACAATGTTGTAGAAAGTGGTTCAAACTATTTGTAAATAGTAAAGTGGAATTTGCAAGAGGATGCTCTGCCTTCAAGTAAAATATCCTGCAAGAGCAGCGGCTGGCTACAGCAGAGATAGAATATTGTAAATTATTCCAAGTCAGCTATGAGTAGCTCATGTCAGTAATCGTCTGACATTTAAGAAATAATTTCTACTGGATCCAGCTAAAGCATATGGTTTTGAAAAGTGGAAATAACCCAATAAAATAAAAATCACCCAATAGCAATTCCAAAGATGTACAAATAGCCATCTATAAGCAACTTCATCCATCAGAAACCATTTCGAAAAATGTAATTGAAGTCAATACCAGGACACCCTGCTTTCAGATGAAAAGCGTGAGACAACAGAAAATATTCACAGCAAGGGTGTGATATATCAATTGGTTTCTAAAGGATGACGTTGCTGACATACTTTGATAATCAAATTACATATAAAAATGGGACACAATTAATAGGCAAGCCGTTATTCTACACCATCACAAATGTTTTTGGGGAATGTTTTACATCATTCATACTTTATTAATTAAAAAACGGATTACACATATGGTCACATCCATAAAGCCGATTTCACAGTAATAATGTTAACTGTTCATATACGTAAAATAAATAAGGACTCTTTCAATTTTCATGCACCTTCAAAATCCATTTTATGAAAGGCATAACGTTGATTTTTTTATTTTTATTGTTTGAAGCACGTACCTAGCACAAGAGCAGCAGAGCGCTGTACAGAGTGTGGGTAGCCAGCGTTTGGGCTGGCCTCTTTTAACAGTAGCACAGTACTGTGAGTTGAGGTCCGTGAGTCCGTATGTGCATCCATTGGATTTAGGACTTGGCCAGGTAATGTTGAAAAAGCTATGCAATGAGAGATTTACCTACGTTTAAGTTGTGGGCATCTTTCTAGTTTTATTAAATGTTTCATACCCGCAGCTCTTCCCTAACACCTAAGTCCAAACACCTACCGCTCTACACCCAACCTGAGACTGGGCAATCTGCTCTCATTTCTTCCCCTGGTTGCTTGTAGACACTTGTTGTCAAATAGCCCGACCTCACGCTCTCCTGTTAGCTTCTTGCTCGCTTGTGTTGATCCCTTGACATCTGGTCATATGTCTGGAAAGATAGCCCAGCACCTTGAGCACTCCTGCTATGATCTGTTTGTAATCTGCAGGTCACAGGTTCAAATCCCGGCAACACTAACACAGCCTTTCATCTTACTGAGGTTGATAAATGAGTCCCAACTTGGGTTGGGTGATAGTTGTTTGCACATGTTCTATGTAAACGATTTCATGAAAGGACTATATAAATTGTATACAAACAATGGGTTGCAATGTTGTTATAAAGTGTTGTGTATGGGTGTTCAGCCTGTCTTATTTAGCAAGTAGAATTCACATTTTATTTGTGTCTTGGCCTAATGTCACACTCCATATGCTGTAACGGGATCCAGTAGAAACTACTTGTAACTGAACAACTGAAATGTCCACCATGGTTGCATCAAATTCAGGGTGGTGTGTTCAATGGAGCAGTTTCAGAACGACAGGCGTCAACTATTTGGGACGCATGGCTACAAGACTAGGATCAGAGAGATTGTTAGACAAGCATGGAGAATCCCTCAAATTATGCAATACTTGAGTGACCTGTATAGAAAGTTTTCTGTTAAACGTTGTATGCATCGGTTTACAGAGCATAAACAGAATCTCCTCTTTCATTGGCACCAGTCCTTCACACTAGTACAATAGCCTTAGCTACCTCTGGTGTCATTCCTTAAACTTCCTCCAAATCTATTGCTTGAAGGACACTCTGAGTAGATCTGTTTCCACAGGATGTTATTTGAAATACATTTTCTCCCATGCACACAGTCTTTTTCTTTGAGGCTTGTGTTGTATGAGATAATTATTTTTTTAGAAATGCGGCCATCAACACCATATTCAATGGTTTCAACGTTGACCTTGACAACCTTGTCCTTTAGCTAATCCAGCAGAAATAAGAATGGCAACTGGAGGTATTTTCAGAACCATTGGGTGATCAATCTTTACCTATGCTGAAGAAGCTTACTTTGTAGGTCACTATATTTTGATCATATTAAATCGTGGTTGCTATGTATAGCACTAAAATAATTGCCAAAAAACATCACTATCAGGGGGCTTAAAAGGTCTAAAGTGGTCCCCATCCCTCCCCAGAAGGAAAAGTTCTAACCCAGAGGGAAAAGCTCAAACGTGGGCCTGGCCAGAGCTCCAGGGTGCTGCCCCTGGCCTTGGGTGCCTGTCTGGCATGTTGGTTGACCATCCCCAAGCCCAGTGCCCGTCCCAGGGAGCTCCGGCAGTGTCCCCATCCCTCACAGGAGGGAAGGCCTCTAAATGGGCCCCGCTAGAGCTCCAGACTGGCCGGGGGTGCTAGCCCCGGCCCGGGACACCTGTCTCGCATGTGGGCCGACAATCCCCAACCCCAGCACCGGTCCTGGGTAGCCCCAGCTGGGTCCCGGTCAATTCCAGGAGGGGAAAGCTGTAACGAGGAGGGAAAAGCTCCAGAATGGCCTGGCCAGAGGTCCAGGATGGCAGAGGGTGCTGCCTCTGGCCTTGGGCACCTGCCTCACATGTGGGTCAAATGGCCCCAAGTCCAGGGGCAGTCACGGGGAGCCCTGGCGTGGACCCCTAGCGTGGACCTTGTCCCTCCCTGGAGGGAAAAGCTCTAACGCAGCCCAGATAGAGCACCAGGACAACCAGGGGCGCTGCCCACAGCCTTTGGCACCTGCCTCGCATGTGGGTTGACTGTCCTCAAACCGAGAGGCGGTACCTTCTGGGTGAATAGCTCAGTAGAAACGTGCGTACCTTGGAAACAAGACGACACTAAGCAACACAGGTTCGAACCCCGGCTCCATGCTTAGAAACCTCCGGGTATTAAGCGCATTATAAATACGCAACTAAGAGACATATTCATGTAACAGTGCCTCGATGCCCCCGGGGCTGTGTGAGCTCTTTAAAAATGCAACAAATAAAACGCGTTCTCTGGCTCTGTTGATGACACGTCTACAGTACAGTCAGGGCTAGCTCGATTGGAAAAGAGGAGGTTTAGGAGGAGCGATGGGTCCCCGGTCCAGCCTGCAGAGTTATTGAAGCAGCTAATTAGGATATTATTGGTCCCACTAGAGTTAGCCATAAAAACATGCTCCACCCACACCGGAGGACAGGACTTAAGTTTCTGGGGGAATGATGTGCCTGACAGAGCAGTGAAAGAAGTGGCCTACCTGCCCGAAGGTGCAACAAAAAAAGGTCCCCATGATGGTGCAAGGGTCAAAAGGGACTCCGAACACAGATGCTACAGAATAATGTGATGCATTGCCCAGTGTCCAATACATTGAACTGCAGCAAGAAGCACCTCAGGAAGAGCAAGAGCTATGGATACAGAGGGGATGTTCTCTTTCTCCCACCAACCTGGTCTGGAGACAGAATAGCATAGGAAACCCTGTGAAGCCCAGAAAATGACTTGCTGTAGCGTTAAGAGCAGCTTCTTTTTCTGACCTACCTGTCAAAAGAACATGTGTCCGCAGAAATAAGCAAAAGATGGTTCACCCCAAAGCTGCATGAGCTAGTGGCTGAATTTACAGGAAATGTCATTACATGCCACCAATTTCTGGTGGGGCACACATTGAAAACAGTAAAAGCAACACTACCATGACCAGAAGGGCCCTTCTGGAACTTGCATATTGACTATGTTGACATGCAAGACAGATGCACCTCCTACAGGTACATGCTTCAAACGAGCCAGAGCAGAGGGCTTGAGCTTCTCATTAATTGTAGCCCTGCAATGGAGTGCCCTCCCAACACACCTCAGAGCTGAAACCTCCCACCTAGCCTTCCGTAAAGGCATCAAAACACTGTTATTCGCCTAATCCCATTCTACAGAAGCTATATGTATGCAATATTTCTATAATGTCTGCCACATGCCTCTCACCCTGTTGTGTATTATGTATGCCTCATGTAACTAAGTAATTTTCTTGTAACAGCGCCTCGATGCCCCCAGGCTATTTGCACACTATACATGTAAAAATAAATAAATATATGCTTGTTGTTGTCTGTCCTTTTTCACGTTAGCTTGAGGCATTACCCTGTGCACACAATGATGTCAAATCAGCGGCTACATTTCTTTTGCGGGAGGTATTTCCAAGATGGGGTATATGCGATGAACTGAGGTCAGACAATGGGCAACATTTCACCAATAACCTGTTCAAGGAGGTTACCACCCTCCTGGGGATAAAATACTGCCTGTGCTCAGTTTACTATCACAAGCAAACAGCAATGTTGAAAAACTAAATGGACTGCTTAAAGAGCACTTAGCAAAGCTAAAAACAACACTTGGCAAAAATGTGCTATATTGACTCCTTCTTGCTCTGTTTGTATACGTAATTCACCTGACATGGATCACCATTTGACTCAGAATTGTTACTGGCATGAGAATGCATGCGTCTTACTCTCCTGCACGTATAATTCCGTATGCTCATAACTCATCGGAGGTACTGGGGGAAGAATTCAAAACATACTTCACTGAACTCACAAAAGCACTTGCCTATGTATCCCGTCAGGTACGCACACTATCAAGTCGGCCGGCCACCAATGCATCATCTGCAGACACACAAGAAGAGGACGACTTCCCACCAGCTGCACCCCTCCATCCTGGTGACAAACTTTCATCAAGACTTTTATGAGGAACTGGAGGGAGCCCAGGTATACGGGGTCACATGAGGTTGTGTATGTGACCCCCACTGCCATAAAAGTGACTGATAAGCAACCATGGATCCATCCCTCAGATATCCATCGAGACAACAGCCACAACAGCATCAACAGCACCGGCTTCCTCGGAGGAGAGGAGTGTGGCACGGCAAGTTGATGGGGAGTATTCATCAGTTATCTTTGCCATTTTCCCTCCTATTAGTTTTTACAGAAGGTCGGGGTAGGTGGAAGTAGATTTGCCTTGAAATAATGGTAGCAATATAAACAAACAGAAAATAAATGTGTTATGGATTCTTTTGGCTTTCCCTTCTGTCTCTCTGTCACTTTCCTTTGCTTTTTTACTAACAAAGGGACTCTGAAATAATGACAAAAACACAAGACCATAAAGAAGTGTATTCAGTTCAGATATATTCCATAATACTATTGGGGGCAGGCAAGACATTGCATCTGGCAATGTCTGGTACGATGATATGCAGCATGTGGGGCGAGAGAGGGCTAATGACACATGTTATGTGTGCTCTTTCATCCCACACATCATGGGGGGGCAAATTCTTTCTGCTGCAAGAGGTACAGTGGAAAAGGAGGGATGTTAAATGGACTTGTCATTGTGTAGGACGCGCAGTCTCTTCCAGGGACACACTGCAGCTGTTCATTGGTTAGATGAAGTAGAAGAGGTATATACGGACAACTATATACAGTTAGACAGAACGGCCCTAAAAAAGAGCAACTAAAACATCTTTATATATTCTATAGTATATGTTGTATCATGGTCGATTTGTCCATAATATGAATTATGTACAATCAGAGGAATTCTGGAGATGGTGTCTGAATGTGCAATCTGAGGCTGTATATATTGCTTTATATGGAGTATGGAAAACAATTCCGACTAGAAATAATGAAAGCTTTTGATACAAATTGGCTATTGACATGTATTAATGTATTAAGGAAATGTTCAGTAGCCTTTTAAGTATTGTATGGATAACTGTTTTATTTTATGTATTATATGAATGTCTGAGCATTTATTTTTTTTTCTACAATTAATAGATAGTATGTATGTATGTAATAGTTGGAAAGTTTTAAGAACTGAAAAACAACTTAATTAATAAATAAATGTATATATTCTACTATAAAAGAAGGTACAAGAAAAGGAGAGAAAGCTGTTGACGAATAATGACATTCTGTGGTAGCATACCAGGCCATTAATGAGGATAAGAAAATCAGTATTTATTGACGACAACTGGGAGGGGGGAATGGTACAGTGTTGAGCAGAAGGATTAGTAGACTTTGAGCAGAATGTAGTAAAGATAATTAACAACACTTTCAAAAAAGTTTGAGTAAGTACGTACATGCCTTGATGTGGTTAGATGAACAACATCAACCAGTACACATCAAGGCTGTTACAAGATTTTCCTTATTTTTTAGGTCAGCAGGGACAACTCATCTGGGCGTGAACACTGGCTGCGCAAGAGTCATGTGTACCACAGCGTTGCAGAGCGGAAAAGCAGCAGTGATGGACCATTGGTGGGCATGCAGGACCAAGGCATATGCCCATCTGCCTCCTGATTGGGGGGTAATATGTTCTCTTGTCACACTCCACAGCCCAGCACTGATAGTGCCTCAAGTGGACCTGATACCGTTGAATGACAACCCGGCAGTGCATCAAAGAAGAATTATGGAGGAACAGCGGGCACAAGAAGGCTGGGGACACACTGTGAAGAGAAGGAAAAGAAGTAACAATTACTGGTCCAAGGCCACGTCACGAAGTTTGGAAAATATTCCGCACAATGTTCTTTTTTTTCAAGGGCGTCTGCTTTCTTCACCTCACTCCTGCTTCCTGGGGTTCAAGCAGCCACCAACGCAAAGTTGTTGCAAGTAACAAGAAACAAGCTCTTACAACTGGCAAATTTGATGTAGATGGGGCTCTGAGTCTGAAAGAGTTGAAGGTGATACACAAGTAGTGCTTACAGTGCCCCCTGCAAATGTGGAGGAGTATGAAGCCTTTTGGGTGGCCTGTTCCGCTAGTGGACAAGTGTATGGTACTGGAATCATCACTGGGGGAATATGAGGATGAAGGGGCGACATGAGCAGAGGAACAAGGTTGTGGGACCCGAAAATGGTAAGTAAGAACACGGTGGGCAAGACAGTGTTGATCGATAAATCGATTGAAGGGGGGAATGTGGCAAAGGTGCAGATAAAGCGCTGTGAAAGGGGGTGCACTTACCAGCTTGGGGAATGATGGGTAACAAGAGGGGCCATCCATGGGGGGGAACACCATTGACAGCTGCATCATATACCTTAGATGTAGTGTGCGCAGGTGCAGCTTGAGGAGTTTGCAGGATAAAGTAGGAGCAGGGGTGTCCAGGGGAGGGAGCTGCGGATAGAGATTCTGGAATAGGGGCCACGGCAGCAGTATTACCATATAACATGACCCATATTACAACCACCCAGACACACAGGATACAGGTAAGTAAGCCACTTGGGGTATTTTTTACAGACAGACTCCATATTTCAGGGTAGACATGTATTTCTCAAGGGCTCAGCCATTGCAACGCGCTAGACAAATGTTGCACATCAACCATTCCCAGGAGACTGTAGTCACTAGCAGATGAGTCTGGCTGATACATCCGAGGTCAGCGAGCCAGGCTCCGGGCACTCGCTGGAAGGGAAGATTTTCTATGAAAAAATATTTAGTAATTAGAAGAAAAGTTATGGTGGGTTTAGCAGTTTCAAATCGCCCCTTGGCAGATGGGCCTGGAGAGAGGGCTGTGGGGTGAGGGGATGAGCAGGGAGGGGACCAATCAGGTGGAGAGTTTTGGTTTTCCGAGATGCAACAGTGTTTTTGTATCCTTGCTGGTGTCCACGAGGCACCTCATTGGTTAGATGCCATGTGAATGTCTCTTCATTGCCAAACCCAGGTTGCATTGTGTTTCTCATGAGAACTGGTCACTTGCAGATTACTAAAGTTCTGGTGGTCAGCACAACTATGTCATGAAAGCTTTGTCATTATGGGGCAGTGCCAGAGGGTCTGTGACATCACTGGGGGTGATCTTGGGCAGAGGGGGTAAAGAGGGCTTGTTCCAATCCTGATTGACTAATGTATGCCTAGCTATAGGGGACTGACGTGGTCCCACCAATAAGCTTTGTAGGATGATTAAACAGTGTTGCTAACTTTGTTTTTTCTAATAATGTCTAACTCTATAAAAGGTTTGGCTGTGGTAGGCGGCACTGACAGCTCTCTTCTCTCAACTCTGTTCCACTGTGCTCTCCCATCTGCGTCTTGACTTGCAATAAACCAGTGTTACCTCTTGCTTGGTGTACGCTCCTTTTTGATTACTTTGGTATTTTTGCATTCCCTGACTTTGGAGGAACTCTGACACATATGCTATGCCCTCTTGAACTCACTCTTCAAAGTATCCTTCAACTGTCCCTTATGGTACTAGTTAGCTATCGGTATTGCACCCGTATTTAGCCTTATACTGAGTTTACCACCGGCTTTGGGCTGCATTCGCAAGCAACTCGACACTAAGAAGACCCGATCCCTGCGTTCTGGAGCCCGCTACCAGCCTAATACCCTGCCCAGGGTGAGCCTCGATCAGAAGGGCTTGGGCCCTCTAAGCGACACCGAGGAGTCATTCTTCTGTGCGCCACATTTCCTGCACCTGCCGCCGGATGGGGATTTGGCACTGGGCTCTTCCCTCTTCAATCGCCGTTACTGAGGGAATCCTGGATAGTTTCTTTTCCTCCGCTTACTAATATGCTTAAATTCAGCGTGTTGCCACGTCTGATCTGAGGTTGTAGTCGGGAAGCCGAAGCTCAGGGAGACCGGCCTCAGGGCCGGGGCTGTATGGGGGTTGGCCCAGCCCCACGCCTCCTTCACGGCCAATTGTGCACTGTCCAAATCTGCAGCCGAAGCCCACCTGGGGAAAGGTTGCCTGCTAAACGCGGTCATTAGGCCTGCGCTCCAGGACCATCCCACTTAGGCAGCCGGGGGACACCACGGACAGCCATATGTGGCACGGCCAGGTGCCCTGGGGCAGGGGAAGGAGCACCAGGATTTTTTAGGACCGCTGCCACCACCACCACCACTGGGTTACACTGGGCACCTGGCCCTCCCGAAACGCATGAGTTGGGGAAACGGGGAGGCCAGGTCGTGCCAGCAACAAGCCTGAACGCCAGGTCCAGGGATCATCTGACGGTGCTGATCAGGGTCTGACTTTAGGGGGATGAAGGGAACGGGGTCCCTGCGACAGACCCATTCGCGTCCCAGGAGGGTCCCTGGGGCGATTGATGTTCAAGCGACACTCAGGCAGGTATAGCCCGGGAGGAACCCGAGGCCGCAAGGTGCGTTCAAAGTGTCGATGATCCATGTGTCCTGCAATTCACACTAATTCTTGCGGCTAGCTGCGTTCTTCATCGATGCGCGAGCCGAATGATCCACCTCCATGAGTCAAATGCAACTTTTTTTTCCAGACATCGGCCCAAATCTGCCAGTCAAGGAGAGGCTGGAGGGAGGCAGCACCACCTGTTCCGCCCGCATGCACAATGAAACAGCTCTTCGCCCCATCTAGCTTCCCCACTTGGGAGTCGGCCGAGACCATTGTGGTTTTAAAACAAAACCATTCCTGGCGCTCAGGCCGGGAAGCCTACCCGCCATCTGCAGCAGCATGACGGGGGCTTCGCACAGTGATGGAGGCAAGCTGACGCTCACCTGCCCGATCCACTCATCCTTCCCTAACCATGACCTCCCACTCTCCTTGTGGTGGAAGGAGAGGAAGGCTAGAAACAGCATGGGTAGGGGGTCGGTTGGGACTGCTTGAGTCTTCAAACACCAGCCCTGCCGTATGGGGCCGAGCACCAGGTACCTGGGCATGATGAAGGTTGCCAGCTGCACCAGCGAGCCTCACCATCACTCACCCACAGCAGTAGGCGGCCTGAACCTGGAAGTCCACCCATCAAATACGCCCGGCAGTGCCATGGCTCAGATCTCGTTCAGCATGCCAGGCCCCAGTCCACCTGACGAGGTGTCCTTCAAGAACAGCCAGGTTTCCCTCAGCTCCCCGCTGCCCACACCCAGGACTTTCCTACTGACCGGGGTGCACCCACCAACACCCGCCTCTAGGCGGGTCGGAGAGAGGAGTGCGCCCGGCCAACATGGTGGCTCAGGGGCTGGCTCAGAGAAGAGAGGGGGGGGGGTGCTTTGGGCTCCCTCATTGGTGCATGGTTGGGGATCTACTCGCAGGTTAATCCAACCCTGTGGGACGTCCCCATCCATCTTCTGGGTCGCGGACCTCCTCCGTTGGAAAGGATCATGTTCCCTGGTGCCTGGTCCACCATGCACCCCTGCAGCGGACCGCTCCATTGGCTAGACCGTAGCACGAGGGGCACCACGGGCTCTGGGTGTGTGCGTCTGGGATGCACCCGAGGTCAGACCCGCAGCTCTCCCTCTGGCTGCTCCGCCTTCAATGACCCTTCTGCCGGTTCTCCTATGGAAACCTTGTTACGACTTTTACTTTCTCTAGTTTGATCATCTTCTCTGTGCTCCAGTAGGGCATTGCTGACCCCGGCGGGGCCGATCCAACAGGCGGTGTGTACAAAGGGCAGGGACTTAATGCAAGCTTATGACCCGTACGCACTGGGAATTCCTTGTTCATGGGAAATATTTGCAATCTCTAATCCCTATCATAAACAGGGTTCAGCGGGTTACCCGCACCTGTTAGCGAAGGGTAGACACATGCTGATCCATTCAGTGTAGCGTGCATGCAGCCCCAGAGCTCTAAGGGCATCAGAGACCTGTTATTGCTCAATCTCGTGTGTCTGAACGCTACTTGTCCCTCTAAGAAGTTGAACGCCGCCCGCTGGCGGTCGTGTAACTAGTTAGTATGGAGGAGTCTCGTTAGTTATCGGAATTAACCAGACAAATCGCTCCACCAACTCAGAACGACCATGCACCACCACCCACAGAATCAAAAAAGAGCTATCAATCTATCCATCCGTTCCGTGTCTGGGCCGGGTGAGGTTTCCTGTGTTGAGTCAAATTAAGCCACAGGCTCCACTCCTCGGGTGCCCTACCATCAATTCCTTTAAGTTTCAGCTTTGCAACCATGCTCCCCCTGGAAACCAAAGACTTTTGTTTCCCAGAAGCTGCTCGGTAGGTCATGGGAATAACGCAGCCGGATCACTAGTCAGCATCATTTATGAATGGAAATGCAACAGTATACTATCATCTTCGAACCTCTGACTTTCATTCTTGATTAATGAAAACATTCTTGGCAAATGCTTTCGCTTTGGTATGTCTTGCGCCGATCCAAGAATTTCACCTTTAGCGGCACAATACGAATGCCCCCAGCCGTCCCTCTAAATCATGGCTCCAGTTCCGAAAACCAACAAAATAGAATCGAAGTCCTATTCCATGATTCCTAGCTGAATTATTCAGTAGTGTTCAAGTAGGCCTGCTTTGAACACACATTTTTTCAAAGTAAACACTTCGGACTTCCAGGACACTCAGTCAAGAGCATTAAGGGGACACTGAGAGGCAAGACTGGGACAGGCGGTAGCTTGCCTTGCAGCAGACCGCCAGCTCGATCCTAAGATCCAACTGCAAGCTTTTTAACTGCAGCAACTTTAATATACGCTATTGGAGCTGGAAAGACCTTTGCTGCTGGCACCAGACTTGCCCTCCAATGGATCCTCGTTAAAGGATTTAAAGTGTACTCACTCCAATTACAGGGCCTCGAAATAGTCCTGTATTATTATTTTTCATCACTACCTCCCTGAGTCGGGAGTGTGTAATTTGCGTGCCTGCTGCCTTCCTTGGATGTGGAAGCCGTTTGTCAGGCTCTGTCACCGGAATCGAACCCTGATTCCCCGTTACCCATGGTCACAATTGTAGGCACAGAAAGTAACATTGAAAGTTGATAGGGCAGACATCCAAATGCACCATCATCGTCATGGGGATGTGCGATTGGCCTGAGATTATCTAGTTGGCATGTAGGGAGGTCAGCGCTCGCTGGCATGTATTAGTTCTAGAAGTAACAGATGGAGCGATCACAAAGGAAAGATAACTGATTTAATGAGCCATTTGCAGTTTCACTGTACCGGCCATGTGTATTACGTGATCTGAATGACGCATGGCCTAGTAAGATTGTTATTCTGTCTTCCCTTTGTTTCCTCCTCCTTGTCTTGTCGTGCCTAGAAACACTTCTGTACAGGCGTGTTATAAATGCCACATCATATCATTGTCAGTCTAGAAAATACCCTACCGTAGCATAGATGGTATATTATCTTGCCTGAAAACCAATCGCATCATATGCCCAGCATTGCCAGTGACAGAATCGTCAGCATAATCATAGAGCGTCCATTGTATGCCCACATACACCGCCATTTTGCTTTTTCATGCTTTTCTGTTCCAACGCTTTGCAAAAATGAATTATATTTCGTTCTGCTCCTGCACAGAGCAAGGCCACAAGTTACATGTTGAGAGACCAGTCCAGACCAGCCCAGACAGAAATACATTGTTTTCCTCCCTCACAAGTCCTTGAAGGCGAGCAGAGAGGCATTTAATCACCAAGCCAGGTACCAACTGGTCTCGCTGAAACTGCAGAAACTGTATAAATAGGCCGTTAAACGCATGAATTATACTCTCCTCATGGACCCCCTTTCTGGGCCCTCTTATATCGAGCTGACCTCTAGCTCACTAATAGAAACTAGAAGATAGCATACCTTGGAATGTGTCTCTCCTACGAACACAGTTTGCTCACTAAACAAGAGGATTATGTTCTCTGTAACAAAGAATCCTGTCTGTGCCTTTGCAAATTGCAACTGTTGCTGAATCTAGTAATATAGATTAACAAAGAAACATCTTAGAAGGTGCCATATTCGTCATAATTGTCAATCACTGAACCCTTGTTCAGGAAGATACATTATGGGCGGTTTTGATGTGTCACAAAACTGATTGTATGATGGTCCTTTTGTATATATGTCGCTGTTGTAGAATGCTTGCTCTCTTGCATCTCACGAGGTCTGGGTGACACAAGTTGCGAGACGTGAGATCCAGTCAGCCGACTAAGACCATTTGCTTTGCAATAAACCCTAGATTTTGGGAATTGAACCTCGTGTCTGGTGCATCAGTTTCTGTATGGTGATTGTGCCTTGTTTACATGCACGAGGGTCTTCAGGGCCTAGCAAAAAAATGGCACCCGAACAGGGACCCTCCCACACTTACTCCATCGTGTACTTTGACTTTGAAGAAGGCGAAAAAGAATCGAGGATGAGGCCATCGAGCCGGGATCGGAAGGTGTTCGGGGCACCCCAGTGAAAGTGATGAGAGGCTCCTTTGCAGATCTGTACACAACCGGTCCCTTATTGACGCGCAGCGGCCAGAGAGCATCAAGGCGAGGGTCCTGAAACGAGGCAGATTGAGCCAGATACGCAGTCACGACGATCCTTGGTTGCGTCTTTATACGGACGAATTGTGTCTTGAGAGATGAGCTGATTGATCAGGTGAGTCGTGCCCAATTCTTAACAGCCCTGATATTGGTTAAGAGTTGCTCTTGCAAGATCAAACGCCCAGGGTAAGGTACGAATAAGATCAAACATGCCTGGGAAATTGTCTTCCTGTCTAGTGGGATTTTTCTACTGCGGTAGACAATCTTTGGAAACTGGCCAGGCTGCGCCACCCGTAGGGTCACCAGCATTCGAGATGTATGTGAAGTGTGGAGTAGGGGCAATAATGTTTAATGAGATTTGGCATAGGCAAACCAGACATGTAGAAGATTTACAAAGGCCGAAAGATGGTAGTTTTGAGATGCCTCAAATAGAACATTTTGGAATCAGTACTGCTGCGCAAGAAAGCACGCCCTGCGACATCTGAAGTCATTCGAGGCTGGAGGAAGGAAGCTAACATCCGTTTAAGAAGTAGAGAGAAACATGCGCGTAGGCAAAGTTCTAATGCAGACAGAGCGCTGGAACAGGAAGAAAAGCAATGGGATGAGGCTATCAGAAGGGCAGATAGGAATCTTCAATTAGGCATACAAAAAATATATCCACAACAAGAGTTACATGCATCAGATGAACTAATAAATAAGATCTTGAAAAAGAAAAGACAAGAACGCCCTAAAAGTAAAATTGACACAATTGCACCAGGGCCCATTGCTCACCCTCAGTTGCCACCCTCCCTTCCGGTTGTCCCATCTGCACCAGCTCCCCCTGAACACGAGATCCCATTCCCCCCTCCGCCTACAGAGCTTGAATTAGTAGCTATAAGAGAAGGCAGCCTTGCGGAGGTGGGGCCTGCACAGAGAGGAAGCGCTAGAATAACCTGTAGTGCAGTTAGCAGGGAGAGAAAGAGAGAGCTGAAAGAACAGGCAGAAATGTACATTGAAGGCAACGACGAGGGATCGACGCTGAGTTCAATGTATGATTACAAGAAGCTCAGCGAAAAACAGGTACTGTTGGAATGCATGGGAGAGCATCTTATGGATAGATGGAAGCAATTAACTGGTATGGTAGCGCCGCAGAAGTTGCGGGATTTGAACGCCTTTTCACGTTTGAGGGGAAGTGAGTCAGAGATGAAGGAGCACGTGGACAGGCTATTTGAGTTTAAAGGTGAACTTGATGAATTATACTCAGAGATGTTTTCTGTTCCTTGGTTTCAGTACAAAGAGGGAGACATGAGACGGCATCATATGTCGAGCAGCGATTTTTCCCGCCATCAAAACCTGTTAGTGAAGAAATTAAAATATGTACGCGAGAGGCGCTTAGATGGATTATGGATGCTAGTATTCCTATAATGGAGGTGTATGATACGTTTGAACTGTATACGATAGAAATGCAAATAAAAGTATTGCAAGTAATGGCTGAATATTTGCAAGATAAATATGTTGAGAGAAATGATTGCTGTCCCACTGAATTAATGACAGTATACAAGAGAGCGTGTTTACCTGAAAGTGGAAAGACTGCTCTATCCCTTGATCTAGCTATAGTGCTTAATAAGAGAGAGAAAGGAGGAAAGGCCAGCGCAATATTTCCTATGAGAGAAGTCCCTCCCACTTTTGTGCCAAAAGTAGAAGTTCCTGGTATTAATGGAGTACCAGCACAGGTAACGGAAGTACATTGTACAGCACAATATGTACATGTCCCTTTTTCTAGACAAGAGGTGAATAATATCAAACAAACAATCCCTGATATAAGAAAGAATCTGGCTGGATTCTATAAAGAAATTGAATCCTATTTGAAATCGTCCATTTTTAATATGAGCAATATTGACCTATTATTTCCTGTAATTCTCCTAGCAGATATATGGAAGCAAATTAGGAATGTAGATGATCATGAAACTTTGGGTGCTACTTGGGAAAATTTGATAAAAGAGGATACGCACAGAAAAGCTGGCGAAAAGCCATCGTCTAATATGTGAGCATTACCAGCACGAATAGTACTGAAATTAAAGGTTATAGTACCTGAAAGGAGAATGCACTAACTGCATGCGTGCAAGGCAAAGATGAATTGGCTACTGACTATTTCAATAGATTTGAAGAAGTATTTGCAGATTATACCGGTCAAGATTTAAGCACTGAACCTGGGAAAAGACTATTTTTTGACAAATATGTGAGAGGGTTGCTGCCGAAAATTCAGAATTTTATAATGACGTCTGTGAGTGCATGGCAAGCAAAGTCACAGAGTGAGGTATTACACATGGCACACTATTATGAGAATAGAGTAAATTCAGAAAAAGAGAAAGAGGTGAGGGATATAGTGAATTTAAGAACGAGAGGGAATTACTAGAACATGCATGGAGGTCCAATCGGACTGAATCAATGTGCATATTGTAAGGAAGAAGGTCATTGGAGAGCACAGTGCCCACATTTACAGAATAGAAATGGGAATGCCCTGAGAAAGCAGAATAGAGGTCGCCCAGGAACACAAGGATAAAATAGGAACACTAGAATGCCACAAAATCAGAATAATGGAGGAAATAACAACTAGAATCAGAACCAAAATCAATATCAGCAGAATGGTGCAGGAGAAGGAAATGTTTTTGATACTCTGTTGAATACATATTATTCTGGTAACTTCACATCGGATGAGGTATTGTTCTGCTAGTACAGCCCAAGACAGAGGTTGGAACCAGTGTCTATTCCCGTTGTTCAGAAAAGACCCTAAGTAGAAATGAAAGTTGGGAATAAGGAGCACACTTTTCTAGTGGCCACAGGTGCACAGAAGTGCTCAATAGATCGCCACTTGGTTCCAGAGATACCACTGTCAGGGCAAAAGAATGTTTCTGTAGGGTTCGCAGGCACCCCAGTAATTAGTCAAGTGTCACAGCCAGTGCCCATAACATTAGGTCCATTCACTGAGTCTTGACCGTTCCTTTTAACACAAAATTGCGGCGAGAATTTATTGGGGTTAAATTCGTTGAAAAAATTAAGTGTGGTTATTCATTGTTCCCCGGATGGAGTGTTTTTGACAATTGCACCACAAAAAATGCCAGTATCACAATTTTTGTCTAAGCCATTACCAACTGAGTTAAGTAATGTACCGACTTGCATATGGGGAATGAATGATAACGATGTTGGTTGTTTAAAAGTAGAGCCAGTGAGAGTTGTTTTGAAAGAGGGAGTCACATTGCCACGTATCCCACAGTGTAAAATTTCAGTAGAAGGTGAGAAAGCTTTCAAATGCATTGTTTCTGATTGGGTTAAACGAAACGTGATTGAAGAGATTACTGGTAGCACCTGCAATAGTCCGATTCTTCCAGTTTATAAGAAAGGAGGTAATGAAATACTGTATCGTTTCATAATTGATTTGCGTGCATTGAATAAGGTAGTTGATCCCCAATTTCCATTGGTCCCAGATGTCACTACAGTTTTGACAATGATTCCAGCCTCTGCTTCACATTTTAGTGCTGTAGATCTTAGGAATGTATTTTTTAGCATCCCAGTACATCCAGATAGCAGATATATATTTGCGTTCACACTAGGAGGGCGTTCTTTCACATTCACACAAATTCCACAAGGTTACACTGAGAGCCCTAGTATTTATAGCAGAGCATTAAAAGAGCAGCTAGACATGTTAGAATTACCAGCAGGTTGTGTACTATTACAATATACGATCTGTTAATTGCAGCAGACACCGAAGACATTTGCAAAGAGAGTACTGTTAAATTGTTAACACATTTGGCTGCACATGGACATAAAGCGTCATTGAAAAAATGTCAGTATTGTCGAAAGGAAGTGGCCTATTTGGGCTATCTCGTTTCGAAAGATGGAAGGAGACTGACACCTGAAAGAGTAGAAAGTATCTCTGGTATGCCTATTCCAAAGACACAGAAAGAAGTCAGAGCCATAATAGGCATGGCTTCATATTGCAGGCAGTGGATAGCGAATTTCGCTATGATTGTGAAACCAACGGTGGCATTGACAAAGAAGGATATTGCTTTGCCTTTATCATGGAGTGAGGAATGTCAGAATGCATTTTATCTGCTCAAAGTTGCGCTGTGCTCAGCTCCAGTTTTGGGCACACTAAATTATGAAAAGGATTTTAAGTTATTTGTGCATGAAAATGATGGCTGTGCGCTGGCTGATTTTACTCAGGAACAAGGAGGAAGAAATAGACCATGCAGTTATTTTTCTTCCGCGCTGGAACTTGTTGCTTGCGCTTTGCCATGCTGTTTGCGAGCTGTCGCTGCAGCTGCCACGTCAGTAAAACAAACCGAGGGAATGGTTTTGGGTCACGCCTTAACCTTAATGGTGCCTCACACAGTAGACATTCTTTTAAATAGAACGCAAACGCAACATCTTACATCAGCCAGATTGACTAGATACGAAATTGAAATTGTCCTCTTTGCGCCACATATTCAAATTCAGAGATGTTGCGCTTTGAATCCTGCACATGCCCCCTCCCGATGAAGATACGGGTGAGAAGAAATTACCACCCGATGATTGTATAATGGTTACTGAACAAGAAACTAAAGGGAGAATTGACCTAGCAGACACCCCACAGAAAGAGCCAGACAGAGAACTGTTTTGTGACGGTTCCTGTTTTAAATTACCCAATGGCACGTCAACTGCTGCCTATGCCATCACGACACTGAAGAGTATTGTAGAGAGCAAAAGAATTCCATACAATTCAGCGCAGGCCGCAGAGATAATAGCATTGACAAGAGCATGTGAAATTTCTGAAAATTTGAATGTAAACATATATTCTGACAGTTAGTACGCATTTGGGGTTGTACACAATTTTGGTTGACTCTGGGCTGAGAGGGGTTTTCTAACATCACATGGAACTAAAATTCAATATGGCCCTTTGATAGCACGATTGTTGTCTGCACTCACGTGTCCAAAGCGACTAGCAATAATGAAATGCGAGGCGCATGAGAAAATAACATGTAACGTTGGAAATGGAAACACATTTGCAGACAAAATTGTGAAACAAACTGCCACTGATCTGCACACGAAAATGTTGATGGTTCAGTCAAAGAAGTGCCCTGCATGATAGAGAATGGGATTGCCACAGTCAAAGAGATGCAGGCGGAAGCAACTGCCGATGAAATAAAAAGGTGGGCTGAGGGCACCGCAGAATTAGACGTAGAAGGTTGCTGGGTGGACAAAGAAAGTAGAAAGTGGATGCTGCCCAACTCCTACGTAACTGCAATGACCCACACATTAGAAAAAATGCTTAGAGGCTAGTTCAGAATTGTATGACTTGTTTGCAACATAATATTGAAAAAGGAACAGCCACTCCAACAGGTAGTTTTGGCCCCCCCTCTTTGCCCTTTGAAGTCATCCATTTTGATTTCATAGAAATGGAAAGATGTCAGAATCTCAAATACATCTTGGTGGTAGTCTGTGCATTCAGTCAATGGGTGGAAGCATACCCACTCAAAGACTGCACAGCAATAAGCACAGCAAAAGTGATGCTAAAAGAGTATTTTTCCAGATTTGGCCTGCCACAGGTCATATGGTCAGATAATGGCCCGCATTTTGTTGCCGCCGTGATATTACAGAATTGTGCAGGCCTTCCGATTGATAAATGATTTCATTCCACCAGGCACCCAATGAGTGCCAGTCTTGTTGAGCATCAAAACAGCATTTTAAAGAATAAAATAAGTAAGATCTGTTCCGGGAGTCAATTAAAATGGACAGATGCACTGCCTTTAGCTTTGTTGTGCATGCATACGTCTGTGCAAGCCAGAACTGGACTCTCCCCCTACGAGATTGTCATGGGGAGACCTCTAATGTTTGGAAGGCACCGCAGCCTAGGCGTCTGAGTGAAGTTGAATACCCTGTGCTTAGTACATACTGTGACATTTTAACTCAGAAGCTCTGTTTGATTCATCAGCAGGTGCAGGAGGCTCTTCCTGTCAGATATACAGGCCCGGGGCATTGTCTGCAGCCAGGCGAGTGGATCCTGGTGAAAAATTTTGAAAGGAAGTCATCACTTGCACCGAGGTGGCGGGACCCTTATCAGATACTCCTGGCAACACAGACTGCAGTCCGTGTGGATGGTCATAAGGCGTGGATCCATGCCACCCACACGAAAAGAATTCCATCGCCATTGAAAGAACTGCCTGATCCAGACGACCAGAAAGAAACAGCTGTCCCCGACTCAAAAGACACAATTGCCAGTTATCTGCCACAAATTCTGCCTGAGCCTGAGAGAAAGCTTGAGAAGATTGCTAAGAAGGAGAAAATGCTAAATGTGCCCCAACTTTGCCCAGCTGAATCTGAATCATCACAGGCTGACATAAAGTCTGCATCATCACTTGCTGCATCACAGGCTGACACTGAGCCTACATCTGGAAGTGCATCTGCATTGTTCATTGATCACACAGTACCTGGAGCGATAAGGTACAACCTACGTTCTCAAAAATCGAAAGTGATCTGATGTTCGCATTTTGTTGTTGCCTCTATTCCCATCACGGATGAATTGGGAATCGGCCGCCTAGGGAAGTGAAGTGTGGGGGGCTGCACAAATCTGGGAGCTCTGGAACGCGGCTTCACGGTGCTATCTTTGAAAATAAAAATCCATTTGTTGATCACCCCTACGAACAAGCGGGGGGCTTATGGTACAAAGGAAATTGATGTTTGCTCTGGAGTCTTTTGCGCAATGTGCAGAAGCACGATAATCTTGCCACATGTTTAGCAATCCAGGCTGCCGAGAACTGGCCTAAACACTTTATTAACGTCTTCGAACTTATTGGTGTCTCAATGAATGCTGCTGTGAGAAGTATTCACGACGAACATTGTTGGATAAGAAGAATCGCACACTATGCCCATACTTTCTTCTGTCCCTCCTGCACCAACGCTGATGATGCAATAGATATAGAGACTATAAAAAAATCTAGAAAGAGTTGCTGTAAGAAATTAATGCTGATGATTACAACACTTCTGTGTATTCTGTTTACCATTATCCCAGTATTATGGTATTTGGAGAGCGTGCATCCATTGAGTTCTCTTTTTCCTGCCACAAAAGCTCCTGTCACATACAGTCCAGTCCATGTACTCTCTTATACTCTCCCTCCAATAGAAGAAATACACAGGGAAGGTTATGGTAATAACAAGTTGCTTTGAATTATGAATATGACTCACTGAACTCAATCTTGAACAAAACTAACTGCTGGGTCTGCACGCAATTACTCCAGCATGGCAGAAAAGGAATAGGTTAGTATGTACAGCCATTACCCCTTAATACAGCATGCTATGCATCACTAAGTGCACTCTTTTATGGAAAGTGGAATAAGAGTGGCACAGGTCAAATAGACAAGACAAACAAAAATGAATTTGAGAAAGTGGTAATGGAACCCGTAGGTTGTTCCATATTTAACAGAGAAAGAGTGATGAAACCAGTAGTAACGCCAGTAGACAGACTGTATGTGCCTTATAAATCATCTGTAATCACGTTTCACATGAACCCAGTAGGGAACAAAGATGTAGTGCCCCCCTCATATGCAATAAATTATAATCCTCGCACTGTTCCATTTTGTTTACGAAAGAAAGGCCCCTATTCAGTAGGGACATTCGATAGATGCATGAATATTGCAGTACTTGAGAAAGAAGAAGAATCGTTATTTGTAGGCGACCCCGTTTATTTTGTATGTGGAGAGAAAGCTTATCCCTGGTTACCTAGAAATTAGGGTGGAACATGTTACTTAGTGATCCTCTTCCCCGGGGTATTCCTTTCCCGAACATCAGATATATCAAAATTATGGAGATCAAGGCCTCGGCGGGATGATGAAGCAGGATTTATTGCGGGAGACATAGAAAAATCATTTATACCATACTGGGGCCAAGCAATAAACTTGTACAATATAAGAAGATTGTCAAGAATTTTAGAAAAAACAATAAATGGAACAACTGATATATCGTATAATATGACCCTAGAAGAGAAGGCAATTAGATTAATGACACTTCAGAATAGAATGGCTCTTGATGTAGTTTTGTCTGACCGTGGAGGTGTTTGCAAAATTGTGGAGTCAGCGTGCTGCGTATTTGTAAGTGACTCCTCCCCTACGATATTTGAGGCAATAAAGAAGTTACACATTCTGAGTTCTGACCTTCATCCCCCGACAAGTGTTTGGGAACTGAATTTATGTTCCTGATTTTGGGAGTTACTACGCTCATGGCGATAGAAACTAGTTGCAATTTTAGCAACGGTACTCGGAATCTTCATGACATGTTGTTGTAGCATACACTGCCTGCCAATTATTTGCTCTGGAATAACTGATGAATGCATACACATGGTAACAGAGAAAAGAACTCCCAAAGTGGATACAAATGCAAATAATGAAACACAAACTATGAAAGAGTTTATGTCAATTGATATTGATGACGATTACAGTAGTATGCATAGTTCAGAATTAGATACATGGTCAGAGGAAGATGCGATGTATGGTTGATGCGTTTGGCTTACGGCCAAGAGGAGGGTTTGTTAGTCTAGAAAATACCCTACCATAGCATAGATGGTATATTAGGTTGGCCGAAAACCAGCATAACCATAGAGCGTTCATTTTGTGCCCACAGACTCCGCCATTTTGCTTTTTCTTGCTTTTCTGTTCAAACGCTTTGCAAAAATGAATTATATTTCGTTCTGCTCCTGCACAGAGCAAGGCCACAAGTTACATGTTGAGAGACCAGCCCAGAGCAGCCCAGACAGAAATACATTGTTTTCCTCCCTCACAAGTCCTTGAAGGCGAGCAGAGAGGCACTTAATTACCAAACCAGGTGCCAGCTGGTCTCGCTGACACTGCAGAAACTGTAGAAATAGGGCGTTAAACACATGAATTATACTCTCCTCACGGCCCCCCTTTCTGGGCCCTCTTTCATTAAACTGACCTCTAACTCACGAATAGAAACTAGCTGATAGCATGCCTTGGAATGTGTCTCTCCTACGAACAAAGTTTGCTCACTAAACAAGAGCCTTATGTTCTCTGTAACAAAGAATCCTGTCTGTGCCTTTGCAAATTGCAACTGTTGCTGAATCTAGTAATATAGATTAACAAAGAAACGTCTTAGAAGGTGTCATATTTGTCATAATTGTCAATCACCGAACCCTTGTTCAGGAAGATACATTATGGACGGTTTTGATGCGTCACAAACTGATTATATGATGGTTCTTTTGTATACATGCCACTGTTGTAGAATGCTCGCTCTCTTGCGTCTCACGAGGTCTGGGTGACACACGTTGCGAGACGTGCGATCCAGTCGGCCGACTGAGACTATTTGCTTTGCAATAAACCCTAGATTTTGGGAATTTAACCTAGTGTCTGGCCTATCAGTTTGTGCATGGTGATTGTGCCTTGTTTCCATGCGCGAGGGTCTTCAGGGCATAGACTTGCCCTCCAATGGATCCTCGTTAAAGGATTTAAAGTGTACTCACTCCAATTACAGGGCCTCGAAATAGTCCTGTATTATTTTTTTTCATCACTACCTCCCGGAGTCGGGAATGGATAATTTGCATGCCTGCTGCCTTCCTTGGATGTGGAAGCCGTTTCTCAGGCTCTGTCACCGGAATCGAACCCTGATTCCCTGTTACCCATGGTCACAATTGTAGGCACAGAAAGTAACATTGAAAGTTGATAGGGCAGACATCCAAATGCACCATCGCTGTCATGGGGATGTGCGATTGGCCTAAGACTATCTAGTTGGCATGTAGGGAGGTCAGCGCTCGCTGGCATGTATTAGTTCTAGAAGTAACAGATGGAGCGATCACAAAGGAAAGATAACTGATTTAATGAGCCATTTGCAGTTTCACTGTACCGGCCGTGTGTATTACGTGATCTGAATGACACATGGCCTAGTAAGATTGTTATTTTGTCCTCCCTTTGTTTCCCCCTCCTTGTCTTGTCGTGCCTAGAAACACTTCTGTACAGGCGTGTTATAAATGCCACATCATATCATGGCTTAATTTTTAAGACAAGCATATGCTACTGGCAGGATCAACCAGGTAGCTGCACCTGCTGGAGGGTGGCAACGGGGGGAGTGCGCGCCTGCCTCGGGCTGACCTCCGTACCCTCTGGGCAGTCTTCAGGACCTGAGCGTCCCCCAATGCTTGCGGGTTGAGTGGACAAGTCGATCATGCGGGCACCGGTGGCCCAGCATGCTCTGCCATGTGGGGGTGCAGGAGAGAGGCTTGACCCAGGCACAACTTAAAGCGGTATGGAGTTCTTCCATATGCCAACACTGGTATGGTGACAGAATGGGTCAGCACACCACGGAACGTCCATTTCAAACTGCTGGAGAAACGTGCTCAGTAGAGAAGGGGTCACAGCATGGCTTATGGGGCTCACACTGGGGCTAGCACCACCCAACCCCATTCACTGTGATCAGACCACTAGTGAGTTGCCGGGCTGTTTGGCCTTCGCTCTGCTTGGAGGCCCTTGGGGGAGGTGCTGTGGTTTCACCATAGAGCCCGGCTTGGGCAGCGAGAACGAAGTGGAGTGGAGACAAGTCCCTCACACACTGTCTATAGTAATCCGGGGGAAGGTGACTAAGCTTTCTTGCAATCTGTGTACCCAGGGTGACAGAAGCGGACCTCTTGGCAAAAGCATCCAGGCTCCTTTTAGACACAACTGGAGAAAAATGTCAAATTGATGCCCATCCAGACTTCCAAAGCAGCCTTGCATTCATTCCTATGGCCAACAACCAGATGGCCGGGCTTGGAGAGATAGCATCTGGTAGAGCAGTGCATTCCAATGGGTGGGGACGGGCTTTTCCCTGCAGGGACGGATGGGGACCCCGCCAGGGTTCCCTGCAACCGGTGCTGTGCTTGGAGACAGTCTACCCACATGCAAGACAGGTGCCCAGGGGCATGGCCAGCATTAGAGCTTTTCCCTCCAGGGAGGAACGGGGTCGACGCCGGGGCTCCTTGCGGCTCTATCTGAGTTTGGGGACATTCGACCTACGTGTGAGGCAGGCAGCCAAGGCTGGAGGCAGCAGCCCCGGCCAATCCTGGAGCTCTGGCTGGGCCGTTCTAGAGCATTTTCCTGCTCATTAGACCTTTTCCCTCCTTGGAAGGACAGGGACCACCGCTGGGCTTGAGGACAGTCAACCCACGTGTTAGACAGGGGCCCAAGGCTGGGGGCAACAGTTCCGGCTGCTCTGGAGCTGTAGCGGGGCCCATTTAGAGGTTTTCCCTCCGTAAAGGAATGGGGACCCCGCTGAGGCTCCCCGGAACTGCCGCTGGGCCCACGTTACAGCTTTTCCCTCTGCATTAGAGCTTTTCCTTCTAGGGGGGGATGGGTACCTGTACCTGTCATATATATTCTGCAGGGTCCTTATCATCTGGCTTCATTTTGCGTGCCATTACTGCCCCCAAATCTGAGCTATCAGGATACATGCTACACAGTACTCTCTATTCATACGCGGAACAGTTATTGTATGTTCGAACTTAGTTTGACCCCTTGTATACCACTTGTTCCCATATTCTGTTTCCCTGTTCCCCTATTACTACTGCAAATAGGCTTTACACATCTCCAATTGCCAGAGTGCTCCCGGCTGTCTCCTTCTCAAGTGCATATATCCGTTTGATCACCCCGGCTTTAAGGGAGGGCAAGCTGTAGATCAAGGTGTCCCTGTCCATGTTCTGCCATGGCATATAGTGTGCACCCCCCCTCCCTTTCTGAAGTAGGGGCATTTGGGTTGACCAGGGTCTCATTGTCATAATATTCAATACAATTTTAACAACTGGCAGGATACCCCAAGGACTCACCGTTACCTCTCTTCCTGTCCTGTGACTGACACCTTCCAGCAGGGGAAGACTCTCCTTGTTTCAAGCGGGGAGATGAAAGCGAAAGCCTCCCAAGTACCTCTTCCCCCTCCCAGATAAACCAGGTAGGAGAAGAAGCCCCAGGGAAACCCTCTGGGGAAGAGAACCCTGTACCGAAGGTTGCGGGAAAGATGTCTTCAATTGCAGGCGGAGATTCAGGTGAAGTCCGGAGGACGTTCGTCTTGAAAGAGAAAGAGACTGGTAAGTATAAACAGGTAAGTGGAAATATGGAAATGTAAGATGTTTAGGAATGTTGATTACCCTTAAACAGGAACGATGTGTGGGCAAAGGTGCCAGTCAGAAACTTCTGAAAACTTCTACGATAGTAGAAAAGGTTTTGATTAGAACTAGTAAGAAAACTAGATTGAATAGGGGAAAGCCACGGGGAAATCTTTACCTGAGAGGCATGATGGGCGGAGCTAGGAGTTGTTTTGATAGTGCAGAGTTTTGCACGGGCGGTCGCAATACCGGTGTGCCATAAGCCTGTAACTATGCGAAGGAAGATAGAATAGTGAGTTGGGAAAGGTAGAGAAACGGGAATTCAATATGCCGGAGAATCCCGAATGAAGCTTACCGCGCTCCGGAACGAGACGGGTGAGCAAACTTGGGAGAGAAAGAGATGGAGTCCGTGGAATCGGGAGACAGAGAGGCGGTGAGGAATGCACTGAAATTGAGACAGAGCAAGAAAGTTTAGAAGGCTGAAAGGTTAGTGTTTAACAAGCCGTATCAGGATACCTAGATGCAAACTTACGTAGCTTTGTTGAAGCAGAGTAGCAACGCATTCGTGTGCTGATCACAGGAACAGATATACCTACACTCGGGTAGGGAGACAGCACTTCCTGGATACCGATTCGTGCAGAGGCTAGACCCGCATCTCTAGTTACGGCGGCCATCTTGCTAGTAAAAACGGCTGACACCCACCGTCCTAAGGTCCATCGATGCCACAAGGACCACCGCCTTCGAAGGGGCGTGACACTCATGTTCTGTTCTCTCCTAGCCACTTTTGCCATCCCTATGTTTGCTTTTCTGTGGCAGAGGGTGGTTGACCAGTCCCTGCTCGGTTCCCCTATTTCTCCCTTCCTCCTTTGCTTCTCTCCCCTCTCCTCCTCTGCATCGGCCCCCAGGGCTCTTCATCCTCTGTGCTAACTACTACTTCCTCTTCCTCCTCCTCCTCCTCTGTTGAGACCTTGCGCTCTCCATCTAGTGTCTCCATGTCTTCTTCTCTCTCGTCAGACCCCACCTTATCTAATTTGAACGTTACCTTCCCTGATGTCCACTCATCTCCACCCCCAGTGCACCCCTTCTTCTTTTTCCGCACCTCCTTCTCTATTACTCTCTCTGCTTCCTTGAACATATTATCCAGCTGTCGGTGCATGCTCTTTTCTATGTCTGCTAGGTATTTTCGGTCACCCTTTTCTTTTTGTTTCCTGGATCCACCCTCCTTGCTCATCTTCTTTCCCCCTCCTTGTCCTCCCTTCCTGGGGATACATACCGTGAGTTTGTGTACCCTGCAGTGGGTTTTAATGTTGGATACAGTCCATAGGGAGGGGTCGGAGTGCTTGGTAGTCCTGTCAAATCACTGTTTTGCCCGCACCTCCTTTCAGGCTCTTTATTTGTTTCTTCATAGAGCTTCCAAAGTCCTAAATATTTTGTTGGCTCTTGAGTTTCGATCCTTTATATGCTGCTAGCAAGTATGAGAACATGTGCTCTATTGTTCCACCATCAAATGTTCCTTCCCCAGGCCATTCACGGAAGTACTGTCCTGCAGTGTCCAAAACCCAATGAAAGTGCTATCACAATATTGGGGCAAACTATTACACATGTGATCCAGAGGCACATCTCTCAGAGCCATCCCTCCCTGCTGCACCCCCCCTTATGCAATCCTCTAAAAAACAAATTGTTCCCCTCCTCCTCTTCCAAACTTCCCCCTCTATATTCCTCGCACACATGTTTATACTAATCCCTCCTTCAGCTCACACCCTAACCACACTCAATGACCCTCTCCACATGCCCGCCCACTCACACACACTGGCCTTCTCCTGAGGCCCGCCCACATATTAGTTCAACACCAGCCCTATCCACCGGCCCACCATCTGTTATGTTAGTATGCAAACTCCAGGCAACTCCCCTCCTCCGGGCCTGCGTCTCCCGCTGCTATGTCAAGCGCCTATATACAGTTTACTTCGGGTGCCGACCCTTCCACCTTGGTTGACGTCACATCAATCAACGAATACTCTTCCTGTTATGATGAAAAAAAAAACAACTGAATTCTGACCAACAGATGAAATTGACATGCACCACTCTTCTGTGTGGCTTTGTTTGACACCTCAATAATGCAAAAACACCCTATTCCCAAAATGACGCAACTATGCAATCGCCTGCACTATGCGCAACTCCCATCAATTGGGGTCTGCCACTGTCTATGCACTCTTCTGCTCTGATGCAGACATGCCCACCACACATCTACTCCCTAGTAGGTGGATGGAACTAAAATCTACCACTACTATGGTCGATCGTCCTTCCCCCTCTGTAGGATATGAGATGATATATTTTAGTTGTATTGCACTCGTACACAAGTGTTTCAGAGTGCGGCAAGGGAGGGGAGGGGAACAGTTTGGAACAAAACAATGATCTTACTAGGCCCAGTGGCATTTAGAATGTGCAGGTACATGGGAGAGTGAAAGAGGAAAATTGCATGGAAGGGGGAGAGTGGAAAGTGCAGAGCAGTGGAGAAACAGATAAATAATAATAAATAAAAATAAATAGATAATAGAGGCAATAAACAGAGGTAGTGAAGCCAGCAAGTGCTGTGTTTACGGCAGCAGACAGGGTGAGTCTGATAAGTGCAGAAAAAGAAGGAAAAGGAGAGGGGTGTGGGGGACAGTGTTGGTACAGTTACAGTCCCCAGTGCAAGGGTTTGGCAGGGAGGCAGTGCAGGAGGGTGGCAGGGTGGCAGGGTGAGCAGGTACCTGGGCCCAAGGGACAGAGGGTGGCCAGGTGCACAGTGCCAATAGAGAGCAGATCAACAGGGGAGAGGGGGAGCGAAGGCAGAAGCAAAGAGGAAGGTCTTGAGGTGCTTCCGGAACCAGAGATGGTTCTCCTCAAGTTTTAGAGTGGCAGGGAGGCTGTACCAGAGGGAGACCCCAGTCGAAGACAGAGATCTACCCTCAGCTCGTTTCTTTGAAAAATGACTGACCCTGAGGGAGTTGGAGGCAGAGGAGCGAAGAGCTCGAGCGAGAGGGGAAGTATTTGCGGAGGGATAGCTGAAGGTATTTTGGACCTAGGCCCCAGAAGGCCTTGTGGACAATGCAGAGGGTTTTGAATTTTATCCTGGCATCAACCGGGGGCCAATGGAGAGATTTCAGAGCTGGAGAGATACGATCCCAGGGCTTGAGGCCAAAGACAAGTCTTGCAGTCCTGTTCTGGATTAGTTGCAGAGGTCGGAGAGTAGAGGCAGGTAGATTTAGAAAGAGGCTGTTACAATAATCCAACCTAGAGAGAACCAGTGCTTGGGAGACAGTGAGCTTCTGGGGGAAAAGGAGAGGAAACACAGAGTCCCTCTGAGGAGGTGCAGTAGGAAGTTTGACTTTTTTGAGACCTCAGAGATGTGGGCTGAGAAGGAAAGTGTGGAGTCGAAGATGACCCTGAGGTTCTTAGCCTTGCAGGTTGGGGTAGGAGGGGGGCCAAGGGAGGCTGGCCAGAGAGTGAGAGGAAATGATGGTGAGGGTATGCAGATGAGGAGGATCTCTGTCTTGCTGGCATTCAGAAAAAGATCATTGGCGGCACACCAATCTTGAATGGCAGTCAGGCAATCAGAGATGAGAGAGGGAGAGGAGGTGGCCGAGGGCAGCCTGAAAATGAGTTCAGTGTCGTCAGCGTAGCACTGGAAATTTGAGCAGGACATGGCAAAGCAATGGGCGAAAGTTGCCAGGTATTGGTTGAAAAGCCAGGCGAGAGGTTAGACCCCTGGGGAACACCACAGGTAAAGAGGGCGATAGATGATAGGAAGGACCCAAGTTGGACCTGCGAGGGTCGATCATAGAGGAAAGAGGTCAGCCATGCCAGAGCCTGATCAGCGATACCCTGGTTATCACAGAGACGGTTGAGCAGGATGGTATGGTTCACTGTGCCGAAGGCCGAAGAAAGAATGAGTAGGATGAGGATAGAGGGAATGTTAGAGTCAAGGTTGGAGAGCAGATCTTCACAGATGTTCAGGAGAGCAGTTTCCGTGCTTCTGGCCGCTCTGAAGCCAGACTGGTGATCATGGAGACAGCCAACAGACTCGGAATGAAGGTTAAGCTGAGAGATGGCCAGCTTTTCTAGAAGTTTGCCCAGAAAGGGAGTAATGAAAATTGGGCGATAGTTTGCCAGACAGGAAGGATCAGCTGTGGGTTTCTTGAGAAGAGGATGCACAAGGGAGTGCTTTAGAGGGGAGGGGAAAGATCCTGAGGAAAAGTAGTGGTTGCAAATATCGGCAAGGGCCGGAGCGAGGGTGTCAATGTGGTCTTTGATGGTTTTAGTGGAACAGGGATAAACCTGTTTTGATGAGGCTTTCATAGATCAGACTTGTCTAGTGACCTCATCAGGGGAGAAAAGAGGAAAGGGAAGAGAAGGAGGGTGGAGGGGTGGTTAAAGGGGGGTCAGCAAGCACTGACTGGGAGGGAATAAGAGGGGGAGGGGAGGAGAGGGTAGACAAGATGTCCTGGGTTTTGAGATAAAGTGACAGGCAAGGTCACTGCAGAAAGCCTGGGAGGCAAGAAGAGGGGTAGAAACTGCAGCAGGGTTGGCAAGCTCCTTGCAGTTCGGCTGAGTTGTTAGATGCCACAGAGACACGGGCTTGAATGTGGACTCTCTTCTTGGTGCTGCCAGAGAGTCAGTATTGCCTTTGGAGCAGGCAACAGGCCAGTTTGTCAGAGGATGAACAAGAAGCCCTGCATTTCCTCTCAGCCACCCTACACTTACGTTTAAGTGTAGCTAGGTTGGAGTCATACCAGGAATTGCACTTGGCTTTGGATTTCAAGCGGATCCTCATGACAGGGGCAAGAGCATCACGAGTATCAGAAAGAGACGAGTAGAGAAGGGAAGGGTCAGGGTTGTGTCAGGGTGTGAGTCAACCAGAGGAGGAGGGCGGGGGAGGTGACAGTGAAAGCCTCAACTGACACAAGCTTCATAGGTCGGATGTCCAAGAAGGTAGGTGGCAGAGTTGGGGTGGGCTTGGCTTGAGAGGGAGAGATGAGAGGAGAGAAGGCAGTGGTCAGAGGGATAGAGAGGGGGAGGCCAGAGGAGATCAAGACAACAAGTGTGTGTCCTGCTGAGTGCGTCGGACCAGAGGGGAGGATGGAGCGGGAATCGAAGAGGTCACGAAAGAGCAGAGATGAGGGACAGGGAGAATCAAGGTGGATGTTAAGGTCACTAAGGAGGAGTAGTTGAGGCCAGGAGGGAGGAAGAGAGGTCGGCCCACTCAGAGAGAAAAGAGTTGGTTTGCCCAGGGGGGCCCGCAGAGAGTAGCGACAGTAAGGGAGTGGCTAGAAGAGGTAGACATCCTGCAGATAAGGCATTCGAAAGAGGAATAATTCTGAGTGGGAATGATAATGGCAGGAATCCACTCAGGAAAGATGAAGGCTATGCCCCCTCCAGGCCGAGTGGGTCTGGGTGTGGAGAGGATCTTGTAGCCATCAGGGAGGAGAGTGTCAAAGCTTGTGACAGAGCTGGCCGTGAACCATGTCTCCATGCGACCAAGGACATCAATGTTCAGTTCTTCAAGAAGGTGGCAGATGTCAGAGGACTGTTTGACAGCAGAGCCAGAGTTAAGAGTGGCAAGATGAAGAAGGTTGCTGGCCTTAAAGACCTTCCGTGGAGGGGTACAAATCAGAGGTACACTCTGTGGAGTTGTAGAGATAGCCTGAAGAGGGGCAGAGGAGGAGGGAAAAGTGGGCAAGGTAGCCAAGGAATGAGAGGAGGGGACAGCCAGAGATGAAAGTAAGTTTATGAGGCAGGGGAAACGCTGATCGAAGAGGAGATTGGCCTGAGGACCTTGGACCATGACCGTGCCATTTAGGTAGACATTTAGGATGACTCTGGAGGAGTCGAAAGAAGCCATGAGGACTTCCCAGCGAGTGCCACCATTTATGGGAGAGGAGACGACAGGACAGAGCAGAGAGATCATATGGAGGGTCCATAGATCCAGCGAAGGAACAACAAAGAGGATGTCGATGAGGGTCTGTTTGGAAGTGGCGCTGGTATAGGTATCAGCTATAGGGAGAACCGGATTGGAGTCCAAGATATCCTTTTTAAATTTCTTCTTTCCAGACTTAGTGAGAAGGGAAGGATAGTTGATAGAGAAGCAGTTGGAAAAGATGGGAGAAACAGAAAGCGCCATGGGTGTGAAGAGAGGAGGCAGAGGGAGGAGTAACCAAGTACAGTGGTGCAGAACAGTCACTGGGCTAGCAATTTACAATCAATGGCCAAAGGGAAATGCAAAATACACCCACGTTAGACTTTCAGGTAAATGCAAAATACAAGTGAAAAATGAAGGCCCCGTAGTTAGGGAATCAGATGGGAGTCAGAAAGGTAAAGTTGAGTACTGACACGACCTCAAATGATTACATGACAAGAAGAGCTGAGAATACCAGCAGAGAAGGAAGTGCAATGGAAATCAGAAAGGAGGGACTAACCCAAGCAGAATGTGGCATAAAAAAGTCATGGTAGTCGGAAATGTGGATGGATATGTCCTAAACACCATAAAGAGAATCCTCCCCCATCTACGAGCATGTAACAACGATGCTCTACGTTCGTGCAAGGGTACACTCACATGTCCTAGAGATCCACCGAACATTCATTGTGGCTCGCCCCTCCACCTGAGCACAGGCGGCACTCGGGACCAGGCAAACCTTTGTCAATTTGCCATCTGCGGGACCACCTCGGTGGTGCAGATGGGACTGGTCTGCGCTCGCCTGACCCGCGCTCCAGAATACCCTCCACTGACCAAAGGAACTGAGGATCTCGCTGGGGTCTCCAAATGTATCAAGGGTTCTCCGAAGGCAGGTAATGCAAAAATACCAAAGTAGTCAACAGAGGCGCAGGGCTGGGCCAACCCCCCATACAGCCCCGGGCCAGAGGCCGGTCTCCCTGAGCTTCGGATCCCAGACTGCAACCTGAGATCAGACGTGGTGACCCGCTGAATTTAAGCATATTACTAAGCGGAGGAAAAATAAACTAACCAGGATTCCCTCAATAACAGTGATTGAAGAGGGAAGAGCCTAGTGCTGAATCCCGATCTGGCAGCAGGCGCAGGAAATGTGGCGCACCGAAGACCGGCTCCTCGGTGTCGCTCAGAGGGCCCAAGTCCTTCTGATCGAGGCTCACCCTGCGGAGGGTATTAGGCCGGTAGCAGCCTCCGGAGCACCAGGATCAGGTCTTCTCAGAGTCAGGTTGCATGTGAATGCAGCCCAAAATGGGTGATAAACTCCATCTAAGGGTACATACGGGTGCAAAACCGATAGCCAACAAGTACTGTAATAGACAGTTGAAGGATACTTTGAAGAGAGAGTTCAAGAGGGCGTGCAACTGTGTCAGGGGTCCTCCGAAGGCAGGGAATGCAGAAAATACCAAAGTAATCAAAAAGGAGCATACACGAAGCAAGAAATAACGCTGGTTTATTGCAGGTCCAGACGCAGCAGGGAGAGCACAATTCAAACAGCACAGTGGAACAGAACTGGAGAAGGGAACTGTCAGTGCCACCTACCATGGCCAAACATTCTATAGAGGTAGACATTATTAGCATAAAACAAAGTTAGCAACACTGTTTTATCATCCTACAAAGCTTATTGGCGGGACTACATCAGTCCTGTCATGGTTCCAGACCCACTTGCCTCCAGCAGACCCTGGACTCCATCTTTACCTCGGCGAGTGCGGGTAACACCTGGTTCCAGGTCTACTGAACTCTCCTTTTTCATGCATTGGAGGTTGGCATGGTCACGTGGTAAGCAAACAGGACGTGGTTCTACAGCGTTGCATTGCATGGCCACATACGGTCACGTGACACAGAGCCCCGTGTTGCCACGTAAGTGGTGCATCCTTTGATTTGCTTAAAGGAGGAAACGTCACCTCTCTCGGTGCTTCGGATTGCAAATTCTTGGTTCAAAGCTCTGTTTCGGTTCCATTCCTTGTTTTTTCCTTGTTACGCCTCTTGGCTGATTCTTTGTCTTCCTAACCGTTGCCTACTTTGCTGTCCCACGGATATCCGACTGTCTTCTGCATTTGGAACATTGAATATCACTCGCACTGTATCGACCCAGCCTGTACCACTGAACTGTTTCTGCTTCCCGGTTTGGCTCTGACTTACCGCCCGCACGGCAACGACCTCAGCCTACCCCTTAACATTGTATCTGCTTCCCGATTTGGCTTGTGAACCCTGCCTGCATCATAACGGCCTTGGACCATTCTTTGGAGTACTCTTGTATTACACGTATACATGTAAACAGGATCTGTTGATACTGACTCCCGTGATCATCATGGGACATAAACACATGCCAAAAACACTGCTGTAGAGTTCATTCCCCTTGATCATCCACCTTACTGAAATCCACTGTCATTTCCACCATGCTTCTTCTCTACTTGCTGCAAACACCTCAAACTCCCACTGATACTTCATGCACAGGACTTTGGGCGCTATGTTGATAACATCTATCTGTGCAACAACCCAAAAAAGTGCGTCCCTTGTGCCACCCGGGTGTAGTCCCTTACTTGTTGTTTTCCTTCCCCTTCCTAAGTCATCTACTCAACTCACTCCCTGGACAACACCTTCCTGGACACTTCGAGCACTCCTATAGGGTAAGAATCAGTCATTAGTCACTACACCAGGGTTGTGGGGGGGCACAGAATTGCTACTCTAGCTAGGGGTGAGTCAAGTCTGTTAGTGATCTACTTTTATGTTTTCCTAGAGGAAGACTTAAGACAGAGGTTCACCAAATACATCCATAGAAGACCTTGTCGCTCCCTCACCCAGTTTAGTGTTTCTTATCACAGTGGTATTTGTTCTTTCCTTCTGAAAGTAGTACTGACCCAGATTCCTCTCCTATTGTTACAGCCTGGTGTCTCACTGTGGTTTCTTGGATCTCCCGCTCTTCCAAGTGATTTGCTGCCCTAGCCCTCTCATTCATATTGACTAGTGAGGTGTATCATTGAGAAGATCTCCCTCTGCTGATGAGACTTGGACCTTTTTAGGTCCAAGTTTTTCTACATGTCAGGGACTAGTTTGGATTATCATTCATTGCTCCCTGGAAAGTACCTCTTGATATCTTTTCCTCCACTGTACCCTGATAGACCCCTATAGCTAGGCATACATTAGTCAACCAGGATTGGAACATGCCCTCTTGACCCCCTCTGCCCAAGACCACCCTCAGTGACATCACAAACATTCCTGCACCACCCCACAAGGACAAACCTTTCATGATATAGTTGTGTTGACCACCAGAACTTTATTAATCTGCCAGTGGCCAGTACTCATGAAAAACACAATGCAACCTGGGTTTGGCACTGAAAAGACATTCACACAGTATCTAACCAATGAGGTGCCTCGCGGACACCGATAAGGACACAAAAACACAAGTTGCACCCTCGGAATTCCAAAACTTTCCACCCGATTGGTCCCCTCCCTGCTCATCCCTTTGCCCCACAGCCCTCTTCCCAGGCCCATCTGCCAACGTGGGATTTGAAACCGCTAACCCCACCGTAACTTTCCTTCTATTTACAAAATATTTTTTCATAAATAATCTTCCCTTCCAGTGAGTGCCCCGGAGCCTGGCTGCTGACCTTGGAAGTATGGGCCGGACACATCTCCCAGTGACTACTGTCCCCTGGGAACGGTTGATTTGCAACATTTCTCTAGCCGCTGCTCCAGAATCTCTATCCCCAGCTTCTTCCCCTGGGTGCCCCTGCCCTATTTTATCCCACAAACTCCTCAAGCTGCACCTGCGCACACTGCATCTAAGGTACATGGTGCTGCTGACAATGGTGTTCCGGCCTATAGGGATGGCTCCTCTTGTTACCCATCATTCCTGAAGCAGGCAAGTGTACCCCCCTTGATAGCGCTGTATTTGCCCCTCTACCGCAAAAGCATCAAGAGGTAAGCGGGTGGGGTCTGTGCAGTCTACCCGGAGGATTCAAAAGGCACACCCGGCCCCCATAGGGTGCATTTCCTCAGTGGTTGAGCACCACGACCGGCTGAGAAGACCCCGGGGGCCAGGTGGCTCTCTGATCCGGCAGAGAGTGTTACAGCCCGCTGGCAGCAGGTTTGCCAGGTCCACGTTGCAGAGGGAGATTGACCGCTGATGCACCATCATCCGGTAACAGTCCCAGCCCCTCTCGGGCGGTGGTCTGTAGTGGTCCTGACATGCAAATCGGTTGCACGACCTAGGTATAGGGATGAAACACTAATCAAACCATCTAGCAGCTGGTTCCCTCCGAAGTTTCCCTCAGGTTAGCTGGTGCTCGGAAACCGCAGTTTCATCTGGTAAAGTGAATGATTAGAGGTCTTGGGGCAACAAAAAAAAAATCTCAAACTATTCTCAAACTATAGAGGGGATAAGAAGCCTGGCTCACTAGCGTGGAACCGGGCATTGATTTGCGAGTGCCCAGTGGGCCACTTTTGGTAAGCAGAACTGGCACTGTGGGATGAACCGAAAGCTGGGTTAAGGCACCCGATGCAGACGCTCATCAGAACCCAGAAAAGGTGCTGGTTGACGGTGGCCATGGAAGTCGGAATCTGCTAAGGAGTGTGTAACAACTCACCTGGCGAATCAACTAGCCCCGAGAATAGATGGCGCTAGAGCGTCGGGCAAAACCCGGCCAGCACTGTTGCTAAAAGCCGCAGGGACTAAGCCGCGACAAGTAGGAGGGTGCTGTGGTGTACACAGAAGCCTGGGCGAGGGCCCATGTGGAGCCACCACAGGTGTAAATATTCAAACAAGAACTTTGAAGGCCGAAGAAGAGAAGGGTTACATGTGAACAACAGTTTACCATGAGTCAGTCGGCCCTAAGAGATGGGCGAGCGCCCTTCCAAAGGAACGGGCAATGGCCTGCATTGCCGTCAGTCGATCGAAACGGAGTTGTGTTCAGATCCCCGAACCCAGGGTGCCTCATGGTGTCTAGTGCAGTAACGCAAATCATTCCAGAGAAGCCAGCAGGGAGCCCCTAGGAGAGTTCTCTTTTCTTTGTGAAGGGCATGGCACCTTGGAATGGGTTCACCCTGAGAGAGGGGCCCGTGCCTTGGAAAGCGCTGCAGTTCTGGCGGCATCCAGTGAGCTCTCGCTGGTCCTTCAAAATCCAGGGGAGATGATGTAAATCTCACACCGGGCTGTACCCAGATCCACAGCAGGTCTTCAAGGTGAACATCCTCTGGCATGTTGGAACAATGTTGTTAAGCGAAGTCGGCAAGTCAGATCCATAACTTCAGGATGAGGTTTGCCACTAAGGGCTGAGCCGGTCAGGCTGGGGCATGAAGCAAGGCTGGGTGTGCAATGCAGCTGGATGAGGCATCTCCCCCTGGGGCCAGTGCCGACTCTGGACTGAGCCGGGCCCTTCCTGTGAATCACCCGAGCTGCCGTGGTCACCTCTCTCCGTTCCCCTACCAGGGTTCACATCCGGCGTTCTGCCTCGACTGACGCCTAGCAGCTGACTTAGAACTGGTGCAGACCAGGGTAATCCGACTGTTTAATTAAAGCAAAGCATTATGAAGGCCCATGGAGAAGAAATTCAATGAAGTGCGGGTAAATGGCAGGAGTAACTCTGACTCTTTTATGATAGCCAAATGCCTTGTCATCTAATTAGTGACACTCATGAATGGATGAACGAGATTCCCACTGTCCCTGCCTACTATCTAGAGAAACCAAAGCCACGGGAACAAGCTTGGAAGAATCAGCAGGGAAAGAACCATGGTGAGCTTGACTCTAGCCTGGCACTGTAAAGAGCCATGAGAGGTGTGGGATAAGTGGGAGGCCCTCGGGCTGCCAGTGAAAGATCACTACTCATGTTTTTTCACTTAGCCGGTGAGTTGGAGGGGGCCAGCCCTGTGGGGCTCTCACCTGGTTTCTTTTCTTTTCTGTAACACAGTATGTTCTTCTTCTCATGCCTGATTTGCCCACATTGAATTGTTACATAAGTTATTTATATCTCTTTTTTGTCCTTAGTAATGTGTAAAGTATGTTCAATTTGTTGTATTGAGCAACTGTTTTTCTAGTATACATGCTTGCCTTTTTATAAAACAAAAAAGTAAAGAAACTATGTTTTGCAACAATAAACGCTTGCAATATGCATGGCAAAAGGCAATGAGATGCCAAGGTTAGTATATGAATACGAGCTTCAATGTGAATTTATTTCTGTCTAAAATTCATTCCTGGAGGGACTTTCTTCTTGTCTAGAATTTTATTGTGGACATCACTTTAAGGACAATCTGGAATTGTAATGAGGTTTCTACTTATATTTTAAAGGTGGCTTTTCATTTTGGGCAATTAGCTGGGACCCTTTGAGTTACCTATCATTCCTGAAGCTGGTAAGTGCCCCGCCCCTTGATAGCACTGTATTTGCACCTTTAACGCAAAAACATCAAGAGATTTCGGCACAAGCAAGGTCCATTCCCCAGCCTGCCTGGAAACCAGTCTCCAACTGGTCTCAGTTTTCCCCAGCCATCTCCTTCCAGCCGAATCCAGAAATATTATGCAATATCCTTTTATCTATCTGTGTGCATGCTATTTGATAATGCAAGACTCCTCACCTCATCAATATATCTTTGGAAGTGAATGTGTGAGTTTAATAAAAATAAAGATCATTATAATCTATATATCAGGAGGAACAATTCAAGACACTACATGTCCCTGTGAAATGCATAATTGCAGAGATAATTATGTTTCCTATTTTTGAAAAACTGTTTTCTCATTATACACTATGGGGATTTTTTGTTGGCATGGCGATATACATTTCTTTTAACTCAAACCACATGAAAACCAGACAATTACAAAAAGAAAAACAAAAGAATAAGGGTAATGACATACAGGTTAAACAACATAGCCAAACACCTGGATTAAGTACTCCTCTTCTTTTACTGCAGGAGTGGAGGTATGCCACTAGCACACCTATAACAAGCCCCCACCTCTGACCCCTTCCTCACAATGATGTGGACCTACTGAAAGCCCCTATTTACCCTTTCCCAGACATTTATCCATACAATGACGAGACATGACACAATAGGAAGCTGACCCTTGGAATTGACCCTCTCCCATGGAATCATTTATGTTAACATCAGACCTTTTGGGTCACTCCCTGAGAGTCAAAAGGTGTATCGTGATCCAGCACTGTCCCCTATTTGCCTTCTACGTTGAACTCTGCCATTGGATTTCTCCCTTCCTCGACTTGTTCTACAGTGCAACCCCTCAGAGCCTCAGCGGTTGTATTTCTTTTCTTTCCTGAACCATATTTCCCCGTTAATACCCCCCACTCTTCTGAAAACGTAGACAAGTCATTATGTACCATTTACATATGTTTCTCCATTAGACTACCCAAACATTTCTCAACCAATCCTTTTTGTCAGGTATTACTTTATATCTTCATTTTGTCCTACCACAAACCTCCATGCTCTCAGAAGGGGCTACCACATTCTTGTGAATCTATACGTGTCATATCATTTTGTCGAGATCCCTAGGAGCAATGTTACAGGCTCAGGCTGCAGAGCATAACCAGTAATATCTTTCATCCAAGTTAGAAACTCTGCCCAGAAAAAGCAGATACAAGGACAATCCCACCACAGAGGCATTGAGGCTCCAAATTCACTGCACCCCCTATTGCACAGCAGCAATATTCCCTGAAACATATTCAAGGCTCTTATTGGGTCTCTGTGCCACCCATGTAGGACCTTACAATTGTATTTGATGGCATGCATGGAGAGGTTATCATGAAACATTGCCCTATAGGTTTTCCCCCAGAGATCCTCTGGTACCATGTTGACCAACACCCGGTCCCAGTATGATTTAAATTTCATACTCCCTTTTGCAGTGGACAGCACCAATACCCTGTACATTTTGGAAATTGTTCCTTTTCTGGAATGCACCGCCTGAAGGACCTTCTCAAACTGGGTGAGATCCCAAGCTAGCTCTTTCCTCCATCCTCCACTTGGGGTCAGAGAGTACTCCCTTTAGCCTGAGATAATCAAAAATACCAATACTGACGTGTCCCAACATCTCTCGCACCTCCTCAGACTCCCTAACCTTGCCATTCAGGAAGAGGTGCGCTCACCCATATCAGACCACTTTTGTGCCCCTCTGAACCCGGAACTAGCCAACATAATTGAGGGGCCCCACAGGGAACACAGAGGTGAAGGCCAGTGTAAGGAACCCATGGTGGCAACAGTAAAGTCAGACACAGGTGATCACAGTTCAAGAGTGTTTATTAAACAGTATGTGCAGGGTAGAGAAACGCCTAATCTAAACCTAAATCTAAGATGGGAGCTGTAAAGACCGGAGGTGGGGGTGCGGTAGCAGGGTCGGGGGGAGTCTGTACTTCTGCTCTCTATATGGTAGAGGTGAGGCACAGAGGACCCCTGCCAAGATTCTCTATTACGGTAGCAATGGAAGAGCAATGAAGTCCTAGCTTCTCAGGAGGTGATGCAGGCTGGTTCAAGTACAGTGTAGTCCCCAAACCCCCACAAAGGAATGTCCACACACTGTATTAGTTAAAACACAGTCTTTATATAATTAAGGTTCAAGGAAATATACACAATCGCAATAACTCACTTTGTGCTCAGTAAATCTACAATGGCAAATATATACAGTTCTAAGTGGTACCAAAATTATTATCAGATTTAATTAAAGTGCATCAACTGTAATCTGGTTAAATGTCACACAAATCACTTAATAAAGGTAACCAACAATACACATAGGCGGAAAGCAGTTGGTTTAGAACAATTGGCAGAATACTGGCCCCTACCACAAGACAGAGCTCTGTGTGGCGATCCTCCCACCTGGGCAACCTGTAAAGTAAAGATATATCACAAGCCCAGTCCATATATTGTTCTATAAGTCTTATTTCCTTCTATAATGTTTCTACCACCCCAATGTACTTGGAATAGCAGAGTTCCATGACGAGTCATTGACGGATCCTTCTTGAGCGGCTCCCTTTAAGCAGAACCACGGATCGTCGAGATCCATCGAAGAAAGTGAACTTGGCGTTGAGGCAGTAGCTTTGGTCCCAGCGCTGCTCGTCGACGATGGAGCGAAGACATCCTGCAAGGAAGAGGGGTGCGGGGCACCTCGATGTCGATAGTTCAGGACCGCAAAGAGATTGAGAAGAACTGTGGCCCAGCAAGGGCGTCGAGTCGTCCGGCGTCTCTACGGACTTTGGGTGGCGGGAAACCCACCAGCAGAAGGTCCTCGGCGCGTCAACGGCCTGGCCTTCTCCGGCAGGATAAGGCGGGCGGTAGTGCGGATGAGCGCGTCTGTGAATCAAAAGTCTTTGGCAAAGGAGCCTGCGGCTCCGGTCGTCGATGGCACGGCGTCAAGCGGTCCCCTCTTCTGGGCAGCATGGCTTCGACAGGCCTCCAGCAGTTATGCAAACCTGTAAACCCTGGTCGACAGCGGTGGACGGAATGTCCGCTACTTATCTTTGTTCTCCTTAGTGGTCCCCGTCTCCGGTCGGCAGCCTGTCGAGGGTCTGACTTCCAGGAAACTTCGGCGAAGGTTAGCGGTTCTCGATGGTCCCTCGGAGCATTGGAAGAGAGTGCCTAACCAGGTCCTCTCTTTGATCAGTCTCGACAGCTCGGCTTTCTGATTTCAGCAAAGGGAAACAGCAGTCAACCTTCTTCTTCGGCCTCGGCTTCAAGATTCAGCTTCAGTTTCAATGTTAGTTTCAACTCAAGCTTCTGAACGAATTCTAGCAGTGAGAGGCCCCAGATATACTAGTATACTAGTTGATCTCTCATTCATTCTGCTGGGTCACACTCAGGCAACCAATCACTTAGAAGGGCATTCAGCAGTCAGTCAGCCAATCAGGCATACAGTGCATTCAGGCCATTCTCCTCCCTCTCAGACACAACAAGGAATGTGTATTGGGACAAGTACCCAGCCATTCAACACTACACACTGCATTCATACCAGTTTCAGGCAGGGCTGTCTCAGTCATTGTGTCAAACACCAGAAATCAGACATACACAACAGGAAGTGCATATTGGTCACACACTCCATTCACCCAGGTCCCACCCACAGGGTGTACCCACAACATACAGTCACTGGGAAGGCTCTAGCCAGTCTGGCCTGGACATCACAACAACCAACAGCCAGTCAGGGGGAAGGGACAGAGTCAGGGCTTCCCAGGACTTTGGGAAAACAAGGTAACAGGCAATAGAAAGCAAGAGGCCACAGGGGCCATCTTGTTTCCTATAAGGAATCAGCCGATTTCAATGCCAGGGCCTGGGTATCCCAAAATGGAAGATACTCAGAGCACCTGTCAAATTCAGCATGGAGCTGCCACCAGCCCATACCCTGCTCTGTGGGCCACACACAGGTGCCCAAAACATACACTAGGGGCACAGGGTTGTACCCCCACCCATGGGTGCCATAAGGGTATCCCATGGGTCTGTACACCAAACAAAAAACAGGAGGAACTGCACTGCCAGGAGCCCCACATGGACTCCTGGGCAGAACACAACACAGAGTACAAATGAAAAAGGACTAAAGCACAAGGACAGGAGGCCATGTACCTCCAATGCATTTCCAGCACGCAGGAGCAAGCTACGACCATCAAATAATAAGGCAGTCCTAATAGCGTCTTGTCAAATATAGGGCATATACTAAAAAAAACCTATTGCCAATCCTTACAACTAAATACAAAAAGAGTGTGGGATAAAATTCACAAAAAAGAAAGAAGTGTTCACAAATGATAAGTCAGGATGTGGTAATCTCCCTTCCCCACGTTTTGAGCACGGGACAAGGTGGGACTCCTGAGCACAGCACACAGTCAAGCTTTCCCAGCACGAGATGACAGTTCCATTTCAGCTATCAGGACCTTCGGTGGTTAAGTCTCTTTTCTACAAAAAGTCTCTTGCCTCCAAGGACCTGATGTATTTAAAATAAAAAACAAAAAGTTCCTTTCAGATTGCACTTGAGGTGATGATTCTTCATCCCTGGGCCCCCCTCTTCCGAGATCAGACCCCTCCCGAATATCAGCCTCCCTCCCGTCCAGTTTAGTCTGGCTTGTATTCAAAACAATTTCTCGATTGCATTCACTTACCGTTGGGGTGATGGCTTCTCACCCCTGGATCTCCCTCTTCCGGGCTCAGACCCTTCTCACCCGTTTGCCTCACTCCGTCGGATTAACTATGGCTTGTATGCAGAGATATTTCCACCTTTCATATTCACAAATCTTAATGTCTTTTTAAACAGTTAACTGTGGACCTTCCTCTCCTGGGTTCACTCGTGTCAACACAATGTTCATCGGGACTTTAGGCTTCAGCCCTTTCCATTGGCATCCCTCCGTCGGGTTCCCTCTTGCCAAAACTTCTCAATCACGCATTTTCTTCTACTTGCATATGGTGCAGGATTCACTTCCCTTAGCCTTACAATCTTCTGCTGGCCAGACTTTTGCTAGACCCCTGTATGACCACTTTGACCCCTTTTCCGCCCTGTTCCCAAGGCCTTCTGGTAACAGTAGTTTCAACAATAGGGTAATCGTCCAGCATTTCTCGAGTGAGCACCCACATGGTGCCAGACTCCTCTGCTGCTGGTTTTCCCCTCTTGTATTTACAGTTCTTTGTACTTTTCTTCAATTAGTCGTTTGCTACTTTTGTTCAACACAGTTCAGTTTCTTATCGGCTTTCCCTTTGACTCACCGGCTGTGATGAACCTCTTGGCTTTTCTTGTCTCTTGGGTCAATGATGGTACCACAGTGAAAAGTGTCTCTCCCTGGCTTGGTTATTAGCAGAGGAGGGCCCTGTGTACTGTTGACATCTGCTGCAACAAACGCTGGCTACTGTTCACGGTCTACGATTCCTTCCACGGAAGGCTTTCTCGGGCTTGGGTTGGAAAGGGCAAAGTTGCTTCTCTACTTGTCACGCTTTCCGTTCGACGCCTTTCTCCTCCTCTTGAACTGCCGTACTGGGATAGCTGAGTCATCGTGCGGTCTGCCTTGCTCCTTGTGTGCACTCGTGCTCCCCTTTTATCCCTGTGGGGAATGGAAAGGGCCATCAGGTGTGTGTGATTCTGGTCAATTGCCTGACCCTTCTGTTGGGACATGTCAGGTAAACAGTTTTGGTATTAGTCCGTTGTTTGTCACAGTGTAAAGAAGTGTTTGTGTCAGAAAAGGAGGGGGGGGGGTAGAGTTTCTAAATCTCCTATGGGGTAGGATGGGAAGATGTCATAAGGAAGGGAGTGGGTGGTCACCTCAGAAAGGTGAGATTTGTAGGGTTTGTGAAATGGATAGGAGGGATTGTGGGAACGGTAGTCCGGCAGGCTATCGGGTAGCTCAACTCCCAAGCAGGTTATCGTGCCCACCGCCAAGGTAATTCCACAGTGGTCATGTTCATCAAGGGACTTTCACAAGATCCCAACCATTAGCAATATAAATGACTTAGAATAATTGACTTTCAAGCCCACCAAGGCCCCATAAACCTTCAACACCGTCATCAATGCTTTAAGGAAAGTTAGTGGATTCATTATGTAGAATAATATATCATCTGCGAAAAGAGAGACTTTGAACTGTACCCCATCATAGCATATCCACTGTATCACTGTATTCGCTCTAATTACTTCCGCCAATGATTCTATCACCAGGGCGAACAGCATGGGGGAATAGATGGTACCCTTGTCTTGTTCCGCGATATAGTGGGAAATCCCTCGACAGGACCCCGTTCACCGCCACCCTCGCAGCACTGTACACTCATTATCTGAAGTTATTTCCGTAACTGAACCATATTAAAACCTCGATGAGGAACCCCCACTCCACCTTATCGAAATCTTTCTTGGAGTCTAAGGGCACCAAGTAAGCATCTTCTGCATTTTTTCACACCCTGTACATAAGGTTCAAAGTTTTACGAATATTATTGGCGCCTTGTCATCCCCTTACAAAACCTACTTGATCTGCATGAACGAGAGATGGAAGTCTATTTACCTGAATTTTTGATAGTAACTTCACCTCGTTGTTAAGCAAAGAGATCAGCCTGTAGGAGGTACACTTTTTTGGGTCCTTACCCTACTTTGGGATAACCGTTATGAGGGCCTTAAGTATTGTCTTGGGCAGTGATTTCCCATGTGACACTTCATTAAAGACCTTCGCCAACGTAGGGTTTAGGGTGGAACAGAACACTTTTATAAAAAACACTGCAAGGCCACCCTCCCCAGTGACTTACCACTTATCATTCTAGTAGAGATCACTTCCTCCACCTCGTTCAGGGTCTCCAATACCCTTGCATCATCAGCCCATAGCCCTGGAAGATTCAATGCCCGTAGGAAGGTTCTGCTCCCCTCAGTGTCCCCTGAACATTCTAATGCATAAAAAATGACAAATTCGTCTGTGATTTCACCCTTGCCTTTTAAGACTGCCCTGTCATCAGTCTACAGAATGTTAACCACCTGGACCGTGTTTACGCCCCCAGTCTCCACGCCAGGAGCTTGTCAGCGTTCTTCTTTTTCTCATAATACTGTTGCTTGAGGTGTTTCAGTGCTCAATCTGTTTTATATGCTTAAAGAGCCTTATGTTCCGCCATGCACGTTTGTAGCTCCTTAAGCCTTCCCGGGTTCATGATTCTATTGACCCTGTCAATGGGTCTCAGTACCATAATCCTCCATCTATAGGTTTCCTCCTGTTTGGCTCTGTCTCTTTTCGCATTGGGAACCCATCCCAATCAACTCCCCCGAAATAGTCGTTTTAAATCCCTCCCAAAGAATATCCATACTCACCTCTCCATTATCATTAAATTTGAAAGTTATGAAGGAGGGATTCTCCTACCACTTTCTGCTTCAACAAATAATCATTACAAAACCACCTCCCATTTTGCATGTGTTCCCTCACCCCCACCACTGCAGTTTCCATATCATGATCTGACCAGGGGATTATATTAATACCTACATCAATTACAGAGGAGAGAGAGTTGAAATCCACCAACAGTAAGTCTATCCTGGACAATGAGGTGTGCACTGCAGAGTAATACGTGAACGGTGCCTGGGGTAAGATTCCCCCTGAGCCCTTGCATTTCTGTGCCACCCATACATCTATCACTCACAGTCTTTCATTGGTCTCTCAAAACTTTGTGCAATCCCCATTCCTGTCAGATTCCTTCCCATCTCCCTTGGTCCTCAACCTATCAGTGCTGGGGTTTAGGACCATATTAAAGTTGCCGCCCACCACTAAGGTGCCTTCCACAAGCCTTTGGAGACGCCGGCTCACCCCCGCCCAGAATTGTCCATGCCCAGTATTGGGGAAATATATCAAAGCCACTGTGAGCTTCGTGCCCTGAAGTAAACATTTCAAGAAGAGAAACCGCCCATCTTTGTCACACTCAACTTCCCCAACCTCAAACCTACATGCTGATTCCTCTAAAACAGCCACTCCACACCATTTCTCTGTCCCTAGGGAGAAATAAATCCTGGAGACCTTCCCTCCCCTTTCCACAGCCGTTCCTCTCCCTTTACAAAGTGGATTTCCTGAACCAATAGGATATCTAAATGAGAGTTCTTAAACTCTCTCATGATCAAGGACATCCCTCTCACGTTCAATGTCCCCACTTTTAAAGATATCCCCCAAACTACCGGACTGTTAACGTGTCGCTTCTCATTAACAGTTCAGTCCATGGTAAACCCCTGTTGTCTGCCTGGGCCCCTTACTGCCAGTGTGTGCAGCATCCCGCAGCCAGCCCATACAAAACCACAAGGAATGGGAAAGACAAAAAAAAAACATACAATCATAAATTCTCTTTCCCCATAACTCCTCCACATTCCACCACCTCCCTTGAATGTTGACACATCTAGCCCACTCTATCTTCCCAGAAGGCATTTGGCCACTTATCCCACAACCCATTCAAAAAGGCTGAACCACCAGGGCTTCCCTCCAGCCCCCTGCGATTTGAAACTAACAACTCAACAACAATTTCAAATAACTCAACCCTGTAACCCCCATACCTCCCTCACACCCAATCCCCACCTCCCTGTCAGATCACCTCAAATTAGTGGCCCCTGGGGCACCCCCTAACACCCCACACATAAAAAGTCACAGAAAAACGTCCCCATCCTTTCCCTTAATTCCCCCACGGCCTCAATCTATGTGAGACCCTTACCGACCTATGCCCCTCCTAACTGTTACCCCCAAACACCCGATCCTGCCTTGACCAAGGAGAAACTAATAACCCAACATGGTCAAAGAATATTTCCTTCTTCAAGCACTCCTCTTGCACTGCAAGGGGATGTTGAGCCACAAAAACTCCCTTGCCCCCTAAATTCGCTGGCAGCCGGATTTACCCACCTCTCTGACATTGTCCAAACGCCTACTTTCTGAAGGAGTTTTGGCCTCCTCATGTCCGCCAAATAGCGCTGCAGTTGCTCTCAAAATGTCATTCTGGTGACCAAATGGAATCTCATACCCTTCCAATCAAAGATCAGCGCAAAAGGGTATCCCCACCTGTACCGCATACCCTTGTCCCATAGCCATCGGGTGAGAGGGGTACATTTCTTCTGGCCTGACAATGTATGAGCAAATAGGTCCTAAGAAAATAACCACTTTGGACTCTCCATACTCGAAGGATACCATTCTTCTTGCAATCTCAAGAGTTGGGACTTGTCACTGTAGTAATGGAAACAAACCAACACTGATCGCAGACCCCTACCACTTCCACCTGCTCTGTGCACCCTATCAATGACGAAACAGGGGTAGTGCTTATCATGGAGGACCACCCCAAGGATGTAATAGATTGTCTTTCCAAGACTTTCAGGGGATTCCCCTTCTTCCTCCTGTTTGCCGAAGATCTCAGATTACTTTACCTCTCTCGAATTTCAATGTCGTCCAACTTCCTTTTGCCTTTCCATCTCTGAGATCCTCATATCCAATTGAGCTTCCAGTTTGTCAACCGAGGACTGATTTGTTTCCAGACTCATCAACTTCTGCTCCATTACCTCCGCCTTGCTGGACAATTCCACCACCTTTGCTCCGATATTGGTCCTCAGCCCCCTGATCTCCTCCAGGATTGCTTAGATATCACTCTTTATTGTCCCAATCTCAGTACCCGAAGGCACAGCCTACGGGTCCCCCTTTGACGTATCCATTCCCTTCCTCTCCTGGTATCAGCACCCGCTCAGTGACTCCTTCCAGCTCATCCACCACCTATCATTTGTTCCTGTCTCATCCCCCTTTACACATTGATCATTGTGAGTCCAAAAACTCCCTATGCCAGTCCAAAGAAGGACAAGGAGCTCTGCAGGCATACTACCAGGCTCTCCATCGCGATACCTCAGAAGGGTCAAATGTGTAGGTGTTCTGTGAGGGGGGGGTCAACACTTTACAACATGTTGAAGAGAGACTCGCCAACCCCCCGGCTGAAGGATCAAAGGAGATGTCCAGCTGCCACCATGTCTGCCAGTCTGTTCATACTCCCCTAGCCCTTCCTCACCAGGGACTGCGGCTGCCGGGCTTTTCGCCTCCCTACTCAATCCAAACTCCAGTCAGGGATGGTTAGCAACCATGTCGCTCCCTTATACCCCTGGGCCTACTGCAGATCTGATGCTCAGAGTTTGTCTAACTGACTCCCCCAACTCCACACATGTCTGTTCACTGTGAGGGGGTCAATCCCTCACCTCACCTCACCTCATCTGATTATGGGTTCTCCCCTCAACCATAGTTTGCCTTTTTACGAGATCAGTTCCCTGAGAGGCCAGAAGAGGGAAGATGGAGTCCTATGCTTCTCCTCCCTGTGGCTTGGGCTTACAAGGATTCTGGCATCTCCGTACTGGACAGCGAGGTATTGCTCCGGCCTTGACTGCCCTCCTGGAGGAAGCTCCTCGACTCCACTACGCCACTTCCTGTGGCCGTCACAGGCTTACAGTGCCCTTTTGAGGCTTTCTGCCTCGCTTCTTTTCTCTGAAGGGGGGCCCGACCGCCTCCAACACCAGTCACAGTGCTGGTGGACTTCACAAGCTCAACTACAGATCGGGAAGGCCCTCTCCCACTGAGGCCCACAAAGCTCTGCTGTTTCCTTGTGGCCTGCCCAAGGGGGTTTCTCGGTTTGGGGTGCCACCTAGGCACCCGGTTGCCTCATCACAGCCCTCACCATCCCTGAATTGACAGGAGACCGGTAGGCCCTACTGCTCCTTCTCCACGAGCCTGGAAGTCACAGGGGCCAGCAAAGCCCCTCGTCAGATCACCGGCGCACTTCTGGTCTCCCTGGCCCAAACCACAACTGGTCCAAACTCGGCTACCATAGCCTCCCGAGCTTCATCACAGAATGGATTGGGAGATGCCTCAATATATACTCTTGAAAGGGCCCTGGTCGCAGCCCTTACAGGGTCATTTCCTCCTCCATGCCACTGCGGACTACCGGGGAAGGGAATGAAGCAATGTCAACAGGGAGCCATCTTGCCTGCACCCCCTGGTGGCCTCCCGGGGATATATTTTTAATGTACACATTGCAATTTGTTTCAAGATTTTAGGACCTTCCTGCATAATTCTAAGTCAAGTTATTATACGCGTATTCTAAATGGCACATACAGGTTAGCAGCCCACAACACCATTTCTACAAGGGAAGCATGAGACCTGAAACGGTTCTTTGATTCTAGCATGTATTGGTGTCATTGTGGAAAGCAACGTTTTTGCATCATTTACAAATGTAACTTTATGTGCAACTTGGATATCGTTTGATGCAGAAGTGAAATTAGCAGACCTATTGTCATTTAGAACTTAACATAGATATAGAATTGACTATGTAAATGAATGTGTGTGAGAAATAGTGAGGTAAATGCAGGCAGGTCATTTTTATTTTTGTACACCAGCTGTCGGTGATGGTGTAACTTTGTGGCGACTTCCCTTGCATAAAGCTGGAGACCCCCACCATTACTGTGACTTCACCTTTATTTAAATGAATTTGAGTTTTGATAAAACCACCTTTTTCTTGACCAGAATTGCGGGGTGGGACTGCATCATTAGGGGGCATTATGTCAAAGTGTCCCCCAGATGTAGTATTCGTACATCTATCAAAATATATCTTGCAGATCACTTCTCAGTTCAAATCAACAAGCTGCAAATATCACAGTGCAAATTAGCAGAGTGAAAATGTATTTGCAAATATTGTATGATGTACAAACAAAAAGTGCCCACAAGCAGTGGGACACTTGTCCCCTACACACCTATAATAACTGGATCCCAGTCAACATTTAGTTTTCTAATTGCAGAACCTAAATAAGTGCTTCTCTGGGCTAAGGAATCTTAAGTCGTAATTGCATTTGTTATTTGAAATTTACCTTGATAATGTACTCCATAAACGTTTACCAAAAGAATCACATTTTCTGTATACTTGTAACCCAATCAACAGACAATTAGTGTAGTTTAATTATTTAGAAAAATATATATATATTTCATTGTTAAATCATTAATCAAAACTCTACACGACATAATTGATCAATAAACAGTTCAATTTTTAGCAGTTTAACGCGTTTCGGGGTGATTCGCCTTCATCAGGAGCAATTAATCTCTCTTCAATCACCAAAATCCTTCCTATTATGATAATATCTGAAATGCATATTTACATTTTGTTAGGTTGTTATGGCACTTTTTAATTCATCTTATCCTGAATGCTGATTTTATTGTCGGTCATTATATGTATGGAGCTTAATTACCTGGTGATTGTCCAAAGTAGAACATATGTCAGAGGCAGTCTAGCCCACCACTCTTGTGAAGCCCATAGTCGGCAAACAGGTATCCTGTTAGATATATCAGTGCGCATGTTTAGGATGTATCATATAACACTCTCTAAGGTACCACTGAATGAACATCTCAAGACTTACACCTTGTTTAAGATGTTGCCGCTATTCACAGTATAAGGCAAGAGGCCTGTAGTATGTGGTTACCCAGTCTTAATTCCCGATCGTAACCCCGTTCTGAAAGGTAGGTACAAGTATAAATAAGTGAAAATAAGTAACCTGCATGTTTATCCTGACAATCTCAGTGTATAAATAGTAGTGTAAACCCACTGGCAACATACCGTGGGTAAAAAGATTACCTGCTATAGGTTTGATGTGGTCAGAAGTGTTTTTCCACTTGCGGGCGGCTGTCATGCGCAGTTGTGCATGTCGGTAGCGTTGCTATGACCACTCGTGAACGTAAATGCTTCCGCATACTTACTAGTGTCAACAATGCACATAAAGCCAACAATGCACATAACATGCATTCTCTTGAAGTTCATGCTAACTTGCTTACAATTGGAAAACAATGTTGACTGGCAATTATTATAGGTGTGCATGGGACGCGAGCAGTGCTTAATTTGTAAAAAAATAAGTGCCAGTGCCCAAACAATATTGGCCCCATAATGCAGCGCGCGGTGCTGCCCGCACTGATGGCGCGCGGCATGGGTCAGTTCAGTACTAGACCTAGATCGCCCATCACTCTGCTGCTGCTCCATGTCACATGTTTGGTGCTGCAGCAACTGCTGGCACAGGCTATTAGTGGGATGGATGGGGAAGGGCACACATGGGTTGAGAAAGTATAATGCTTTAGAGTTGGAAAACACTTGTTATGGTAGGTGCAGTGGTTCCAACATTCCGGCAACCCCAGAGGCAAAAGAGTGCATTTGAACACACTTCTAAGTTCTAGATCACACTTGTTAGACATCTGGACCATACTTGCTGTCCTGAGTAGTACCCACGGGGGAGGCTTTTTGATAAAACATAAGGCAAATTGTGCATTTTAAAGAGTATTTTTTCAGTGACACTCGCCCAAACTACTAGCCGAATGGTGAAGTAACTCGTCAAACTGGCCCACATGGGACAAAAAAGTGGCCCACATGGTCCAAAAAAGCTGGCCCACAGTAGCATTTTGTGTTTTTGGTTTGTGCATTGCCCTATAGGCCAGTCTGAGCCGGTGCTATCTTTTCAATGAAAACGAAACACTCAGACCCTGCATCCCCCGAATCCTTTCCGGTACTCTGCCGGGTGTGCGTTTTGGGGTAAAGGAAGCAGTGCAGTGGAGAGAGGCATAGCTGACAAGACCATGGCTGCTCCTGCCTGCAATCAAAATGGTGTCAAACGGGCGCCCGAAGGATCGAAATTATGGACAAATCCCAAATATGCAAGTGTAAAAACCTGCACATGGCCATGTGGTGTACCGTGTTGTGAAGGGGGTCTAAACGCACATCACTTGGGCCAAGGAATTCAGGACCCCTATGCGCCCTCCCCCCAGGATATTGCGGCTCCGCTCAGGTGATGTGGGGCTGGATTGCTAACTGACACAAACGAAGCTGCATGTGCTGTGCAGTCCTGAGGGGCTTTGCTGTGCACACAGTGTGCTGGAGGGCTGTCTGTGCACATGCTGTCCTGAGGGGCTGTGCATGCATTGTCCTGGAGGCTGAGAGCACCCAATGTCCTGAGGGGCGGTGTACAATGTGTCCTGGGGGGGGGGGCTGTGCATGCAGTGACCTCCTTGGCTGCCTGTGCACGTAGAGTTCTGGTGGGCTGTGCTCACATTGTTTCAGGGGTCTGTGGCTGTGCTCATCGAGTCCAGAGGGGTTGGGAGGGCTCTGCTCACAGTGTCCCAGGGCTGCACTCATGGTGACCTGGGGGCTGTGCACGTATTGTCCTGGGGTGATGTGTTTAGGCCCGAGGGTAAGTCCTGCATGACTGCTTCTCTGAGGAACTCCCACTTGCTTTGTAGGGCTGCAGCGCCAGAGGGGTCCCCCGGGAATGAGAGGCGAGCTGCTGAAGGGAACAGCAACAGCCTCAGTGCTTGGCTGGGCTCCCCCTCGGAGGAAGGGGTGAAAGCGTGCCAGTGAGAATCTATTGGGTTACTGGGCAGTTAGGGGGGTGTTGCAGGATGAGGGTCCAGACGGGCATGGCAAGCACAGGGTGATGAGAGCTTTGGGATGGGGGGGATGGGGGGGGGCAGTTTTCTGCAAACCTGGTGGGGGCAGAGGAGAGAAAGGCTCTTGTTTTCTTATTGCCCGAATCTTTAATTTTGACAACCAGGATCACCGGTAAGACCTGCCCATGCCTCTCTCAACTCACACGTGACGCCTCACAACTCAAACGCCTTGGGGGGTGTCACTTTGTAAATGAATCAGTTTACTCACCTGCCGGCCGCCGCCCACACACTTCAATGGGTTGTCATGTCAAAGTGCAGAGAACAAAAATCGGGCGATTTCACCCCCCCTCCTCCCCTGGGGACAGAAAAGGCTTAACAGCTGGGACACTTGCCTAAAGAGCAGATTCCAAAATGCACCCATCCACATATGTGTATAAATAGAATAAAATGCACCCATCTACATATGTGTAAATGAATCAAATGCACTCATCTCATGTTCAATACCCACAACTTCCCCGAGACCCAAGGGCCACCCCGCCACGGCCACCCCAGTCGGACTCTAACACAAAGGGGTCACAGTAATGTTGGCATAGTTTGACAGCTCAGCTCCAAGGAATTACGTTTTAAATTTAAACATAAGTCTAGTAAGGAGCCAGTATTATCAATCATGGGTGAGTAACATAGATCGTTTGAGTCAGAATGTATAGGTGGTTCCATAGTGGGAGGTTGCTCCGGCACCAATACGGTTGCCGAAAGAGGGGGCGTAGCTTTTGTCAAAAAGCCAGTGATTTTAGGCTGCCGTTCGCTGGTTGTATCAAGGTTTCCACATGTGCCCCTTTTATCTTTTTTTCAGACATGGTGCGTCTTTTGACCCATCAGGGTGCCTTCCTGGGCTCCGAGGACGCTTACCCGTATTGACAGGTCCACAACGAAGACCATATGTACGCTGTCACACACATTTCATGATTCCAAATGCCACAAAAATAACAATAGCTGTGATGAGTATGAGGCAACCTTGCCGTTTTCCAGAGGTAAAATACTGGTGGATGAAGCTCTCGGAAGCCAGGGAGTGAAGGGCAAGAAAGGAATTACAACCCAAGTCCAAGCCGGGCCTCAATAACAAGAAGAAAGGTAGACCTCTTTACACCCACACAAGCAATCCCAAGAACAGTCTGTTCACTCCACCAAAAGTGGTTCCAAGAGCATAAACCCAACGGTCACCACTGCCACCCTCATTAAACGTGTTAAGTAAAACACAGAATGGTACTAGTCAGTACCCAGTGTACCAGCACCAGGGGACAGCCTTTCTATTCAATATTAGAAAGAGTAGTGTATGAGCGTGAGGCAGGTGGCAGATAAACCGATAAAAAACGGTAAGCTGCCACCATCAACAAGGTGCCCACCTCGTCCCACCGGGTGCTTTGTATGACCACAATCACCACATGCTAACCCAAAGGGACATCCACGGCCACAGTGCACTCACCGCTCAGACCCAGCAGGACTCCACCAGGGACGAAGACCACACTGCTGCCCGTGCCCCGCCCAGTCCTGGGCCTTGGTGCCTGAGCTGAGCAGCCTCAATCACTTTAGGCTACCTTCTGTGGGGCCGCCCGCCACAGCCACCGCAGCCATGCTGATGACAAAATAGGTGCACAGCGGCAGCGGCCCCACGGAAGGTAAGATTTTAAAAGAAAAAACGTATATTTGGGCGGCTGGGGCCCATCACTTTTGAAGTGATGGGCCCCAGCCACAACTCAAAAATACTTATTTCTTTTAAAACCTACCTTCCGTGGGGCGGGGCCCCGGCCACCAGCCCCACGGAAGGTCAGGTTTTAAAAGAAAAAAGTTAAAAATGTACTAATTTGGGCACAAATAAATCCATAGGCCCGCGCCACGGCAGTCATCCAACTCAGTATGGGACGCGGCAGCCCTGCCTGGTGGTCACAGAAATTGACCTGGGCGTGGCACTCCGGTCAACAGTACACAGGTCACACAGACAGAAGCCTGGGTGTGGACGGGTTCCTGGTGGGGTCCTGACTCTTGGCAAGTCAGGACACCCGATTGATTCGGAACCTTCCACCCATCACTTTTGTGGTCAGTTTGTTTCTCCTTGTGAGAGAGGGTATGCCCAGACGTGGGTCCCTTGCTCGCTGCGCCACAGGGAACCAGGCTGCACCTCACTGAGGAGGTCCAACAAGGCCGAAACATGTCTGGGGTTGCTTGGTTTTCTGTGCAGAGGGGACCTGGCCTCGCAGTTCGGGCTGGGCTGCTAACTTCGGTGGCGGCAGCTGCTGACTGATTTGCACATGGCTGGTCCCCTTTTGCAATGGCGCAGACGGGCTAAAAACGGTGGTGTGGAAGGTTGGCCCAGAGCAATTGCCAGTGGTTTAGATTAATTCGAAACCTTCCACCCATCACTTTTGTGGTCAAGTCAGGACACCACCAGGGGACCGCGCCGCCCCCGGCCCCTGACCTGGCCCTTCCTTGCCTGATCACTGTGACAGGCTCAGGGCAGGCTGCTGTTTTCGGTCCAAACTTACCTGCTTTGCCGACTGGGACTTGGTCTTCTCTCCTGTCGGGCCCTCAGGGTGGGCGTCGGTGGGGAGGCGCACACTGGCACGCACAAATGAAAAAGCAGGCAGAGGGGGGGGCCCATGAAGCAACTAGGTCACACCATGCAGTGCAGCAGGGCAGGCTCTATCTCTCACACGCTACGCCTAGACACCTTCACTTCACAGCAACTCGTGGAATGAACGTGGCGCCGCACTGCCTCCTGTAACAACAACATGTCACCATGTAATTTCAATTCCCCAGAAGAACAGCCAATGAAAACTGCACATTCTGTGTTACTATACAGAATGTATCAAATACTGGCTAGTAACAACAGAATGGCAGTTTTCATTGGCTGTTGTTTGTAACTTGTTATACATTGCTATTGCTGGTTCAAATGATAAAAGGGGTAGGTGGGTGCAGGACTAAAGGGATCACTTTGGGTGACATAACTAACCTTGTCAGTAATGTGATGTGTCCATGGCCAGGAGGGGTGGCAGTGCAGGGCTATTAACCCAGGCAAGGTTTCACTGGTGTACTTTGGTTAGAAGGGGTGAGGCCAGGGGACCCTTGCTTGGGACAATTGGGCTGAGAGCCTAGTGTAAAGTGCCATTTTCTATCAGGTATGGAAGAAGGCTGACAGGCCTATGGGGTGTGCTGAAGTCCCAAATTGGGGAAATTGTGATTTGACTGAGGTGACCATGCGGGCTAGGCGCCACCACTGCTTCCGTGATGCAAGCCAGGAGGTACACAGACAATCTCATACTCCCCATTCCACCACCAACTTCAGGATAAAATCTAATGTCAGGACCCCTAATAGGCTAGTGTCAGGTGCCCTCCAAAACCCCTTGGACTATGCCAAAACCCAGGATCCATGAGTCATCAGCATCATGGGGGACATCTGGGGAGAAGAGAAATATATCCCACTAGAACTTAAAAGGGAAATGTAGCATCAGGTGCACACATCATCTGTAGTATTCGTTTAGCTGCCACCCCAAGAAATCAAAAGGTTTTCGTGACCTGCAGCCTCATCTGAAGTGTGGTGGCCAAGATAAGGCACCCTCGGCCAGCCTCACTTTGCAGCAAATAAGGAAATCAGAGAGCTGGGTGGTAAATCAAGCTTCATGTATTTATATCGCAAATACACAGCATACAAAGTTATCAGCAGGGAAAAACAGCATGCAGCAGGAAGTGTTTGGGCAGCTGGCACAAGGAGCCCTCTCTAGCGCCCCCACCCTCCTGCAGGTTTATATAGCATATCATAGGCAAACACTAATACGTTTCTGTACTATCACAATTGGGGTGTTACTTGGCACAACATTACAGACAGTTGGAAAGAACTGTCGACATCTTCCTTGTAACCTTGTGACGCAGTCCTGCAGGGACATCGTGTTTTATTAGGAATAAGCAGCATTCGCAGAAACCCCTTCCGATACCTCCCATATATGGGGCTAATGCTAAACTTGTAGGGAATAAGCGGAAGGGAAGGTCTCGCGTGTCCTCTGCCCCAAGAGGGACTTGGTCCTATTCGGGGTGGCATGTAGAGCAGGCCCAGGGAGTTGACATGCAGGGTCTGAGGCCTAACTGTATCGGAGAGTCTAATAGCATTGCATAACATAGCATAGCAATCCTGCACATCACAGCATAGCAATCCTTCCACATCAACCCCCCTCCCCCCCTTATGGTCGTCCCTGAACAAGGAGCAGGCATGCTATTTCAAAGATTCAACCAATTCGGTGTTGGACATGTGACCTAAAACATCTACCATCTCTCGTTCATTGGAGGCGTCCTCCGTAATGTGAAATTGCTCCATTTCAAGTGGCAGCAGTCTAGCCTCGGTGGGCAAGTAAGACACCTGTTTAGCACAGTATGACAGAAGGCAGAGAATACTAAAAACTATCATTGCAAAGGCGGCCATTATAACAATGATTAAAATACCATGTAGAACGGAAAACCCTAATGAACCAAAATTAGTTAGAATCCAAGTTAACAATGAGCCAGCATAGCCCTTGTTAATACTGTATAAGGTGGTACCAACACCTTGGAGGTGTTTTATGACGTCCTCAACCTGGGAGGAGTACCCACGGGCAGCATTCTTGTCCTATAGATTTACAGGTACCCCCTTGGGGAGCCATACATAATCAAGCGCCATTCTATTCTGGAGGACCATCGTTCTGAGTGCTACTTGCTTGCTCTTCAGTATCCGTATACCTTTGGCGGTGTCGTTAGCTACCTGCTCAAGGAGAATTGATAGGGCATGAAGATCTGCCCTGTTAGTTGTAGTGCCAAGGCTCAGGATCGGGAACCCTATGAGGCCTTAGAACCATGTCCAGGCATCGCGTTTGTCCCGGCAAGATGTGTAGTGAACTTGTGGAAAAAGTGACACACGGCGGATTGCTGGGTGAATAAACTCAATGGTGCACTGACCAGTCCAGTTAGCCGGGAGCCATTGGTATGTGTTAGACAGAATCCTGTGCAGTTCCCTTGGGGAACACTGCAAAAAGATTAAGACTACAGGAGTAAGCAGTAAACCCAATTGGTAGCAGTCTGCACCACCCAGATTTACCTGGTAGCTGTGGCTGAGCAGTCAGACTTCTCTCAAGAAGAGTAGGGCGGTATGCAGAGTATACACAATAGGGCCAAAACACAGTAGAGCAAACAAACACTGACCAGAGCTTTGTATAAAAAGAATATAATTATTTATTTAAAACACACTTTATGGCATATACTAGCACTGTCAATCAAAGGCAAGCTAAAACACAGTCATGTAAAGTATACACACCTCCCTTAATAGTTATCAGACAAGTCAGGGTTAAAACAGTACTATTTGTTAGAACAGAGGTGAGCGCTTAACCAAGATGGCACTCTGATAAAGTAGTTAAAGGGAGAGAAAAAGGCAGAGAAGAAGAGTAAAACAGTTCCCAACACTTTTAAGAGTTCAGAGCAAGGGGAGAAAGGCAGGTTATACTGTAGAGCCAAAGTTCATAGGCCAGGCCCACTTTAAATGGAGCAAAGTGAAATATACCCAGGATCACACGGTTTAAAGTGCACTGAAAGTCTTTGCAGAGTGTTCTAAAGAGGTTGGGGTGAGGCAAAAGATATAGTTAGAAGGCCTGGAGACAGCCCAGTGTAGAAGCCAAGTATTTAAGGGTCACATTTAGCAATCTGTAGAAAGGGAGGCCAGGCAGGACACAGTACCTTAAGGAGAAAGGAAGCTCCAGCGGGGGCAGTTCTTCCTGGCAGTGGTTGAAGTTTGTGGTTCCGACCAGGGGAAGAGAAGATCTTGTCGAGGAGGGGACTTGGAATCGTTGTACTGCACAGGGATGAAACCAGCCGCTGAGTTCCCGATTAAAAGGTGCAGTCCTTTTATTCGCGGTCAAAAGTGGCGAGCTTGGCTATCCGGCCGCCGGGGTGCTTGGCACGGGCGATTCGACCAAGTGACATCTTTGGAAGCGAAAAAGGGTGAACTGGTTGGTCCTACCAGCTCAAAGGGAGAAGACCCTCCAGCAGAAGATCTTCTCTCGTCATTGGAAAAGTGGTCAGTTCGTTGCAGCAGGTCTTCACCGGTGGTGTCGTTGGTTGCAGGTGGCTCAGCTTCTTCCCTCTTCAGATTCTTAGGTCCTGTGGCTACTTCTGAAGTTCCAGTCCCAAAGGCCCTGCTTTTAAGCAGAAAACCCCCCTTTCATCAGCCTAGCTGTCAATCGCACATGCGAAGTGGTGAGCCGGGCCAATCAGAGTAGAGTGTGACTTGGGTTGCTAAGGCAACGCAGTCCAGGGTGCCAATTCCCCCCTCCACCCTTCCTGTGGAACCCAGACAGTGTGGCACCATTTGGAGGGCTTCTGTGGAGAAGCCCGCCAAAAAGTGGAACAAAGGGCTCGACCTTGGTCAGAGTTACAGAGACGGACACTAACGCCATTTTAGAATCGAGTTCTGGCAAAAAGACCCAACCGGTGATTTCATATTAAATAAGTAAACCAGCGGTATCTTTAACATTGCACCAAAAAGTGGTGCGTTCAAAATCAGTGGGAAAATCCCATAGAGAATATTCTGGTGGAATATTTCGCGTGGTAACCACTGCCACCAGCCAGAAACTCGACGAGGGGGGATGGGACAGTGCCCCCTCGAAAACAGTCCCAGGGGCAATCGAATTACCCCTTACCAGTACTTCCACAATATGATGGTTTGTCCTGGTTCTGTTCACAATTTTGAACTAGTAAAGCCAATGATGACTTTACATGCCCTGGGAGACAGTAGTCAGTCCCAGGGTATGGAGTCTACGTTTGGGGGTCACTGTGACACCCCTGTGGTACTGCACTGAGGGTGCTGTGTACCACACACAGAAAAACAGATGATACCCTAAGGAGTAAAAAGAAACCCCATAGCCCATAAGCACATAACAAGTCAAAGACATACCTCAAATCATGTCTAAGAGTGGGAGTAAAAGAGTCTCACTCTTAGCAGGAGAAAAAAACAAACCCCAAAAATCCAGCAAAGCTGCTGGGGGACTCACTAGGTTTGGGAAATTAGCCTTATAAGAGAATTCTCCCTAACAGTGTGCGCTAGCCCCACAAAGGAAATATAACCCGCTGTGTGTGTCGAGAGCTACGTTGGTGCTATTATTATGAAATTGTTCTATCTTACCGACAGCAGTGTTGTTACTGGTGTTTTAGTAGCACTTCGGTTAAGCACATGGGTTGCCGGAATAATACCCATAGAAGGCAGTGTACCTAACGTGGTGTAAGAGATCAGAGTGTGTGGAACAAAGGCGGTCGGTATCCTGGGTGGTAAAGTATTGGCGTAGCTGGGGTAGAAGAGACCCCAGGGAAAGGGATGCGTCATATTGGGACAAAAATAGTCCTTAATCTGGAGGTCATAACACCATTTAACAATATTTAATGGGACAGGGATGAAGGGAACCCCCCCACTAGCGTACATAGCAATGTATGGGAGCATATATAGCAATCAGACGCATTCATTAGGTCAGCGTAGGCCCAAGAGAAGGCGAGAAAGGTGTTGGTGTCTGGGTGTAAGATTGGGTATGTACGGTGGTGTTCAGCAAATATCATGGTAAGAAACAGCAATATGGTGAACATACTCCACATAAACTAATGTAATAGCAGGAATATTCCTAGCTTTAGCAGTCCAACCCTACGGAGATTGGGGCCTTATGCTCAAAAGTTCCTAAGAGTGTCTGTTATCACCGGACCCAGCAGGCAGGAGAGATGATGATGTAAAAGTTCAGGATCCCCGTCAGGGTGATGCTGACAGATGCGTGGGGCTGAAACAACGTATGAGAGCAACGGGCCACCACCGGAGACAAGTGTAGTAAAAACCTTTGAGAGCGATGGCCCACCTGACGGAGACAAGTGTAGCAAAAACGTTGAGAGCGATGGGTCACCTGCCGGAGACGGGTGAGATGGTGGCCGCAATCTGCAATTTGTACCTCAGTATCGGTAGCGGAACTTCGTCATCAATAAGTGCTGGATGTGGAGTTCCCAGTGTTTTAGCTTTTTGGACCACAGGAGGCACCCGATGAGTCTCTTTCTCCTGTACTCCTGCAGATTTCAGGTTTGCTGTGTTTTTGGTGCTGACGGACGGCGAGTTGGCTTTGTTCTGGACCTCTGTCTGTTTTCCGTCGCCGGGTGGAGGTGCTGCTTTCACACACTGGCTGGCGTGAATCCAGGAGTCATTTCCTCTACAGCGAACAGCCGTGTGGGTCGTCAGTAATATCTGGATAGGTCCTTTCCAGCAAGAATGCAGGAAGGATTTTCGCTGATAAACTTCCAGGACCACCCAATCTCCCGGCAGGAGGCTGTGGCATGGCGTTTCAGGCGGTCGAGGCAGAGCTTCTTTAATTTGCTGGAAGTGAGAACTGACAATAAGCATTTGTCTTTTGCAATGTGACACCACCAGATCAGGGCCGGTGCAAGGAATTTTGCCACCCTAGGCAAACTGTCAGATTGCCCCCCCCCACCCAACTCCGGGTCTTCCATCGGATCAAGATTGAGAAGTTCATTTTGGAGGGGCATATATTTAACAATGGCCGGGAGAGTGGCACAATCCCACCCGCACTCCCCCCACAGCTCCCAGGCTTCAGCTCTGGAATTTAAAAAGACAATCAAACCAGCCTAGGAAAAGCATACTGACTGCGATTTAAACAACTCCGCTATGTCACATAAAGAAGAAACAGAGGTTTCAGGGAACGTCCCAGCCTTATCCCAGGTGTCCTGAATTGACCAACAGAAAAACTATCCAGCAAGTACAGGGACTTGGGCTATATAGACAGACGACGTGGCACTGCTTTGAAGAAAAGGATGTATGTGGCAGCAGACAGGCTTCAGAGACAGGGGAGGGGCGTTCTGCCCCACTGCTCCAGAAAAATATAAATATGTCCAATTTGGTGATGCGCCATTTAACATTGTGTTCAAAGTCTAAAACAATAAAGCTTTGCTAGTTGCTACCAGTACTGAGGCAACTACCCGACTTGGGTGCCAGCTTCAGGACAGAATTGTTGGCTAGCCCTAACACACACTTAGTAACTTACAAACACTCACAGTCTCACACACTCGCTTGGCATGATCTCTTCCATGCACACACATGTACACTCATACATGTATACACTCTGTAAGGGTGCAGAAGGAGGAGACTGAAACACAGGTGGCATAGTGATTGCTGTAGACATTTATTAGACAATAAAATAAAGAAAAGAAACTGGATTTCCCTATCTCTTACAGGGGTTTCCCTGCCTCAACTAAACACTAAGGGTTCTGTCAGAATGTCCATTTAAATCAATAGTCCACCATCCTGTGTCAAAAACCTTAGTTCTGTTCCTTACACTTCAAACGAAATTAGGGATAAAGAAGACCTTCTTGGACCAGAAGAATGACTCACTTCTGTTGCACTGGGGATACAAGTTTATTTTCAGGTCTTGGCTTCTTCCTAAGAGAATGACTCCCTTCTCTAGGTCGAAACAGTCCTCCAACACAAAAGACAAAGTCTCATCACTTTTCTCTGTCAGGTCCACTGCTTATCCTCGAACACATTGTAGCAGAAAGTCTTTTCAGCTTTGGTTACCAGAAGAATGACTCCCTTCTCCTGGTATCTTGATTTGACAGTTCACCTCCACCAGAGGGAATGGCTCCATTCACCTGGCCTCCCTTTCACTTTCACAGTTCAACACTTTTAGTCTTACACTTTGAGGGTTCCAGATCCAGGCTTCCCCATCTCCAGACTTCGTTCGCTCCCCTGACAAGTACTGCCACAAGGAAGATGATTTATATTCCTCTTGTGAGTGTTGGTCTCAGCCCTGTACTTCTTTACTGCCTTTATTTGGCAGACCTGGTTAACTCTCCTTCCAGGTACTACCACAAAGATGACTTGTAGGGATCTTCTTTTGTCAGTGCGTGCCCCAGACATGTATTTATCTTCTTTGCATTTGGGTACTTGAAGCCCTTTCCTCCCAAGCACTGCCATGAGGAAGATGACCCGTGTTGTTCTCTTGTTCCTGGCTCCTAAACCCTTCCCTTGTGGTCAGTGGCTTTACTCGACCACCAGCCAGAGGGAGATTCCTCCAATCTTCACAATTCTCTCTTCAGGGTCCAAGCCCCTCTTTGGTCTCTTCCTAGGCCTCTTAAACCTTGCAGCATATGGATTAGGCCCTGCTATGCTCCCCATCTCCCAGCCGGTCTGACTATTGCCCCCGTTACCTTCAGGGATTCCTGAGACTGGAGTAGGGCGTTCGTTCAGCCTCTGCAGTCATTAGCTTCTTGCGTCTGCTTCTGTGACTGCCGGCAAGGCAAGTATGGCTCTTGTGGTCTACCTTCTTAGGGAGCCTTTACCTTTGCCTGGTTGCACGGTCAAAGGACGGACTGACATCCGGTCCTTGAGAGCTGCCTTCTGCAACTCGCCAGTGTCTTCTGCTCTCTGATCTCCACCGTCTCTCTGCTCCCGCATCTCACAGCTTTCATTCTAGCTGTTCCACAGGGGCTGGCTTGACGGCTGGTTTGGCAACAAAGTACGTCCTTCTTTCGTCTCTATCCTAAGGGAACATACAAGGCTAGCCTGTTAATTCAAGTTATCAGCATTGCTCTCCCTTGTTCCGCATCTCCTCTTCATCTCAGTATTTGTTAAGTAGGCCTCCCTTAGGTAGTCCCTGCTCTTCCTTATCTCAGTAGTTAGTACATTTTCAGACTAAGACATACATGGAAGTATGGGATAGGGAGTTGGGTAAAATGGGATAGGAGGGTGTACACTGTGTGGTTGGAGGATTGGCATACTGCATGCCCCCGAGATGTTCTCCTTTGTCCCCCAGACGGGAAGTCTCTTCCCATGAAATCCTCCCACTATGCACCACCCCCAGGTGGGCTATCGGGTAGCGGCCTCATCACCCTAGCCTCATGGGAAGGGGCTCCCCCTCGGGGAGAAGGGACGACCTGACAACTTCTAGGGATTCAGCACAAATCCTTCTCCCTTCCATACACATCACACTCACAACACATATGCACACACTTTTCTTATTTCTTTTAATATTGCCGCATCACCCACCAATGGTGTATAAAATTATGAACAGAATTCCTGACCACTTCTTATTGTCTAGTGAAAGTTGTAAAGCACAGCATGTAAACACCACCTTCTATAGCCAATCGCGTGGCTTATTGGACCCCATGGCCCACCTCCTTAGGGAGCCTTTACCTTTGTCTGGTTGTACGGTAAAAGGACCGTACAACATCCAGTCCTATAGAGACCTAGTAAGATCGTTGGCTCTGTCCTCCCTCTGTTCCCTCTCACTTGCTTCATCACGACTTAAAACACTTGTGCATAGGTGTGTTATAAATGCCATGTACCCTATCATATATGCACAGGTGAAAGAAAAGTTCTTAGAGGGGTGAGCGTGGGGTTCCGCAATCCTATCCAAGTACATTTCTAAATATGTGTAACTGTCAGCAGGTGCACTTCCATTGCAGATTCCTTATTGATCAAGATACAGGGGAAGCCGCACTCAAGATCAGCCAAAGTGTAAACCAGGCGAGTGCATGTTACAATCCCAGCTGCTAGTGCCAGTTACACAGAAAACCCATGCATGTTGACAGCCTTGTTTGGGTGTGTTGTAGGGAAGTTGAGTAATGACAGCGAGAAGACACATTTACAGAGGGCCTAAACCAGAGGAAAGATGTTCTCATTCATTGAAGACATGTGGGGGATGGAGCGGAGGGCGTTTGAATGTACAAGGGTAAACATCTCCATCATACTCACCCGATTATAAATAGGAGGCCAAGATAAGTAACTCCATGGCACAGCACTGTTTTTTTTTAGTCATGCATGCTGCACCCTCATTTAGAGAAACTAAAATGAGTTCTGGGGTTTTGAGGCTTAGTTAATGCCAACTGGACATAAGCAGCACTGTCAGCCTGCCATCCACAAACGTCCACCGGATCCAATTTTCTCTTTGTCTACTCTATCCCAGTTCGGCTATTGCCACACCCAAGACGGCAAGGCAGAACAATTACAAAACAATAGGGCACCTGACCACCCTGTGCATGTGTCCGATTCTCTCTCAGGCAGGACAGCCACTCTAGGCCACAGGCTTCAGCAAGTGCAAAGCAAGCCATGGATGGTCCAGAAGAAGAATATTCAGACGAGCCTCATGAGGGTATGTGCAGTGCTAATGTGCAGTTGTGGCCTGAGGCCCTGCACAGAGCACCGCACCACACCCACACCAGACCAGACCCAAACCTCTTGGTGCCTGCTGCGCTGCATGCTGCTGCAGACAGTGCTGAGAGTTCTGGCTTCAAGTAGTCGAGACTCGAGAGAGAGAATAATTAATATATGTATACAAAAATTGCATAAGTGGTTGTTGCCTTCGGTGGCATTTGCCACTCTCACATTTTCACCTTATAGGCAAGCGCCTAACCTTGCCTAGTGGTAGCACGAGCCCTGCACCAGATCATCATTCAGTTGTAAGTCACAGAGCTCAGGGAAGGTGGTGGAGTAACTGGCAGTTGCATGGTCCTCCCTATGAGGATATCTTGGGGGGAAATCCATGTAATCTATTTACAGTGTTTTTTAGGTCCATGAGGACAAGAGGTAGGGCATCAGGCCAGTTTAGGACGTTTTCCAGGCAGTCCTTGGCAAGGCAGAGCTTCACATAGAGGTTTTGGCATTCCACTGACCCTGCCGATTGTGGATGAAAGTTAGAATGCAGGTGATAGAGGATCCCCAAGGCACTGCAAATGTTATGTACAATTTGTCCAGTGAAATGGGTACCTCTGTCAGAGTTTATGGAAACTGGAAGGCCAAAGTGTGGGATAAACTCTTAGCAGTCTCTTGGCCACTGTAATGGAATTAGCATATTTACAGGGGTAGGCCTCAGACCATCCCGAAAATGTATCTATTACTAAGACGTACTCAAAGGCAGCACATTTGGCTAAGCTAATGAAACCTATTTGGATATTCACAAAGAAACCATAAGGGACTTCATGTGCCCCTGGAGTAGTTTTTCCAGGCTTTGCAGGGTTAAACGTGAGACATGTTGGACAGTGAGCACAGTATTTCTGAGCAATGGAGAGGAACTTGGGGGCAAACCAATATTTCTGGCCTCAGCTGTCATCTTCCCCTTGCTTGAATGGGACACCGAGTGAAGAACACGTGCAAGGTATGGTAGGAGTGCTAGTGGGCCGGTATTGTACAAAATTACCTACTCCCAAAAGTCCAACCCCCAATTTTCTGCACATATATATGTGGGGGGGGGGTAAAGTGAATAAAACATGTATAGGGGTAAGGTGAGGGCTCAGGGGGGGTGGAGTCTCCCCCACATAAATATTTGCAGAAAATTGAAAGACATAAAATTGACTTTTGGGGTTCAAACTTTTCAGTTCGGTAAAATCACATAGATCCAGTGGGGCCATTAACCAGCCGTGTTGTCACAATATAGAGGATCGGAGCAACAAACACATTTCTGCTTTTCCCAGCACTTTTTCTCTGCATGGGGGGGGTTCGTCCTGGAGGTCTGCCAGGGTGGAAACAGATGCTAGGGGATCCTCCACTGAGAGGAGAAACAGTGGCACATAATCTGGAAACGGAGGGCCATGGAGAGCCACATTTTTTGCATGGGCGTCTTCTAGCGTGTTACCCTGCGATGTGCTGTCAGAATGTCGAGTGTGGGCTTTGCACTTCACAACAGCCAACTCGGTAGGCAGCAGAATCGCATTAAGCAGGGCCTCAACATAGGGTGCATTGCGAATGTGAGTACCTTGTGTAGTTAGGTAACTTCTCTGTTTCCAGATGGTCCCGTAGTCATGTGAAATACCAAAAGCGTAGCGTGAATCAGTGTATATCACAACTGCGCATTGTGTGGTGATCATGCAAGTCTGTGTTAGGGCAAGGGGTTCAGCAACTTGTGCTGATCGTACTGATGGGAGTTGAAAAGTTTCTAATACTTCAAATGAGGTGCATATGGGAAAACCTGCCTGGATACTACCCGTCGAATCTCTAAGACAAGACCCGTCAACAAAGATAATGAGGTCTGCTTTGGGGAGGGGGGATATCCTTGAGGTCAGTTCTTGGTGACGATACATCAACCGCTGCCAGGCAGTTGTACGGGTGATCGTCATCGCGTGTAGGCAGGAGGGAGGCAGGGTCGAGTGGGCTGCATCTGATGAGATTGACGTCAGTGGCAGAGAGGAGCAGTTTTTCATATTTGGTGCAGCTGATAGGTGTTGTGTTTTATCCATGAGGAGGAGTGCTAATACAGGGTGTGGTATTGCTACATTTATGTGATGTGCTAGCGTGATGTTATCAGCTCCTCTACTAATGCCAGGAAATTGTTCGAAATCTTGAAAACCTTGGAGAAATGCCACTTGAAATTAGACCCGTTTTCCCCTACAGTGGATGATCTTTCCAACGTCCAACAAGCCTTTATAGATAAAATCACAGCAGTACACACCAAAATTGCAGCAGATCAGGTTTCAGCCACCACACCTAAAATTCTGAGGCTCCTCAGAGTGAGGAATTCCAAATCTTTAATTTTTTTTGCCATATCAGTACAGACCATGGAGGAAGTTCTTAGGAGAATGCATCCTACTTCCTGCAATGGTGATTCTCTGGCAGCCAAAATTATCTTGAACAATTCCAGTATCTTTGCACCATTCTTGACATGCTTTGCTAATGCTACCTTCCGACATGGTACCATTCCGGAAGATGTCAAGAAGGTTGTAGTAACACCTTTGTTGAAAAAACCAGGTTTGGATCCCAAATATGTTAACAACTGTAGACCTATTACAAATGTTCCATTTTTTTTTTAAGGTTGTAGATCGGGTAGCCACGTGCAGCTGCAAAGAAATATGGAAGAGGTCAATATACTCCATCCAAGATAGTTTGGATTTAGAGAACATCACGGCACAGAGAGTGCGCTAGTTGATCTTCAGAGCCAGATGCTGGACTGCATGGATAGGAGTAAGGTAGGTTTGCTGATGCTGCTTGATTTATCGGCGGCTTTTGACCTTTCGGACCATAAGAAATGATTGGCCACACTATCTTTGGTAGGTCATTGCTCGGCACTAGCCATGAAGTGGATGAAGTCCTTACTGTCGGGTAGGATGTCGAGAGTGTGTTGGGGACAAGCATCCTCCGCACAAATATTGTCCACCTATTGAGTACCTCAGGGAGCGTGTCTGTCCCTGGCACTTTACAATATCTACCTGCGCCCTCTGTGTAACATCCTGGACAAAGGTGGGCCAGATTTACAAACGATCTGGATGACACTCAGTTGCTAGTTGAATTGAGTGGAGACCACACAGAGGATACGAAAACCGTGCAGAGCATTTATCAAACAGTGGAAAATTGGATGACAGAACATTGGCTTTGCCTTAACAGTGCAAAGACCGAATTACTGGTCTTTGGATCCTCTCAAGCAAGGACGAAATTGTGACCTGGATATTCAGAGTTGTTTATTGATGGCCATCGTATCCAGGTTAAAACCTTGGGAGTTATAGTAGTTCAGTTCCTGGGAGCAGACACCCATGGGGAAAATGTCATAAAAATTCCCAATACCATTTGAGGTTACTCAGATTGGTGAAACCGTATGTCACCAGCAAGAACTGCAAATTCTTGGTTAGAGCCATTGTAATGCCCCACATAGATTATTGCACTGCCCGCTTTGGCGGAGCAAGCAAGAATTGCACACGGAAGCTTCAAACCTATCAAAACAACGTTGTCCGAAATATCAATAATCGTCTCCAAAAGGGAGCATATAACTCTGGCTAGGAAGGAATGCCATTGGCTGCCTGTCACGTCTATGATTACCTTCAAAATCCTTACCCTGGCGCATAAGTGCCTACATGGTCATGCACCAAGATACTTGAAAAATTGTCTCACTCTGCAAACACAGGGGAGATCAACAAGATCTAATAACACTTACTGTCTCATCTGCCCTTGGATCAAAATAACTCGTGGTAGGGGTCAGTCTTTTCCGGTTATAGCCACCCTTGCCTGGAATGATCTCCTAGTCAAGATGCGAATAGGGTAGAGCCTCCCTATGTTTCGCAAATGGCTCAAGACGCTACTATTTAATTAGAAGCTCCGTTTGACTCGCAGTTAAGATCTCTGGCCAGTTAGATTCACTATCCTGCTGCTCTTATATGCGTCAGTATTGTTAGTAGTCTTTGTTTTGTCGTGTTTCGTGTGCACCCCAATGCCTATGGGCTACAGTGCGTTAAAAGCATTAAACAAACATTTTGTAAGGAGGAGAGCAGTGGCAGCTACCGCTCTGAGACATTTGGGAAATGCAGAAGCCACAGTGTCTGTGCGCTAAAGTAGGTTGCAAAGTGTTGCAGGTCCCTGTGCTTCAGTGCGAGTACACCTCAGGCATACCCATCTTTCTCATCAAAGAACAGGGTGAGTAATTTACTGTAGTCAAGAAGGGCGAGGGCCTGAGCAATGGAGAGGGAAGTCTTGACCTTGGCAAAGGCTGTGGAAGCGTCAGGAGACCACGTGAGCTTGTCAGGATGGGAGTCATGTAGCATCACCTGTATAGGTGCAACTATGCAGGCATAATGAAGGATCCAGGGGCAACAAAAATTGCTCATTCCCAAAAAGGGCGCAGCTGCCTTTTAGTGGCGGGCATGGGACACTAAGATGCAGAATACCCGAGACGGGGCAAGGCACCTAGTGCCGTGGGAAATGTCATGTCTTAGGTAGCGATCTGTATATAGGCCGAGCTGCAATTTAGCTTTGTTCATTTTGTGACCTCTTCCTGCCAAGGCAGTGAGGAGCACTTCAGAGTCAACGAGGGCGACCTAAAAGGAAGGTGATGCCAATAGGAGTTCATCCATGTATTAGATCATATGCCGAGTCACAGGACCATCTCTGTGGTGGCCAAGATAAGGCACTCTCGGTCAGCCTCAGTTTGCAGAAAATAAGAGATCCGATAGCTGGGTGGTAAATCAAGTTTCATGTATATATATATTGCAAATACAGAGTTATCAGCAGGGAAAAACAGCATGGAGCAGGCATGTGTTTGGGCAGCTGGCACAAGGAGCTCTCTCTAGCATATCGTAGGCAAACACTAATATGTTTCTGTATTATCACAATGGGGGTGTTACTTGGCACAACATTACAGACAAATGTCAAGAACTGTTGTCATCTTCCTTGTGACCTTGTTAGTGACGCAGTCCTGTGGGGACATTGTGTTGTATTATGAATATGCGGCATTCGCAGAAACCCCTTCTGATACCTCCCATATGTGGGGCTAATGCTGAACTTGCAGAGAATAAGGGGAAGGGAAGGTCTGACGTGTCCTCTTCACTAACAGGGGGTTGGGCCTGTCATGTAGAGCAGGCTGAGGAAAGCAACATGGAGGGTCTGAGGCCTAACTGTATCGGAGAGCCTAATAGCATTGCATATCATAGCAATCTGCACATCATTAGCATAGTATAGCAATCCTGCCACATCAACAATATGAGAAACCTGAAGGTGTCTCCCTAACCAGTCCCTAGTTCCTGGGGGGTGGAACAGTGAGGGAGGATCACCTAGATGGGGGGGGGGGGGGGAATCGAACAGTGATGGCCCTGTCCTGGCCACCTGGATGACAGATCTCCAGGGCCAGCTTTTTCGCCTGTTCCGCAGTTCTTCAGGTAGACTATTCTGCTCCACAGAGCAGCCCCTTCTTCTACCCTGCCTGCTTCCCACCAGTGTCCAGGGACTCACGATTCCCTCTGCTATTTTAGGATCCTTCTCGCGGTTGCAGACACTCGCTTCAACTGACGACACCAGATCCTTTCCACCTGTATGACACAGAGAATACGAGCTCAATATAAGGATGTTGGCCTTCCCTCGGCAGACCTCCCCCTGTCTTTTATCCACACGCTAGACCACTACTTTATCAACATACTCACAGTGCTCTCTACCTTCGCAGGAGCCCTGCACTTCAGATACCGGCATTCATCATTCCTTACAAGCCAGCCTAAGCACCAGAAGCGGTAATCCACTGCCTCACGGGTAACTTTTTGGGGGTTGGGCACACTACCAACACCTCCAATATCATGACATCGGGGACAGCCTTTCACATGCCCTTTGTTCGTCCACATGGCTCATTCATGAGCACATGAAGCGACACCTTCAGCCTTCCTAAGGATCCCAGTCCGCCTCCCCCAGTGGGGCAATTCCGCCCACTTCATCCACTCCTCTCCACACAACTACAGAGGGCTCCCAGCAAGGTCAGTGAGATAGGTGCTGGAACTTGGCATTTCGCAATGCTAATTTTAACTGCATATATTTTTTACCTTTGTTTGACCACACATGTGATCCTCTTATACACCTTTTGTATGTCCCTCATGCAGAGACCTGTTTTGGCACTAGAAGAAGGCTCTTATTCCATCGAGCCTAAACGTCGACCTACTCATACGTGACCCTTCTGCCGGGTATAGGTTGACCTCCTCAGAGGTCTGCAACTCAATTGAGAATCAGATTCCTACAAATATGCAACCCAACATGGTTGACACAATGCACTATTACACAATATGGAATGATGTGTGACTTACATAGTCTTGGTTTGTTGACTAATGTTGCATATAGTGGTTAAGACCACAAACTTTGTGTTCAGGGACCCATTTGCTCCAGCTTTTGTATTGATCATCTCTGCTGAAAGTGACAAGCAGTCATATCATCATAATTGTATACGTCATACACCGTTTAGGAATTCGGGGTGTGGGACGGTGATGTGTGCTCAGCACCAAATAATATACATGAGTGAGAACTAATTTCCATGAGAAATCACAATCAATCACAAATGTGAACAGTCATCTGTAGTTTAATTCAAGGTGCAAACAGCCGACACGTTCGGCACACTGGTTGTTTTCAAGGCTGGTATTATCAAAAATTATTTACAAAACATAAATCGTAATCAGATGAAAAATTAACATGAAAAGTAAAATCAAACAATTAATCAAATCATTATTATAGATTAAATCATTAAATTAAAAAAAGTCACATCATTGTGCATTCAAGGATATTAATATTACAATTTAAAGAATGAATAAGTGAGAAATTCCAAAAATCATACACATTTCAGGTTGAGGACAGGGCAATCAATCAATTTGAAGTTGTTCAGGAGTTGCAGGAATACATTATGGAAAAAAAGGTTAACACAAAACGACCAACCTGGTCTGAAGACAATACATAATAGGTTTTCTTAGTCTCTCAATAGCACATATAAACTGATTACTTGATAGAAGGATTAATAATTAGGCCTATGTTAGGAAAAGATGACTATTGGTGCAGCATCACAGCAAATAGGTCTTAAAAACAAGGTCCACCAACAGACTGCCTATCAGAGATACCCCTTGTGATATATGCAAATAAAATATCTGGTGTGCAGAAAAGAAATAAAGAAAAGAATAGTAGTCACCCTGTGATGGAGTTAATAAATCAAAAGTGCAGGCAGTGATGAGTTCCAGCGAGAACTCAGTTATATTATAAGGTCAGGCTTACCCTGAACCTTGGTCTCAGCTGAAAACTATTAATGAGTCCTGCAAAGTCATAGTGAAAAAGGGCACTCACTCACCATGAATTATGAATTAAAACAAGATTAAATGACTGTCTGATATAGAAAAAGTATCCATTAATGGAATAAAGAATACCTGAATCGACAGGAATGTCTCACAATAATAGGGTGTCCACAATATATATATTGGCAAGATCCAGATTTGGGTTTTGTGTAAATTGCCAAATGTCCTGTAAATTAAGTTACAGAGGGATCCAGTAAGTAAATCAATTCAATAATTGGACCAAATGAGTGTAATAATATAATATGAGGCAATAGTGATCCATACCCGAGACTCAATTGGTAGGTATTGGGAGTCCCAGTACGGCACGGATGTCAAAACATTTTTTGGTAACCCCTTAAGGGAAGCAGTATCTATTGTAGCAAGTTGAAGGGGGCACTGTATATCCTAAAAAAAAGTTCATAAAAGACAAAGTTACACTGAGAAACTATGATCTCAATCTGCTGCTAAGCACTGTTGAATTGGGGCTCTAGTAATGAAATTCATCCTTACCTCAATAATTGAGAGAACAAATATATAAACGGGACAAATCACCAGCTCACAATCCGGCATACACACAAAAGCGCCTGCAAGTAGCATTTACCCACGAACGTCATGGAAGTGACATTTCGGCACCATGACATCATACGTTGATGCGTATGACGTCAGAGTAAACAAACGGCCATAATGAAAACGAGAAAATACCCTAGTGGGTCAGCTGAATCGTGAGTAAGTTGTAACATAATTAAAAGCTAAAAACATCAAATCCATAATGACTTGGACCACATATATTAAAAAAACTAATACCGAATCAATTGCAAGAAAAGAAAATGCTATATTGGAGGAATCATTGAAAAGCCAAACTCCGAGAAAAAAAGTTATTCCAAGTTCAAGAAGAATATGTGGCTAAAATATCACTGTGTTCTAACAGAATTACCTGTTGAGTATTCTGATGCAGATTTAAGCAAAATTCGGGGCAATGCATCTGGTTGTAATGAATCACAGCATATATATAAAAGTAATAAAATGTCTACTGATGATAATTGTGGGGCCACACAAGGTGGCACTGAATAGGAAAAAACATTTCAATCCATAGATAATAAATGGTACATTGGATGGTCTATGTTGAGTTAGATTGCAAGTTGCAAAACAGCGCCAAACAAACAGACTGGTCTGTTGGTGGAGAAAGGCAAAAGACAGATCCGCCCACTAGTTAACACACATTACAGAAATACATTTGTCTCATGATCCGTGTTGAGGCCCCTACTGGTACATCGTAAAAAGCAAATAAGCTTGGCCTCCATTTGTCTTAGTTTCAACTCAATATTGCTGCCTCTTTTCCCCCTTTGCACTTTCATAAGTCCAATGAATCTAAGATCTGTTTTGTTGTTGAGCTGATGTTCAAGTTGCCAATGTAAGGCTAGAGGAGATTTAGGTTCAGACATTTTCAGGCAAGATGTTCTCTTAACCTAATTCTTAGTTGACGAATAATGCTACCATTTGCCACAGACACAGATTATGGCATAGACCACAAAACAAGTTTCACAATTGAGGAACTCACGAATTATGATTTCGGTGCCAAAATTGTCAGTAAACGATTTACAATTGTCATGTGCCAATGGACATTGGTTACAGTTCCCACATTTGTAGAAACCAATGGGTTTGTGCAACCATTTGGTATCCGAGGTAGAATCTTTACTCTGAAAGTAGGATGGACTCACTTTGTTTGATTGTGGGTGCTCCGGTAAAAGTAAATTTGGGTTTTTCAGACAAATATGGTAAAAGATCTTTGTCAAGTGTTAAAACGTGCCAGTGTTTTTTTGTACCAATCTATACAATATTGAAGAGTCTCTGGAAAATTGTGTAATTAAAGAGCTACATTGTGGTGAATCCCTAGAATTAGTTTAGTCGACCAAGAGATCAGATTAAGTTTTATCAGCAAATTTGGCGCATGCCTTATTGATGATGTTGAGTTGATACCCACGATTGAAAAATTGTGTAAGAGTTTTACATTCCATATTGTAATCAGTTGAGCGACTGCAATTACGTCTCACCCTATGAAATTCACCAGCCGGTATATTATTTATGTTGGCACGTTGATGATTACTCTGAGCTGAAAGAAGGGAGTTAACCTAGTGTGTTTTCGGATACGTTTTGGTATGAGTGGTTTCTTCATCAATAAAAATGTCCAGGAAATCAATTTGTGAGGGATTGGAGCTACCAGTCAATCTAATGCCAAACGCATTGGCCTTGGTATACTCCAACAACCCAGAGAAGGATTCCTGTGAACCTTTCCAGACAATAAAAAATGTCATCAATAAAGCGTTGCCAAACTATTAAATCAGATCTGAACATTTCATGAGTAGGAATATGCATTTCCTTGTACTCATATGTCCCGTCCCCTTTCCTCCATACTTCTGAGACATCTCTCCGTCCTGTGGGACGGGACCGGAGCACTTTGTGAAAAGCATCCAAAAAAATGCTTTAAAAAATGTGTCCTTCCTCTCTTTCTGAGCGGGGCCCAGCAAGCGGCCGTAACCCCGCCCACCTTGGCTCCGCCCCACACATCGCCCATCAGTCCTTTTCTCCGCTCGATCGGGACTTGACGCACTTGCATCCTTGGAAGATTTTCTTCCCTTTTCCTCTCTGGCTCTTGCTAGCCATCATGTACTAGTCTATGTCGTTCAAACTAGACTTTCCAGATTGTTCATCGTGTCACCGTCGTTTCGCGGGGGCGGATCCCCATCCTCTTTGTTTAGAGTGCTTGGGTCCGGATCACCGTTGGGACTCTGTTTTTACTGCGACTCCCTTTCGGTCCGGGCACTTCAACGCCGGTTGGAGCGGTGGGAGGAGGTGTTCCGACAAACTCCTCCCTCACAATTTCAGGCATTCATCGACGAGAAGAAAAAACACCCGGTAAGTTCTTTACTTTTCAGAGCACCCCAGCCGGGGGATACCTTTCCGGGTTCCTCCCGGACCGAGAGGAGCGTTGATCATTCTGTCACTGGGGTTCGCCCTGAGGTGCCCGTTGGGCCTAATAATTGTACCAGAGTTTTCGCCAAGGGTCTCTGTATGGGGCCTGTGGATACCGGAGCATGCTCCGAGGCCCCTCCTGTGGGGGATGTTTGTAGACCAAGTTCTACTGAATCGTGGGATACCGGAGCTTGCTCTGAGGCCTATCTGTCGGCTTCCCTCAAAAATAAGACCGGGAGCGCCACAAGGCCTTGGCGGGGCTTGCTGTCTCCGAATGGATGTTCGAGGCCCACGCGGGGGAAGGCTGTTACCGGACGGGAGTCCAAGGTCCCTCTTTCAGAGGCTAAAGTTACCAACTTTTCTGAGAGGCCTGACAAGGCCTTATCGGTGAAGGCGGTTGCCCACCGTCCCCGCTCTTATGGTGATATCAGATCTGTTGAGGGGGCAAAGAAGGAAAGTTCTTCTTTAACCGGCAGTGCCGAGGTCCTTCTTGGGAAGGCTAATTTGGCGTTTGGTATGTCGCAGAAACATTCCAGGCCTCATAGTATCAGCTCTGCCGAGGTTCCTTATGTCAAGGCTAAAGTTAAGACTCCTGATCGCTCGACGGGGTCCCCTGCCTCACTTCCTCACATGCCGCAACTCCCCTCAGGTGATGACAAAATAGCACCCGTTCCCGCCACGACCGCGGCGGCCATTGTGGGTGCGACCCCTACAACTACGCCATCGGCCTCAGGTGTAGGGCTTGGTTACTTGGGTGAACATAGAGTCCCTTGTGCGCATCCTTATCAGCCAGTTTACGAATGGAACGCTCGGATGTCTCTTCCACAGAATGTTTTGTTGCCTGCAGGGTTGGCACCTTTGATTTATGTGGATACGTCGGTGGAGGGGCCTGTGTGGCACCCTTCCCCGTTACGCCCCTGGATTTGTCCAACTCATGAGCGGCTTCCTCAGGTTCCGAATCAGTCCCCAGAGGATGCCTTTTTAAGTAAATTTCAAACGCTAATGCGTACCGACCCCATGAGGGATTATTTCAAAGGGCTTTTTAGGGAGATATGTCCGCCCACGCCCCCGACTCCACCCGTTCCTCCGGTGGTTCCGCCGGCACCTCCCTCGCCTGTGGTGCCTCCCCCCGACTCTTCCGCCTGTGTCTCCATTGTCCCCTGTGGACAAGGCAGCGCCCGACACGGCTCAGCAGGATCCTGACCTGTCGGATGACGCGCAGGGCGATCAGGACAACGAGGACCTGCCCCGCTCTATTACAGCTTTTCATGACCTGGTACTGGACATGATGTGCTTCTTAGATGTTCCGGTGCCCGAGGCACCCGCTCCGCAGGAGTGCGTGCTTTCGGTGGCATTCACCCTGTCTCCTTTGAAGCGTACCGGCCTGTTCTTGCAGAAGGACGTTCTGGCCGACGTCCGCAGGGTCTGGGAAAAGCCACCCTCTGGACTTTTTGTCAATAAGAAAATTGACGCGAGATACAGGCTGCATTCTTCGGAAGAGGTGGCCCGGTTGTCTTGTCCCGGACAAGGAGTTGGACCTTCCGTTCGATGGGAAGGAGCTCTTTCATTCTACAACAGATGTAGAGCTCACCAAGACGAAGGATAGCACTCAGACAGCTAAGTCCTTGTTAAGACTCCTTTCAAGACCCAGAGACCATTGTCGCAAAGTTGACCTTCCTCTGGCTTTAGGGGATTCCTCGACCGAAAATCTCGCAGAGTGGATACACCTGCGGGGAACAACCGCCGTAGGCAACAACGGACGCAGTTTTTCTCCCGCTCCTCAGCCTCTTCCTCAGGTTCAGGTGGCAACACCACCGAAAAACCTACTAAATGAGGGTTCTCCGCGCTTGCACGAGACCCCGGTGGGATTGGGAGGCGTGGCAGTCCATCACAGAAGACAGATGGGTCTTGTCAGTCGCTCGGGCGGGCTTCCGTTTACCACTACCCCGTACCCCACCCGTCAACCCTCCTTTTCAGCTATCGGGCTCGCCCTCCCTCAGAGCAGAGGTTCAGAAACTTCTGGACCTCAGAGCTGGGGAACCAGTTCCTCTCGGGGAACGAGGGAAAGGCTTCTATTCCCAACTGTTTACAGTGCCCAAACCCAACCAGGCTGCCCTGCGCACCATCCTAGACCTTTCCCAGTTCAATCTTTTCCTACCCCAAGAGAAATTCAAGATGATCACACCCAGCCAGATTCGATCCTCTTTGCAGATGGGCGATTGGCTCAGTGTGGTGGATCTTCAGGATGCGTACATGCATATTCTGATTTGGAATCCACACAGGAGATATCTCTGTTTCTCTCTGGGAGAGGAACACTTCCAGTTTCAAGTGCTTCCTTTTGGCCTCAGCTCGGCGCCGCGTGTCTTCACGAAGATGATGTCGGCCTATCCTCGTATCCATGTGTATCCATATTTGGACTGGCTCCTATGCAGCCCTTGTCTCCTGGAAGCAGCGGGCAATCTCCAGTCTCTCCTTCAGCTCCCGTTTTATCTTGGGCTGTCGGTGAACTGGCGGAAATCTTCCATGACTGTCTCGCAGGACCAGATTTTCCTGGGTTTTCGCTGGAACACGATCGACTGCAGTGTACACCTGACCGGGGACAGAATGGCGGATTCGTTAGCCACGTGTCAGATGTTTGCGCAGTCGGAGAGCATGTCGGCCTTGTGGTTCCAGAGGCTTCTGGGCTTCAAGGCCTCATGTGTGCTGGCTCTTCCGCTTGCTCGCCTCAAGATGAGACAGACCCAGATAGCTCTTCGGAGTTCTTGGCATCAGGCTGTGGACCCGGATTCCAAGCTGATAATTATTCCGGCTTCCATGAGAGTGGACCTGGAATGGTGGTCGTCTCTCAGCAACCTGTCGATGGGAGCGGGGTTTCAGGACCCAGCTCCTATGGTGACAACCACGACGGACTCCTTCCTCGGACCTCTGGTCGCTTCAGGACAAGCTCCTTCACATAAATCATCTGGAGCTTCTGGCGATCTTCCTAGCGCTCAGGGCGTTCAGACCGATCATTGCCAACAAGGTGGTCCGCATATGCACAGACAATGTGGTGTTGATGTATTACATCAACAAGCAAGGGGGAACAAAGTGTCCCCCCCTCGTGGACCTGTCCATCCAGATTTGGGAGTGGGCCGTGGTTCATGCCGTCTGGCTGCTTGCAGTGCACATCCCGGGCCAGCTTAATGTTAGAGCGGATGCCCTCAACCGGCGGACAGTGGTCAGCTATGAGTGGGAGTTGAAGGCGGAGGTCCTCTCTTTGATTTTCCTGCGTTGGGGCACACCGGAGGTGGACCTCTTCGCTACAGCGGTAAACAAGAAGCTTCCTCTGTATGCCTCCAGAGGGGGGCTGGGAGCCTCCTCTCTGGGGGATGCTCTCGAGATTCCATGGCACAACATGCAAGCTTACGCTTTCCCGCCTCTGCCTCTAGTCCATCGAGCAATTTAGAAGCTGAAGAACTCGGTGAACTGTTCCCTTCTACTCATAGCACACTGGTGGCCGGCCAGGTTTTGGTTCTCAGAACTTCAACACCTGTCGGTGTATCCGCCGATCAGGTTACCAGTGACCCCCGATCCTCTTCATCAGGGGAACAGCAGATGTGGTACCCCTCCCCACAATCGCTCAGCTTGGCGGCATGATGCCGGAGTTCAGGTTTTTAGAGCATCTTAACTTGTCTGCGGATTCACGTGTTCACGTTCTGTCATGCAGAACTTACCTTTCAGCGGTCTGCGCTTATCTTTCTACGGACCAAAGTTCCTACTCTCTGTGTAATCCAGTTGTTAAGAGGCATTTTGCAGGCTTAACACATCTCTACCCTCCAGTTCGTAGTCCGCACCCGCCGTGGGATCTAAATGTAGTCCTGACGGCGCTGTGCCATAAGCCTTTTGAACCCATGGCCACGGTGGACCTTAAGTACCTATCCTGGAAAGTGTCCTTTCTGGTCGCCATTACCTCAGCAACGCGGGCGAGTGAGCTCCAGGCCTTGTCGGTGGAGCATCCCTTATTGGTCTTTCACAAGGATAAGTTAGTCCTACGGACGAATCCTGCCTTCCTACCGAAGGTGGTAACTGAATTCCATCTGAATCAGTCGATCTCCCTGCCAGTCTTTTTTTCCGAACCCTACAGAGGCAGAAAGGGTTCTGCATTGTCTCGATGTCAGAAGGGCTCTTAAATTCCATCTTGACAGGACTTGCGAGTTTAGGAGTTCTTCTCAACTTTTTGTGACTTCGGTAACACTCAGGGTAAGCAGGCGTCTAAGGCGACTATTTCTCAGTGGCTCGCCGCCTGCATTATGGAGTCTTTCACCGTCCAAGGGCTGAAACCTCCTAAGGGTATTCATGCACACCTGGTGCGGGGCAAGACAGCCGCAGTTGCTTTTCAGAAATATGTCCCTTGGGAGTCCATCGCTAGGGCAGCTACTTGGCCCTCCCCATCTGCTTTTTGTAAGCATTACTGTCTTGACATGAGTTCGAGAGCTGATGCTCAGTTTGTGCAGGCTGTGCTGAAGAAACTTTTTCAATAAGGGGTATTTCCATCCACCCGTAGTTCCTGTTAGGAGTGCTTGGGAATCTCCCATAAGTATGGAGGAAAGGGGACGGGACGTAGGAGTATTACCAGGTTACTCACAGTAGTGACCATCTTACTCCTAGTCCATAGTCCCCTTTCCTCCATACGCCTGCCCGCCGTCCCCTCTAATAAGGTTCCTCTGTTATTGCTAATAGGTCTCTGACCTGGCGATAGAAAAGGACTGATGGGCGATGCGCGGGCAGAGCCAAGGTGGGCGGGGTTACGGCCGCGTGCAAGGCCCCGCGCAGAAAGAGAGGAAGGACACATTTTTGAAAACTTTTTTTGGGTGCTTTTTACAAAGTGTTCTGGTCCCGTCCCACAGGACAGAGAGATGTCCCATAAGTATGGAGGAAAGGGGACTATGGACTAGGAGTAAGGTGGTCCCTACGGTGAGTAACCTGGTAATAATGTGTCATGAAGAGGTTAGCTAAAGAGGGGGCAAATTTAGCCACCATAGCAACCCCTTTCAATTGCAGGTAATATTGGTCGTTAAAGATAGAGGCATTGTTTGATCATACAAATTTCAAGAAATTCTTCAGCATGTCCACATGATATACATAAGAAGCTGAAGTGTTACGAAAGTTGTAATCTACCGTTTGTACTGCAAGATTGTGGTCAATGCGTATAGAGTGACAACATCAATGGACTCCCAATAACTACCAATTGAGTCTCAGGTATGGATCACTATTGCCTCATATTATAATATTACACACATTTGGTCCAATTATTGAATTGAGTTACTTACTGGATCCCTCTGTAACTTAATTTACAGGAGATTTAGCAATTTGCACAAAACCCAAATCTGGATCTTGCCAGTACATATATTGTGGACACCCTATTATTGTGAGACATTCCTGTCCATTCAGGTATTCTTTATTCCGTTAATAGATACCTTTTCTATATCAGTCATTTAATCTGTCTTAATTCATAATTTATGGTGAGTGAGTGCCCTTTTTCACTATGACTTTGCAGGACTCCTTATACTTTTGAGCTGAGACCAAGATTCAGATTATATTTATTATCTCACTGGAACGCATCACTGCCTGCACTTTGCATTTATTAAATCCATCACGGGGTGACTACTATTCTTTTCTTTTCTGCACACCAGATATTTTATTTGCATATATCACAAGGAGTATCTCTGATAGGCAGTCTGTTGGTGGACCTTGGTTTTAAGACCTATTTGCTGTGATAGTCATCTTTTCCTAACATAGGCCTAATTATTAATCCTTCTATCAAGTAATCAGTTTATATGTGCTATTCAGAGACTAAGGAAACATATTATGTATCGTCTTCAGACCACGTTGGTCATTTTGTGTTAACCTTTTTTTCCATAATGTATTCCTGCAACTCCTGAACAACTTCAAATTGATTGATTGCCCTGTCCTCAACCTGAAATGTGTATGATTTTTGGAATTCCTCACTTATTCATTCTTTAAATTGTAATATTAATTTCCTTGAATGCACACTGATGTGACACTTAATTTCACAATTTATGATTTATTCTATAATAATGATTTGATTGTTTGATTTTACTTTTCATGTTAATGTTTCATCTGATTACGATGTTTTGTAAATAATGTTTGATAATACCAGCCTTGAAAACGGCCAGTGTGTCGAAACACGTGTCGGCTGTTCGCAACTTGAATTAAACTACGGATGACTGTTCACATTTGTGATTGATTGTGATTTCTCATGGAAATTAGTTCTCACTCATTATTTGGTGATGAGTGCACATCACCGTCCCACACCCCAAATTCCTATATTTTAATTTCCAACCTTGGTGGATAGGTTGGAGGGACAAGTGTGATCGCAGCCATCACACAATTCGCAATTATTCATTGTTTCATAATTTCTAGTGTGATCAAGAGCGCACAGATCTCTAGCTTCAAATCCACCATCTACTTTATTTTGTCATACACTGTTTGTTTTCACAATTGAATTAGATTGCTGTTGTGTGTTTGAACTGACTAACAGACGATTCACTTATCTAGAATATGTACAAATATCTCGAATAAATACTAACAGTCAAATGAAAAGAGCTGTCGAAATATTAGTTTTCTATGTGTATTTCTAGGTCGCATACCAATGAGACAAAGATGGTCTTGGTCCCATTGACTCAATGCAAAGGTACAAATGTTTCTGCATTAAATTATTGCAAATAAAGAAATTAGAGGGTAGGACACCCCCCTGTTCATATGAACTTTCAGCCGATTATCCTCCCTGCTCCAGGGATGTCCTTTTTATTACCTTGGATAAACGGGAGGCAAGTGTGGGCGTTAATCTACTCAGGGAATAAACAAACGGCTATAAGAGCTGTTGGGGAGGAGCTATTGCCTTCCTTCATTCCCAAGCACTTTAGAATTAGGCAAGACTTGACTGTTTATAGGCAATACAAAGAGATCAGGGGAAGGGTGGCCACTAAATGAAGGTAGTTAGTATTTAAATATAAGGTGTAATAACTATTAGCTGAATACATTTGTAAATGTTATTCGATTTAGTTTTAAAATCTCAAAGCATGGTAGGAGTCAAGTACTCCCACCCCCCACCCCCTCCCTTCCTGGAAGGAATGTGGCCTGCGCTAAAAATGGATTGCAGAGCATGCAGTGTTGCGTCGCCGAGGCTAAGCTCTGGCAGAGCACACGAAGTGGCTAAGCAACTGTTACCGGTCCATCAATGGGAGTGTAAATGCTCAATGCACAACATGCAAAAGTATGGGAAAATAAGGTTTTAAGGATAATTACTGGACCAGATAAAAATATGAATATAATGAGTGAAGTATGGAGAGGCTGATGGTAAAATGTGTTTATATATAAATGTTCATGGGTAGCAAAATGATGGAAAATTAAGCTACCGCGATTTTTGCATAGGCTAGCAGTATGTTAAGTAGTATGTCCTAAACGGAAACCCGGCCATGAAGGAAGGAAGACTGCAGCACCCCTTATAGGGAAGAAAGAGTTTTGGATGAGCCATGCCAGTTTCCAGTGACCAAGTTAACAGTAAATAAGGCTCCTGCTTGGCACCAGTCTGCAGGAGCTGGGAATGGTTACAGACAGAATACGCCGTTCAGGAGCAGAGTTCTTTGCCCCATCCTCATTTTCTGTAAATATTTAACTTTGCAAGATAAGACTCTTGGCCTTAATTCCTTAGATGGGTGAACTTTAATCTGGTGCGAGAGCGTGGTGAGGGGTTCTTGTATAATTAAGGGGTACCCCTGTAAGGTGGGCTACCTTTCAGTGGTGACGACCCGACGTGACGTTAAGTTTTTGCCCAGTACTTTGTGAAGACCCAGGCCAGTCAGCCACGCCCATCTATAGTGACCAGTCCCCTGAATAAAAAAAAACCACGCGTTTCCTGAGCGGTTTTAGTAGAAGCCATTTTAAAAGAAATCCTCTCCACTCACTGAAGCAGGTTGTGGCACCAGAAAGACAGGCCAGCATGGGGACTTCGTAACAGTGAACAACACGCACATGAGTATATTCTTGCAAGTGATAACATGGGAACATGTATGTATGAATGAATTATAGTATGGTGATGTGAATGATAGTATGGTGATGTGGACGATAGTACGAGGTCAACGGAACAGATGGAATATGACTTTTTGGTGATGTATTATGGAATAGGACTTTTGGTGATAAGGAATAGATTGGATAGGATTTCAGGTGATGTGTTAAGGAGTAGATTGGATAAGAGGTGGGTTATGTATTGAAATTGTCACATATTTCTGTTTTTCTACATTTTAGAATGTAAAAAGGGAGCCTCAGCGTATTAAGACTGAGAGGAAAGGGAGCCCCAGCTCATAAGGACTGGGAAGAAGGGATCCACAGCCATAACAGGTTGAAAAAGTAGTACCACGCATTATTCTTTTACGACGATAAAAGCAATAGAATCCTCAGCATATTAAAAAATGCTAGGAAAGGTGGTATTACAAAGCAAATAAGGAAAAACAGTAGTGGCTAGGTATAAGGAATGGGCAGGATTTTAGTCAATAGTTGTACATTTTCTCTTGCTGTCTTTTGTAGTAAAAAAAAAAAAGGAAGGAAGGTGGATGAGTCGCGGTGTGTGTGTGTGAGAAATCCAAGTATAAAAAGTGTAAAGGGGGTGGGTGAAAAAGTGGGTTTATCTGTATTTTTGTGTAAAAAATAGCTTTGTGTGCACCATAGCAGTAGTGTCTAAGTGAAGTATTGGGGACATGCGCAACATTATGGAGGAAGAAACTCCAATAAAACACATGCATAGGGTTCTGTTCTCCCACTGTTTTGTAACAGAATAAACAATGGATAGTAGAAACAAATGAAGGGGGATGTCCTGCTCCTGGCAAGAGCAGGGCTCCCGTAACAGAAACATGCTAGAATTTATTTTTCATCTTTTAGCAGCAAAACATAAAGGGAACAAATCCCCCCCCCCAAAATGAGATTCTAGATCTCTGGCAAGTATTTGAGGATATGGAAGATCAGAAAAGTAAAGAAGAGATCCAATCTAAGGGGATATATACCCCGTAACGTCTAAACCTGCAGTAGGGTATACAAACCCAGTCTATAAACCTCCAGTGGTAGAGAGAGTGTCAACGGGATTATCAGGATTAGCAATTGGGGGGGGGGGGGACTCAAGTGCTTTTGCACCTCCATATAACCCATCCACAAGGACGGATATGCCTGGAGCATCGGTGTACCTAGAGGGTCCACAAGTAGACATAGACAATGAGTTAAGAGCATTGCGGGAAAGGTCAAGTTACAAGAACCTGAAGAAGTATCACCAGAAATAAGGGTACCAGTGCAGAAAATAGGGGATTGGAAGTCAGGAGATTGTTTAGTTAAACATCATCTTTTTCAACCCTGGGGCAATAAGAAATGTTTGTGTTGAAAAAGATGATGGGCAGAGGGTATGGACAGTCCTGGGACAATAAATAGAACAAATAAGGGAAAATGGATGGGAAGATCAAGGTGGTAAAAAAAAAAGGGGGGGTAGAAGAAAAAAATAGATATGCAGATGCCTCTTACACATAAAGGAGTAGCAGTATGTGCCATGGCCTCAAATGGACAAAAATGATTTAAAGCTCTCCCCCAGATTATAGCTGGAGCTTGTAAATGGATCTATGAATTTGAAAAACAAATACCAGGGGTAGCCTTAGCACTAGGAGGTTTTAAGAGTTTACTGTTGGCCATATTTGGGGACCAGCCCTGGACATCTGGGCAAGTGCTGTTGCTCTGGGGTAAGTCTTGCAGATGAACATGATGGAGCAGCCTTTAATGAGGCAAGGGTATGGGATGCCCTATGAAGGATGTACCCAGATACCATTGACTTGCATGCTTTAATGGAGTGCACAATGGGTGATGATGAGGGCCGAGTTAGGTTTATTCTTACTTACAGGAAATGTGGAGATTTGAGACACTATTTTTCTATTTTATTGAAAAGAGGGGATTAGCAAAAGAGGTCCAGAAGGCACTAGATAAAATTGTGGGAATAGAAGCCAAAGGGTGGACAGAGATACAAAGTTTAATAGTCCACCATTATAAGAGAATCAAGGAGTGGGACAGGGAGAAAGCCCAGAAGCGGCAAACGGATGAGGCAAAACTAGTAGAAAAGAAACTAAATAAGGTTGTCATCCAAGCACCAGTGATGGCACCGGCTCAGGGGGAAAGGACAGGAGACGCTCAAATTGGGAATGCCACAATTGCGGCACTATGGGGCGAAGGAGGACAGGGACAATGGGTGGGGGGGGAACAGTACCCCAACCCACAGTGGCAGTATGAAGGAGCATGAAGGGTAAGAGGAGGATTGAGGAGTAAAAACAGGAGGCTTTGGGGGGGGGGGGAATAGGGCCCCCGGGAGGAAGAATGGGATCACAGTGCTGGTATTGCAGGGAATGGGGGCATTTCGCAAGGGAATGCAGGAACAGGCCTGGGATGGGATTTAATTATGGGCCCTCACCTCCAGGGCAGGGATTCCAAGGGCCTCAAGGAATGGGACAACAGCAATTTGATCGAGGGGGTCAAAATCAGTTCTCTTATGGGGCTGACAGGCAGGGGCAACAACTACGTCAGGGTAAGGGAACACAGTTTAACAGGATGGCAGGGGGGGAACAGGCGCCCCATTCCAAGGAGTTACAATGGCTGGGGCAGCCCTTTTTTGTTCCCAGGGACAAACACATTCTGATTAGGACAGCCCACATAGAGCACTCACATGTCGAATCCTATTGACAACCGCACACCATGAAGAGGAAAAGGTGGAAATAGGAAACAAGCAATTTATATTTATGGTAGATTCAGGTGCAATTAATTCATGCATTATGGAGGGGAACTTTCCATAATCAGGTTAAACTCTTGGCACGCAGGTACTCTCTGGGGTTATTTCTACGTTCCATTAAGTGAGGAGCTGTATATAAAAGTGGGAGGGGAGGTAGTACGAGCCCCCTTGTTATATTCAGAGTTCCCCTGTGAACTTGCTGGGTAGGGATCTGCGCAGTAAACTAAATAGAACTATATAATTCAGAGATCAAGTGGTAGTGTGTTCCACTCCAGGGATGTGTGTAGCTCGATAAATGGTAATAATCAATGCAATAGCAAGGTTTTAGTAAAAGCAGTACGTCCAATTGCGACAAAATGTTGGCGAGTACCTAGAGATTTTATTTTCCAACCCATAGTACCACCCGAGATGGTGGCAGGAACAATATTGTCATTAGATTTGCAAGGTCTAGCAGTTTCAGACAAAAGAGTAGTCCTGATTGAAACAGACCACAACTAGTGCGAGTGGCTACAGTATTATGCATAGATCCGATAGTACAATTAAAGGAAATGACTGATGAGTTATTTGAGGACAGTGAGCAAGATGGGGAGATTTTTCGGGGGAAATTTGCATCCGCTGTGATATCATGGTGCAGTGTAGGAAGGTACAATGCCCCCTGATGGCAGTGGGTGAGCCAGCCGTTTTAATATTTTATTTTTATTTTATTTTTTAGGAGGACATGCGATATGTGCCAGTACAATTATGGACTGTTAATCCACATAATGTTGGGTTACTGAGAGATGTGACCCCAGTACAGATTACATTGAAGTCAGGTGCCTAGCACGATCGTCCAGTATGTGGACGATCGTTTGGTATGTATTGAAAATGAACATCATTGAAGGAGGGATTCTGTTGCATTATTGCAATTGCTGGCTCACAAAGGGTACAAGACAGACAAAAAAGAAGCTACAATACTGCCAACAGGAGGGACTATACTTGGGACAACTCATTTTTGCAAACGGGAATAAAATATTACCAGAAAAGGTATCGGCAGTACACGCCACTCCGAGGCCCAGTAATGATAAGGAAATACAGCAGAATTTTGGGCTTATGTAATCATTGTAATGCATGGATCCTAGACTATGCAGTCTACACAAGGCCACTGTTACACAGTCTCAGGGAAGGACAGAGGATTTGGACTGATAAAATGACCAGACAATCTGAGGACTAAAAAGAAGGTATTTGCACAGCCCCTGTTTTAGCAACTTCCAAGTATATACACACAGTAGTTTTATTTATTTTCCTACTCTGATGAACGGCTAATGCATTGACAGAAGGAGACATAGTATGTTGATGGGCCATAAATAAATTGACCAGGGGATGGGATGGAGGCACACAGGGGCAGAAGTGGCATACAGTAAGGGGGGGGGGAAGAAATAGTGACTATCACTGTAGAAAGCAAGACCATTGTTTCATATACAGCATTGCCCATATTACAACTGGACCATACTACCTGGGGAACCGATCAGCCCCAGGTTTGAAGGTCCATATGTCGGATGTCCGAAGAGCACCCGAGACAAGGAAAAGCTCAATCAACAAAGTGAGGACATAGCTAAAGAAGATTTTTTTAAGGATCCATGCCAGGGTGGTGTGCAGTGGCACACACCTGATTTTCTCTTTTTTCATAGTTTCATTTTTTAATCTTTTTGCAATTTTTGTTTTTTTTAAGGTCCAGAACCCGGTCGGCCCTGGAGGGAAAAGGGTCCTGCCCTGTCCCTCCTCTCCATTCTCTCCCTCTCTCCTTCTCTTCCTTGATAACCTTTTTTCTCCTCTCCAGGAATAAGCAAGGATGGCTGACCGACCTCTCTGTTATGTAGGGATAATGATAATAAGGATTTTATTTATTCTAGGAATGTAGTATTATATTGTTTTGTGTGACACTGGTCGTGGTTGTTGGAGTGGATGAAGGTATGTCTGTTATATGGGGTGGCCATATAAAGATGGACAGTTGGAAAGTAATGCAAATATGCCTATAAAAAAGGAAATACAAAATGGCTCACTTTTTGCCAACCACCCCTACAAGTTTTCTTAGACGAATGAAACAGGAAGTACGAATGACGTATGATTATATAAGGGGATGGGCTTTGACTTCATTTCTGATATCGAGTACCCAGAAACCTCCAATAGCTGGTACTCCGATATGCGCACTGCAGGAAGGAACATAATCAATGAAAACTGATTTTTTTTTCATTTCAAGTGTGGATGTGCTAAAGTAAAAAGCCTGAAGACAGCCTAAGTGCACAGTGCAAGTGGATGGTTCGCCAGGTCCTGTATTGGTTGACACTGCTGCCTCTATCAATGTGATGGCCAGAGTGCAGTACAAGGCAATGGCCACGCCCCATGCTTGCATCAACCGAGGGCATGTATTTTCTCATTCGTGGGGTGAACAACCTATTTCGCTGGTGGGAGCTTTAGTAGGGAAAGTAGAGCATTTTGGCAGTTCCACCAAAGCCTCCTTCTAGGTCACCCATGTGAACCATAACACCCTGTTGAGCTGTGCAGCCGCGAAGGCCTTAGGGATTGTCAGCTGCGCCTATGGAGTTTATGTCGAAGATGTACAAGACGTTCTCCAGAGGTTTGAGCAGCTGTTTGAGGGGATTGGTCAGATGGTCGGTGAGCCAGTGAGACATCACATCCATGAATCAATTCAGCCAGTGGCCCTGAAACACTGAAGGGTTCCGTTTAATCTACGGGGCTTGGTAGACAACGAACTCGAGAACCTAGTCAGGTTGGACATCATTGATAAAGTGGAAGGCCCGACACTTTGGGTATCTCCCATAGTGGTCGCCCGAAAACCCAAGCAGCCTGACTCGGTCAGAATCTGCGTAGACATGAGACTACCCCAACAAGGCCATCAAAAGGGAAAGGCATCTCACACCGATGATAGACAACGACATCACGGAGCTGCAAGGTGCAAAGTTATTTTCCAAACTTGACCTAAGAGCGGGATACCACCAGGTCGTGGTATACCAGATACCCAGACTCCAGGTACATTACCACATTCACCACACACTGCAGACTGTATCGATATACGCGCCTAAGCTTTGGGGTGTCATCAGCAGCTGAAGTGTTTCAAAATCTGATACGTGGAGACCTTCTAGACCTAGATGGAGTTCTGACCATCAGTGATGATATCCTGGTGTTCGCCAAGTCAGAAATTGAACATATGTCATGCCTGGCGAAGACACTCGAATGCATCCAAGCATTGGGCCTGATGCTACACAAGGAGAAGTGCGAGTTCCTGCGAACGAGCATTGAATTCTTTGGATTCATATGTTCAAGGAAGGCAGTGTGTCGCCAAACCCCACGAAAATCTAAGACATCATGGAAGCAAAGCCCCTGGAAAAAGTGATGAGATCTCTAGCTTCCTGGGCATGGTGACATACTGTGGCCGGTTCATTAGGAATCTGGCCACGAGGTCAGAACCCCCGAGGAGCCTCACCTGGAAGGATTCCACCTGGCAATGGGCCCTTAGGAACAGGCAGCATTTGATGTGAAGGGTGCACTCACAGCCATGACATTTTCTGACCCCTCGCTTCCATCGGAAGTGGTGGTGGACGTGAGTCCATTCGGACTCAGAGCTGTCCTGAGGCAAAAAGATAACCAAGGAGAAAACCGGCTGATAGCATACGCCAGTCGGGCACTGCCTGAAAGTGAGCAACAGTACTACCAAATAGAGCGGGGGCTCTAGCAGTACTGTGGGGGTGCTGGCACTTCACCTGTACGTGCTTGGCAGGCCAGTGACGGTAGTGACAGACCACAAGGCATTGCTGCCGATCAATGTGGGCTCATTGTCCAAGCCCCAGCTCCGATTGAAAGATGGATGCTCGCCCTATTGGATTATGTAGTGTTACTAGTTTATAGGCCAGAGGCTAACAACGCAGCTATCTATCACGACACCAATGGGTGGGGGTGGACAAAGGAGACAAGAAAAGCATCGAGGAGGCCGACAAATATGTCCAACTTCAGGAAAAGGGGTCAGAGGGAGACGAATGCTTTCAGATCCTCAGAAACACGCTCCGATGAGTGGAGTGGAAGTCAGTGCTGGAAGGCCTAGGAAAAAGGACCCTGGAAGCTCAAACGACCTTACAGCATCTCTGGAGAGTATGGGAGGAACTGACATTTACGGAATTTGGTCTACTGCTGCGTAGAGACCGAATGGTCGTGCCAGCCAGCAAAATACACCAGGTGATCGAGCTGGCACACCAAGATCATCAAGGGATAGCTAAGAACAAGAACCAACAAAAGTGGACCAAAGGGATAGGAAATGGCACATCTTATACAATTATCTTTTTTAATATATCAATAAATGTCACTGAATTCAAATCAATTTTATTTTCATACACAAATATAAAATGGAAATTCATAAAACATATCAAAACAATTTGTTCAAAATTAAACTCACATACATCCAATCCTACCATCCATTCAATATCACTTTCTTTAAAAAACATACATATCACACCTATCTCTTTGACCTCTTGGTCAGCAATCTATTTTTTACACTGTGAAATGCCTCCACCTGACTTTCAGATGGTTCCATCTGTGTATAATCAATTGCACAGATCTAGTTGTTTACACATGTTTCGGTTGTCTGTTTGGACTTCAGCACATTCGTCCCCTTGATGATGCAACCTTCATCAGGACCACAACGGGGAATTCAATCATTCCCATTTAACCGAGTAGGGCGAGTTACACCACCTACAAAATACAATAAAAACCATTAACAATCTAAATATTTGAGCATTCCCTCTTACTTATGTTACTGGTAATGTAAATGAACATGATTCTAACAAGTAATCATTAAGTGACCATTTCTAAGTGTTTCCTTACATCACAGAAATGCAGATGATATTTGGATCAATCCTATTCACACCTCTGTGTGGCGATCAGAACATCTAACCCCACCACAAGGATGCAAAAAAACTAAAGGTCAACCTCATCAATTTGGTTTAGATTTATGCTATAGATTGGGGAAATACTTACTCAAAAGCGTAGAACACATTTCTGATGTCACTTTCTGATAATTAGGACGTATCGTTAGTTCGTTGAGAAGGGTTCTTTGTTCCCCAGTTATTCTGCAATGTTTACATCGATCTTATGGTACATCATGTCCTAGTTAGTATCCTAGAATAAAAAGAATGTATATTATAGTATATCTCCCGGTATGCCTAGATGGTACCCAAAACCCTTAATGCAGCCAAATACTAATCCAGGTCAATCCTTGTAGGTACGTATTCTAAATCTTGTAGTAAAGTCCAAGATTTGATTTAACTTTCAAGACGTTTCTTCAGTGTTGCTAAGCCACTACGATTTCCCTGTAGCGACATAACATAGGGTATCATCAACTATAGCGGTCTCTTCAGACTCTGATTTCAAGAGACATTCCCATATAATGCCATCTTTATATATGTTACTCCCATATTTTCACTACTTGCTGGGTATGTGCTGTTGCTATGCATCCCTCTCTTTCTATCAATCATATGTATTCCTGTGTGTCTCTACATCCACAGGATAGCATAAGTAATCAATTGTCTCATCGACCTCCATCTGAAAGTGCGGTTCCCTGACCTGGAGAGGCGAGTGGAGGAATTTGTGGCTTTGTGTGTGTGGTCCCAGGGTGCCTCGCCGGTGCAGAGATCCTCAAATCGAGTGTATGCTTTATGGCACACGGCTGCTTTGTGGCACAAGGCCTTGGGAAATGGTGCACGCAGATTTTGGATCCACAGAAAGGGCTGTTAAGTTCTTAGTAGCAGTGGACCAATGGTTGAGGTACCCTGAAGTAGTTTCTAGACTCTGTAGCATTTGATGATGTAGCAGTGGCCCTAGAGAAAATATTTCCGACACATGGGCTACCCCAGACCCTGTGCTCAGACAATGGGCCATCGTTCCAGGGTGGCAGTCACCCAGCTAATGGAAGAGTATGGGATACATTACCAAAATCATGCCAGTCTGCCCACAAGCCAATGGCAAAGCCGAAAGGTTGAGGACTCTAAATAAAGTCTTTAGGATTGGCCACGGGCAAGGTCAGAGCCTACTGTGCGACCACTCATGGCTCCACGGGGTTGCCCCTGCCAAAGCCATGTTTCAAAGATGCCCGAGAGGCCTCCTGCCGGAAGGGGTGCCCAGGTAACCAGCGATGACTGATGCTGACCAGGTGCAGTGGGACCGAAGACATCAGACGGAAGGAGAAAATGTGAGAAGGGGCCTCTGTCAACATCAGCTTGCCCTGGGTGATAAAGTGCTGATAAGAAATCGACACAGAAAAGGGAAAATATAATTGACGTACAAGTCCAATCCCATGGACATTGTTGCGGTGAAGGGGTTGATGAGAACAGCGTCAGATGGAAAGACAGCAGTCACGAGAAACGCCAGCTACTTCAAGAAGCTGTGGGGCGGTGTCCAGCTGGAGACCATCCCGAGGAGAGACTGTGCAGAGGTACCGGAAGAAGGTGGAGGGCCTGTGTGCACACCAGCTCCCCTGGATCGAGGGGACAGAAGGTATCCCCAGAGACTGGGTAGGAAGGGCCTGCCCGCCCCAATGACCAGGTACTGAACTCCTGAGTTGAGCAGCCTGGTCAGACAAAAGCACTAGATCACCCATTGTGGTAGTTCAACCAGAATGTTATACACATGTTAAATACGCATTACAAAATGGCTGACGGCTTCTGGTGCCGCTAAGCAGTGGACCCTCCCGGCTGGCCATCACCGCCTTCAACTTCTGTGATTGGCCTCACTGGCTACAAAAAGCCAATCAACGATGCCGGCAGGCGGAAACTGGCCCTGTGTCTCTAAGGTCCGGTATCCAACGCTCCTGTCTGTGCTTGTCTGGGCCTTTCTGGAGCCCTGGGCCACAGACTAGGCTCATCGATGATGACCGAAAGCTGGCATTGCTTCATACCCCAGATCTTTTCAAGCCTTGTAAGACTTGTCCCACCTACGAACATCATCCACTTCTTAACTCTCAGACTGCCAGTGCCTTGATCCGTGACTTTGACTTCACATTAGTCCACTATTGCGGTGTTAAGGCCCACCGGCTATTAGATCGGAGCCCTACAGTCCCTCGTACCCGAGCTAGAACGTCTATATCTACATTACTACTTGCGTCATAATAAAGTAGATGTGCTTCCATACTCGCACCTTCCTATACCTGTAAACCTCCGGTATAACTATTACTATCTGTAATCATAACCTGTTATCTGCCCAACATGGCTTGACTACTAACATCGCCTGCCACAACTTGCCTTGCAGTGCAATTATAACTCAGCTCACCTCGTACTGCCCGTTAACCCTACCTCCCATTGCACAGAGCGCATAATCCTCTGCGACCTAACACCAAACTGAGCGTGGCATACACACCCGTGCCTTTTCGTAACTGCTAGAGTGTCTATTCTACCGTGCCAAAATGCTTTAACCGCATGTAACTATTGTTATTTGCCCTGCATTGCATAATGTAGATTGTTTTTCTTCTGTGTTACACTGTATTAACTGCATTGCCTTGAATGCATTACCAAACGCTGCACTAATTGCATTACCTCTCTTCATGCACCACAAAACCACCCTTCCCTGATACCTTCTAACCTCACAACATGCCCCCCTGAACCTACATGGCTAGCTCACCGCGGTGAACCCAAGGGAGACGTCCACTGTGCAGGACTCCCAGATCTAGATGTGCCTGGTATTGTGCTCCCCTGCTTCAACTGATCCTCAGATCTAGCTGTGCTTGGTAGACAGGACTACTTCAACTGGCCCTGAAATACAGCTGCTCAGTCCGATACCCTGCTGCTCTCCTAGGCGTGGGCCCCCTCCCTACGGTGCTGGACTCTCCAGTCTATCTGTGCTTAGTATTGTGCTCCGCTGTTTCGGCTGACCCTCAAATCCAGCTGTGTTAGGTCAAGAACTCTGTCGCCCTCCTAAGTGTAAATCCTTCTCCCATTATACAGGGCCCCTAATCTAACTGGTTAGTTCAGTACTCTTAATCCTGGAAACCCACCACTACCTAGATTAATCAAGTCCCACTCCACCAGACCGTTCCATACCCTAACCTTCCCCGACAGTGCACCCTTAGGAAACACACCCTACCCACCGACAGAAACGGCAAACTGAGCTAGAAAGCACCCAACGTATACAGAGAAGGCAAAACCAAGATCATTGCGCCGTACAACACAGCATAGAGGACCAACTACCCAAATATGCCTGCACCTTAAACTGAATAATGGCCCGACCCAGAAAAGGACGCTGAGAAAGAAAAAGATCGTGTAACAAGAGACGCGAACACACAACACCGACAGAACCCAGAAGAAGCAGCCCCATTGGAAGGAAACACGCCTCACGCAACCCTAACCGGAACAAAATCTGTAAGAGAAAAATCCTTATACCTCACACCTTACCTCGGGACAACCGCAGAACACAGACACCTCAACACGTAAACCTCGAGACATGCAAAGAATTTCCCGAAACACCCGGAAGAAAGATGGGAGCACTCAAAGATAGTGGGAGAGCTCCAACCCCATCACCCCTTACATCACAAGAACAGAGGTGCCCCATCGATTTCCACAACATCCCCCACAATACGGCGAAGCCACGTCAACCAACAATGCTACCTCCGACCCAACAATCGGACTCAATGAAGAAGCCATTGCTGATCTTCATCCGAACAGCAGCACAGCAGAAACACCACGACTGATCAGCCCTGTTATCAACCTATTGGACCGATTCAATGAAGAAGCAGCCGTCGCCGATTTTCATCTTAACACCACCAATGCGGAAAACACCACGACCAGGCAACTACAAACTTGAACAACGAACAACCACAAAACAAAATCACACCCAGAGATTCCACTGTTACTTAATAAACGCAAGGTCAATGTCCAAACATTCAACGGAAATATACGACCTCCTATCAGAAAGAGGCATAGACATCCTATTTGTAACTGAAACATGGCTAGACGACAGCTACAAGATCACCCTCAACAACTGCCTGAAGACTTCAAATGCATCCAAGCAAACAGGAAATCCAAAAGGGGGGGTGAGTAGGGACTAGCGATCATCCATAAGGAACAACTGGCCATCAAAATGGAAGATCCACTAAACATCGATAAATACGAATCCTTAATACTACGGCTATCAGTAAACCCCAAAACTAACCTGAAATTCATACTGATATACAGTCCACCAACCTATGATGCAACCTTCATAGACGCATTCACAGAAGCAATCACCATCCTAGCCATCAAGTACAATCATCTGATCATCCTCAGAGACTGGTTCGACGAAGAAACCACAACCACACAAAAATCCTTAACCACCCAACTAGCAGCCATGAACCTACAACAACTAGTAAAAGGTGTAACACACTCAGCAGGGCACACCCTTGACGCAATCTTCGCCAACAAGGATCTCATCACGACACCCCCAATTCAAATACTCTGGAGCGACCACCTCATCATTCCATTTATAATCACAACGGCCGCACCAACAAAAAAGCAACAAGAAAATCCACCGATCATGATGAAAAGAAACTGGAGAACCATAAAAACTCCAACCTAACTGAGCTCCTAGAACGCAGCAAACCACAAGCATCAACCATGGAAGAAGCAGACCTAGACAAAAAAGTCGCCCTGCTCCACACCTGGATCGCAACAACTCTAGACAACATCGCCAAAGAAAAGCCCTTCACCCCATCACGTAAGAAAACAGCAAAATGGTTCACTCCACTACTCAACGCCATGAAAAGAAAAAAAATTGAAACTAGAAGCTGAATGGAGGACCAACAACCCCACTGCAAACAAATTGAAATTCCTGCAACAGATTTGCTCATATACAAAGGAAATACAAAAAGCGAAGAGGAAACATTACGACAACCGAATCTTCAGAGCACCAAACGCACAAAAAGAACTCTTCAAAATCATATATGAAATCAAGAATCCACCGGGCTGCAACAACACGCCAATTCCATTGACACTTTGCGATGACCTAGGAGACTACTTCAAAAACCAAATAACCTTCATCCAACACACCATACAAAACAGACCAAGCAATCACAGCTCACACCCCAGCGACACCGACGAGGAACACCCAAACAAGCTACGAAGCTTCTCAGAAATATCAGTCGAGGCTTTTGTCAAACTGGTAAACCAAAGCAACAAATCAGGCTCTCCTGAAGACCCTTGCCCCCCGGATGTATACAAAACAATTCTCAAACAAGGAACCCCCATGGAATACCACATGAATCTCCTCAACCTCTCAATCTCAACCGGTAAAGTACCACAGGCCTTCAAATCAGTGTACATCAAGCCGCTACTCAAAGACAACAGGAAACGTAGAGGACTTATCCAACTACAGACCCATCTCCAATATAGCCTACATAGCCAAATTGCTAGAAACATACATCTACAAAATAACCCAAGAATTCATAGAAGACCACTGCCTACTAGACCAGGCACAAGTTGGCTTCAGACCAATGAGAGGAAAAGAATCAGCTCTCCTCAATATGGGACGACCTAAAAACAAACGCAGACTCGGACAACAGCACCGCCCCGATTATCCTTGATCTGTCCACAGCTTTCAAAACTGTCAACCACGACATCCTCGTAAAGAGATTAGAAGGACTAGGGAATAACAGAAACCGCCCTACTATGGATAAAATCCTTCCTAACAAACAGAACCGAAACCGTATGGATGAAACCGTTTAAATCCAAAACCTAGAGACTCCACAAGGATCATCCTTCTCGTCGCTTCTATTCAACATCTACATGTACCTATTAAATCAAACTCATCAAAAAACACAGCCTCACATGCTACAACTATGCTGACGATACTCAATCTTCAACATACAAGACACCCGAGAAGAAAACACTACACTAGAGAACTGACTTTGTGAGATATTCAACTGAATGAACCTCAACCACCTCAAAATCAACCCAGGCAAAACAGAGAATGATTGTTTCCAAAAAGGGAGGAGACATCAGCTACATCCCCTGGCCAAGAGAGCTCGGCACCACACCAGAACCATCATCAACTGTAAAAAAAATCTAGGAGTCCTGATGGATAACAACCTCACTCTAGAGCCACAAGTAAACTCTCTACTCAAGAAATGTTCCTTCCTCATGCGAGCAGCAAAAAGGACCCTACCGTTCCTTTTGTTCGCCAACAAAACACCATCATCGCTCTGATCATGTCCAGAGTAGACTACGCCAATAGCCTATACCTGGGCATGCCCTAACAACTTCTAAAAAAACTACAACGCATACAAAATGCAGCAGCAAGACTCCTCCTCAAGGTACCAAGAAGAGAACACATCACACCTGCGCTAAAAATACTACACTGGCTACCATTAAAACAGCTAATAAAGTTCATGTGCATCACGCACAGAGCAATACACAACACAAACAAGGCGCAGAATTCCTAAGCGATAAACTACACCTACATCAACCGACAAGACGACTGCGATCAAGCACAGACATCCGCCTGGAACCAAAACCCTATAACAGAAGGAAACTCGGAGGATCCTCTTTCTCTCACCAGGCACCGAAAACCTGGAATGACCTACCTAAGAATATATGTAACACAACAAACCACCTAGCATTCAGGAAACTCCTCAAATCGTGGCTCTTCACAGCATAACCATAACAGCGACGCACTAGAATGCCCACCCCATCGGCCACTCTCAAATGGACAAACACTGAACCCAAAGAACTGACCACTCGACAGACCATAAGATATCACGGGAAACAGCCACAAAGGAGGCCTCCAGAGACAGATCACATACTCGGACCCAGACAAAAACCCTAAATGACTCACCCACTCCCCCCCCGGACGTACCATATCCAAACCGGCAGATGCATTTAGATAGAAAGTTTGAGAGGAGTCCGCCACACCAGCGCAGCACCCAAGGAGGAGAATAGACACGCAACCCACATTAATCAACCCATCGGCTTTAGAAAACCTACAGAGCCAGCTGGAATAGAACCGCGAGGAGCAATCATAACACAAAGCGCATTAGAACAGCACAGGGAGCGCCCCGTTCAAACCAAAACCCTGCCAGGCATAGCCTTTTGCCCACCCCGATGAGATTGGGAGGATTGGCAAGTGCCACACTCGGACAGATTTCTGAACTTCTGTTAACCTTCATACAACAGACTAACAAAAACTCAGCTTTTCTGCAGACTTATCCCACTCAAAATCTCACACAACCATCCGCACGCACTTCACAACACCACAACAACACATAAGCAACACCAACAGCACACGAGGACGGACATCGATCCAATACTCGCACCGAAGCTCAGCACCCAGTGTATACCGAGTTGAAGCTGCCAACAGAACACCTCTCCTCTCACCATCCTACTCCCGCTTCACCTACTAACCCAACCCATCTTCTCATTTGCAGATCCGCCAGAGCGCCTGGGGACCAACTCCGTTAGTGACGGTGCGCGGTACAAATACCTTTCATATTTAACAACATCTCAGTACTGACTGCCCCTGTCACCATGGCCATCATAATTTGAACCCATATGCAATCAGAGCTGAACACGCCTAGTGAGCCTTACATGCACACGATCTTACTCAACTACACCTTTATTCCGTCTGTACCACGTTATCCTTGCCACCTAGTACCCGCTAACTACTGTCAAGTAATATGCACCTATTGCCTCACTAACCGTAACCAACTTCAAGCGAATCTCCACTTATGAGCCAATATATGTTCTGTCAATCGTTACACACACTTACCGCCCAACCATAACCCAATACATGTGCACATATCATACCCGACACATCCAACCATTACCCATGTTCACTGCAAACCCCTACTAACCACATGCATACCAACACAGTAACCATGCAGTCTAACCTATCCGATTCTTCAACCACCCCCCCCCCCACAAGCTTCCCAGTACCTGCTAACATACGCGACCACAGCCCGCCTCAGAGGTACAGCCGACAAACCGATCTTACCAACAAAACTGCAGTAACCAAAGATCGTCTAACGTCACAGCTTAAAGTGAGCCTTGGCCTACCGTGCCCAACTCTCATCAGAAACAATAGACTTGCAAGCCGAACAGCAAGGTGCAGTTGGCTCCCAGCCTCAACCACCATCCCCCCCAACCTCCTGGAGGAACACACACCTCAACTCTAGAACACCTACCAACATCAACAAGACTTACAAACTCCTCACCACCAGTCTTAACAACCAGACCACACCGACTGATTCCCAACCCACCGCCTGCATTAACACCCCTACCGTAAGACTGAGCAAAGCTGACTCTCCAACAAGGGTGCAAATACGAAAAATGCAGAGTCTACCCGCACCCAAACTCATAACCCCAACTCGGAAGCAGCTGCGCTCCAGGGTGCTCTAGTCAATGCAAGATCTCTCACAGTACGCCCCGCAGACATTGCAACCTTATCATCACATCCAACAAACTTGACTTTATAGCTATTACAGAATCTTGGCTCCATGCAGCGGCAGGCCCAGCACTCTCACTCACTGTCCCAGAAAACAATACCATCAATAGGACAGACAGATCCACAGCCAAATGTGGCAGTGTAGCAATTATTGCTAAGAGCCCCCTCAACATTAGGGAAAATGCACAACACCACCTTGCACTCAGGCAAGCTACTCTCCATTAAAACAGCTGTCTCACCCAAGGCTACTCTGAACATGCATCTCATCTATAGACCACCCAGTCTAATTTCCTCCTTTGAGGATGATATAGCACTACTCCCGTCTACAAACACTAACCCTAGTTCACAAACTCTGCTATTGGGAGACCTTAATTTGGGCTTGAATGACCACAATGACATCTGGGCCTTAGCTCCAAGTAACATGATTATGGCCCTAGGCTTCTACACACTAAATCAAGAAACCCACTCATATGAAAGGTCGCAATATAAACTGGCTGGTGGTCCTCAACTGTGACACCAATATCACATCCAACTCACAATGTCCATCGGCAGACCATCACATTTAACATCCCTAAGAACTCTGAGTCCAACATCCCCCTCCCTATGGCACTACTGCCTTGTCCAGAAACTCATGCAACATGTCAGTAAACAATATCCTTCCTTTGTTACACCCTATCACGGCACCCACGAACTTCGGACCAATGACCCTGCAGTCTTGGTCGATTTATACAACCAAACTCTCAGAGTAGCCATTGATAAAATAGCACCTTTAGCCCTGTGCAAAGCTAAACCACTAGCCCACCTCAATTCTTGGTAGACTCCTAACCTATAAATCTATGCACAGCCAGAAGAGAGCAGCTGAACTCAACTGGAAAAAACTCCCGACCAAAACAAATAAAGCAACCTTTGCCAAGACCTCCGAAAATGATAAGCTGGCTGTTATTCACCCTAAAAGCGCCACTTATAATGAATCACCAATGCCAAATCAGGTACGAAGGAAATCTTTGCCATCCTGAGAGAACTTGAGTCGCCAGTCCCACCACCAGATGTTTGCCTCAGAGATATGAGTTGGTGGACAGGCATTCAAAAAGCCCTACGTGACAAAATAGACCTCTGGCAAGCTAAAATTGATACAAAAAAACCCCTTAAACTCTCCCAGCCTCAACTGACTGGTATTCAAACTAATAAGATTAATACCGAGATATTTGAATTCTCACCTGTCTCAAACACGGAAGTCCTGAAAATCATATCTAATCTCAAACCTTCTAGATGCCAAGGCGACACCTGCCCAGCCTCACTCATTAAAGGAGAGTTCCGGGACTTTTTTTTTTATTGTCCCTACGGTTCGGCCATGTGTTTTTAAGCATAACTCGGTAGATCGTGGAAAACTTTCCTATGGACCTTACCCGACTTTTCGTCCATTAACGCACTCGAAATCAGCCGCCATTTTATGATAATCCTATCACTTGCCGCATCGCTCTGGCTCACCTGCTTTTGCGGCACTAAATCAAATCCCCCGCTCCCGAGGCTGACAGCAGACGCGTACCGCCCATTTCCCAACGCCAAAGCACGTTTCGTGTCACCGGGGTACTTGCGCTGGCAAGTGGAGCTGTCAGGGAGCGATAAAGGCCAAGAGGTGCCAAAGACCATGTACACTTCAAAGTGGTCTATAGAGCATGGGTTGTTGTTCCCATGTCTACCGCCAGACCCCGTGTCTCCTGCCAAGCATCTCCCCTCACGCTGGACGGCCCCCTGCAATCCACATAAGTGTGTCTCCATTCACGAGTCTTCCTGTGTCTTGTCTGCACGACCACCGCCCCAATCCACCCCCCGCCCTATCAAAGGCAGTTCGCACCGGGGTACTTGCGCTGGCAAGTGGAGCTGTCAGGGAGCGATAAAGGCCAAGAGGTGCCAAAGACCATGTACACTTCAAAGTGGTCTATAGAGCATGGGTTGTTGTTCCCATGTCTACCGCCAGACCCCGTGTCTCCTGCCAAGCATCTCCCCACACGTCATTCATTCACAAACACACCCCTGTTTCGAATTCTTTATAACCCACTTCATATTTCTAATGAGAACTTCTTTGCGCTTTGCTAGTCAACCCGTGAAGGTGCTGGTTGTCTGCTCTTCGTCTCTGTGAACTTCCGTGACCACTTTGAGCAAACTCATCAGTTTGCAACCTGTGAACTGCTCCCTGTTCTACGACAAGAAACTACTCTGATCCCTGCATCTAACTGTTTGCTCGTCAAGGTAAGGCCATGTACCATACTCATTTTGCGTCCAATTTCTTTTCGTTCAAGACAGTACATGCAAGGAACTAGTCACATGTTCTGAGTTTAGTCAAATTATTTTTGTACTTTTTTAAAGTTATTCAAATACTTATCCGCATGTGAATACCGTGTATAGTTCCAAAAACCAAAACATACCTTGCATTGAACCTTTTATGTATTTAATTTTTTAACACATTGGTATTCATAGAGAATTGTTGATCTTTACTTTTCAGAACTTTCCACAATGCCTGCCTGTTCCATTGGCGGTTGTCCTTCGAAGACCCATAATAAATCTGAAGGTACTATAATGCATGTTTTCCCTAAGACAATAGATCAGATAAGAGAATGGGTCCGATATTGCGGATATCCACCCTCTGAGCTTGAAAGTAGAGTCCTAGAAGTCTTTGCGGACAAGAGGGGTGATCGATACCGCATCTGCAGCAGGCACTTTACCTCTGACATGTACTCCACATCATTGCTAATAAAGAAGAACACACCGCGAGCGAGGCGAAAATTGCTCTCAACCGCTATTCCCACTCTATTCGTCCACATCCCTCCACTGGTGAGTCAAGTTTACGTATTTATCTCTCGGCCTTGCGGTAGTGTGTAGCATTAGCTAACAATAATTTCCCCATTTATGTATCCACTCAATATGAAGGCGGAAGATTCTCCATCCGTGTCGTTATTGCAGTCATCAGCCACTTCAAGCGCCTATCGGGTAATATTACTTGGCTATTCTGCCACTGACTTGTTTTAGGCATGTAAATCAATAGTTTTAATTTATCGTGTAATTATTTTACCTAATGGTACACCCTTGTACTCGTCCTCTAGTCTTTGTTTTCAGTTATAATTATTGTTATCCAAAATAATTCAAGTACTGTCTTTCAGGGAGATGCTGAGGAGTCCAACGTATTGACGACTACCGTTGATGTCACTCAGATGCTCGAGGTACGTTTCAGGACAGTTCCATCGATGGAGATCATCAGATCTTGCATTCTTGTAGCGTGATTGTTACACACAATGTTTCTTTCGTTTTTAGCCATTGATATGTCCTTCTGTCGTCGCCCTCCTATGTGTCTTCTTTTTTCAATATTGTGTTCATTACTAATGAAAGTCCTATGTTTCAGGGAGTCGATGGAGCATTAGTCCAAGAAGAAGGGGGAGCGTGCAGTTACGGGTCGGCGCAACAGCTTGCAGAAGTGTGCACCGCAGTTACATCGTCCCTTGATGTTCTTATGCATTTCGAGGTATGGATACTGACAGCTCGATCAAGCGAGATCATATGACGTGATTACATCCGCTATACTTCCTTCTTTATTAACGCAAGTACTATGTTTCAGGGAGATGACGGAGCTTCTTCTACAAGAACATCACCCCTAGTAGTTGATGCAGATTTCTGGGTGGTGACACTTCCAACGATCGAGCAAATCGAATCATATTTAGATATCCATTATTTATTTTAGACAACTGATCATTTGTGCAGGTCTATTTAGATGAGCCGTTCACGCCTGCACAAACTTTCTGTTCTTTTTATCAAAATAGAAAACCATACTAATGCAATTACTGTGTTTCAGGGAGTCACTGAAGCATCATCTTCAATAATATCATCAATGGAAGTCTATGAGGAGCCCGAGGTATGGATCTTGACAGTTCCATCTAACTAGATCAACAATGCGTGAATAATTGTCGTTTGAATGTTCTACACAAAGCGTTCATTCGTGTTTTGCTATTGAGATGTACGTGGGTATTGGTCCCCAAGTACATTTTGTGTTTTCGATATTATTATACATACTAATGAAAGTTCTATGTTTCAGGGAGTCCATGGAGCGTCAGTGCGTGATGGATGTGCTTATCAGGAAAACATAGTCGTTGCAGCGCAAGAGGAAGTGGAGACATGCACACACGAGTCGGAGCAACAGCGTCCTGATGTTGAAGTTCGAGGCAAGAAAGTTTCAAAGAAAAGAAAGCAAAAGAAGGTTAGTGTCCTGGTCACTATATTATGTTGTTTTTCACTGTTAATAGTTCAATACTGTAAGTTGTGTTTAAACTGAACATCCCTTTTCCAATCTGTCCTCTAGTTGCGAGTGGGTGTACGAACTAGATCTACACAGACAGTGAAGCGAACGAGAGATGTTGCTTGTCAAACCTTTTGGCAGGGACTTGAGACTGGAGAAGCATCGTGCCAATGGGAAGAATATGAAGTGATTGACAACGGAGCTATACCACCACCAGCCATTGATAGTGAATGTCCTCCTGGTAGTTCGGATGCAGTCGGAGATCAATTCACAGAATCCACACCCGCAAAAACTAAGACGGCGAGAAAGTTGAAGAAATTGTTTTATTCACCCATCGCCGGAGAAGGAACAGATGTTGCAATGGAAGAGAATGAAGTAGACGACAATGAAACACCATCAATATCACTGAACATAGCGGAAGACGATATCAGAGATTCTACCTTTCATGTGAGTGACATGTCCTCAACGTTACAGGCCGAACCAGCTGGGATGCAGAGTGACAGTATAAGGAAAGAGGCCAAATTCATTGTATTCGATAGTTGTTTGATTGATATTATTATTCGGATTAAATGTGGGCATTTGGTAGGTGGGGAAGTATGTGGGGAGCCATTGATTAATGTGACTCGTGCAATTCGAGGCACTAACCTTAAAATACATGCCACCTGTACAAAATATCATCCTTTCACATGGTCTGCACAACCTATGCTGGGACAACTGCCAGCAGGCAATCTACTTTGTGCAGCGGCTGCACTTTTTAGTGGTTCAAGTTTTAAAAAATTAGTCTTTCTTTCAGTTTGTGGGAATCCATTTCATTGCGAAAACTCAGTTCTACAAATACCAAACCGATTATCTATTTCCAGCCATTAGCGAAGCTTGGAGAATGGAAAAAATGTCTATTGATAGTACATTCGCGGGCAAACGGTTCAGGCTAGCCGGTGATGGACAGTGCGACAGCCCAGGATTTTCAGCCAAGTACTGCACCTACCACTTTCAGGACATGGAAAGTAAGAAAATTGTGAGTTCGGTGGTCGTGCAGGTGTCACAAAGTACATCCTCAGTGGCCATGGAGAAAGTTGGCTTTGTAGCATCATTGCAAGAACTACAATCGCGGGGAATGGTGATCGACCTGATAGCCACGGACAGACACGTTTCAATTGCCAAGACAATGAGAGAACAGTACAAAAATATAAATCACCAATTTGACGTTTGGCATCTTGCAAAATCAATCAGTAAAAAATTGTCGGCTGCAGGTAAAAAAAAAGAATTGCAAGGTATTTCACAGTGGTCCAAGTCAATCAGCAACCATCTTTGGTGGAGCTCAAAAACATGTGGAGGGTCGTTGGAAATTCTACTGGAAAAATGGCGGTCAGTAATGCCACACTGTACAAATGTTCACCGATGGAACACGAACCAACATTTCCACAATTGTGAACATGGCCATTTGTCCACAGAGGAGGCACGGAAGAAGAAGTGGTTGATTCCTTCATCACCCACTCACAAAGCCATTGAAAAGATTGTATTTGATAAAACTATAACAAAAGCTTTGAGGGGACTCACGGAATTCTGCCACACAGGAGATTTGGAGGTGTTCCACAATATGTGCCTAAAGTACAGGCCAAAACGATTGCATTTTGGCATGGAGGGCATGATAAATCGGACTCTTTTAGCGGTCTTGGCACATAACCATAATGTTGGCCGTCAACAAAGTAGGACGACCGGAACTTTAGGGACGCTTCGCTACAATAAGGCCTTCACTAAAAGAAGTAAACAATGGGTGATCAAACCAGTGTTTGAGGATATGCAATATGAGTTTATTGAGAAACTTATTGTTGACGTCCTAGATAGGCACATAAATGGAGTTGTGAACGAACCTGTGCAGGGGACAACTGCATTGCCACCCAACATTGCATCTGTTCCATGTCCACCTAAAGAAGAACTCATTGAGAAATACACATCACGGTTTAAATGATTGTAATTTGATTGTCTGTTCTCTCAAGTCTCCTCATGTCGCAGGCCCATTGAATATGTGTATCTATGTATTGTGTAAATAAAAGTGATTGCTCAGTGTACATGCAATGTGTCTCTCCACCCTTGTTCATTTGCGCATTAAATTAAACCAAACAGTAATATAAATCATTTTTCAATAAATATAGAATCTCTCCGTATTTATGGTTCTGTGTGGCTGCAAAGCACGCAGACAAAATGCAAAGATGGAGTGTAAATTTCAAGTCCTGTGAGAATGCCTTACACTGAATGTAGCTAACTTGGAATGTGTGCTCGTTCGAAGTGAAGGTCAGCTGCTTTGATTTTTTCTCGGGTGCCAGAATGGCCCACGACTCAGAATAAGGTTCTATTGTATTTTGACCTTGACAGGCCTGGACCACGTAAGAAACGATAATGAATATAATTTCAGAAAAACGAAAGCCATTTCATGTTCGTTCATTAGAAGAAATAACGTCGGCATAGAAGGAGTGGTATTTCGGGGCTGCCCTACGCACAGACGCAATGGAAAATGCAAATATAATGTAAGTAACTCTTTAGATGAGTTTATACCGCAATTTAATTACTATACAGTTGCTTTAAAGACGGGTTAAGTTGTACTTGTTCGTTCTATGTGGCATGTTGTTTTGTACCGCGCACTATCTTGGGGAGAACCGTCTACTTGGCCCCCTTCCCGCCCCTACCTGCAAGGCTAAAAACCTCGGGGTCATCTTCGACTCCACACTCTCCTTCTCTCCTCATATATCTGACGTCTCTAAGAAGTCACACTACCAGCTGCACCTCCTCAGAGGTATTCTTCCCTTCCTCTCCTTCCCCCAGAAGCTCACTGTCTCCCGAGCCCTGGTTCTCTCTAGGCTGGACTACTGTAACAGCCTCTATCTTAATCTGCCTGCCTCCACTCTCCGCCCTCTGCAACTTATCCAGAACAGAACTGCGAGACTTGTCCTTGGCCTCAAGCGGGCCCTTTTTATTTATTATTTATTATTTTATTACGCTACTTACCTTGTACTGCACTTCCCCCCCACCTCCTCTCCTTGCACTTTCTCCTTTTCCCCTTACCTCTGCACTTGCGCGATCTGAATGACACCTGGCCTAGTAGGATCGTTTGTCTGTCTTCCCCTTGTTCCCCTCCCTCCCTGCCTCGTCGCGCCTTGAAACACTTGTGTATAGGCGCGTTACAAATACCATATCATATCATACTTTTACGGAAGCACCTCAAAACCTTTGCTTCTGCTTTCTCTCTCCCTCTCCCCTGCTACAACTGGTCCACTGTCTGCGATCTCGGTCCTGGGCCCTTCCACTCTCCACCTGCACTCCCTGTCAACCCCTGCACTGGGGGACTGTCTCAGTATCCTACAGCCCCCCTTGACGTTTAAAACCCAGTTGCACTGTCCTAGCTATGAAATAATTTCCAGACCTAATATATAAAATGAATAATTTTAATAAAGATCTGATGGTGAGACTAATTTCCTTTTTTTATGTTTTTCAAATAGATACATCGTCCATTATTGTCTGTGTCACGAGTACCAGACACCGGCGGATGGCTTCTATAATCGCCAGTTGCTTCTCCGCGTGAACAACGTTAGCACCCTGACCATTTTGTGGGACGATCGCCAAGTACAAGTATGCCCTTACGCGGTACTAATGGCTAGATGCAACATACAGACCGTTGTGGTGCCCTAGTGCCTCGTTGTTGGAATAGCCATGCGATTATCAGTGCGACCGAAGAGCTTATTTTATGGTAAACCAACACCATGTCTACTGCACACGAACATCGCTTGCCTCAAGACGAAATATTTTGGATCGAGAGCAAATAAAAATTCATTTATCTAAGACCCTGTGTACAGCAAAGGAACATCGTGTGCCTCGAAACGAACTTTTCGGAACGTGAACAAATAAAAATGCAAATCGCTGAATATTCTCAAAACATTTGATGTCAAATAAATGTACTTTGCCAAATGTACAATCTTGCCGTTTGCTTTTAAACCACTGTTTCATATTCCGAATTGTGGCGCTGTATTGTGAGATGATCTAAGACCCTGTGTACAGCAAAGGAACATCGTGTGCCTCGAAACGGAACTTTTTGGAACATGTGCAAATAAAAATGCTAATCGCTGAATATTCTCAAAACATTTGATGTCAAATAAATTTACTTTACCAAATTTACAATCTTGCGGTTTAATTTAAAAGTACAGTTTCATATTCCCAATTGTGGCGCGCTGTGTTGTTTGAGCTCATCTGTGTTGATTTCCTGGTTCTGTGTGGAGTCGCGTAGAAGACGCCTGGGCGCGTTTGCCTACGCAGCTCAGTCACGTCACGGATAGAGGCGGGTGTCAGAATGTTCACCGTTACCACCCTTCTCCTCACCTGAGGCTTCCTCTTGCTTGTCCTTGGCGTGTTTGGAGGATCTTCGAAGGGTTCTGGTATCTTCCCTTGTAGACTTGTCTCTGGACCTCCTGTCATGCAAGTAGGGTCTGGCTCCCTCGGAGGCCACCTCGACAGGAGGTGGAACCTGTCTTGGGGGGCCCCGAGGAGCCAAAGCCCCGCGACAGGGAAAAAACCGATGGACGGTGAAAAAACCCTGTGTAGCCTTTCCGAGATGGTATTAATGGGGCGACTCCAATGATTTATGTGGTATCGAGAGATCCGGAACGAAGCCAAGATATGAGTGGATCGAGCAAGTTGGTTCAATCCTCCGAAGTGAAGGTGTCTCGAGGAAAAGGAGGCCGGCACCAATCCGAAGAGGCGAGGTAGCAGCAATGAGCAGTAATGGAGGAAGAGAGAAAGGAGGAAGAGTCCGGAATGGGGAATCGGACCGAGCCGAGAGGGAAAGGTAGGAAAAGAGGGAGAAGTAAAGAAGTCCCTACTTACCAGAAACGGTTGGATCCACGAAGGTACAGGGAGGAACACGAAGATACGCGAGGTAGGCGGCGAACCGCTAGTACGAAAGGCAAGATGCCTAAGTAAAAGGGAAAGTCTGAAAAGGAGTGGCGGAGAAGTGCCGAGAACGGAACAAGGGAGTAGTGAAAGGCAAAAAAACAGAGGTAAGACGAGCGGGTTTGAGTAGCACAACAGGAGGGACTCAGAGAGAGCGAAACAGAGTAATTTGGCTGAGCGCTGGTATCAACTAGGAGTAGCAATACAGATACAACGCGCCGGGAGGTGGGCGGAGCTTGCTTAAATAGTAACGGCAGCCATGTTGGATGAGGACTGGACTGCTAAGTGCAGGTTCTCCGCGGCGAAAACTTCCACTTCTGCCATATCTTCCAGGGATGGATCCTGACAGTATAACCCTTCTCCCTCCGAAAGCCCCCAGGTTTTCCCGGGTATCTCAGGTGAAACTCAGTAATCTTGGAGCATGCAGGTGGTGTCTGGGTTCCCAGGTTCTTTCTTCAGTGGAGAAACCCTTCCAATGGACAAGATATTGGAGACGGCCTTGATAATACCGGGAATCCACTAGGTATTCCACTTCATATTCTTGTGGTTCTACTGTGGACGGAGTCCTGGTCTTCTGAAACTTTCGTGAGAAAGGATCCACCTTATATTCTTTAAGCAGTGATGTGTGGAAAACAGGGTGTACTCTCTGGAGTTTCTTTGGCATGCGGATTTCGTAGGCGACTGGGTTTATTTGTCTCACAATAGGATAAGGACCCAGATATCGTGGAGCGAATTTGCCGGTGTGTATCCACTTGGGTAAATATCTTGTGGACAACCAGACCCTCTGTCCGGACTTCCAATCTGGGTTGGGTCTTCTGCTTCTGTCGGCCCACTTCTTTTGTGCTAGTCGGCTATCCTCTAATGCTTCTTTTGCCAACTTATGTACCTTCTTTAGTTCTGATAACCGGTCGTCTATGGCAGGAGATTTGGTGGACTGCATTCCAGACCAAGGCATCTGCTGAGGATGGTAACCATAAGTGCAATAGAAAGGGCTCATCTTAGTCGAGGTATGGTAGTTGTTGTTATAGGCGAACTCGGCTTGCGCGAGGTAGGAAGACCAGTTCTCCTGTCTGTTGCTGCAAAAACATCTTAAGTACTGCTCAAGTCCGGCATTAAGTCTCTCTGTCTGCCCGTTACTCTGTGGATGAAATCCTGACGATAGTGCTCTGTGAATCCCCAACTGTTGACATAACAAAGTCCAGAATCTAGAGGTAAATTGGGTACCTCTGTCTGAAACTATGGTACGAGGTAGGCCATGCAAACGTACAATATCCCGGAGGAAGACTGAAGCAGTCTTTGGAGCTGACGGAAGACCTTCCAATGCCGAGAAGTGGGCCAGTTTACTGTATGAGTCAATAGTTACCATGATTGCGATCATTCCTTCTGATTTTGGGAGATCGACAATAAAATCCGTAGACACATGTTCCCAAGGTTGGGTGGGTAAGGTAGGTTGTTGCAGTTCGCCCAACGGTTTGCCTGTTTGGTATTTATTGGTAGCACAAATCGGGCAGGACGAGACATATCTCTCCACATCCTTGTGGAGTTCTGGCCACCAAAACCTTCGACCTATGAGATCTTGAGTCTTCTTGATACCGGGGTGTCCAGCCAGGGGGGTATCATGACACCAGGAGAGGATCTGCTCCTGAAGTCCTTTGGATGGGAGAAACAACCCAGTACCATGGTAGTACAAACCGTCATCAGCCAGATTGACAGTGGTTGGTATGGTTGATAGCGCACCGTATTGGGAGGTAAGTTCTTGCAAAAAGAGAGAGACACCTGCCGTGATCTTTAGGTTGGGAAATAAGAGATCATGCTCTTGATTGTGGTCAGTTTCTTCTCCTGGACATCTGGAGAGGGCATCTGCCATCTTATTCTCTGATCCTGGTAAATAGGTGATGTTGAAGTCATATTGGGAGAAGAAATATGCCCACCGAGCATGTCGGGCATTGGTACACTCCATCTGCTGTAAAACTCTAAGGTTACGATGATCAGTTCGTACCTGAAATGGGTGTGCTGCTCCTTGTAATAAGTGTCTCCACTCTTGGCATGCCAGTTTGATGGCCAGTAATTCTCTTTCTAAGACAGAGTAATTTTGTTCGCTCTTTGTCAAGGTCTTAGAATAATACGCTACTGGATGCGTGAGACCGTCTTCTGCCTTTTGTAACAGAATGGCTCCCACTGCTCCCCCCGAGGCATCAGTTTCCATTATAAATGGTCTTGTTTGATCTGGTTGTACCAGTATGGGAGCGGAGGTAAACAGTTCCTTGAGCTGTAAGAAGGCTCCTTTCTGTTCTGCTCCAAAGGCGTACTGGACCCCTTTTTTAAGGAGACCTGTAATGGGTAGCATCAAGTTAGAAAAGTTGGGGATAAATTGGCGATAGAAATTTGCCAAACCTAAGAAAGATTGGATCTCTTTGACACTTCTTGGCTCCTTCCAGTCTAGGATCGCCTTTATCTTTCCAGGTTCCATCCTGATCCCTTCCTTCGAGAGGACATAACCTAGATAAGAGACAGAGGTTACCTCAAACTGGCACTTTTCTGGTTTTACCAGGAGGTGATTTGCTCGGAGTCGATGTAACACCTTTTTGAATTGTTCACGATGTTCCAGTAGTTCTTGAGAATAGATCAATATGTCGTCTAAATAAACGACCACCGAGACAAACAACATGTCGGAGAAAATCTTGTCGATAAACCTCTGAAAGACTGCAGGGGCATTCACCAGACCGAAGGGCATAACTCTGTATTCATATAATCCGAATGGGGTCCGAAATGCGGTCTTCCACTCGTCACCTCTCCTTACTCTGAGGAGATGGTAGGCTCCCCTGAGGTCCAATTTGGTGAAGTAAGAGGATCCTCTCACTGCTTCCAGGATGTCCCTTATGAGTGGCATAGGGTAGCGATCACGGATTGTGATCCGATTCAACCCTCTATAGTCTATGCAGGGACGTAGTTCGGTGGTGTCCTTTTTTGGAATGAAAAACAGTGAAGCCCCCCCTGAAGACCTTGATTCCTGTACTAGACCATTCTGCAGGTTGTCATCTAGATATTTTCTTAAGGCCTGTCTTTCGGAAAGAGATAGGGGAAACATCCTGCCAAATGGGACAGCCGACTCCGGGGTGAGTTCTATGGCACAATCCTCTGGCCGATGAGGTGGTAGGAGTTTGGGTGTAGTGTCTTCAAAGACCTCAGCATATTCTTGGTACTGACGGGGAACAGATGAGACCACCTTAAGTAGAGGGGATCCGTTGTTCCTGTCCTTTCCTTTGACCCGAATGGCAGATTGACAGTGCTGTTCACAGTAGGAAGAATCAAAACGCACACAGTTGGTAGTCCAGTTTATTTGGGGATTATGTCTTCTTAGCCAGGGTATTCCTATCACTAAGGGAAAGTGGGCTGCTCTAATAAGATCGAATACTAGCAGTTCCTGATGCTCACCCAAATCCAAACGTAAAGGTATCGTCTCGGATTGGATTGGGCCTGAGGACAGGGGGGTCCCATCCACTCCTTCTACTGGAATGGGCTTATCCTTCTGCTTAAAGGGGATCTGTTGTTCTCGGGCCCATCCTTCGTCCATAAAGTTCCCTGCGGCACCGCAGTCCAGCATGGCTAAGACTTCCACACATGAAGTCTTGGATGTCCAAAGTTTGACTCGAAATACCATCAGGCTATTATCCTCACTTAATTCTGTTGGTCTGGTAAGGTTGCAAGGACTGTATCTTGTCCCCCCGAGACCTCCCTTGCAAAGGACCGAGGGTGGAAGTTTTCCTTCCTTCTTGGAGGTACTTCTGGACAATCTCTGAGCAGGTGTTTTGAAGAGCCGCAATACATACAGAGACCTGAATCCCTGCGTCTCTTGCGTTCTGCAGGTGTGAGAGGGCCTCGGGTTGCTCCTATCTGCATAGGTTCCTCTCGGGTGGACGGTTCCCTCGAAGGGTGAGGAGCTGGGCTGGATGAAGGCTGACTAAGACGAGGTCTTCTCCTTTCCAGGCGGCGTTCGTTAAGACGATACTCTAATTGGAGAGTGAGTGACATGAGATCTTGAAAGGACGGAGGTCGAGCTACTCGGGCTAACTCATCCTTCAACTCATCCTTAAGTCCCCTCCGAAAGATCGTCTGTTTGGCGGATTCTGGCCAATCTGTTTTCGCCACCAGTCTCAGGAAACGAGAAATGTAGGTCTGTACATCGGTGTTACCTTGTTCTACATCTAGTATAGCTTCGAAAGAGGTGTACAAAACCTCTGGACGATCAAATCTGGCCTTGAAGAGGTCCACAAAAGAGTCATAATTAGCCAGTGCAGGATCATTTATTGTTACCAACGGGGTGGCCCAGGCCAATGCATTTCCGGTGAGATTAGCTATGAGAAACCCCACTTTCGCTCTGGCTGTTTCAAAGGCGTGGGGACGAAAGGCAAAATATACGTGGCAGGCGTCTAGGTACTCCTTTAGACCGCCTGGATAGCCATCATACTTTCCGAAGGATAAAGGCATGGGTGGTAGGTCTCCTTGGTCATTCCTATGTAGGACCACTTGTTGGCGTAGGGCGGCATTTTCGGTTTTCAAGGATTGGACTTCTAGAGTTAGTCCCTGCAATGCTGCCACCAGTTCCTGATATTGTTCAAGGGAAGCCATGATTCTGTCTGGGCGTTGTATTATGTCAGAATGTTCACCGTTACCACCCTTCTCCTCACCTGAGGCTTCCTCTTGCTTGTCCTTGGCGTGTTTGGAGGATCTTCGAAGGGTTCTGGTATCTTCCCTTGTAGACTTGTCTCTGGACCTCCTGTCATGCAAGTAGGGTCTGGCTCCCTCGGAGGCCACCTCGACAGGAGGTGGAACCTGTCTTGGGGGGCCCCGAGGAGCCAAAGCCCCGCGACAGGGAAAAAACCGATGGACGGTGAAAAAACCCTGTGTAGCCTTTCCGAGATGGTATTAATGGGGCGACTCCAATGATTTATGTGGTATCGAGAGATCCGGAACGAAGCCAAGATATGAGTGGATCGAGCAAGTTGGTTCAATCCTCCGAAGTGAAGGTGTCTCGAGGAAAAGGAGGCCGGCACCAATCCGAAGAGGCGAGGTAGCAGCAATGAGCAGTAATGGAGGAAGAGAGAAAGGAGGAAGAGTCCGGAATGGGGAATCGGACCGAGCCGAGAGGGAAAGGTAGGAAAAGAGGGAGAAGTAAAGAAGTCCCTACTTACCAGAAACGGTTGGATCCACGAAGGCACAGGGAGGAACACGAAGATACGCGAGGTAGGCGGCGAACCGCTAGTACGAAAGGCAAGATGCCTAAGTAAAAGGGAAAGTCTGAAAAGGAGTGGCGGAGAAGTGCCGAGAACGGAACAAGGGAGTAGTGAAAGGCAAAAAAACAGGTAAGACGAGCGGGTTTGAGTAGCACAACAGGAGGGACTCAGAGAGAGCGAAACAGAGTAATTTGGCTGAGCGCTGGTATCAACTAGGAGTAGCAATACAGATACAACGCGCCGGGAGGTGGGCGGAGCTTGCTTAAATAGTAACGGCAGCCATGTTGGATGAGGACTGGACTGCTAAGTGCAGGTTCTCCGCGGCGAAAACTTCCACTTCTGCCATATCTTCCAGGGATGGATCCTGACAGCGGGGAATATGAATGTTTTGATCAAGTCTGTTTCAGGGGCGGGGGATTTGATTTAGTGCCGCAAAAGCAGGTGAGCCAGGGCGATGCGGCAAGTGATAGGATTATCATAAAATGGCGGCTGATTTCGAGTGCGTTAATGGACGAAAAGTCGGGTAAGGTCCATAGGAAAGTTTTCCACGATCTACCGAGTTATGCTTAAAAACACATGGCCGAACTGTAGGGACAATAAAAAAAAAGTCCCGGAACTCTCCTTTAAAGATTGTGCGCATGAACTGTCACCGTTCATCACAAAGCTAATTAATGCCTCCTTTGAAAGTAGCTCAGTCCCAACCAACCTCAAAGACGCTTGGATCCTTCCCTTGCTAAAAATAAAACAAAAAAATAATAATAAAAAAAAACCTACTCTCGTCCAACATACCAACAAACTATCGACCCATAACTACAGTGCCATTCCTCCTTAAAACACTGGACAGAGCGGCTTACTTGCAGATCTAAAACTTTCTAGAAACCATCAACCTGCTTGGCCTACACCAATCCGGCTTCCACCCTAGACATGGGACAAAAACAGCATTATTGGACCTAAAAATACAAATGGACGAGCTTAGAGAAAAAGGCAAACTTACCTCTCTTACTGGACCTTTCCACAGCATTTGTCCTAGTCAATCACAATATACTTTAATCTTCTAGCTTCAGCGGCCCAGTTCTCATCAAAAGCCAAACAGTGGATACAATCTTTCTTTACGGACAGAACCACAAGAGTTTTTTCATCAGTCTCTGCAGCCTTCTCGGCCCCAGTCACCTGCAGAGTACCCCAAGGCTCCTGTGTCTCACCTACACTTTACAATATATTCACGAAGCCACTATTTAATCGCCTTGATGACTTGGGCGTCACATATGCCACTTACGCTGACGCCCAAATCCTCAGCCCCATTTCGGGATCCTACGACGCAGACTCCAATTCACTCAACGCAATATATCAAAGCATTCAAGTCTGGATGGCCCAAAATGGATTATGCCTTAATGCTGAAAAAAAGGAACTCCATCTCATAGGCTCACAACACTGTCAACAATCTGAAGGACTCCTTTAAATCCTTCAATATAGACAGCACCTCTATCAAGGACTCAAAGTTAGTAAAAACACTGGGGTGAACCCTTGCTCTCACGAGACAAGTCAATGCTACGGCTTAGGCAGCAGCTTACTCCTCTAAACTCATCAACGCCTGTAGACGTTTCCTTACACCGGACAGCTGCATCAGGCTGGCAAGAGCCCTCATACTGTCCAGACTGTACTGTAATGCACTCTATGCTGGTACATCAATAACATTTAAAAAAAACTACAAGTGATTCAAAACAATGCCTTAAGAGCAGCGCTAAACATACCTAAAAACGCTTCCATCTCCACATATAGAAGGAACAGCCACTGGCTACCAATTAAGGTAACCAAAACACTCACTATGACGCACACCTACATAAGTCAGCCACCAAAAACCTGACAGACAAAATCACCATCCACCAAAATAACAGGCTCACGTGTTCAGCATACGCTCGCCCGAGGTCCACCCCGCCACCCCCGATTTAAGCGTCAGAAATCTGGAGGCAGCAGTTTTCCAGTGGTTTTTCCAAACCCTAGAACTCATTACCAGCCGTCTTAAGGGCAGAAGCCTTCTTCAAACAGGAATTACTCAAATTGCCATCAGTAACAACTAGGCCCCAACATCCACAAGAACACTGTAACCTAAGATTGTGGATGTAAGTTATTTCTCACTGTACCTGTGCAACCTACAACTAATGTAGCATACTGTCAAAAAGAGATGTAACAAACTTGGAGGATTTTTTCCTTACTGTACAGGTGCAACCTGCAACTAATTTAGCTTATTGTCAAGAGATGTAATGACCTGGGAGGATGCTTTACTACTGCCCTCTATACTTACGTAACCAGTGTATTTCACTGTCAAGATAAGCATCCAGATGCCTCTGGGTTAGGTGTGCTATACAAATTACAAACGAGGGTTGTTGAGCATTACTCCCGTTTACTGTGTTTTGTTGTTCTGATGAAGGATGGGTGTGGTGTCTGTTTTTAACAGACACACGCGGTGGAGTGACATAACTGCCGAGTGTGGATAAATAACAGGGCACATCAAGTGTACGCCACAGCACCCGGCCAACTAACAACGTGTCATGTATGCTCTGTTTGGGGCGGGGGCTGGGCTTCCGGCGCTAGGCCTGAGGCATACTCAGGCCAAGATACAATACCCAGAATTGGCTTTCGTTTTCTGCTCAGCAAATCTTTAATTTCGATCCCTGTCCTGCTCGGTTACATTCCAGGAACCCTTCCTTCAGGTCCCCATTAGTCGGCATCATGTTTGCATAACCCAGGCATTCTCCATTACACCGCAGATGTTTCCTCCTCTTCGTTCGAGACCCCTCGGCACCCAATACCCTCTAGGTTGGCACTCGACTCAGACAAGGTCGTGGCAATACCTGCCTAGCCTCCGGGTTTTACCTGGAGACTGAGTTTTTATACACTTCTCCAGGGGAAGAGCGTGTAGTCTCATGGTTTTCCTTCCGTCCCTGCGTCTCCACTAGATTTGTGTGCTTTTCCTGCCACGCATGCAATACCGGCAAGTAGCGCTGTGTCGGTCGGCGCTTCTTAACAACACATCCGATGGGAGTGAATGTGTCGGGGACGTCACTGTTGCAACAACCGCTTCCCCAATGTTTTATTTTTTTTACCCGAAACCCTCCCCCACTCGACCTACACTTCCTTTTTACTCAGTAGCCACATCCCACCGCTTTGCTGGCCTCATAAACCTGCCCGCGAAAAACCAGAGTAACAAACGTCCATTAAAATTATTTGTGCCGTAAGATAGTTTAGGGGGCACAAAGCACGGTCTTATTTTTCACTAAAACGAGTTACTTACCGTTCCAAACGGGGTGGGTAGACAATTCGGCGGCTTTCGAAACCCTTCAGTTTCAAGCATTTTTTGATACGGTATGGTTGCGTGGCGGATGATTAATCGCGTCCCCAAAACACCCCAGCGCGCTTTTCATAATGAAGGAGACTCACGGGCCCGTTTGTAAGGCGGGTGACACCCGCCAAAAGCGTGAGTTGAGAGCTTTGAAAACGTGGGTACGTGTAGGAAACTAACAGCGACCCCAAGCTAGCTCCTACTTCACATGGCTTTGTTTGCAAACAGAGCAGCAGGAGGACCTCTGCCCGCCAACGTACTCGAGGTGGAGCGTTAACTGCCAATCATCCAACGACGTCTCCGCCCAAACCACTGGAAAACTGTTAATTCGGAAATACATGAATGAAAGCACGGCAAGTCCTTCACTGCGCCTGCTCCGCAACGCCTAGTTTTCCTCATAGTCAACCAATGGCCGACCAATTTACCACACCCCAGGGAGGTGAACCAATGAGTTGAGCAAGGGGGGGTGCGGCTTACAGGGCTATACTTTATGGCGGGTTAGCTGGCTGCGAGCAGAACTTACAACAACTGGTCAGACCCTGAGAATCTTCAACGGTAAACAGAGAGGTGATCATCTCAGAGGAGTCTTACTGCACAGACGCATCATATTTAATTGGCCCGTTCGTGGGGGTACGTAGCATCGCTCACCCGTTACCTGCCTAACTTGTGCCCTGGCCAGCAATGCCGAAGTTTCGTAAGATAGTCATCCTCGGATACCCATCGGTCGGTAAGTATGGGTGCCGCGCGTATTGCGCACGCGCTCTTTCATCGGTTATGATGTAGAGGGGAGGAGGGGGGAGGACGTGAAAAAGAACAACGCTTCGCGGAGTACGGACGTGAACCGAGCAGTGACATCCCTTCCTTGGGGTAAAGCCAAGAGTAGTTTTGCGTTAGAAAAGCGCAACTTTGTACATGTATAATACACTTTTGCATTATAGTTTGTGATTGAAAGCTGGAGTAAGTCGAGCGATAGTAACAAGTATTGCTAACAAATCTGTGCGTCTCGCGTTTTAATGGAAACGTTTCCCCGATTATGCCCCTTTTCGTAATGTGTTACTGCTGATCTGTTTGTCCTGTGCCCATGGGGCTTTGAGTAGGCCCACGCCTTGAAACATTCTCCACGGTTATTATTGAAGAGTGAACTTCTATTAGTGTGCCCCCCCCCCCGAATCAGTGGGGATTGGTAAGTGGAATTAAAAAGTATGGGATATCAACGATTGCAGGAGTTAATAGTGTGCAGCCAGGGCCGACCAGAGAGTTATACGCCATGCGTATTCGGGTTTTGGTTTTAATGCAAGTTTTCTTGTATCATATGGAGTGGCAACATCCGCCTATTGTGAGGCACGTGCAATAGTTTTGCCCCTGCTTGGGGTTTCTCAAGGCACAATAATAGTAATTTTGCATTACCCAATTAGGGTTGTGCAGCTAACACTCAATGTTTCCTTTATACTGTATCTATACATTTAAAATGTTTGAGGTGATAGTTCATTACAACAGTCATTGTTGAAGTGATTGGTACGCGTAACACGATGTGGATTAATTATATATATTTATTATCTTAAATGGGGTAAATAAGTAGTTCTCTGCTATCGGGCTCCACCCGCTCACGAGCGTCTCCCGTTGGCAATTGAATCTCCAGCCGTTCCACGTCTCCCTCGTCCTCGCACTATGACGTGCTTCATCCTCTCTCCGCTCGTGCTTGCCTGGCCTCGTCACGAGCCCCTCATTCTCGGGCTGGATTGTGGATTGTTGATACTACACATCTCCCCTTCTTAAACATTCGAAGACACAACTAGTCTGTCCCTTTACAAATTGTATTGGGCTCATTGTGCACACACAAAGTCTTTCAGTCTGCAGGGATGATGAATGACTCTCCCTCTTCTTGATGTGCGCAAGATATCTGTTTTAGGTTTTGGCAAGGAAACCATTGATGAGTCTATCTCTTGTGTTACATCTCTGTGATATTCTTCGACATCATTGGTACCATTTGCATTCGTTCTCTCTCTTAACTCTCCTCGACTACCATGCATTGATGCATCCCCCACAGGAGTATCCCACACACACACTCTCTCCATATTCCAGACTCTTCCATCTTCAACCCTCACCGCATGTTTAAACACTTCTACGACCCCAACTGGCATGGACCATTTCTCAATACGGGCGGAAGTTTGATTCTCACTAGCCCCCCAACCATCAATGGTGGTCTTCCTTTTTTTCTTTTAGTACTTACAGACACATCATGACTTCTTTTGTTTCTTAATTGCATAACCCTGATGTTCTGACATGCATCTCCGAAATCCTTCCTTAACACAGTCATTCTTTTTAACCATGATGGTGTTAACTTAGTGTTAGCTTTCCTGCCTCTACTCCTCTCAAACGGTGACAGGCCTGTCGTACAGTGTGTTGTGAAACGGTGTGCATTAATCTTTTGTTTAACAGCTTCTTCCCATTTCATACCGTTTGCCCAAGCCCATCTCACAGCATCTTTAAGCACTCTGTTAAAACGTTCGACTACTCCGTTAGTCTGTGGGTGATATATGGCGCTTCTCTTGTGTACAATGGAGTTCTCCACACAAAATGTTTGCATTTCTTTTGAACGGAATTGAACTCCATTGTCTGTTAGTATGCTTTTGGGTAACCCTTTCCTTCCACATACTTCCTTTAAGAAATCAACTACCATTTTTGCAGTCATGCATGGTTTAATCATGACTTCAACCCATCTAGTCAAAAGATCAATAATCACTATACAATACTGTTGTTTTCCCTCACTGTGAATTGGACCTATTATGTCCATACCCAGGTCTTCCCAAATGTTACCTGGAAGTTCAGTAATTACCAAGGGGTATTTCTCACTCGCACATCCTTTATCACTCTCTTTGCAAAGGATACAGTCACGTATGACTCTCTCAGCCTGTAGATCATATCCTGGCCACCAGAATTCATCTCGTATTCTTCTCTTCGTCTTTACAATTCCCTGGTGGCCCTCATGACCTAACTCAATGATCTTCCGGCGTAGGCTTACAGGTGGAATAATTCTGTCACTCCTCATAATTCTATTATTTTCTACCTTCAGTTCATTCGCAACTTTCCAATATTCCAAAAGCCCATTTTCTTCATACTTGGCTTTGGTCAATGAACTACCACTTATAATGATGCGTTTCAACTTATTGAATGTTTCATCCGATTCCTCTGCTTCATTCCATTCTTTCTCTGATATAGATAGTTCTTCAATATTTAACACAACTTCAGATTCCATATCTTCACCGTCATCTACTTCCGAGACATTTGTGAGTCTTGAGAGACAATCCGCAGCACGATTTTTCATGCCTGGTACATACTTCACCACACAGTTGTACTCTTGTAGAAGTACGACCCATCTTTTCATACGATTCGAGACTTTGTCCAAACCCTTACTCATTATGACATGGACTAATGGTTTGTGGTCTGTGCGAAACTCCACTCCTGTACCCCAAATGAAGTTCCGAAACTTCTCTGCCGCCCATTTAATGGCCAACATCTCTTTTTCAATAGCTGCATATATTCAGCTCCCTTCAGCAATCTGGAAGCAAAGGCTATCAACCTCTCTTTACCATCATTTTCTTGTGTGACGACTGCACCAAGGCCAACATTACTGGCATCTGTCGTGATAACGGTCTTCTTTCCACTCTTGAAATTCCTCAACGATGGTGCCTTATTCAATTCGTGTTTTATCCATTTAAATTCTTCTTCACATTCTGTATCCCATGCAAATGTTTTCTTCTTCAATAGTTCACGTAGAGGGACAGTATGTGTGGCAAAATCACGCATGAATTTTGAATAGTATTCGGCCATGCCGATGAATGTGCGTACTTCCTCTTTGGATTTGGGCCTTGGCATGTTTTCTATTGCTTCTAACAGTTGTTTCTTGGGTCTTACTCCTTCTGCTGATATAGTATGTCCTAAATATTCAATCACATCACAATTTATTTTGCATTTTTCCTTACTAAGTCATTCCCGGTTCATACAGTTTCTTAAATACCTGTTGTATTTTCTCGTCATGTGTTTCTTGGTTGATAGCATGTATCAAAATATCATCTTGGAAACATATAACACCATGGTCCCCTTCAAACAGTTTATGCATGATCTTCTGGAAGACAGATGCAGCTGATAGGAGCCCAAACGGTAGTCTCTTATACTGATATAGACCGTCTGGCGTAATAAACGCAGTCATGCCTCTGGATTCCTTATGTAGATTCACCTGATGGTATGCCGAAGTTAAATCAAGGGTGGAGAAATGCTTCGGGTGTCTGTCGGGAATTACACATTTATTCAGCTCACGCATGTCAACACATATTCTCAACTTTCCAGATTTCTTCCTTAAAACAACCAACGGGGACACCCATTCACTGGCAGCAATGCTTTCTATGACTCCTTGGTCGACTAAATTTTTTATTTCTTTCTTGACTTCTTCCCTCATAGAAAGAGGAATATTCCGTAATTTCTGCGCCACCGGACACATCCTGGTTTCATCTTGATTTTATGTGAATATCCACGTAAACGCCCAATTTCATTCTTGAAAACTTTCTTCATCATTTCCTCCCCTTTCTCATGTGTTCCATGTTTCCTTGTTTCGTCATTTTCGATACTCATCACTGACTCCTCAGCATTGGCGTCCAATTTTACTTTGAGTTTGCTCTGATGAGTCCAGCTTAATAAAGGAATTCTCCCAGATTTTGTAATGTAAATCTTCCCATTCGCTCTCCTGTTCTTAAATTTGAGTGAACCCCAAAACCATCCGATGATATCTATTTTAATTCCACCATAGGCTCTGGGTCGAATGTCCGGTGCATGTAAATATTCATGTTTCTTTCTGTCCCACATCTCCTGTGGTATAAGTGTATATTTGGCACCAGAATCAACCATCATGTGCATATTCACCCCATCTATACACACCATGGCTTTAGGGCTTTCCATTTCTTCCTCCTGTTCTTCATCGGATATGGCAAAAACACATTCATCATCATCAATATTGCTATCATTATCACTGCCAATCCATTTCATGGTAGTATTTGATGCTTTGCAACATCTGGCATAGTGGCCCTTGCCCTTGCATTTGCCACATATAATTTTCAAAGCCGGGCAATCAGGATTATCAGCCCAATGTTCAGTACTGTCACATCTGAAACATCTCCCATCAATTCTTCTTCGTGGATTGCCTCCTTGTCTGCGTGGACTTCTTCTCTTCTCATTTACTCTGGGTCCACCTCTGCCCCTTCTATTTTCATTCCACGTTGCTTTACGAGGTCTTCCTGGTTTGTCTCTGCTGCCAGATGCGTCCATCACCTGGGCTATTGATTCATTGCTTTTATTTATGGTCATCGTGTTATTATTCTTTGGAGTTTCCTGTTTGATTTCCACATACTGCATCCTGTTCTCCAGTTCCTGAACACATTTTTCCGTATGTTCAACTTCTTTGGCTATCCTCAGAACTGTGTCAAGAGGTGGATCATCTTCAGCCCATAACTTTTCCCTCACTTTGCTGCTTCTGCATTCTAACACGAATTGGTCTCGTAGTCTCTCATCCAATTGTGCATTGAATTTGCATGTTCTGGCTAATTTTCTTAAATTAGTTATGTACTGTTCTACACTTTCACCCTCCTCTTGAACTTTCTTTCCAAATTTGTACCGTTCAAGAATAGTGCTTAATTTCTTTTCATAGTGTTTGCCCATTTTCTTCACTGAACATTCATAGTCATTCAGATCTGCACTCTCTTCAGGCAATAGTTCAGGTAAATCTTCAAATTTTTCTTGCCCAGCTGGACCCAAGCAGTGTAGCAGAAGAGATTTTCTTTTCTCTATACTACAATTTGGACCACACACCACTCCTGCATAGTGTTCAAAGGCTTTAATCCATCTCTTCCACGGTATTGAGGGTTCCCCTACGTCCGTCAAAAAGAACATGGGAGGCGGAACACCACTGAATGCCATTTTGAATAATCTCTTAAGACTTGGCTTTGTTATTATTATTATTATTATTATTATAGTTCACATTCCACTTCAGTGTTTCCCCTCACACTGTAATATTCATAGTCTTAATTGTATTTCTATTTGCCGCACTGTTAAGTGTAATGTGTCAAACAGTGTTCATGTGCCCATCTATAACATGATATGCGGTAGCAATATCCGTGTACACGGCTGTGGGCTGGCTGAGTGGGCGGGGTTTGCTCCTGGACCGTTTCGCACAGAAACAACGAAGGCACTTACTTGGCTGATGTGAGCTCGGCAGGCGGATGGATTAATACGGTGACCGCTGCTACATTCGCATGAACGGAGCGGCCATCATCATCACTGGGCCACTGCCACGCTCGGGGAACGGAGCGGCCCGGTTTCCCATGAAGTGTTCTCCACGAGCTGGAGGCGCAGATGAAAGGAGGCGGTGGAGCCCGAATCCTCGTCGCCACTTGAAGTGATTGGGACGCGTAACACGATGTGGATTAATTATATATATTTATTATCTTAAATGGGGTAAATAAGTAGTTCTCTGTTATCGGGCTCCACCCGCTCACGAGCGTCTCCCGTTAGCAATTGAATCTCCAGCCGTTCCACGTCTCCCTCGTCCTCGCACTATGACGTGCTTCATCCTCTCTCCGCTCTTGCTTGCCTGGCCTCGTCACAAGCCCCTCATTCTCGGGCTGGATTGTGGATTGTTGATACTACAATTGTTTATCCATATATACAATTCAATATTTTCAAGTGTGAGTATTTCAATTGTCTCCGTTTTTTTGTTTCCAAGCAGTCCTTGTGTTATATTAATTGTCTTCGATTTGGTCCAATTGAGGAACCTTTTTTTTCGTTTCTGGATTTCTCCTCAAGCACATGCTAATCGGGATGGCAGCGGTCAGCGTTGTGATGATGTTGTGTACTATTCTCCAGTAAGGGATATTTAGTTGAAATGTATCTTCCCTCCCACACTATACCTGACTCTGCCTAGGCATTGACAGACGGGAATGCAGAGGAGTGGCGTTTGGCACAGTCCTTAATGAATGGGATTCATTCAGCATGCATTTCGTCTTGTAAACATGCAGACTTCACTATGGTCTACACTGACTGCATCAAAGCATGATATAATCTCAGGCGGTAGTATTTAACTTTGACGTGTGAGCCACTGTGGTTAAACCCCAGATTCGACCACTTAACTATATTTACAAATAATACCTAGCTTTACCAAGGCAATCCCAATTTTAAGTGGCAGCCAAAATGTATGTTTTTTTAATTTCGTTTTTCAAATGTTAAGTCAATCAGGCCTCCACTTTAAAGTAGCAGCCAAAATGTTAAAGGACAATTGCATTGAATATATAGATGAGGAAAGACTGGGCATGCATTTATCAATACCTTGTTCCTTTTTTTTGAACTTCCCCAGTCCTTTATCTTCCAATATTTTACCCAGTTTTGTGGTATTGGAGTTGATTTTATATTTTTAGATGTAAATAGTTGCCCCTTCAGGCAGGCATCGCCCTGTCAGCAAGCCCTCGAATCGGGGGATTTCTTTGGAATCTGCTAAGAATCAGTTCTTGCTCTGCAATCTCCAGTTGGTTGCCCTTCCACCCAACCTAAGAATGATTGATTCCCACCTTGCCTTCCGCAAAGCAATCAAAACACAACTCTTCATCTAATACCATTGAACTGCATCCCACCTCCGACTAAACTGCCTGCATGTATTACTATTGTATCTGTACTGCGGCTGAATTTTCTACCTGTAACTAAGAGACCTCTCGGTCTCATGTGATCTGCCATTTGAAAATGCTTATACACTTCATGTAACAAGCGCCACAAAGCCTCTAGGCTGCAGGTGCGCTATACAAATGCAAATAATCTTCTCCAGACATTTCTACTGCTCTTTTCTTTGGACTCCTCTCCTAACTCAAATCTGTCTACCACTCTGCTATCCGCTCCCTCTGCCTTCTCTCACCTCATGACTCCATCTCCTCTTTTCTCACCTCTCTAGGTTGGCTCCCATTTCACTCCAATTCAAGTTCCTCTATGGTCTTGCCCCCCCCCACCTATCCTCCCTCCTCACTTTCTATACTCCTTGTTCTCTCCGCTCTGCTGATCTCTTCCTACTATTTCCTCCTCCACCACCCTGCGCCCCCTCCTGCTCTTTCCAAGTGTTTGCTCCTTTCCACTGGATCCGCCTCCCCCTCTCTGCTCAATTCCCTCCTACCCTACCTTCCGCACCTCTCTAAAATCTTCTCTTCCATTCACCTTTTGCTTCCTCTTCTGCTACTACTTCTACCCACACTTCCTACTTCTGTACTACCTCACCCTCTCCTCCCACTCTACTCCCTCCTACCCTGCTTCCTGCAATTTTCTAATTCTTATCTCTTCCATTCTTCTCTCTTCTGCTTTTACCACTACTCATACCTCATACTCCCTCACACCTTGGTCCCTCTTTACTCTCACCAATCCTCATCAATAATGTAGATTGTTTCTTGTACTGTTCTGGTTTGATTCAATTGTTGTTTAATGCTTGGTGTATCTTGCTTGTTCATCTTGTAAAGCGTTTTGGATTAAAATGCTATATAAATTCAATAAAATACAAATAATCCATCCTGCTGTCCCCTAGGTATCCCATTATTTTCCTTATATTCCACCCTGGTTTGTCAGGAGTGGTTTGTTTTTCACATTACCAAAAAGATGCGAGGGCGCTTACTAACAGAAGAGAAACTGTTTTTTTATGCTCTTTATTTCGACTCGTCTCTGCTACCTTGCACACATTTATATTTTTAGTTTTTGCACGCCAAGTCGAACATTTTATGTTATGATATTCTGATACTTGCTACATATTTTTGCCTTTTTCAGACCACATATATTCCGTTTCAAGATTCTGATATCTACAACATATCAAAGCTCAGATCCATCTGAGTTTGCACGGCGATGCAAGGTTTAATTTCGTTTTTGCCGATTTGGGCATTTTGGTTCATGTTAATGCATTGGAATCTCGTTGGAGTTATTGAAGCAGTTCTCTACAAGAGGGCAGAGATGACACGTTGCCTAAGCCTTTGCTTTCCATGTTATCTTATCCAAAGCAATTTTTCTTTAGCTGTGCATACCTTCTATGACCTTTTTAACCTTGACTAATCCAAGGCAGCTGGCTTGTGCTGTGCATCCAAATGCCAGTGACCTCGACAGTTAATCTTTCATAGGCTAATGCATATTTGACATGGCTGGGTGATTACTCACAGATTCTCTTTGAAATTGAAAAAATAGAGGATGAGGCGCGCACTCTGGTGCCCAGTCATGTGTACCTGCTTGAACAGTTTGTCTTCTCCTCCAAATGTTTTCTTGACTCTATCAATCATCACAGAGGCTGTTTTTCCTTTTCGGGTGTGTCTAATTAATTTTCATTAAAGTCTCCAAGGATCCTGGTAGCTGTAGTTGCACAATTATTTTTTTTTCAATGCTGGTCACCATGGACCAACTCTCCTCCATAGCACACATCTTACCCTTGATAGGGGGAGGGGAAATCCATCACTATGGCTCTCATTAGAAATTAAAACCTTGTGTAGCCGACCTGCCTTGAATCCTGTCTTGTATGCAATGAAAGAGCATTTCAAAGTAGTCTTCAAATCTATCTGGCCTCACCATAACATGTCATTATTTTCTATCTAGTTCCTAATGGACTGTAAACCCTGAACTCCTTATCAGATTCTAAATGTATGTCCTAAACCATGCTTGGAAATGTACATTGTTTCCAATTCTGTTTCTCTGTAGTTTTGAATTATATTTTCACCAAATTCAGGCATGCCATTTCAAATCTGGTGTGCAAGAACTCAAAGCGCATACCTTTGCGAGAAATACATTGAACTGTAACATTTGAGTCTAGCCTAATTCCTAATGTTAATTGGGCATTAGAAATCTTGCAGTCCTGCAAAAGCACATCGTTTTTTGAACACACAAGTTTAATTTCTGGTTTCCTATGTTGGCCCTTTTAGGGTTCGGAAATGGCACATGGCAAGAAAGCCTGTGTACTGCAAAACACTTAGTAAAGATGGGTATTAATGGAAATACATTTCTGATACTTTCTGTGGATTGCACAATGGCTGAAAGAAAATGTCACTGCTTTGGTAATATGAAGACTGGCTTTGAAATAAATTACTTCCACCCGTTCTTTTCCAACATCTGGGCGTGCACTGAAGTTTGACTAGTGTCTCTTTTTTAAGGTGACATCAAGTAAAACGTCTTACCTTTGAATGACCATGGTATGTGTGTTTGTTGGCTTGGATCTTAGCTCCCCACCGAGTCTTAGAAGCTTGCTTTAAGGGGGAAATCTTGGAAGAAGGTGAGGGGCTGTGGTCAACTGGAGCAGCAGGGGGAAACAAAGGTTGCCTGGCCGAATAGGAAGCCAACTCAAGCACTGCATCTTTTGATTTGAATCTGAACCCAGGGCAGGAGTGGAATGTGAGGAAACCACTACAAGACCTAGGTTCTGCAATCCTTTTACAGAAAAGAGAGCTTGGGGTTGTTTGCTGATGTAAGCAAATCAATTCCAGGATGGATGAAAACAGTTGTGATCACCTGGAAAGTCTTTGGCGCGCGAGTGAGGTCCTGTGTGGTGGTCCAACACTGAGAGAATCTTGAAATAGTTCTCTCTCCACCGGCCTATTGAGGTTGAAAGCTGGGCAAGGCAGTGGAAACGCATTAAAAGGAAATGTTAGATGCTGGCATGGTGTCTGTCAGGAGCGGAGCAGTCTGGGTATTGAGACTGACGAAAAAGTGGATTACTCCCACTGTACTCCAGTTGGCTGGCCTGTGACTGTGGAGATGACTATCCCTGCATAGCCAGTAGGCTCCCACCCCCCCCCCCCCCCTCCACCCCGGCCAATTTTGCTGGTATCTTCTGCCAAAAATTCTGGAATGGGAGGGCTCTGGGCAAAATAAGGTTTGTGCGTGACAAACACCACTAAAGCTCTGTGACCCCATACAAAAGCCCTAAAGAAGAACTGAATGTATAGGTCGAAATACATGTTGGCGGCAACCCAGTAAAGAACATTTGCTCTAAAAAGTGCCTAGTACTGTTTTTTTTAAGTGGATCATTATGAAAGTACAAACATTGTTCTTTATGCTTATAAAAACAAGGGTGTAGCACAATTGGCCAACATTGCTTTATATAGTGTCGAAAGGCACAACACACCCCAACACCATATTTTCGGTACTCTGTCTGGTCAAGGGCCCATTTAGTAACAAGAGGTGGGAGAAGAAGGGAACCAGAGTTTAAGTCACTCCAATAATGGCCATAACCAGTTTAACATGCCAACACTAAGGAGGTCATTATGAGTTTGGAGGCAGCCATGGCGCTATTAGCGCCATGGCTGCCTCCAATCTCGTGTCTGGGTCTGGGTTCTCAGAATGGGGACTGAGGACCCGGTAAGTCCCCATTCTGATAACAATTCCCCCTTCCCATTCGAGCCCCCATAGGGGCTCAATAGGAATGGGGAAGGAACTAATAACAGGCCCATAAACTACAGGCCTGTTATTAGCTCCCGGGTCCCTTAGCAGGTCCCACTAGCGCTAGCCGCTAAGGGACCTCGGAATGCAGGGTTAGGGAGTTAACGGCACCGGTAAGGATGCCGGTGCCGTTAACCGCCGTACTCGTATTGACCCCCTAAATCATTGTGTTTCTGGACCATTTGGAAAATGCAAATGCACACTTTGCAGTAAATGAAGGGCCAAGAGGTGGGAAAAAATTACTAAAACGCAGCCAGAGCCACCAAAAGGGGGCATTTAGGCTGAGCGCATCAACGTCTTCCACTTGAGAGAAAAATTGTTGCCAGTTGTAGTGTAATTTGGCAGAAGTGGATAACTTAAAAATACACAAAACCATTATTGGTGCAGGCTAAAATTCCATTCTTTGGTCTGAAACTTCCTGTAATCAAACTGGATGCAGGAGAACTTTCTGAGATGGGCAAGTACCCTGCAAAGTACATTTTCTGAGATGGGTAAGTACCCTGCAAAATAAATTTTCAGAGTTTCAAGTGAGCAACGGCACATGGCCAATTTGTGTGTAGTGGGGGGTGGGGCTGAGCTACTAAGTCCCACTTCACGCCAATGGATCCGAGTTTGGTAGCAAACCTCCTATGGAACCCCATATGAATTGTTCTAAAGGTCTGTTCGAGAAGCAGGAGCCCCAGAAAGGGATGCCTCCCATTTGGAAAATCCCTAATGAGATTATTTGGTAAAGACCCGCCTGTAAATCATCTTGACCAAGGCCTGTATTGTTAATAATCCACCACCCCAGGACCCAGAAGTGCACCCTTTGTTCACTGAGAAGTCAATTCATGGGAGACTAAACAGTCACGTAAGAGCAAGGCTTGTATTCCAGGTGCAGTTTACAGGATGCGCCTCCGAGGGGCTTGAACCCAAATTGGTATTTTATATAGCGCCTATACACCATCAAGTGTTTCAAAGCGCTCAGAGGTTGGGGAACATGGGGTAAAACAACAAACAGTCCCTCAGAGTCCCTGAAATTCTGAGACAATAATAGTCTGCAAAGGCAGAATAAGTGCATATATATTTAAGGTTTATAGCCATTCCATCGACAGCCAAAAGCATCTAATGCCATATCATCTAAAAAATAAAAAGCATCTAAGGCATTTTTTTAATGGGAGGGGGGGTTACCCCAAGCCCCCTTTTTTTAACCTTTTAAACCCCATATTTATTAAACCAAACCCTTTACCCTCTACAAAAATGCATTAGATGCTTTTTTAAACACATTTTTTTTAGTATCTTTATTTATTTTTTTTAGATGGTTTGGCTATCGATGCTTTGGTTATCAATGCAAATACCATATTTAACAGTAGAGGCAGCAAGTAGGCCTGACGGCGATTCTGCAGTTTTACCAAGTGCAATTAAGGGACAGGGGAGAAACGGACAATTTTCAGGCATGGTGCATTCAGATCGTGCAAGTCCACAGATGGTCACAGGGTGGGGGTGGTCCAAGTGCACACAGTCGGCGGAGACTGGAGAAAGTGCAAAGGGAGCCACTCTTCATGGGTGGTTATTCGAGTGCAATGAAGGTGAGGTGCGGCACCCTTGGGCAGGTGCGATAGAGGACTGGCGGGGGTGCGCGAGGCCTGTGAGACTCTGAGGTACGCCAGTCAGCAAGCTGTAACGAAGCGGAGGGACAGAGCAGAGAGCTAGGATAGCAAGGGAGAGAGAACGAGGAGGAATAGGAGGAGAGGAATTTCTTGCAACCACTACCCAATGCTGTAAAAGGAAAACCCTTTCCTAAAAGGGAGCCCTTCAAGCTAGAAGTCATCGCAACAGTGAGCGACTCTGAAAAGGCCGGAGAATCCAGCAAAGCGGGTTCTGGCTGCTTGATACGGTCTAAGGGCTGCTCCCGCCATGGGGGTAACCCAGAATGATCCTGAACAGCAGAGATGTGGGTCTTGTTATGGCACCAAGTCTGTCCAGTGGGAAGCTGACCACAAAACGACTTGGAGATGGTCACAGCATTGAAGACCTGGTCCAGTGCCCAATGGGGGCAAACAGGAGGACACTGAGGGGGCCCAGGAAGAATAGCCAGCAGCCAAAAAACCCAACTGGAGATTAGCAAAGGACTCGACCAGGAGAGTAAAACGTGATCCTAAAAATGCAGCAACGATGGAAAATCCTCCTGTAGGCTGGTAAACTGTTTTTAATGACAATGGAGCAAAATAGTGTAGCAATAGGGTCCCCTCTAATCATGTCCACCCCATAGGATGTGGTATGGTCTGCCCAAGATTAAGAACTTTTCTACACCGATTCAGACCCCTACATAGGGTCCATGACTGGGCTCAGATTCCACATGTGCAGAATGGTTGTTTATGCCTGCTCTCTGGTTCCCCTGAACAGACACACCCAGAACAGAATGGCAGAACAGAATAAAATAAAAGACCTAGCTTCCCCCAACAAATGCAGTAAACTTGCGTGCACTCCTTGCAAAGCCAAAACACAATACTGTCCACAGCCTACCCACTTAAAAGCAAAATAGTGTGATTTAAACTTGGAGCATAAATGGGGTGCTTAAGCAGCACCCTTGAGCGTAGCAGCCTTTTGGGCATCTCTAGACCATATATTTTGCATACGGAAGGTTTGCTATTGCACCGTGGCTTCAGTAGCAGTCCATCTGACCACCAACAATAGGTCAGTGATCCAAAAACCATAAAGTGAAATGGAAACGCAAAAAAGTTGAAGACTGTGCTATGCTCTGTTAGGTTAGATTTTACATAGAAACGAACATCTTGCTCACCTGTTAGTTTCCATCCCCTTTACATTTTACCTGCTGAGACCAGCACACCCCACCTTATGTGGAGTGCTGGGGAGATGCACAGTGTCCCCCTTCTCTCTGCTCCAGTACCATTTCTGTTACTGTGACAAGCTACCTCTTATGGCTACTGGCAGTGGACATAATTTACTGACTTTTTTTGTGTAAATATTACACCCAGACTGTCAAACCAGCCGTGCTAATGCACAGAAGGGTCACTTCTTTCTTTGTTAACTGTTTTGTAGTGTCTTCTGCCGTCCTGGGGGGAGGTACTAGTAGAAGTTTTGTCTTCGGCAGGAGCCTTTTGTGTAGATTGCCGAGGCTCCAGAGTGTCTGTGAAGGAGGAGTCTGAAAATCTGCAGCCCTTTGTTTTCTAGTATGCCTGAGCAAAACCAGTTCCCACTGGGGGGGCTGGCTGTCCTGATTAGATAGCCACCTGCCCCTTTCTGGGGGGGGGGGCGGTGTGTGTTGTTTTTTTTTTCTCATTCGCTCCTGTATAACTATCTGCTGATTCTGGGAGCTGAAGGCAAGTCGACTGCTCAAGCTGAATTCAAAGATGGAGAAAAGACTGCTCTAGCTGATCTAGCAACATGAGATGCCTGCTGTGTAATCGGATCCTGTTCTGACCCTTTCTTCCATGCCACCTAGAAGTCCCAAAGGTGGTGACGACTCCGACTCCGACCCAGAGACTGCTGAGTCTCTTCAGTATTGAGACGACCTGCAAAAAAAGACATCCCATGACGTGCTGTGGGCTGCAAACCATGGGACCTCGGGCCCGAGTGCTGTGCATCGTCTTCCGAAGTCCGTTTCTCACTGAAACTTTGGTGGAATCCTGCATGACTTTCGGAGACAAGATTAGAATCCCTGAAGTCCCCTCTCGACTGAGAGTCATTTCTTGGGGGGTGAAGGGGGGGGGTGTTTTCTGTCGACTGCTGCAGCAAGATCCCATCCAGTGTTGTTCTTTCATCACCACGACAAAGAATCCAGAGACTTGATCCTGTGCTGTTGCATAGTGAAGGCGCCCCATCTGATAGTTCTCTTTGCTACGGAGGTACTGTGTTGGCTTGGGTAGTACTTGCCTATAGTCTTGTGCCAATCCTGCATAGCTGAGGGGTTGACTTGTGTGTTTGGGAGTTTGCCCATACAGTTCGCCCAGGCTCTTAAGTACTTATTTGTAAAGGTGTTGGTGTGTAACTTTGATTCCTGAAACAGAATAAGTTACAAAGTGTCTTCGTACTTGCCTTTGAGTTGCTTGTTGCCCCTCTGAAAAGTATATGAAGTTATGCACCTTTATCGTGTTCCACTTTTCTAGAAAAGTATCATTGGTATAATTAACTATTCCTGTAATAGAAAGTGTTAGTTTATGACCAATCAGGTTTTATTTGCATTGGATAGCTTGGTGCCATTCTAAATGTGCATCCTGAGTTCTTACTTATCCATGAGTAGCTGACTGCACCTCTGAAAAGTAGGTTATTTACTTATATTTTGAACTGTGTTCTGATAAGTAGTAATCTTGAGTGTAACTGTATCTATTAGAATAAGTAACATATGTTGGAAGGTGTATACTTATAGTGTACTATTCCTGGGACATAACACTGTAGGTTATTACCATTAGGGTCTGCTCCCTTGAATTACATTCTGTCATTCTAAAAGTCTAACTAATGTGGTTTTACTCCTCATGAATATCGAATTGCTATTCTAAATGTGTTATCATTTAGGTTTTACTCGCCTTGAACTGCACACTGCTCTTCTAAATAATGTATATACTTTGGTTTGCATACCATAAGTATTGTGTTGGTTTTTATAATTTTATTTATGGATGATAATGGTACTAGGCTTTCTAAAGAAATCCATTTTTGTGGGTGTATATATCAAACCATTATTTTTACATGCATCCATATATGTTTTGTTTATTGATTTCTAATGCGCAACAAACCCAAAGGTAACAGGGCGCAGCAGTAAGGAGATGGAAAGCTTGCATAGTTACAGGTATGGTTACAGTGTGGCATTAATAATAACAGGTATATTCACAGTAAGACATATATACAGGTTAGAACAGGTAATGGGCAGGAGGGGTAGGTAGGTACAAAATCCTGGTTACACTGTGATGGAAATCACGGCTAGGACATTCTGGGTAGGGCTAGTACAATGGCACATTAGTAGTCAGTTGAATTGAGCATGTTAATGTAATTACTTCTAAGACGGAAGTACGGTTGATCTACTCTGAGCTGGTGAGGCAAGGAGTTCCATAGTTTAGAGGCTTTCACCGGAAAAGCTATTGCCGCCAATCTTAGTGAGTCGGTATCTTGGTACAATGAGGCAGTTTGTGTTACTGGCTCTAGTGGGTCTGATGGAAATTTTTCTGTGGAGTCTGTCTGCAAGATAACTGGGGGCAGCATTGTTTAATGCTTTGTGGGTAAGGGAAACCATTTTTAGTAGACTTTTATTGTGAGTGGATAGCCACTTGTATTGGCCTATAGTTGCAGAGATGTTCTGTTATTCACGCTTAGTGCAGCTCTAAAGGCGTTGTTTTGGAGTGTTTGTAGCCTCTGGATAATGGCCTTATTGGCGCCACTGTAAAGAGCATTGCAGTAATCTAACCTGGAGAGTATTCGTACTCTGGCCAGGATCATACATCTGTCATTAGAGAGGAAAGTTTTTCCTTCCTTGATGAGCTTACAGGTGTAAAAAGTGGTAGAGGCCAGAGATTTCACCTGATTGTCAAAGGACATGGTAGAGTCAAGATGAAAGCCGAGGGTTTTCACCTCCTTGGCTACCCTGATAGTGTATCCATCGATGACGAAAGCTGAATATTCCCGGGCTAATTTCTTGAGGTTATAGTGGGTACCCAAAATGATGAGTTCGGTCTTATCATTCAGGCATAGACCCTGGGTGGCGATCCATGCATGGATGATGAGATACACACCATTCACCAATGCTAAATCCTTGCCATAATCTCCCGAAAGTGGGAGGAGAATCGGAGTATCATCTGCATAGTTAGTGTAGGTGATATCCAGAAGGTCCAGATCATCGAACAAAGGCTTGGTGAATATATTGTTTAATGTGGGGGAGACACAGGAGCCCTGAGGTACACCACATGTGATTGGAACGGGGTCCGCAGCAGCCGATGGGGAGAAGACCCTGATGGTTCTGTCACTCAAGAATGATTCTATCCATCTGATGGCCTCTGTAGAGAAGTGCGCTGCTGAGTCCAATTGATTACAGAGGACCTAGTGGATCACAAGGTCGAATGCAGCTGAGAGATCCAGCAGTAGGAGAGGGCGGTTTTCCCTTTATCTCTCAGCTCATCAACCTGTGTTATTAAGTCGATAGGCGCCGTTTCCTTCCCATGTAGTGGACGAAAACCAGATTGTCTTGCTCCTAGGAGTTTATGCAGTTCTAGATGTTTTTGGATCTGTGTATGAGCGACCTCGTCAAGTATTTTAATTAACAATGGTACTGTTGTGATGGGACGGTAGTTAGTAGGAATGAGTGGGTCTAGGGATTGCTTCTTTAAGAGTGGGAGTACCAAAGATTGTTTCAGATTGGAGGGAATAGTGCCAGATGCAAAGGAGGCATTGATCAGTTTAGAAATGAATGGTGGAAGATCTCTCGCTGCATCCTTTATAATCTGAGCAGGGCAGAGGTTGACTTTGCAATTGGACGGCTTGAGCGATAGGATGACTTTCTGTACCTCCTAATATAGATATTTTAGAGAAGTGGAATCTAACAGTCAGGTCAGTGGGTTTTACATTCGAAGGGGTAAGGTTATCTGTTTGTGGTAACTTCGAAGAGGTTTTTTGGGTAATTTTATTTTGGAGAGTGATTATTTTATTAGTGCATGTTGGATCTGTGAACACCATGTCTTATTTTTGATGCAAATGTCAGGTATGGGAATCGGAGACTCTAATTCTTTAAGTATGGTGAATAATTCCTTCATACTAGAGTTTGCTTTGGCAATGCGTTCGTTTTAGGAATTTCGTTTTGCCATGCAAATTTCATATTTTTATTGCAAAGATATTTTGGCTAGCTTAGGTTTGTTTGCATTGGATGGGAGCAGTCTCCAGGTGGTTTTGCATTTCCGTTTTAGAAGACGTAGGTCCTTTAACTGGGGGGTGAACCATTTATTTAGATGAGATTTAGGTTTGCTCGGTCTAAGTTGAGTGGAGAAATGTTGTCTAGTTTGGTAAGCATAATTTTGTTATATTCTTGGAGCAGGGTACCGGTGTCTAGGTTGTCGGCTAGTGAGTTTAAGGTGGGTAGAATGGCAGGGATCACATTGTCCACTGTAATATTCTTTTGATTCCTTGTTGGGCAAGGGGGGGGGAAATAGGTAAGGTCAACGGAGGTGGTCTAGTAGTTGATAGTGTGGGATATTAGCTAATTTGAGGGCGTATTTGTCGGTAGGATAGTTCAATCCTAAATTGAAATCACCTAGTAATATCACTTGGGTGGTTGTTTTAAGGTTGTTGGATAGAAGGCGTAGATATCCTCCTCAAATGTCCGAAGTGGGCTAGGCTGTCTGTATATTAGATGGATAGTAAGTGACTGGGACTTAGTTAAGGAAAGTTTGGCAGTAAGAACTTCAAGAATTAGTGATTTGTGGGGAGGCTAGTCTCAAGGATAGATCTAGATATAATGGTGATGCCTCCGCCTCGAGTTTCATCTCTGTCTTGTCTAGCTATCGTCTAACCGTCAGGGATTGCTAGCATAAGCGCAGGTCCTGCGGCGTCATGTAGCTAGGATTCCATTATAGCGAGGAAGTCCAAATTACCATCTAGTATTAGGTCAGCAATGTCTGTTGCGTGGGCAACCAGAGATCTGGCGTTTGAGTGCTGCTTTGAGGAGAGGTGACTCAAGTTTGGCTGTTGCATGGATGGGCATGGGTAAGTTAGGGTCAGCTAGTTGGCTGGTTGTTGGTTGGTTAGTATTGTGGTGAAGAGGTGGCAAGAGAGTGGCCGCAATGGACTTATAGAAATTCTCACCGGTGGGGCAGTTTGTTTTCTTATTTATCGGGGGTAGCGATCTCGTAAGTGGTTCGTGCAGTTTGGGGAGTCTGAGGTTTCTGTCATTTATTGTGCATGGTTGGGTTGCATCGAAACCTAAGCCTGTTGCAGTCAAGTGGATGGATTGGACAATACTAAGGTTATTGAGTGCCATTTTGGTCAGGGTAGGTGATCATTTCCGCAGAAGGGAGCAGCCAGTCGCAGTCCACTGAGAGGCTAGATGTGAGGAGTTTATTGGCCACAAATCGGCTGTATTTACTGTATCGGTAAGGCATAATAAGCAAGTGGTAAGCTAGGCGTGGGGTAGGCTTTTAGGTAAGAAGGGCCTAGTGAACAGATTCAAAAAAGCACCGGACAGTAGGAGCATGTTCAGGTGGCAAGGGCAATAAATGGCATATACGTGGCTGAAGAAGGAAAAGAGCAAGTTCCAGTGGTGCATGCAAATGAGCACAGTCACATGCAGCTAAGAACAAGAAGCCAATTTGGTGAGCACAGTGTGTAGATTCAGATGACATGTGGCAGACTGAGCAAATTCAAATGGTAGCAGGTGCTGAGAACGCAGTCTCAGTGCAGATGTGAACAAATTAGTGAATTCAGGTGGCAACAGGTACTGAGGGCGCAATCACATGGCAGGTGAACAAATGAATCAAACGAGAGGTAAGTGGACACGGAATTATACAGGCTACTGGCTAGCGTGAAAAGTCTCGGCACTAATCAGTCTCGAAGTGTGCAATTTTGCCTTGTAAATGGAAAGTGGCAGGTGACCGTGTATCATAGTACACGTGTGACAAAAGGTAGACGGAGCACATTGTCATGCATATAGTGTGACAATGTGGGAGATGTTACCTTAGTTGTATAGATTGGGCCACCTAGAGTCAGCCATATTCGGGCCAAACGGGACAGTGGGGTCTGGCTGACGGCGTATACAGCTGTGGACAGGCACCAGCCTTGCCGATGTGGGCCTTACTGGAGGCAGGCTGGCTCACGCCTCCGGTCATGGATTGGAGAACAAGAAGGGGCCCTAAACCAATGGGCAGCGTTCAGTGCAGCTTCTGGCTGTGTCTGCAGGTCCGTAGTCGAAGTGCCGCCATCTTAGAGCGGGTGATGCCAGATGTTGGCTAATGGCGAAGTCGGAACTTGCAGGCAATGCTGCATTTAAATGATCATATTATTAAAATGATGTAGGCTTTCATACATCCACTGGTGGTGGGGGTGTTTACCGCGCTTTAGGCGCTCAGAACAATCAAGATGGTTGCAAGCCGACTGCGGTCGGGGAGGTGGCCAGCAGGCTTACCTCTTAGAGCTGCATCAGTGTTTCTTTGTACTGTATGTATACTGCAATTATCTACAGCCCTCTCACCCTCCTAATATGAACCTGGCTGCTCTGTTATTGCTACCAATTTCTTGGGTGGTACAGCCTTCTACTAAGAGTTGGAGTTTATGTATTGCCCAAGGTATCGTTTTATGAAGTCCCTGGGTGGACTTTAGAAAAACTGTCCTAACGGGTTCATTGGCATCTTATGTTCCACAGGCTGTGAAGGCCCAAACGCATGGAGAGCCTTTAAACTGGGTCCTGGGCTGTTACCACTTGTAGAGGAGCTGGGAGATGCTATTCTGCCAGTTCCCGCCCACTCACCACTCCTGCATTATTCCTATACTATCGAGTATGAGCTATGCACTAAGACAGCCATACCGAAAGTACTCTTGCGCTGAAAGTGTGGAAGGATCTCGCATGGAAGGACGTCGGGGTGTCGGAATGCATCGATGAAAATCGTGGACACACGTTAAAATGCAATCAGACGAGGACAAAGTGATCTCATGAAGAAGATATATGAACCTATGTTGAACTATATGAAAATACTGAGTAACAATGTAACTGAAGCACTAAAAGTAACATGAACCTAAAGTTAAAATTATCATGGATCTAAAAGAAGTGAAGTAACTTATTGACCAATAACTGTAAATGAGCAGTAACGCAAAGTAGAAAGACAACATATAGAGGAATATATAACATGGCAGGGACATCCATATCGGGGAAAATGGACGTGTCGCGTTGAATTTAGCTAAGCTACCTCATAGACAGGCTGAGGCTGTAAGAATCTGGAGATGTAGATAAGCAGCCCTGTGAGCCGTCCTTCAACGGTGAGGCAAGGTTGGCGCAGAGCGAAGATGCTATTTTGAGAGATTCGTGGAAATGCATGGATAAACTCTGAATGCGGGACATTCTTTATAAATGAAGGAAGATGAAAACCTCTGTGAGAGCCAAACTGTTGGTCCGTTAAAAGTGTTTAAAGTTCATAGGAAGCGAGACTCTAGGGGCCTAAAGGAGCAACCGCACCCTACATAATTAAATCAACTGGCAATAAATGGAATGCTAAAAAGGGCAAATTTGTGGTCTTTGCATATGTGACTCGGAAGTCGAGAAGAAAGGCTATTCATTAGAGCCTCAAGTTGATGGTTGTGTGCTCACACTCCCTTAAATGCTCCAGGACAGTGAGCAGCAACAAGGTCAACTACAAATGGAAGACTTTGGCTGATGGCCTACCAATGAGAGCTTATGGACTAATTGGGGGAAAGTGGGGAGTAGTCTGATGGGATTCAAACACCCAAGTTTCATTTCACGTATCTTCTGCTAAGGAGCCGATAATAGAATGCCAACCCGAACATGCAATGTTGTAGCATCTGGAGTTTTTGTTGTGTGACACTTGCACAGTTTCGATTTGCAATTTTGCAAGGTAGACGTTTAACCAGTTTCTTCATGGCCAGCTGTGCCTTGTTGCCAATTTTCTTCTCTGGGGACTAGCTGACACTATAGTGCCACTGACCAGGGTGGCAAGGAAAGTTTTCTGATTAGCATAATATCTGTAACACTTGTTAAAATGTGCCACTATGGACAGCCAATAATCGGCATTGGCATTCCTGCCTCATTCTGAAACCCTGGACATTGGCTCGTGAGAGGCTGTGGTTGCTGCATTATGGGGCAGCTTAAACCAGTGGTTTTCGACCTTTTTTATGTAGTGACCCCCCCCCCCCCACTCCCAGCACACCTTTCAATAAAATGCATTGTTGCTGAGCCCGCCATGCCATTACTGTTTCAGTCCCTAGACCACTCAATTTGTTTAGTGCCTTGGGGCAAGGCAAAGCCCCACAGTTTGAAGACCACTGCTTTGGACCATGGAAGGTGGGATCACACTGCCACTTGAATGGAGGAAATATGGATATGCACTCTTGTTCTCCAGGGTTATCTGGATGCAGGTCTCCTGAATAATCTTTTCACTTTGTCAGATTATCTGTTAGTTTCTCCACGTGCTTTTGACTTTCTTTGTTCCTTTGTTATTACTGGCCTTTTTTACACGGAGTAAAGAGTTTGTGACCTGGTCTCCACTCACAATAGCAAGATTCGCATATCAATGACTTTGATCCGGTTGCCGACAAACCACGCTCTTTGGCCTTTATACTCTAATTCAGCTTTGAGTGTTTGGTGTAGAAGTCGACTCTTGTGCAGAAATGCAGGGTGATTCCTCTCAAAGTAAGCTGCCGTTTGTGAGATTTCATCCCCCTCCTGCGAATGTTCATACAGCCTTGCACTTTGCACTACAGGTGTTTGGTACTAGTGCATTTTACTTACGGTTTTATTATGTCGGTGGATTTGTTTAACTGCATCTCAAACTTGTTTCAGCCCAAAACGAATGGGCGAGTGTAAGTTCCTAGCCAGTCCACCAATCCAATATATAACAAGCGGTTCAAACGAAAAACGCTTCTTTGGTGGGTAAGAGGGGGTGTTAGGGGGGTGGAGAGGCTTTTCTATGCCTTCCAGGGGTCGGGCCGTGTATTTTCCCTTTAGGGTTCATCCTAATTGCCATCTCTCCTCTTTGTCTCAATAACATGTTGCCTCTTGTTCCTTTCTACTGGTGGTTATAAGCGAAGCAGCAGAACGAAAGTCCATTACATGTAGAAGCACTAGGATTGGGAAGATGTTTCATGTTGAAGAAAGGTGGGGTGTATTTGAGACGAGGGTGTATCCTCGGGAGAATTCCCGTAGTTTGTCATCTTTGCCTGGGAGTGGGCAGATGCGATCCAGTTGACTCTGGAGATAGAGATCACGTATGCTGAGCGTACACTTAAAGGCAACCAAACGGTCTCTGACGTCATGCTAGTTAATCTGTTGATTTTCTAAGATGATTTCTGCTTTTGTTTACTCGCAAGAAGCACTGAGGGCTAGCGTGTGAAACTTGCACTGCTGCATAGGACCGATGTGCTGCCCCTATTCTGCACGGCGATTGACAGAACATAGAATTTTCGAGAGCTACAGTATGACCCGCGCACGAATCAGAGAGAATCTCTTATATGATTTTCTTTGTTTTTGTGTTGATGAAATATATTGCCTGCATCACAATGTGCCTGTCTGTATACCTTTTTGGAGGGGTTACATAGGCCACGATTCGCCGCTAAAACGCAGAGAACTATAACCCAACACCTTGTGCAGAGTGCTAGCATCACCCACTCATAAAAGTTGATTGCCCGGCAGATCAGCGGCCGCAAGAAAAAAATGCAGGTGCGATAGACCGCACTATCGCCGCACGAGCGATTTCTCCCCACCCCACAGACTAACATCCACACAGTTGCCACGGTGACACGCACCTAGTGCAATTTTTGGAACACTCCCATGACCCGCCGCGCCCTACCTGTAAACTATCGTAGAGGGCATCTGCCTCCTAGGCAGACAGGAGTCGGTCGATCAAACGCTCCCCCCCCCCCCCCCCCCTCTGATCATAGTGGTCGAGGTTATTCATGATTGGGAATCTTGGGTCTGGGTTTCAAAATATATTTTTTTTGTAAACCGATGGCAAATACAATTTGAAATCTAAAACGGCTGTCTTTTTCTAATCCATACTTCTTTGCACGTAGCTATGCTTGCAAATGGAAAAAATACAATTTCACCTGAAATGTACTCTTCTTCAATTCGAGCTCCTTCCTTTAGCAGTGATCTATAGGTACCAGTGTTCAAAATGTAGATTTATGGAGCTGTGTAGTGGTTTTATGTGTATTATATATTTTTTATTTTGTGGAGCTTTTTTAGATGCTCATCTGTAGGGAGCTAAACAACTTAAAAAAATATACTTTTCAGAGCGATGACATTTTCTGCTGTTTTTAGTGAGTGTGCCCTTAATACCGTGGTACGCCTACCATAGGCCGAAGGTGCGTTGGAGGGTACTGACTAATGTAGTGTTTGTCTTTCCCCAGGGAAGTCTTCTCTGGCACTGCAGTTCGTTCGGGGAAGATTCTGCGAGGACTATGAGCCTACCATTGAGAACAGTAGGTATCTCCCATAGCATGCATTTGAGGGGGAAGGACGGGAGTATAATTTTTGTTTGTGTGTGTTTTAAATTAAAAAAAAAATGTTTGTGTCTGCCGCCTCTGGAGTCTACGTTGTTAAATGGTTGTCTGAGACATGTACACTTGTCCCTTAACAAGCCACTAGAATGTTCTGGTTCTATGAGTTGTACTGCCTCTCATTGGACCTCTCTGGAGCAATTCTTTCAGATGCTATATTCACCATCTGTCCTAGATTTTTGTGCAGCATCGTAAATGCCTTCAGATCACACCCTTTCTTATCAGACTGCCGGAGTGAGCCATGTCCCTTTTGCCAAGGTACTCTAATTGTCTGGTGCTGAACTCTTTGCTGGTTCATAAAGCTATCATGCTACTTGATGCCACGCAGGCCTGTAGCACTCTTCCTTTGTTCTGATATGTTTTTTCTTTTCTGCATAACCTATTTATCTTTAACTTCTCCCTGCTTTCAGCCTTCAATAAGACCTTTAAAATTGGGGAAGACGAGTTCCAGATGACTGTGGTGGACACAGCAGGACAGGTCTGTGAACCATGCTTAAAATTATTTCTCCTTTTGGTGTAGGCCTTGTGTGTATGGGGTTTTCGAATTTTATAGACCGTTTATTTGTGAAATTTCACCTGGCACTGCCAGGCTCAATGCATCCGTGATATGCCCGATAGTTAATGTCTGGGAGGGCAAAAATGCACTTTTCACAGACTTTCCATAAAAGGGCCGGGCACTGTGGCCTTCATAGATGTGCTAGAAGATCACTGATGCTGTAATGTCTGCTGCCAGTCAACTAATCTGCCTCCTTGTCATGTGTATTGGGGTTTTTGCTTTGACTGGGGGAACTGTTGGCTGGCAGCTTGTTGCTCGATGGACCTTTTTGGCCCTTCGTCCTCTGGCTGATTATTTTATTTTTATTTTCTTGACTGCTCAGGATGAATACAGCTTGCTGCCGCCTACATTCGTTCTGGGCATTCACGGCTACATTGTGGTCTACTCCGTTGCCTCCCAAAAGAGGTAAGTCCAGAGCTACCCTCCTTGGCTGAAAGTGACAATCGAACAGCACAGGCTGATTTGCTCTCCTGCCGCCTGACCCACAATTGTTCTGGAAAACGAAACTACAACTTGCAGGCATCCATGATCTTGTGGTGCTAGGCAGAGCGGGACCGTGTCTAAAATCGTCTCAAAAAAACCTTCAATAAAAAACGATCCTCCAAATTTGGCAACTTCAAACGATCTTGTTGGATGTGGTCGCCAAACCAGCCGAGACGTGTCTTCTGCACAATGCCATCTCCTGAAGTAACACATCACTATCATTGCCCTAAGCCCAAGGGATTGAGGCTGACGTTAATGAACGCCAGGCAAGACTTCTGCCACTAAATAGGAGCACATCAAATGCTTCTCAGTGTTGGCCCCTGGTCATCGAATTATAATAATTTCTAACACCAGCTACTATTTGTCAGTCATCTCCAAGCAGGCAAGAGCTACCGCTGGGGAACCAGGAGCAAATACACAACGCACTGCAAATCAAATTTCTACATGAGATGCAAGCTTAACTTTTTGTCCCTTTTTGTATGATCCATTATCTTTTTGTGTACAAGATGTGATTCTGAAATACTCAGTTAATGTGTCGTGCATGTTTGTAAGGCACCAGTTTGATTGGGGAGCCAAAGGTAGCTCCTGGTTTGGCTCTCCGAAGCTAGAAGCATGAACTAAATAACTCCCATCAAGTTCAAACCCTGCTCCTTCTGCACATGCTTCCGAGATGAAAGGGATGCCATTATGTTGACTGGATTGCAGTTATATCCAGTTTTAGTTTTCATGATCATTTTAATTCTTCTTAGATTTGCTTGCTGATCGTATGTTTAGCGTGTCATAATACATGCACTTGGGATTTTATCAAACTTGATGTAAACACTGGAGTGCCACAATTGCGACATCTGTATGAGTATACTTCATTAGTGACCCCTATGAACTTTCTTTTAAGAATGTCGTTACTAAAATTCTCTCTCGTGCATTCTTATGCGTGTGGCTCTTTCAAAACATTTAAAATGCAAACATTTGGTTTGCTGGTGCCAAATGTTTGGCACGCTATATCCCACTTCATAAGTACACTTAGGGTTAAATACGAAAGATGTAACACATTTGGAAATAAGCGCAACAATATTTTTTTGTTTTTCTTAAATTTGTTTTTGTTGGGGGCTGGAGTGGTGGAGCTGTAACACGTTAATCTTTTAGCCTGCCCTAAGCTAAAGTTGTGAACCAGAGTCTGCCACATTGGACTTGTATCATTATTAGGCAATATCAGCAGGCCATAAAATGTGCACAGTACATTGGCGAGTGATGCTTCGCTGTTGCTGATTAAAATGGTGTGCTGTGTATATGTGGAGCACCGACATTCGTGCCAGTAAGGCGGACCTTTCTGCCCATCTAGTAGCTTGCAACATGCATTTTTTTCACCCTGATTACGGTTGGTGTTGCTTTTGTACATGTTCTTGGCCTGCCAATGATCTTCGGGTCTGTACACTAATCCTTTTCAAAAAGGCTCGCTGAATACATTCCTGGCTTCTGACAGATGACACATCGGAGTTCCTTTGTTTAACTGTTCATTGTACTTCCGTTGACTGGTAGAGGAACAAGTAACCTTTCTGCTCGGCATTGCTGTTGGAGGATGCCGTCTACATGATGTTTACGGCTGTTGGTAATGGCACAGTCCAACAATGGAAGAGATGCCAAAAATAAGTCTAAGGTAGAATGTTGTGTATTATTCTCTGTATTCGGCATCTTCAGGCTTACTCAGATTCTGTTGTCTTCATTTTAAATGATGTACGGTCTGTTACCCTTTCAGTGTAGTTCGCGAAGTACCATTTTTAGTGTTGTGCTTTGCCATGGCCTACTTTGAGCATGCATGGAGCTGGCTTATTGCATGCCACTTTGTCCCATTTCATTATTTCTGTGAATCTGCTTAGATTTGCATGCTTTAAATATTTTAAAAAATCTGGCACCTCCTTCCTTTCAACACTGCCAAGCATCTCTTAACCACTCTCGTCTTCTCAAAACTGGACTACTGTGCCAGCATCCTCTTTGATCTCACCAACTATGCTTTTTGTCTTCTCAACAAGATCATTAACTTCGCTACCAGGACTCTCTTTGAACTCCCGCATTTCACACCTACTTCCTCGTACCGTGACCAGGCTGGACGGATGCAAAAAAGGGGCCAGATTTAAATTTCTTCTCCTGGTTCACAAATCTTTCCACAGCAAGGCACCACTGTATCTATCCTTCTCTATCCAACTCTGCAAGCCTTCTCGTAATCAACGCTGTGCTTCCTTGACTACCCTTGTGGCACTTCGCCATCCTTGTTTCCATTCATTCTCTCTTCTTGTTCTACTTCCATGTAATCCCCCCACCCCTCCTATAAACCGTCCACACGGATTTGTTGAAAATCAAACAAAAAGCCTACTTCAGAGTTACTCACTTAACCTACCTCTCATCGGCCTGCTAGCTAACCTTTTCCCCTTGCCTCTCACCTGCCTCTGTCCCTCACTTCCTAGCACTTCGTCCATCCTGAGCACAGCCGGCTATACCTACCTGCCCTTGAAAATGTCCAATGTTTGTTGTCCTTAATCTATTTATGTTCACTTATGTATTGTCCCTGGTGACTGTTCCATTTGCTCCCTGCCACAACCTTTCCCTCAACCTCAGCCCATTGTAAAAAGTTCACTGCTTCCTGTCAAATCCGATTTCTTATCTATTGTACATTATTTTGTGATCGAAAGAGCATTGTTTCTCCTGTATATAAATAAGTAGTTTGCCATCAATGGGTTGGTTCGGAGAATACTAGTTTTTTCGAAAGGGCGTTGACGGGAGCGTTCCTCTTACACCAGCCCTATGTGCACAGGTGCCCATGATCCCTCACACGTGGACTCTTACTTTTTTCCTCCCCCTAACCCCTATCTGCAAGTTGGCAGCAGAGCTCATAGTGGAGAAACTTTCAATTCCATTACACATGTAGTCGACAACTTTGACACCAAGTAAAGTCTGACGAAAGAATAGAATTTCTGGGCGCGACGAATCAACATAACAGTAGGGAGAGTTGTGGGGTGTGGACATAATATTTTTGTACAAGCTTAAGAGAATTTATTGTTTTAATTGGCCAGCACCGCTTTCCCAGAGGCCAACATTAAAAATGCACTATTTCAGTTTTGGCCAGATGTCATTCTAAATTTCCCTCGAGATACACAAGGTGTGGTGTTTTTTCCCCCAGCTCAGATCCGACTGCTCGACCCCGAAATAGAAAATGCCCACTTCAGCCATGAAACAGAAAATAGTTTTTATATTGATCCCCTTTCTTTTGTCTAAGGCGGTGTGGGGTATTTACAATGACATTTTAAGTTTGGGATTTTCAATCCCAAATATTGCACTTGAATACTATTAAGCTGAATTTGTGTCAGAATATTATATCACTGGCTTTTAAATGGAACATTTCTATAATGTAATTTCTGTTCAGGTTTTGAAAGTTGTAGAAATTAATTGGTTAATGTATTGTTGGAAACTTGTCTGCTTTTTATGTGATCTATTTCAATACAAAGCTAAATTGCTTGATATTAGCCAGAATTACAAAAACCTCTCCAATACCTCTAAAATGAAATGCTTGCTGTCATCCAAACGCGAACTGGAACGGATTCCACTTGCAGCGATGACGAAAACTAGCAAGTCTGGCATCGCCGCAGCCTCAAAGCAACTACCTTTTTAATTTATGAAAATATTTGGACTCTTCTACCAGCTTTTTGAATAAGCCATCCCACTCGTACCCATACCCTCAAACAGTGTCCATCCGTGTGAAACGGGTAGAACCGGTGAAGTGGATGGAACTTGTGAAGATGACGTATGTGGATAGAACGGATGAAACGGGGTGTATGGAACGGGTCAACTGTGATAGATGATGCATGGGGAAAGGATAATGTGGGTAGAATGAAAGAAAGGAGCAGACCGGATGAGGAAGGGATGACATGCATAGATCGGACAAAGTGCACTGATCAGAAGGAATACATAGAACCGTTAGTGTGCATAGAACTGAGCAAGTTCATGCAACGGATGGAATGCACGGAACAGATAGAGGGCACGGAATGGACATTGTACAAAAATGATTAGTGTACATGGAACGATATGAAGTGCATAAAACGGAGTGAATAGGACAGATCGGAGTGCATGGAACAGATCGGAGTGCACGGAACGGATCAACTTGCATGGAACATTTGAAAGAGCATGGAATGGTCGGAGTGCTTGAAACGGTCAGAGTACATGGAACGGATGGAGTACATGGAACGGATGGAGTACATGGAACTATTGGAATGGGCTCGATCTCAAGCACCTATGGTAAACCACCATATCACATCTCCACGATTACTCTTCTTTACACCACCACTCAACTAGAACACAGCAATACTATGACACCATTCGGTATAGCTGTTCTCATACCATCATTTGCCTCATACTCCCCATCACCCTAACTAAACACTGCTGTTATGCACCCTCCAGCCTAGACGTTCTCCTCAGCCCTAACGCAGCCAGAATCGGTCTGGATAACAACCTGCCAGAATAAACACATACTCTTGATCTCTCAACCACCACACCTACCGCTAAGAGCAGCTATCACACGAATGCAACACCAGCTGCATACATCTCCGGTGCGCACATGCACCTTATGACTCTCTCTATTCTCTCTACTGACTTGAACTTTGGCTCCCGAGGGTGTTCAACCTACCAGCGCCTTGAGACCATACCAATGGTACATAAGGCGCTATATAAATGCAAAGTAGTTTTTTTTTTTTTTTTTTTTTTTTTTTTTTTTATCAATGCGATCTAGGACTTGCAGGAAGTTTTGCTAGACCTGGCATTTGGCTCTGTACGTAAGCTTCAAAGTTTCCTTTCCATTTTTTATTGTATTTTGTGTTTTGCAATATTTAAGAATTTTTCCATGTTTAGATTTTTTTTTCTTCCGGTGAAGCGTAATTCTGCTTTTTTTATGCTAAACACTTGGAACACCAGTGGCATTAACTTTTTTGTGCTGCTTCCTTAGCCTGGTGTGCTTGCAATACTGCTAGGCTTCATCGACCTTGTAACAAAGACTCTGGAGAGTCAAGCATGTGAAGAAGCTCAGAGTTGTCGATCTCCAACAACATTCCAGTAATTTTCCCAGCCAAAGTTGGATGCATATTTTGAATAAAAAAAATATCAAAATATAAAAAAATTAATGTTTTTTTAGACCTGGGGGAAAGGCATTTTCAGCACAGTACGAGAAGATGAAGCATTCCTTTCTTTAATTTTTTTTTATTTACTGTGGAAAAGCTCAGAATATCGTCACTGTCTTCAGTGTGTGTTAGCTGAGCAAAGAAACATAATTTGGATTATAAAATGTTTGCTTTAATAAAAATTGATTAAACACAAAAAAAATAAATGCAAAGTAACATAACCTTATCAGAAACCTACTCCCCTCCCCCACTCCCCCCAGGGTCCAGTGGTAGGAATGGCCAGGCTACAGCGGCATGTATTAAGTTGAGGCCCTGGCCTGTGTTCGCATTTAGCCTGTGATTTAAATGCCTGTCCTAAAGCAATGTGCACCAAATGAATAAAGGCTGTTTGTTCTCATGATAACTTCAGAAGAGGCACGGACGAAGCAGTTCCTTGTTGTTCGGGCCTGCTTCATGGTTTTATGACTAAACCATGGGTATGAAGCCTTTGAAATCTTCCATGCTGGTTATGGGCACAGACGGGTACTATGAAAAGTATTGCCCACAAACGGATTTCTTCCATTGACACTCTACCTCATGGCTACGACGTATCTGTACTTGTGTGTATCAAGGCACGTTGTTTATTGAATTGTTCAACCCAAACTTAGTTACTTGTGGCACCCTATTATCACAAAGTTGCTACTTTTTGTTCCTGGTACTCTGCTGGTCCCTTTCAGTCATCCACTTTTTTTTTCTCTACAATGTAGCTTCATCATTGCCAAAGCCATCTTTTCCAAACTGCAGGACCGAAGAGGGAAGTGTCTGTGAGTATTTTATTTTTCACATTGGTTTGTTTTCTACTTCAGTGAGTATAGACAGGAGAGTAGGCAGTAAGGGGGATTACTCCCGAGCATACCGTTGCACTCTTCCTTGCTAGAAACTGTTGCTGCAGCCTGGTTTTGACCATTTAGTGTACTTTTTTTTAAAATTTATTTATTTTTTTTTTTTTTATTGAGATCCTCCTAGAACCTTCTGAACACTTGGCGGTCTTGTCAACATAGTGATTGATGTTTGAGCTTCATTTTGATTAATTGGCTTGATTTCTTAATGGATTATTGCATCTGGAGGTTGAAGATGAACTAGTGGAGAGTTCTGCAATTGGAAGTCCATGTCCCTCTGCTGAATGTAGGTGGGTAGTATTAGTCTGGTCTGCTATAGGGATAATGCTTGGAGTTGGTTTGTGCCTGCCAAAACCTGTGCTGTTAAAACTGAGTATGGTTAGGGACAATGTAGCACTAAGCATAACATCGCTGTGTTGCTGTAAGCCTTATGCCAGATCAGGTGGGAGAAATGGGGCTGTTCTGGTCTCTGGCACTGCATTGGATTAAGTGGAATAAATACACTGCTTCTTTCATTAGGCCCCAAGATGGCTGCTCTATGGGCAGGAAACCTGGGTGGAATTAAGCATGAGAATGAGCTTAAACGGTTTTCAGACTTGTAAAAGGTATGAAGTTGGTGGAGTAAGAGTAAAAAAAAAATGCAACTTCCAAGCTACTAGCCAGGACATAAGTCACTGTCCCCTTCAGTTCTCCACATGCACACAGCACACCATTTCTTGCTTGCCAAGAGTCCCTTACCACTAGCTTAAAGACCCAACAGTCCTGCTATGAACCATATGGGAATCTGTGTTCTTGGGCTGAGGCTGGTCTATTTGGGAATGTTTGTAATCCAGCCTTCTCTGCCAGTCATACTTGACTAGTTACTTCTGTTTGGAGACCAGCCTGGTAATCTTTGGTCCCATATTCTGTACAATGCGTTCCACCCTTTATTGCTGACACTTAAGTCCTGTGTTTTCACTGATAACCCTGTCTTCTCTCTTTAGAATGCCAATTGTCCTGGTTGGAAACAAGACTGATCTCCCTCCCCACAAGTGAGTATCCCTTTTGATTCTTGGGAGCCAATGTTTGGGGGGGTGAGGAATTTTATTGCGCTTCTTCCTGCAGTTTCTGGAGGCTCCGCTTCTTGCAGGTGTAGTGGGAATGTCTGTCCCGGTGCGCACTCGGGATGGGGGAGAGGGTAAGTTGGGGGGGGGGGACAAAAGGGGGAGCAGGGATTGACAAGCTATTGGCATACCTGGATTATAACTTTTAAAAATGCCCACCTTTTATGCAGCCGGGAGGTCCAACAAGAAGAAGGACAGAAGCTGGCTGAGGCCTGGGGAGCTGCATTCCTGGAGGCATCTGCCAAAGACCCAGAGGTATTGATTGAATGGGTCTTCTGGAGGATACAGTGACCTTTAAGTGGGCAGGCAGCCACACACTATTTGGACCCTCATTTACCCCTCTGCTATTGCACCACCAACACAGAAGCCAGGAAATTGGCCATGGCAACACTGTTTGATATTTGCACGATTGCTGGTTGTGGCAGCGATGGCCAGTGATGGTGGGCTCCTAAGAGCTAAAGCGTTTTTAGTCTTCTTGAACTACTTGTCCAGCCGGCAATCTGTAGTTCAGTTGGTGCATGTTTTTTGTGTATGTGTGCTTTTAATTGCATTTTTAAAACCGTTTAATATATCGTAACACATGCCTGACACCAGGCAAGAATGTTCGTACTGAGAGCAAGTACAACAGTGTGAATCCTTGGAACACATACTGGGTGCAATACTGTAGATATGCAGCATCCAACCCACCCCAGGACATCAATGAAGCCATAAATTCCCCCTGATTTTTCAGGAAGATCTAGTGTCTCATAAGCAACTAATGCACAAACCTAGCCTTGATGTCTTGCAAGAACGACTTCAGAACTTTAACTAGCAACATCTGGAACACATAGAATCTTTGGCATGATATTAATTTTGAGCGCATTGAGTCTACCCATCCAGTAAGGGACCCCATCTTTCCAGGTCCTCGCGTTAAGAAATAACGGCAGGAAATTGGCCTCCGGACGACCCAGTAACCCAAATCCCAAGATATAGAAGGCTCGTCTTAAGTCACCAAATGCAGTGACTGCAAATGCTGTGTCCTCTGGTCCCCCCCCACCCACCCCACTAAACGAGCAAAAAGAACCGATTTTTCCCAACTTCGCTTGACACACAGAGTGCCCCAAATCCTTCAATAACCATGAATGCTTTTGGTACGGACTCCAGAAGATCTGTCTGATGCAACAGATCTTCTGCATACATCCCCCAATTTACTTCCGCTCATCGTTCTTCCCTTCACCCCACCGTTGCGCTGTGTATCCTCTGCCAGCAGTTCACAAGGATAGCGCAGGGGGATAGGGGGACATCCTGACTTGTGCTTCTCTGCAGTCGCCCTAATTGCATCGACCTCCTACCGTTCACTACCACCCGCGCCCTTGGATTGGTGTAGAGGACCATTATCCCATTGAGAATCAATTTCTCTGAATCCATATTTCACCAGCACCTCGCATAGGAATTCCAAGTTCACCCGATCAAAAGCCTTTTCGGTGTTAAGAACCAGAAGTACTGGGCCCCTGTGCTTACCCAGTAGCCCCGTCCATCAAGTTGGGTCTACTAACTTGTCTGCACCCTGCCTCCCTTCGATGAATCCCACTTGATCCGCTGCACTAGTTTTTGCACCACGGTTCACACATGTGGAGGCTATCATTTTAGCAGAGATCTTGGCATCCACATTCATTAGGGATATTGGTCTGTATGGCGCACCATAATACTCCATTCATAGCTGTTGGTACACAACATCTCCTTATCCATGCCAAGTGGATAAATGTAGCTACCTAGTAAACTACGAATTAGCTGTTGAGTTACAAAAGAACTTTGTGTCATCAACAGTACGTATGTGGGCTTAAGAAAATAGAGGTTTCAAATATTTAGTTCTCAGATATTCGTGCCGTCGCATAGAAACACAATTAATCTGGGTTTCCAAATCTGATCCACAAACCACACACATCAGTGCTTGTTTGCCCATCTACTAGTCCATTCTGCCACTTTTAATCTATTGAGCCTGAATTCAAAATGCAATGCCTGAGCATATTGCGGGCGGATGATATCTAGGTAATCCTCGTAGCCAGGTTCGCTTTTATTTATCAAATAAGATGTTCCTAGGCGTTTGCTACGGCAAACATTTTTCAGCCATGTCCTAGACAGGATAGATACTGCTCGTTTACTCTGGTTGTTTATGTGGATTCTCCCGAGTTATTCCAATTCCAGCATCGTCGGCCATTTTTCTTTACCCAAATCAAGGGTGGGGCCCTTCCACCATCCAGGTCCAGAACATGGGTTCATAAATGCCCTGTGTTTATGTACACCTGGGGTTCTCCAAGCCAATAAGACCACAGGTCACAACCCCAGTTCATAATCTATTGGGCAAAGATTACATTCTAGCTCTAGCTGTGCTTTGGGCTACTAGATCGTAATAGCAGTGTTTTTTTTTTGTTTTTTGTTTTTTTTTTTTTCCCCCTTCTTTAAAAAATCTGCTACAGCCAGATTTTGTTACACCTGTAGACCTCCAGATATTGGAACCATGAGTAGCCGATGCTTTTACCTGCTGCTGGTATAATTTAAGAGTGGGCTGATAAGCCCCACCTCTATGTCTACGGGGAAATTTAGCTAGTGCCTCAGTTCCTCTCCAAGGTTGCACCAGCTTTGTCTAGTTGGGCCACCCGAGATCCGTGATCTGAGAATCTAGTGCTCAAATAATCATAGAAGCGGATGTGTTCATGTAAGCAAGTTTCCACACTTCAAGGTGCGATATTTAGAGTTTTTGTTTGAAGAGTACAGCTTTCCCCTGTTTATTTTGAGCTTCAGATGCTTACATTTCTCAAAGCTATCAACCGTTCTCCAGCATGGGGTCTGGCTCATGAATATTCCCAGTCGTCTGGCTGGGAATCCTTGTTAAAAGGAAAAAAAACAAGTTTCAGTTTAGTTTTTAAACTGTTTTTCTCCTATAAACCAATCGCTGTGCTCTGGGTCATACTGCCCCCAGCCAATGACTGCCCTCTACTTAAGCCCCTTCTCAGGAAGCCATGTTCAGATTTTTACCGCATGTTCAATTGTTGGGAGTCCCCTCTGTTTCGCTCTTCAAGCTTTCTGCAGTTTTTTAAAATTTGTTTGGTAGGAAATCTGTTTTTGGTTCAATTGAGCCCGTTTGCTCCATTGCTTATCCTTGTCATGGCCACAGGCCCCAGAACACAAAAACCACAGCATCTAGTGATGGGGCAATGGGTCACTTGACTCACTTATGTCCCTTTGGGGATCCATAAACACAGGGGCTCTGGCTGGTCTCCTGACATCCAGTGATCTTGATCCCGACGCCACTGTACTCCGCATCCACCAATTCGGACCCTGTGAAGAAGAAGAAAGACAAGGCTAGAACATCCGTCCTAGGGCCGTGCCGCATTTGAACCCTGCGCGCCCCCTCGTTAACAACTTACGAGTTACTGTACCACTGCAGCTTTGTTCCTCATTCCCTTCGGCTGCCGCCTCGAGCTCCGCAGCTTCTGCCAGGCCGGCAACATCACCTGCAAGGGAAGAAAGCAAAAGAGCAGACCTCAAAAGTGCAACGGACAGCAATCCAAGACCACAAACTTTACAACAAAAACAGACGAGGAAAGACAAAGGCAAACGGGAACACTAACCTGAAGTATTGTGGCTTAATCGCAGCAGGACTGGACTACCACGTGCAAGGGACCAGTGAAGGAACTAGGTCCAGATCATATAAGCGCCCCTGCCAGAAGCAGCAGGATGGAGTGCTCTCCAAAACTAATCAACAGGTGAGCTTTCCAGGGACCGCGCATCCCACGGGTACCATGGTTTGGGAGGAGGGGCCTGGAAGGGGATCAGGCGCACAAGCTGGCATACTCAAGCTCCCTATTCTCGACGCAGGAGCAGTGCCAAGCAGCATCACCTATTACCACAAGCGCAGAGGGCGAAGTCGAACCCGAGCGACCTCACCCCCGGGTGGGCTGCAACCATGCCCCAGCACCTCCGCAGAGAGCAGGTGAGCGTAACAATCCTTCCGATTAACGGGGGATCCGTTTTTTTGGCATCTTTCATCGCCCCTCAAGGGCAGAGATCGTTGAGTGTTCTTCTTGTAAGCTTCCATAAGATCTTCAGGACTACACCATGCCGGATCATGTCGGAGGAGAAGCACAGAGCTTCCCTCTTCAAGCTGTGCACCAGCTGCGGTTTGGGGAATGTTTCATTCTCAGTGCGTGTATTGTCTGCACCCGATGCATAAAGAAGATTGTGAGATCTGCTGTGGCTTCACCAAGCGCACCATGATGGATAGACACGACTGGTTGGCGGTGTGGCTCGAGACTAGGGCCTCTACTCCGGGTGATTCACAGGGGCATGCCTCTTCCAGATCCAGCCAACCTGATCGGTCTTCTAAGTCCTTTGAGGGTGCTCCATCTGTGGGGGCACAAAACAAGGCCAAGCAGCACGATTCGGCTTCCGTCTGGGTCGCTGCACAAGCTAGTCCCGCAACAGTCAGGGCATGTTCATCGTCTCCGTCAACGTCAATTGCCAGCTCTTCATCCAAGAGGAAGTCGGCTACCCCGAGGAAGCTGCGGGGTAGCTGCCCAGCGACCCTGTCCCCAGGTGCCTCCTAGAGACTTATTGCAGAATATCCTTTTGACCCTCCATGCGCTGGTGTTGGAGATTCAGAGGAGGTTGCCGATGACGGCACCACTGGTGTCCGCGTTGACACCAGGGCAACCACCACCAGCGAAGAAGATGAGAGATCCTACACCTCCATTCCAACCATTGCTGCCCGCCGCTCCGCTCACCTCGAGGGGAACAGGAACGCAGGAATGGGAGGTCCTGCATCACTGGCGTGGAGAGAGCTTCTTCACTGGGCAAAGTGGGATCCTTTCATTCCATGATCATTACCCAGGCGTCTGAGCCTTTCCAACTCGCCCCGGAGGAGAAGGAGGGCTTCCTGTACCAATGCCAGGAGGCGAAGAGGTAGACTGTCCTGTCAGTACTGCTCATGGACGACGTCTGGGATGAGGGGCTGACGCTGCTGAGGAACCCCTCAGCCCCAGCGAAGAGAGACCGGCTTGAAAAGAAGTACTGGGTGCAAGTGTCTGAGGTCTCAACCGTCGCCGGACTCTGGTCTCGGCGGCCGCCAGGAAGAAGTTGTCGAGTTGGTCTTCATCTGCACCCCCGGACAGCGAGGGGAAGAAATTGGATTGCATGGGTAGAAAGGTAATTACTCAGTGCCGACGACGGTCAAGGCAGCCGACACCTTGGCGATCGTGGCCAGATACGGCCAGGAGCTTTGGTACAGGGTTTGTGGTTGTGGCTGGCTCAAGGCCCCGAACTTTAGGCAGGAGGTCCAGATGAGAGTCCTGGACATGCTGTTTGATGGAGACAACCTGTTCGGGAAGGCCGTTGATGAATCCCTCCAGGCCGTCAAGACAGACACAGAGATGGCCTGTACCTTGGGCACTCTGCAACACAGGCCGTTCTTTCCCTTCTTTCCTCAGAAGGGAAGTCTAGCATGTCCTTCAAGGGTTTTGGCAGGGCTCTTCCTCTTACTGCCAACCCTCCCGTTCTTAGACCCAGGAAGCCAACGCGGATCAAGCCAAGGCCTTCGGAGGTGGTCGTCGTCAAGGGCCCTAAGGCGGCACGCCGACCTCCAAGCAGGATTGTTCCGGCCAGGATGTTTGACCCAGTTCCCCCCCTCCCCCCACCCCCCCAACGGATGCACCCAGGTGGGAGGCTGGCTGGCGAATTTAGCGTGTGGGAGACCATCTCCAACGATCGCTGGGTGCTGGACGCTCTCGGCCACGGACACACTTTGGAAGTTCAACAGAAGTGTCCGCGAATACCACTGGTGGCCCGACAGGAACAATGCATCCCTCGGCTGCTGCTGGAGGTTCGGGCCATGTTAAGAAAAGGGGAGATATAGCTGGTACCACAGCGACTGGGAGTCCTCGTGCTATAGCTCTCGAGCTTTTACTGCATTTTGAGTTTTTTTTTTTTTAAAGACTTTTCTCAATTTATTTCAGTCAATCGAGCCTCAAGCTCCACTGATTTAACCGTCCGATTAACGGGTTACCTGTTTCCGGATTCTTCAGCATCCCTCAAGGGTGGATTTTCGTTAAGTTTCTTCTTGGAGGATTCCAGAAGTAGCTTCGAGCCCTACACCACGTGTCATGGTGGAAGAGAAGGTTTGCCCCGGCTGCAACCTTCGGAATGTCTTTTTCGGACGATGGACATTCCCCGTGCCTCTACTGCCTGCATTCAGACCAGTCGCATGTGTAGGACGACTGCGTGGCATGTTGGGAGATGGTGCAGCACAGGCGGGCTGACCGTCGCAAGCGCCTCAACGAGTGGCTGCCGGCGAAGGCCCCTGCTCTGGGTGAGTCCCAGCAGCATGCCTCCCATGCCCAGAAGAAAAGTGAGCGGTCTTCTAAGACCTTTTGATGGCGCCCCTCCCACGGGGACTCAACATAAGGCTAAGCGCCGCAAGTCCACTGCCTCCAGGAGCGCTTTTGCGACAGGCTCCTCGGAGGCCAGGGCGAGTTTTGCGTCTCCAGCACCTTCGACCATGAGCCAACGCTCAAGTTCTTCAAAGAAGAGGAAGTCTGATCATCCGGGTAAGCTTTTGGAGAAGACATGGCCCGACGGAGAAGGCTAAGGGGGAGCGGGGCTCTGACCCTCTCCCCCTAAGGTGTAGGCCGAGGACTTGGCCATGACCACGAAGGCCCAGATGCATCAGGTGAAGACTCGCACTTCCATCGAAGTAGTAGTAGTGTCCCTTGCGAAGGCTGCTGGGGCAGATTCTCAGGACGCGACCCCGAAGGCGAGAGTATCCCTGCCTGCTAGGAGGGGGGATTCCTTCCAGCCCATCGAAAAGACTCCCATCATTTCACCTAAACCGTCTCCCTTGGTCGCAGAGAGGGGGGGCACGGTAGTCCGCCCAGGGCACGGACATTTCCTCAGAGGAAGAGCTCACCAGCCTCCCGGTCCTCCAGGAGGGGAGATGTGTCGAGAGCAGGGCCCACGGGACGTATCCTGACGAGGGCGACGACAGGGAGACCGATTAGGATTAGCAGAACGGTGACGACTGAGCGGAAGGTGAGTTGGCTTCAGACCACACAATTACAGTGGTCACGGACATTGCCGATACAGGATTCCGCCAAATGGTTAACAGCGTTGGACTTCTGCGAGGCTGGCTTAGGGCCACTAATTTCCATCAGGATGTTCAGTCGAGGGTGTTCGACATGCCCTTCGGGGACAATTTGTTTGGAAAGACTGTGGACGAGTCTCTCCAGGCCATCAAAGCGGACACTGAGACAGCTTGTGCCTTATGCACGCTTCAGCAACGAAGGACGTCCTTTCAGACTTCTGGCAGGAAATCCCAAGGTTCCTCTAAGGGATTCGGAGGAGGTGCCTCGTCCTACCGTCAGTTAACCCCCCCACGCTCATCGGCCCAGGAGACCTACAGGGGCTGCGCCAAGTCTGGTGGTGGACCAAGGTGGTGCTTTGACGTCGAAACAAGATTGAACCGGCCGTGGAGTCGGGCCCCACCCGTGCACCGCTTTGGGAGGCCAGCTGGCGAACTTCGTCCGCGTGTCGAAGACCATCTCCACCGACCGTTGGGTGCTGGATGCTCTAGCCCACGGGCACACCCTAGAGTTCCAATGGAAGCGCCCACAGATGCCACCAGTAGCCCGTCAGGAAAACCACATCCATCAGTTGCTGCTGGAGGTACGGGCCATGTTAAAGGGGGCAATCAAGCTCGTCCCAAAGAGGCTCCGGAGTGAACTCTTTCTTTCCTCATCAGAAAGAAGACTGGCGGTTGCAGGCCCATTCTGGACCTCTGCCGTCTGAACAAGTATAAAGTCCCAAAAGTTTCGGATGGTCACTCTTCAGCACGTGCTCCGACAGCTCAAAGAGGGAGACTTTGTTGTCGCTGGACTTGGAAGATGCCTATTTTCACATCCCCATACACAAGGGACACCGCGAGTTTCTGCGCTTCGTTGTTCCCAATTCAAGGCCCTTCCCTTCGGACTGAAGTCGGCACCAAAGGATCTTCACCAAGTTCCTGGCGCTGGTGGCGGCGCATCTGAGACTACAAGGGATCCACGTCTACCCTTACTTGGATGACTGGCTCATCCAGGCCAGTTCAAAAGACCTCGCCGTCGACCACATGGCGAGGACCGTCCACCTACTGACAGATCTGGGGTTCTCGGTGAACTATGTAAAGTCCTGCTTGACTCCATGGCAGGACACGCTGTTTCTGGGATCCCAACTCAACAATGTCGTGCCTGCTGTCACCGTTGGAAGAGAGGGTAGGAGCCATGATGGGCAAGGTGCAACGGCTGTTAGCACTGAAGATCAAAATGGTGAGGACCATCAAGTCTCTATTCGACGTGATGTCATCATGCATCCATCTCATCTGACTCTGCAGGCTACGGATGCGTCCGTTGAAGGAGTTCCTCGGCGACAGTTGGCTACAAGTGTCAGGGAGCTTGCAGGACAAGATCACGTGCTAGTGCTTCCCTCGGGCGATAAGGTGGTGGGGAGTACGCTCTCATCTGTCCGGAGGCATGGATTTCCAGACTCCACCACACCAGGAGACAGTCACGACGGACGCCTCCCTGGAAGGATGGGCAGCTCACACCAGAAGTCTTCACGCCAGAGGCCTGTGCCTGCCAGAGGAGAAGTAATTGCACATCAATGTGCTAGAGCTTCTAGCAGTGTTTTGGGCTCTCACGTCCTTTCTTCTGCCCCTCAAGGGCAAGATGGTGCGGGTCTTCATGGACAATACCAACACAATGTTTTACATCAAGAAGCAGGGGGGGCACCAGATACCCAGCGCTCTCCAAAGAGGCGCGGAACCTATAGCACTGGGCCTCTGCCCAGGGGATGTTCCTCATTCCATTTCATCTGGCAGGAGTAAAGAAAACCGTTGCCGACTCTCAGCAGGGAGCTACGCTCGTGTCACGAGTGGGAACTTTGGCAGGACCATGTGAATCACCCGTTCCCCAGGTGGGGCCATCCCCAGATCAATCTGTTTGTGACGAACACCATGTGCCGGGGATAATGGGGGACGCAGTGTCATTCCCCTGGGACGGGCTGTTTCTGTATGCGTTCCCGCCGTTGCTTCTACGACTCCTCAATCAACTCAGACTGTCCCGGTAACATATGATCCTCGTCGCACCGGCGTGGCCGAGGCAGATCTGGTACCTGGACCTTCTCAGCATGTCGGCGTCCCCTCCAGTCAAGCTTCCGGTCGTCGCAGATCTTGCCAGGGAAGGAGGTACAATTCTGCACCACGACCCGGATCGCTGAACCTTGATGGCCTGGCTCCTGCAGCGTTACAGTTTTGGGGGCTACGGTCTTCCAGCAAGGAGGTGCTTGCCAAGGCCAGGGAATCGTCTACTCTAAAATGCTAAGGACATAAATAGAAGAGGCTTGCCGTTTGGTGCCATGCACAGAAGATCGACCCTCTACGAGTCACAGCTCTGCAGGTGCTACCGTATTTGCTGTCGTTGGCCGAAGCAGGACTGGCCCATGCCTCCGTCAAAGTTCATCTGGCGGCTATCTCCCACTACACCAGATCTCAAAGGACTGTTCTGTTCGTTCCTCCAGCCCCGGCGTGGGAACTCACTGTGGTGCTGACTAGGCTCATGGGCCCTCCATCCGAACCTATGCAGACAGTTCCACTACATTTCTTGTCGTGGAAGACCGCGTTCCTCGTGGCCATCACCTCTGCAAGATTGGTGGGTGAGATTCTGGCCCTGTCCTGTAAGCTACCTTACTTGACTTTCACGACACACGGGTGGTGCTGAGGACACACCCCTCCTTCATGCCCAAGATGCCATCAGACTTTCATCTAAATGAGCCCTTGGTGTTACCTGTGTTTTTTTCAACGCCTTCGTCGCCGGCTGAAAGGACTTTGCACTTGCTGGATGTGGCGCTGAAGTTCTATGTGGACCGCACCAAGAGTTTACAGAAGACGTCACAACTTTTTGTGAACTTTGGCCCTGCGAATCCAAGGCTTCCATTTCCAGGTGGCTCTCCAGCTGCATCGACCTTTGTCACCGGTTGGCTAACCGACCGTTGCCTGGCCGTACGAGAGCCCATTCGACCAGAGCGATCGCTGCTACTATGGAATTCCTGTCTGGCGTGCCCCTGCTGGACATCTGCAGGGCTGCTACGTGGAGGTCGACGCACGCCTTAACGAGATTCTACTACATCAATAGGGATTCCAGAGAGGAGTCCAGAGTCTGCCAAGCAGTGCTGCGCAACCTGTTCATTTGAAGGTGAGCGTGTCGAAGAGGTAAGAGATGCTTATATTGAGCCTTGCCACCTCCTGTGGTTGTGCATGTGTGTACTGCTATGTATTCTTTATTCACAAGCATGTGAATCCATGCCAGACCGCATGCTAGAGAAGGAACAAGTTACTTACCTGTAACTGTTGTTCTCCAGCATGGGTCTGGCATGGATTCACATGCGAACCCTCCGGCCTACCCCTCTGCGGCTCTTCTCTTGGTCCTACTGCCACTTTACGTGCTACCAAATTTGAAGATGGCTGTCAGAGGAGTGGCTTAGGTAGATGTCAGTCATTGGCTGGGGGCAGTATGACCCATAGCTCAGTGATTGGTTGTTAGGAGAAAGACGGTTCAGAAATGAAACTGATTTATTTTCTTTACCGAGGATTCCCATCCTGACGGGGAATATTCATGAGCATGTGAACCCGTGCCAGACCCATGCTGGGGAACAGTTACAGGTAAGTAACTTGTTCCATATCTAGGACCACAGGAACCGCACGGACTACTGACTCCCTTGCTATTGCATTGATTTATTACCATTGCTCGAGTTACACAAATCCCTGGAGTGGAACACACTACCCCTTAATCTGTGAATGATCTGGTTGCATTTATTGTACTGAGCAAACACCTACCCAACAAGTTCACAGGGGAACTCTGAATATAACGAGGGGTCTCGTACTTCCTCCCCTCCCACTTTTATATCCAGCTCCTCAGTGTATGGAACTGTAGAAATAGCCCCAGAGAATCCCTGCATGTAAGAGTTTTACCTGATAATGGAAAGTTCCCCTCCATGATGCATGATTTGGTTGCACCTGAATCTACCATAAATATAAATTGCCTATTTCCACCTCCACCAAGGACTTCTCTTCAGGGTGTGCGGTTATCAATTGGATTGGACATGCGAGTGCTTCCTGTGGGCTGTCCTAATCAGAATATGTATTTGTCCCGGGGAATGAATAAGGGCCGCACTGTCATTGCAACTCCTTGGAATAGGGCGCCTGTTCCCCCTGCCGTCCTTTTAAATTGTGTTCCCTCACCCTGCTGTAGTTGTTGCTCTTACCTGTCAGCCCCATAAGGAAACTGATTTTGACCCCCTCGCCAAATTGCTGTTGTCTCCTTCCTTGAGGCCCTTGGAATCCCTGCCCTGGAGGTGGTGGCCCATAATTAAAACTCATGCCGGGCCTGTTCCTGCACTCCCTTGTGAAATGCCCCCATTTCCTGCAATACCAGCACTGTGATGTTCCCAATCCTCCTCCCGAGGCCCAATATGCCCCCCCGCCCTGCCCCATTGCTCCTGCTCTTGCTTTTCGAAATCCTCCTCTTCCCCTAGGTGCTCCTTCATACTGCCTCTGTGGGTTGGGGTACTGCCCCCACCCCATTTTACCTGTCCTCCTTTACCCCAGAGTGCCGCAATTGTGGCATTCCCAATTTGTTAAGTGTCTCCTGTCCTTTCCCCCTGAGCCGGTGCCGTCGCTGGTGCTTTGGGGGGAGGAGGGGTTGGGGACAACCTTACTTGGTTTCTTTTCCAATAGTTTTGCCTAGTCCGTTTTCCGCTTCTGGGCTGTCTCCCTGTCCGGCTCCTTGATTCTCTTACAATGGTGGACTATTATACATTGTATCTCTGCCCACTCTTTGGCTTTAATTCCCAAAATGTCATCTAGTGCCTTCTGGACCTCTTTTGATTTTTCTATTTACGATAAAATGGAAAAATACTGTTGCAACTATCCGCATTTCCTGTAACTTAACAATAAACCTAACTAGGTCCTCATCATCACCCATCGTGCACTGCATTAAAGAATGTAAGTCTGTGTACATCCTTCGTAGGGCAGCCCATACCCTTGCCTTTACCTCATCAAAGTCTGCTCCATCATGTTCATTATCTGCAAGGTTTACCCCAGCCCTTGCCCATATGTCCCCAGCCTGGTCCCCAACTATGGTGACCAGTAGACTCTTAAAATCTCCTAGTGTTACGGCTATCCCTGCTGTTTTTTTTTTCAGATTCATAGATCCATTTTTTAGCTCTGGCTTTAAGCTGGGGGAGAGCTTTAATCAAATTATTTTTGTCCATTTGAGACCATGGCACATGCTGCGTTATCCCTGCTCCTTTATGTTTTGGAGGCATCTGCATATATATATTTTGTTTTCTACACCCCTTTTTCTTCTGATGTTGTACTACCACCATTAAATCTGGTCTATTTCTTGATCTGTCCCTCGTCACTGCCTCTTGTGGCACGGACGGGTTTCTAGCCACCTCCTCTCCCTGATATCCTTCTTGCCCGGCCGCTTCATTATTTCTACCACCTTGCTCTTCCCCTCTTGTGCCAGGGCCGCCAATACCCTCTGTCCATCATCTTTTTCAACACAAGCATTTATCGCCCCAGGGTTAAACCTAAACAAAAAAATCCCCTTTGAATTGACTTTGAATCCCCTCTTTTATGCACCGGTACCCTTATTTCTGGTGATACTATTTCAGGTTTGTGTAACCTGATTAACCTTTCCCGCAATGCTCTTAACTCATTGTCTATGTCTACTTGTGGACCCTTTGGGTACACCAATGCTAGAGGCATAATGGCGCTTATGGATGGGTTGTATGGCGGTGCAAAAGCTCCCTTCTTACATTATATAAAAAGTAGAAAAACAAATATGTGACCATTTCAATACATAACCCACCTTCCATCCAATCTACTCCTTGACACATTACCTGAAATCCTATCCAATCTATCCTATCCAATCTATTCCTTATAACCCAAAAGCCTATTCCATACTACATTACCAAAAGTCATATTCCATTGACTTTGTACATCATCCACATCACCATATCATTCACATGACCAAATATTTCATTCACATCACCATATCATACATGCATGTTCCCATTTTGTTATCACATGCAAGAAAACCACCCCTACCATTCCTTAATTCACTGGCCCAAATTCATGTTGCAGTGGGTCCAGGGTCAGTGGATGCTTGGATCAGTTTCAGAATCCGGATCGAGTCTGGGTAAGCTGCGGTTCTGAACTCCAGTGAGACAGTTACTGATGCTGGTTAGCTGGCTGTCCAGGCATGACTAGATGAAGACCACCATGATTCCCACGACATTAGGAGACTCAAGGACCTGATGAAGGCTTGCAGCAGCAAAAATCACTGCGCTCGGAGGTCAAAAAGAGACCCTTGTGGTGGAAACCAACTGTTCCTGCTAGGCCCATCTTTCCGAGACTGCTAGGCCGAACTCAGAACGAGGACCACTGAAGTGAAGAGGCACAGGGGGGATCTTGCCAGTACATGTGGTGGTCCCTTGACATTTCTGAAGGCTTCAAAGAGGACGATCCTCTAGCAGGGGGGCAGGGGAGTCTGAAGGGTGAAGCGCCAATTAGGGTCTTCAGGAAGCAGTACAGGTGAGGGGGCTTTGCCGGGACTTTGCTGGAGGAAGTCCTGGTTGGCTTTAACGGACTTCCTTGGCTCTTCAGTGGGCTGCACTTCTTCGAAAAGTGTCTGGCCCGAACGACAATCTGAAGAAGGGCTGCAGCAGTCCTCCTTTGATCCTACATTTGAGCTGGGGTCTTCCCTGTATCCACCAATGGTAAGGATCTGCCCCATTCAAACTGGCAAGGGCTGGTCAGCCTCCTGCCTTCACATCTGCCCTATGAAAAAGGGATACGAAGTGCATACCCCCCAATAATCTTAGTCAATTGGCTGCCTGATTAATGGGATTGCTATTTGGATATCACTTTTATACAGTTACAATTCCAAAATTCAAATTTAAGCTTAAAATGCGTATTGACTATTTTAAAATGTTTTGTTTGTTCAAGTGCATTTCTTGCAAATTCTGACTTTACATCATATGAAAATCAGAAGTTTATTTTTTTTTTTGTTGTTTTTTTTTTTTTTTTTTTGCAATTGCCATTTGCTTTGTAAACTCTTTGGCCTGTATGCTAATAAAATATGGATCACATTTACAAAAGAATAGTCTAACCACATGTTCAAGAAGCGTTTTGTGGAAACCCTGAACATTTGTATGGTTTAGTGTCCCATTTTGGGAACGCTTTTGTTTTAGGACCAATGAAGATAAGGAATCATGTAGTGTGCTGCTTGCTCAGTGTTCTGAACTACTGTGAGGACCGAAACATTTATAAATGACCTTTTTACTTTTAGTGTGGCATTCAGATCCTGTCTAATACTTCAACTAAATAGACACATATGTATGTTTGGCTTTTAGCATGTTGCAATAATGAAATAGTTTTCATTACAAAAGTTCAGACTAATAGTCTCTCTTGGTTCGAAGACGATCAGAGATACTAACAATAAAGCATTCCAAAGTTGGGACTGTATTTGTTCTTATTATAATCCTCACTTTTTTCTGCAATCAAATTGAATAATATAACCTGTTCATGTAGCCAATATCCCATTAGTCTGTAGTATCTTGACCTCACACGCTGCCACAAACCACTGGAATTTTTAAAGCGCTCCCTTTCATATTGCACAAAATGCAGCAATGCGACTTTTCTTTTAGAGTTTGGCGAGTGTCTCTGAAGTGCTCTTGGACACCTGAGTGAGCATTGAAGACCCCACCTTGTCACAGATTTATTAAAGGGAGAGTCCTAAAGTGCCTTTTGGAAAAATAAAAAAAAATCCTGTGCCCCTTGAATTTCCCTCTGCTTCATGAATGCGAATCTACAGGATTCTGGATGACTTTGCTTTCAGGCAAGACATTCAACCTTTCGAAGAATTACGTTTCCTGATCAAACCTTTTTGTCTTTCACAGAAGAGCAGTATTGTCTTCAACAAGATTATTGAAGAAATTGACCGTGTGGAAAGATCCTTTGGGGATGAGGAGAAGAAGTGCATGGTGATGTGAGTGCTTCGGCCTGGGATGTAGTCTGGACCATGAGAGGGAAGCTCTACGTTACCTGCTGCTATAAAATGAGGGATTGGGGAGGGATGAACTCCTGTCCTTAAATCCCTCTACCTCTTTTGTGACAGTTCAAATCTGGGTCAATGCAACAGTTTTTCATTATACCTTTTGTGGCAAAGCAGAAGAGCCTGCCATTTCCATGCTGCAAGAAAGGCTATGATGGAGGGGAATCCTCAGGTTTTTATTTTTTTGGGTTTTTTTTAAATGCACACTCTTTAAATTTAGTTGTGCACTTTTTTTTCTCTTGTTATTTGAATTTGGACGTGTTAAACCAGATCTTTTCTGTATTTATGTCCAGTCGGGGCCCTTTAAAGGGTGTTTACAAAAGGTGCTTCTCCTTGGTCTTTTGTGGCCAGATTTGACATCTTTAAATGCTGTGAATGTGTCAATTTCTACCTCCATTCTGTGGGCGAGTTATCCACTTTCCTGTTCCTGATTATACCCTTGGCCTGTTAGATGGCGTATGTGCTGTGGTGACTTAACATTTCTGAAGATTCAATAAAGGGACCGGGCCAAACACTTATAGACCAAGTGCCAGCTCTGTTTTCTTGGTAAGAACTGCTGCTATGGGATGTTTGGCCAGGCTCACTGCACAAACCCTCTTAATGCTGCTGTTTTTTATGCTTTTTTTTGTTGGTGTCTGTAGTACAGGAATTAACAGTATTTTGGCAGCCACCCATCTTAGAGGGCAGCGCTAGCCCTGGTTTACAATTAAGGTGCACTCTTGTTTTTGCAGGAGGTATTCCATAAGTGGATTCAGTGTCTTTGTATGACAATGGAGTGCCCTTTGCTTCAAAAATCTGTGCCTTTGGTCCGAAATCATTGCAGGAAATTCCACGTGTTTGACATAAATAATGAAGGGTGGGGGGAGGGGGGTCACAGTGATTGTTTTATTTTTCTTGAATTTTTGTGAATTTCTCTTGTGAAGTTGTTTATGCAAGTGCTGAAGACGGACTTAAATGTAATATTTCTTTTGTAAATAAAACAGCTGTTCAATTTAGCCGTTGCATTTGTTTTCCTCTTGGGTTGGCAGACAAACGCTTAACTGATGGGTTTACCCTAAACGTTTACTCTTTTCTTTGGAGGATGAGACTGAGATGGTTTGTATTATCAGGGGTACCTTACTGCAATCCTTGGTCCTTCAGGCCAAATATCATATCAAGGAACAACAATATGGACCAATGGATTGAGGATGACAGATCACACTCATTTATTGTTCAGATATCAAGTTTGTTTCAAATCAATTTTCATTTTATTTTTTGAATACATATTCAAATACACTATATTACTTCATTTACCATAACAGTTCATTATATTCTTTTTTGACTTGCATATCTTTCCCCACCATTCATTCACTCCCATTCCATCTCCATATGCTTTCTTCAATGCATGCACAAATGACCCACTACACCAGGTCAATATATACAATTCTAAATGTCAACAATATTTGGTTCCCTATGCCTGTTCTAAGGTGACTCAATCTGTATATAGACATTTGAACAGATTCTTGGTCGACACATGTTTCGGTTGTCAATATTGGACTTCATAAGTAGTGTCCATTCGGTCATGCAACCTTCATCAGGATAAGAACAGGAAACTCTGTGTCCTGTTGCTCAACGTAGGGTGACCCACACCACCTATAAAATCCAATGTAAACTCTGTATTTCTGTCATTCCCCCTAATTCATAGAACACTATCAATGTGATTGTGATAACAGTAATCGTAGACTGACTCACCTTCATCTCTAGTTTATCGGGGAAGTACAGATGTGATGGATGAATCCTCACTCCACTTGTAAGTTTGGCCAAATGTTTCTGGACCATCCTATACAGATGAAATGACAGGGACCCAGTTAATTAAGGTCTCCTGATTTGGATCGTGTAACTCAAACCTGATTGCAAAACCTTAGGTGCAGACATATACTCCCTTCTATTATAAAGGACACGTCTAGTTGTCAACCACTCTGTCGCATCACCCCTGAATGTCTCTAATATGTAGTGTTAGATTCAAAGGGCGTTAAATCACACCTAATAGACCACAAATTGTCAGTCATCTTCGCCATTTCTTCGTTCTATCTCAAAACAACTGAGTGAAAGGGTAGATACTCACCCTTACAATGCCTTTTTTTTTTTTTTTTTTGGCATCTTTGATGGCTTTGTTGTCCAGAAAAACTTTTTCTAACTCAGCCAATTACTCGCCCTGTTTTTTTGGTCTCTTCCTCTGCTGTCTCTATCAAGATTATCCAGTCCCAAGAGCATTTATTGCCAACCCCACTGAAGTTCTTCTGGAATTTGGGGGTGTCAATAAATATTCTCGGGATATTCTTAACCTGGAGACCCTGCAGGGTAATTACTGCCTTAAGGTACTCCAACATAAATTTGCCATGAAGATCCATTCTAGTCTATTTTTTCATTTTTTGAGTGATCTTCTATGTATCGTCTTGCCCCCCCCACTAGTCATTGTGAAGGGTGCAGCATTGTTAAGTAATGCTGGTGTTTCTAGAAGTTTTTTATACTGCTCCTCTGAGAAGGGAAAAAAATATGCACACTCAATTTTTCTATGTGTTTCAGTCACAACTTTCTTCGTGGCCCTACAATTGCGGGCTGTACTTACAGATTCAAAAATAAGGGGTGCCCAACTGTAATCCTTGGTCCTTAGGCCAAATAACATCAACACACTACAATATGGACCAATGGATAGAGGATGACAGATCGCACTCATTTATTGTTTTTCATATATCAACTTTGTTTCAAATTAATTTTCATTTTATTTTTTGAATACATATTCAATATTTAAAAGCATAATTACATAAATCATTTACCACAACAATTCAATACAATCTTTTTTTGGCTCGCATATCTTTCCCCACCATTCATTCACCCCCATTCCATCTCCATACGCTTTCTTCAATACATCCACAAATGACCCACTACACTAGGTCACTATATACAATTCTAAATGTCAACAATATTTGGTTCCCTATGGTGACTATATCTGTATACAGCTGTTTCAACAGATTTTGGTCGACCCGTGTTTCGGTTGTCAATATTGGACTTCACAAGTAGTGTCCATTCGGGGAAGCAATGATGTGGGGCGTGTGCTCCAACATCGTCAAGGGCACAGATTTCCAGTGTCCCCTGTACCAGGAGTTGGTCACCACGGGCGCTTCCCTGGAGGGCAGGGGAGCCCACACCAGACGTCTCCACGCCAGAGGCCTGTGGTTACAGGCCGAGAGGGATCTCCACATCAGTGTCCTAGAACTGCAGGCATTGCTCTGGGCCCTCAAGTAATTTGTTTCGTCCCTCAAGGGCAAGGTGGTCAGGGTCTTCACGGACAATACCATACCGTGCTTCTACATCAGGTAGCACAGGGAAACCAGGTCCCCAGCGCTCCCCAGAGAAGCGCAGGACTTCTGGCACTGGGCCGTTGGCCAAGAGATGTTCATCATCCCTTTTTCACCTGGCGGGAGTCAAGAACACAGTCGCTGACTCTCTCGGCAGGGAGCTGTGCTCTTGCAACGAGTGAGTGGGAACTTCGACAAGATCAAGTGGGGCAGACCCCAGATCGATCTGTTTGCGACAGCGACAAATTCCAAATGCCAGAGATTCGCCAGCAGGTTCCACCCGCCGTGGAGCATGGGGGACGTATTGTCCTTCCTGGGGAAGGCCTGTTCCTGTACACATTTCCCTGGTTTCCTCTACTGCTGCGAGTAATCATTCCACTCAAATGTGCCGATGCAGGATGATCCTCGTTGCCCCGGGATGGCTGAGGCAGTGTTGGTACCCGAACCTTCTCGGCCTGTCGTCACCCCCAGTCAAGCTGCCAGTGGTCGCGGGTCTGCTTCCCAGAGGAGGAGGCACAATCCTGCACCACAACCCAGAATCGCTGAACCTGAAGGCCTGGCTCCTGCAGCCTTAAGAGTTTGGTGGGTATGAGCTGCCGGCGGACTGCAGGGAGGTCTTTGCCAAGTCCAGAGCGTTGTTGACTCTGAAGTGGAAGAGTTTCGCGACATGGTGCCGGACGCAGCAGATCAACCCTCTGAGGGTCACTGCCCCACAGATTCTTCCGTACTTGCTGTGCTTGGCCAAGGCGGGGCTGGCGCACGCCTCCATCAAGGTGCATCTGGTGCCGATTTCCCGCTATACCAGATCTCCTGGACGATCTTCTCTTTTGGCCCCACCGTCACAGGGAGCTCCTTAAAGGATTATTTGGATCTTTTCCGCTGGTTAAGGCACCTGTGCTGGCGTGGGAACTCTGAGGTTCAATGGGGGGGAGCCCCTTCGAGCCTATGCATCAGGCCCCTCTCGTGCCTATCGTGGAAAACTGCTTTCCTTGTGGCCATCACCTCCCTGGAGAATAGGTGAGATCCATTCCCTTTCCTGCAAACAGCCTTATCTGACTTTTCACAACACGTAGGTGGTGCTGCGGACGCACCCCCTCCTTTATGCCAAAGGATCCATCGAAATTCCACCTCAACGAGCCTCTGGTGTTGCCTGTGTTTTCCGAAACCTTTGCCACCGGCTGAAAGGACTTTGCACTCCCTCGACGTGGCTCATGCTCTGAAGTTCTATGTGGCACGCACAAAGGGTTTCCGGAAGACTTCTCAACTTTTCGTGAACTTTGGTTCTGTGAACCACGGGAAGGCCTTGTCCAAGGCTACCATATCCAGGTGGCTCTCTGGCTGTATCACTCACTGTCACCGGTTGGCAAACCGACCGCTGCCTGGCCGTCCGAGAGCCCATTCCACCAGAGCGAACGCTGCGACGACGACGTTCCTGTCTGGTGTGCCCCTGCTAAACCTCTGCAGGGCTGCTACGTGGAGGTCCACGCACACCTTCACGAGATTCTACTGCGTCGACGGGGATTCCAGGGTCGGCCAAGCAGTGCTAAGCAACCTGTTTGCTTGAAGGTGAACCTGTTCGGAGGTAAGAGTAATTGCTTCTGTTGAGTCTTGCCACCTCCTGTGGTTGTGTAATGTTGTACTGCTATGTATTATTTATTCAGGAGCATGTGAATCATGCCAGATTCCATACTGGAGAAGGAGCAAGTTACCTGTAACCATTCTCCAGCATGGGTCTGACATGCAAACCCTCCATACTGCACCTCTGCAGCTCTTCTTGGTCATACTGCCACTGTACGTGCTACCAAATCTGAAGATGGCTGCCACAGGAGGGGTTTAGGGAGAGGGCAGTCAATGGCTGGGGGCAGTATGACCCAGAGCCAAGTGATTGGTTTATAGGAGAAAGACAATTTGTAAGTGAGAGTGAAACAGTTCTTTCTTTTACCAACGATTCCTGGCCTGACTGGGAATATTCATGAGCATGTGAATCCATGCCAGACCCATGCTTGAGAACAATAGTTAGAGGTAAGTAACTTGTTCCTTCGCTACCAGTTGAAGGAACTCCCCTTAGACATCGCCTCAATGCCAACAGTATTCACAAAAGTGCTCACAGTAGTGGCAGCACATATGCTCAGAAAGTCCATCCCAGTATACCTTCCTCTGGACGACAGTGAATTTGAGGTGATTCCCCGGTAATTAGCCAAACAAAATACACAAAAGACAATGGACTTTCTTTTCAATCTGGGCTTCTCCATCAACGAAAAGAAATCAAGCATAGTCCCAGCCAAATAAAACCATTTCTAGGGGCTATTCTAAAGACAAGAGGAGCTGGCTTTCCTGTCAAACAAGAGAGTACAAAACATGCTGTTGCAAGTACCTCACTACAAGACCGGTCGCCAGATAACTGTAGTCAAAGCAATGCAATTGCTTGGAATGACGACCTCCTGCAATCACTTGGTTCCACACGTACGCCTGTGCCCAATGCAGGAATGGTTACCGAAACAATGGTCTCAGGCAAGCGGTCTGTGGGACGATCTAGTCGTTTTTCACTAACTGTGGTACAGGCTCTTCGCTGGTGGTCCAGAGACAACCTGCTAAAAGGAAAACCATTCCACCAGCACAAGCGATCCTAACTACAGACTCCTCACTCGCATGATTGGAAGGGGCTCACTTCCTTCACCACACAGCCCACGGCCAGTGGCCATGTGCTATAGCCCAACGACATATCAACTCCTAGAACCTTTGACGGTCCTGAAGGCTCTTCAGGCCTTCCAACAACATCTTGCAGGTCAGACAGTGCAAGTCCTTACAGACAGCACCACTGCCCTGTTCTACCTAAACAAGTATGGAGGAACACACTCTGTCCAAGCTATCGCAAAAAAATATGGAAGTGAGCACTCAATCGGAGCATGTTCCTAACCCCTCAACATGTTCCAGGGAAACTCCATTCTCTGGCAGACGCTCTAAGCAGATACCGTCTACCAGAAGAACATGAGTGGCAACACAACAGATATCCTAGAGAGAACATTCTCACAATGGGGTCACCCCCCCACCGCCCCCCCATTAGACTTGTTCGCCACAAGCCTAAACACACAATGCCCAGACTTTGCATCCAGGGTTCCCGGGTGTGAGAGCAGTTTTTCTGAAGTTCTACCCAACTTCATCAAAACCATTCAGCTGAGACAGTACAAGACTTCACTCTTGGTATAAGGCTGTACCACCTGAGTTCGTGGTAGCGTAGACAGAGCAGCCAAGCTTATTTAGGAGGGAGAGAGGACTGTAGACAGGTACAAATAATCTAAAAACGCACAAATAAATCAATAGAAACGCTGACAACCAGAAGTAATATTATAACAAAGGTTTATTGTAAATACAATTGGGCCAAGTTAAGTACTGGTCAAAGTCATAAACACATTATAAAAAAAACACTATGCTTGAAGGTACACATACCAAAGCATGTAACCTTATTTGGTACGCCTAACACTAGTTCTAGGTAAGTCAAACCTTTTTTTAAACATTCAGTATAGGATACACCTATTCTTTGTGAGTAAAACCAATGGTTACTTTCAGATTACATTCAGTATTACCAGGGTAGTAGACCATAACAGTTGTACCGTGATGCTCAGCAAGAAATCGCATAAGTCAACTAGACAATATACTTTTTGTGAGTAGTGGAATACTTTTCTAGGTACGGTAAGAACCTATAACTGTGCGTGATCACAAAAATAGTTATACTAGGTGAGAAAACCTAAGGATGTAATATTCAATTACAGGTGCTTTTGAGGTCAGTGAAACACAGATTGAGATAAGTAGTAACTCTTGTAACTTAATTTAGGATGGCACACAGCTAACTCAAGGGAAGTAAAACCATATACATTTTCAAGGATCCATCAACAACCTGGGGCAGGTATAAACCGAAGACTGTTTTTGTGTCTGTCTAAAACAGAACAGGGAAAGCAAAACCCAGTGTTACTCTTTATAAATGACTCCAGGTTATTCTAGGTAGGACCTAATGCAAACTTATTTTGGACAGGCTAACAGCAAGTCGGGGGCAGCAAGACCCAGTAGGGAAACGTTCACTTTTTAAAAAAAAAAGAAATCGGTAAGTGAATGGCCTCCATTGACGTGGCAGGAGAATCCAGCAAGGGCAGCATCAACCTCCTTGGTGATGCTGAAGTCGAATGGGATTAATCTCAAATCCCAGTGCGGCCCCCTAACTCCAATAAGCAGGCCAGCGGCATTTGTGATGGAGACTACACCCGGCGGCTCAGGCACTCGCACTTCCCGTCACACTAAGCACACAACCCATGGCTGACTGGCGACAAAATCATTGGGCGAGCTACTCTAAATCATCCCTGTCCTCTGGGCCATCACAATTCCCTTCTCCGCACGACAGGCATACTCACTACAAACACCTAACCCCTCAGCTCTTCCAACGCCCTCTGAGTGGACCCCTGAACAGTTCGACAGAATCAAGGAGAATGTCCTACTTTGCCAATTTTATGGACTGGCATCCTGATTAACTTTTTATGGACTCTTCACAATGCGAGGCTGCTAGTGACCAACCCCCTACCAAAAAGCCACGTCTGGAGGTGTCACAGACCAGACCGTGTCCACCCACCCCCAAAAGCAAGACCCCTCTCAGGACCTGTATGTCATAGATACCTTGGGATCTCAGGACCCCAGTTCTCAGTGATCCGGGGGATCAAAATAACCAAGACCAATATGACAATGACGATGACCTCTTATCAAGTTACTAGACCAGCCTGTGGCTGACTACCCAGTGGACAATCAGCTCCAATACAATGAACTGCGCCTGAAGGCCGCCCAACATTTTAAAATGGGACACCCAGGTTGACAATGACTTTGTGGAGGACATCCTTGGGGACAAGAAGTCTGCCACTGTTAATCCCTCTTTTGCAATCCATCCAAAGGCGCATCCAGCCTTCTCTGCTTACGCCGAATCTCATGAGGGCAGTTAACCCTCATATTGAGAAAATTGTTCAGGCCATCCGCTACAGAGCCCCTGTACATCAGGAGTGAGCTCAAACCCGATTTGCTAGTCGTGACAACTATGAGGAAAAGAGCTGGCACACCACTGGCCTCTGCTGAAGCCCTGTCGGATGAAGAGTAAAAAGACGTACACCTACGGTAGAAAGGTTGCTTCCTCTGCTGCTCGTCAGGCCAGAATTGCCAATTACACCACCCTCCTGGCCAGTTATAGCAGCCATGAATGGGACGCGCTAAAACACCTAATTGAGGCAGTCCCAGAACCCCTAAGTCTCAATTGCTAAGCACTGTGTCTGAGGGCAAGCCGGTATCTAACTGCATTCTTAAGAATAACCATGACGCTGCAGACCATGCAGTTTGCATCATTGCAGAGGGCACTTTAATCAAACGCCATGTCTGGCTAAGGCAGCCAGGGTTTAAATTATAAACACAAGGCACCCTGCTCAACATGGCTGTCGAACCTAATGCCCTTTTTGGCAAGGTGGTGGAAAATGCCCTAAAAAGTGCAAAGGAAGAATACGATGCACTTGAGTCTCTTCGACAATTAACAAACACACCCTTTGTCCAACAGGGTTCCTTCAATACTAGAAGGTTTCTGGGGCAGGACCCACAATGCTCTTCTAGGTACAATCAAGGGGGCCAATCATCATCATGGGGCTCCTCACAGAGATAGTCCTCTTCCAGCTTTCAAGGGGCTATAATCCTGTCGGAAACAAAACCATCTGAGGCACCTCGATGTGTAAAGGTACATGGGTAAACTAGACGTCACACTAGGGATAGTATTACTGACACCCCCAGTCCATGTCGTTTGGAATACAAATCATGTAATACTCTGCGACTACCACTAGATGCCAGTCTATGCATAGCATGTGAATCTAAGCCGATACAAGCATCAGACATGATTACGGTGAGTTATGTATGCCATATATATTCTATATCGAATGGATTGTGCCCTCCCACGTATTCCTCATTTTTTTATATATTTGTCTCCAGCATCAGCTGCTTTGGAAAATAAATGTGGCATAGGGTACTGTACGTCGATGTCCCTCGAGGGCCTCATTGTCAATGTCGACGTCATCACTGGCACATATAGCACTCACACCGCCCGTTGGCTTCAGTTCTGTTTTTCTGCGGTGGCTAGTGATTCAAGAATTACGGTACGCTTTGGATCCGTTAGTAAACTGCGACTTACTCAAACAATGGCCTCGTCTTTGACACCATCAATCCCGAAGACCGGGTTAAAAAAAATGCCATGATTGTCGCACTGAAATGTCGCTCACGGCCCCTCCTTGAGTGTGTTAATGTTAAAGGATCTTTATACTGCGCACTGTCGCCACCGTAGTGGTTCCCTGGTGGATCTGAAAGAAAGGGGGTTAGGTTAGGTTGCGTTAGTAGGGCAAAGTTTGGATGCGGAGCAAGGGAGCAGTGATGTGCTGGTGGCAACTTCTGTTCGGTTAGCACAGTTTACTGAGCTTTTGATGTGGTATCCGGTCGTGTGCTGTTGTGTGAGGCTCTGTGTGCTGTTTGTTGCGATGTGGTGAAGTGTGTGTGGTTTGCTGCAGTTTGTGAGGTGTGGTTGTGTTTAGTTAGGGTTTGAGAGGTGTGTGAAGAGGGGTGGGGTTTTAGTAGGGTTGGTTTTGGGCATTGTTGTCTGGCGATAATGCGCACTCATTTTGTGTTTTTCGAGATTTAGACAAAATGTCTTCCTTATATTGATCTATTTTCAGCAGGACAAGGCTGTCCCTCATCTCTCTGGCCATATGCTGCATTAGTTAATCGCTACAATTCTATATTTGTTCTTACTCAGGCTAGCCCCATATCCCAGTCTGTGCCTGATGCAGACTGTTCCCAGCAGATTGATCTAGTTGTGACCTATGCCCATACCCACAGCTCCGTCTCAGTGTGAAGTGGCACAGTTCAGCCCTTGCCAGAATGTCTGGATTGACGCACGTGAATCGCCATACCTATGTCTCGGATGATTGGTGTGTGTGTGTGTGTGTGTGTGTGTGTGTGTGTGTGTGTGTTAGGGTAATTGTTAGGAAGTCGGTACATCTCCAGGAATACTGCTAGGGTATCGTGTATGTCGGTCTAGTGTATTCCGTCTTCTATTTACTAGCTTGTGGGTGGGTTTCTTAGTGTGGTAATAGTAGTCTCATTTGGCTGGCGGGTGAAGGCAAGTGTCCCCAACCAGCACGATCCTCCCCTCAATGAGAGACAATAGACTCTCCCAAATTGGGAATCAAGCCAAGACAGAGTGCGGGTGAGATTAAGTGGGAGTTTATCAATCAGAATAGGGCATGCAAAGAACTCTGCAAAACTCCAAGAGCGCTCTGTCTGACAATAGCAAAGACAGGCGTATATATTTACAAAAAACGTCATAAGAACCTACACACTATAGGGGGCACAAGTTCAATGGGATTGGGTGGCGACGACTAACTATAGGTGCTGCTGCGATGTGGTTGGCTTTGGCTGGAAGAGGTCACTGGTCAGCCTCGCGGGTTGGGCTGGGCCTGGCAGGTTGGCTGGGTTCATCCGGGCGGTGTTGTTGTGCCATCGTGGCCAGTGTCGGAGATGAATGTCCTTTCCTGACTTATTTGCCCTGGGCCATGCACACCGCAGTCATTCAGTCATTGCAATATTATGTTCTTTAGTAAATCTTCCAATAGGTTATTCTACAGGTTAATGCAACACAGGAGGAATGTACCTTGTGAGGGGTCTGGAGGTAATACGTCAGGACATGGTTACCAGTGCCCTGTTGACCGGGGCTATAGGTCGAGGGGCTAAGCTTCAGGGCCTGGGATGGGCGGTGCAGGTCTTTCTGCCTTGTTAGAAGTTGTTATGGATGTCCCGCTGTGTGTTGTCAAAGTGTTGGATGTCCTGATTGCACAGGGCCATAAGTCTAAGATGATCTGGTGGGCTGTGGGGTTTACGAGGGGGCGCCGTTAGAAGTGTGTGTTCAGGCAGAGGTTTACTGCTGTGCTGTAAATAGTGCAGGTGGCGGGCCGTGGCCTTGGGTGCTGCAGAGGGGGCTACAAATCTTTGAAGCGGCTCCAGTCTGGTTGGGGGAGGCGGAGTAGCGCAGCGCGGGCCTCTGCTCTCATGTCTTGGCAGCCCTCACAGGGTGGGAGGGGGAACGGCCTTGCATGCAGCTCACAAAGGTATCTCCCTCGTGTGTTGCCTATTTTAGGTAAAAACATCACAAACATTTGAACACTCTATAATACTTATTCAAATCATTTTGAAACATGCATTTAAACTTTGCTGGATGTGTTTCGATTATACCCAGTCTGAGCACCTTATTCATACACTATGTCTTAACAACTACAGTATTTAGTTATATGCATATACATTTGCAGTGAGTGAGGTAGTTTTAGGGTTTGTGGAGTACATAGAAAGTAACCCGCCACTGTGCGTGGCGGAGATGGCACATGCGGGGCCTAGACATACACGTGTGACGAGTGCATTCTCGCACACTCTTCACATGTGTCATGGGTATGGTTACATTCGTTTTCTTGTGTACTCTAGCAGCATCAGTTCAGTTGTGGTACGGGACCGCGGGGCGTGGGGCTTTCAGTGGTATTTATGAAGAATAATCCCCCACAAATGCTTTTACCATTTGTACACCCCTGCAGGGGTGTGGGTCCTTCACGGCTGGTGTCATGTACGATAATTACACTATTTCACAGATTTCTTTAGTAAGAGTGGTTGTATGGAGAGGATACATGTTAAAAGTGGTTTCTTCCATTCATATTTGGGTACCTGTCTGCTTTCAGCAGATGACCATTCTACAGATTTTCCCATCGCCCAGGCCTGGCTGACTGGGTCATTGTAGGAGCAGCGATACACTGCGGAAGGTGAACTGTTACAATGTTAATGTATTACGCTAGATCATGCCCGTCTTGTTCGTGGGAACGTGCTTGCAGCGGATCTACCATGGTGCTGCGGAGACGGGGAGGACTGGAACTCTCTGAAGGTGGGGGCCGCGCTGTAGCGCGCTGGGCTCACACCATCTTAAGTAGACAGAAAATGGGTTCTGAGGCCTAGCTAGATTTAATACGTGCGGGCAATGTCTTCAGCAGGTGAGCCATCCACCACCTGGGCCCTGGTGGTAGGAGGGAACGCCCGATGAGCCATGGCCCTCACCCGGGGTGGAGGATGTAGGCAAGGGGGGGTCTTTTGGACCACTCCTCCCCTACATTTCCCCCCTTTCGTTACTTAAGTAACAAATACTTTAACTCCTCCAACCTCCTACACTCCGCTTCGTCCATCACTGCCTCGTCCCATGCAGGTGTGCCTTTTATGGGCATCCATGCTCTGCACACCCCCCGTAAGCTTTCCCCTCTTCTGGCATATTCATCTGGGGTACAAGTCAGGTAGATACATCCGCCATCTCCCGCCAAGTCTACCCACACCTCCTGGTACCATTCTAATACACGGGGCTCTCTAATGGTGGTGTGCCATGCTATGATATCTTTGTCGTGATAGATAGGCACTAGCTGATATCTTGGTGTGTCATCTGTTCCTGTTTGGACCTGTACTTCCTGCATGTTTTGTATTGTCGCACGGGTGTTGCCCATTGTCACCATCATCATTGCCCCATTTGGTACTGCGTTAGCACAAACCCGAAGACCCACCTGGCACAGGCTAAAAGGAGGAACACCACAGCTGGCATCAAAAATGTCAGTTGTTCCAAGCCATGAGGGGACCCAGGAGAAGATGTTATTGAACCATGTACTGTCTTCTGCCCCACCTTCCATTTTCATTTTTTCTCCTAGGTTGTGGACTGCTTCGATCACATGGGACAGGGAGCCATTTTCTGCGTCTTCCGAAGGTACGAAAGTGCAGCAGGCACTTCCGATTTTTCGGCAAACACCTCCATCCATCGCCGTCAACAGGTCCAGGACATACCTGTTTTGCATGGTCATCAGTCGTAAAGCTCTTAGTTCCACTTTGATTACGTTAAACCCTTCTTCAGTGTCGTTCGCCAGCTGAATCAGTTCCCAGCGTGTTATCTGGAGCCATTTTGCATTTGCTCTTGCTTGGACACTTGAGATCAGTGAGGCAAAGAATGTTTCTGCTGAGCTGAATAATCGATATTTATCTGGGATCTGGGCCAATAGTTCTGATGATTCCTTTGATATGTAGTTTGATGCACGTCTGTTACGGGTGAGCACTTCTCCCTCGCTTCCGGAAGATAGGACGTACATTTGCGACTCCGCAGTTGGCTGGGCTGCGCTCTGTTGCCGGCGTTCCTGTGTCTTTTTGCTCCCGTCGATGTGGCTCTCCGGTATTACCATTAGGGCTGAGTGTAGAGTGGCCATTGAGCAGCTGCCACTCCACGACGGGGGGAGGTGTAGGTATGCCTGGTTGCCGCATACCCAGTACGTGTCCATAAGGGCCGCTGTCCCTTTCCTCAGATCTGGGATGATTAGGGTCTTGTTACAGTTCTTGTTTGTTCCCATGGAGGTCTTCCCCTCTCCTTTAAAACATAGTTCATAGTCTATTTCGCTCTGTAGCTTGAAAGGTTTTTCAATGGCGGTTACCCAAGTTAGTTTTGAAATGTGTTCTTTCCATACTGGTGTGCATGTTTCTGCTATCCACTGCAATTTCTCTGGTGCCACACCTCTCAGTGCTTCCGCCTTGCACATTACTTCTTCATCCTTCCACTTGTTATCAGAAAAAAGTGTCCCTTGTATTACAAAAAATGGTTCTTTCAAACATACCACCCCTGCCGTTTTTGGGTAGCACGTTTTCTCGTTCTGCAGCATTTGAAAAGTAACTTCGTGTGCCTGGAAGGTGTTCTTAATTCTGCACAACGTGAGATGAAGGAGACATTGGGCATCTATAATTGGCAACTCTTTGGGTAACAATACTTTGGGTGTACCTGAAGCGTGAGGGATGAGGGAGCAGACATAACAGCTCTCGTTTGTTGTTTGTTTAGCTGTGGCACTCATATCTGCATACCACTTATTTGTTTGTTGGGGGTGTCGTGGGTCTTCCATCTTATCTAGACCTAACCCATAGTACTCATCATACTTCCTCCTCCCTGCTTCCCTCTTTTGTCTGTTGTTCTTGTTCCTCATGTACTTCCCAGCTTCCTGGGCGAAGGATAAGATAGACCCCCTTTCTCATTCCCGCCCCCTGTGGCCCATGCATCATATAATATCTCGTGTATTGCTAACAGCTTTTCCCTTTCGTCCCTGACGTTATCTTGCAGGTCATTTTTTAGGGTGGGGGCAGGCTGGCTGGTGGGGGTGTTATACAACCATCATATGGCAGACAGGTTTCGGTCATTTAAACTACGGGCATTGTAATTAGGTATCCCGGGTGGAGACACTGTATTATTTTGCACTCCACCCTGTGGCTCTTCTTTTCCGATATGATAGTATTGGATGGTGTGGTGTGATAACCCCATACAAGTTTAGTTCCATCCCATACCAGGAAATCACCTTCCCTCATATTGACACTTGCAGTTACATTGGTCCCAGTAGTGCTGTTAATCCCAGTGCTGTTAATCCCTCCCCCCTCGTTCATAGAGATGAACGCTATAAACCAATATATAACCAAGCCAAACATTAGCATAAAAAACATTGTAATGCATATAGATAATCCGCACTCATACGAATATCTGCATCTCTCATTTAATATTTCTCTCATTCTACTAATTCTATCCGTTGCAGGCTGCCTGTTTGATGCCATGGTAGTTCCTGTTTAAGATACAAAAGTGCATTAAGAGCATGCATGTAAACGTTTTGTTGGCACCGTTAGTGCCGTTATATGTTGACGGGTAATAGAAGCGGGTAGGGTTGTAGGGAGGGGAATTCACAGACAAGGGTGTTAACAAGTCATAATTTGATCATTTCATTAATCACATAATAGGGCAAAACAAAAAAAAAAATACAAATAACCAAGAGAATGCAACAATACTTCATCAGCCACTTCCCCATTCGTGTTCATTGCTGCCACACACACACAAGTAGATGTTCAGATATTTTATTCAGTTAAATTGGTTGCTGTTGTCTGTGCCTCCTCATCTGCCTCCTCTTGCACATTATTATAAGCTCTTCGCACATCTGTCAAGTGTATCCAGTACCGCAAGCCCTTCACTTTTACAGCTGTGGGCGTGCAGAACACTACCTCGTATGGGCCGTGGAACCGTGGTGCATTCCATCGACGCACAAAACTCCTGACATAAATTAGTTTGCCCGGCATTAGCTGTAGCTGCTGCTCAGGTTCTGTGACAGACCCTGTTATGTTTCCCTCCTCTCTAGTGAACGGTGGGGAGAGCTGATTTGATATTACGCGCGCTGCTCTTGTTAGTTTTTTCAAATAGTCTGTGAATTCTTCTCCTAATATCGCGGCGCTTCTGTGTGCATCTGAGTGTTCGCGCAGCGGGGAGTGTGCTGTATGCATTCGTCTCCCAGTCACTATTTCGTGCGGGGACAAATGGTGATCTTTACTTGGCTGATTTCTCAGTTCAAATAGCGCAAGGGGCAGACAGTAGATCCAGTTCTTTTTCAATGAAAAGCAGAGTTTTGATAGCCTGCTCTTTAGCAGTCCGTTCATCTTTTCCACTACGCCATTACTTTGAGGATGATAAATCGAGCACAATTTGTGTTTTATTCCCAATAATGCAGTTACTTCCTTGAAAAGCTCATTTACAAAATGAGTGCCATTGTCTGAGCGAATCACGTCACAAATTCCCCAGCGCGGGAATATTTCCCTCACTAGGAACTTGGCGGCGCTTTTGGCATCAGGCCGTGCACATGGTCCAGCTTCCACCCACCTTGAGAATGGGCACACAACCACGATCATGTACCGTGCGCCATTACACCTTTCCCCCATGTCTGCGTAATCTATATGCAGTTCTCTGAATGGACCAATGGGCTTAGGAATTGTTCCCCGGAGCATGCGTAATGTCATTCCTGAATTGTATATTTGGCATGTTGTACATTCCATTGCTAATCGAGACACATGCTCCTGGAGACAGGGCACGAACCATTCTTCCTGTATTTCTGCTGCGATGTGCTGTTTGGTATTATGTGCAGGGAAGTGTAGCTGTTGAAATGCAATTTCTAGTAACTGTATTGGCATTACCACTTTCCCTGAGTTATCTTGTCGCCACAGCAGGTCGGTTCCCGACTTGCTGCACCCCCGTTTTGTCCACATCAATTTTTCTTCTGCACTAGCTCCTTCCTGCAATTCTAGTATTTGTGATATGGGCATAATGTTGTACCCTTCCGGGGGCTCTTCGTTTCTCCTATGCTGAAGCATGTACTCCCCTGCGTCCTATTTCTGAAAATAGGAAGCCTCCTTGGCGGCAGCGTCCGCTGCCGCGTTCCCCAAAGACACAACGTCTGTGTTGGATGTATGTGCTTGGCATTTTACTATGGCTACTGCAGTAGGGTTTTGTAGGGCCTCAATTAGCTCTTTCAATAATTCTGCCTGCTGTACTGGTGTTCCGTCTGCCCGTCGAAATCCCCTACGCCCCCATCTTGCTAGACCTCCATGTACTGTCGTCGTCATGTAAGCGGAGTCTGTGTATATTGTCACTGCACAACCCTTTGCTGCATGTAGTGCTTCTATGAGCGCAATCAGTTCTGCTGCCTGTGCAGAGTAATGTGATGGGAGGCGGTATTGTACTAATGTTTCATACTCACCGTCTTCTAACCTCACTACTGCCATGCCACGTGTTTCTCTCCCGTGTCCACGTCAATTGATGCAGACCCATCCACAAAGTACACTTCCCCCTCGCTTAGAGCGTTCTCACACACCACTGTGTCCTCCCCTCTTTCTCCTGTGTAGGTTGCGCAATCGTGGTTCTGCATGTCCTCTAGTGTGCACGCTTCTGTAATGAATGTGGCGGGGTTCACTGTCTTGCATCTCACTATATGGATATTGGCGCTAGACAATATAATCTCGTAGGCTGTCGCCCGCTGTGTTGTCAGTGTGCTCTTTGACCTCTCAAGTATTGCAAATAATGAATGTTCCACAAACATGTCACAGGGCAACCCATTACTATTGTGGCACTTTTCTCAATCGCGAACGCGGCTGCAGCAGTGATTGCTCGCACGCGAAATGGCCTTGCATCACGGCATCCAAAGTACCACTATAGTATGCCAATGGCTTGTGTCCTAGGGACGTCTTTTGTGTCAGTACAGCTGTCATGAGTGTTCCCTTGCAGTGTGAAAATAGGTAAAATTCGCGTCCATGATCAGGGTTTGCTAGCACTGGAGCGCTTGAAATTAGTTCTTTCAATGATTGAAATGATGCGCTCATTTCTTCTGACCATTGTATTTTTTTATTCTCCTGTTGTGCTTCCTTGAGTGCTTGTAGGAGGGGCCTCGTGTATGCTGCATAATCTAATATCCATGCTCGGCAGTAGTTGCACATCCCCAAAAATTTCTGCATGTCTTTCACTGTTGTGGGTTCTCCTACTGATCTTATTGCTTCTACCCTGTCGGGAATTATTCTTTTTCCATCTTTTGATATGAGTTGTCCCAACTATAAGACCTCTGTCAGGCAGTACTGTAACTTCTCCTTGTCTACCTTGTACCCCTTGTTTGCCAGCAGGGTCAGGAGCGTTGTTGAATCCTTTCTGCATGTTACCTCGTCATGTGCACACACTAATAAATCGTCTACGTACTGAATAATCGTACTCTCAACTGATAGGTTTCCCAAGTCTTCATGCAATATGCGGTTGAATATACTCGGGCTCTCACAGTATCCTTGTGGTAGTCTGCAGTGTTCATATCTCTTACCTCCCAGTGTGAATGCTGTGAGGTATCTACTCTCTTCAGCCAGGGGTATCGAAAAAAATGCGTTTTTCAAATCTACTACTGTGAAATGTGATGCCACTTTGGGATGCTGCATAGTATTGATGCAGGGTTCGGGACTAGAGGGAACTCCTTCTGAATTACATCAATGAGGGGGCGTAAGTCCTGTATCATCCTCCAAGACCCTCCTTTCGCTTTTTTGATTGGATAAATACATGTGTTACATGGGGAGTTTGAAGGCACTATTATCCCTTGTGCTAGTAGTGCATTTATTGTTTCTTTTATCCCTTCTTCAGCTTCACAGGACAATGGATATTGTTTAACTCGGGGTAAAATTGCTCCTTGCTTTAGTTTTATTACCACAGGTTGTACTCCGTGTAACAGTCCCACATCATGGGGGCTTGTTGTCCATAAATTGTTTGGTACGAGCCTCATGTCGTCATCAAAAAATGACGGCGGTGCTCCTACCACTGCCATCAATTGGACAGGGGCTTCCCTGGCTTGAATCAAAATGTCACAGGGCATTGCTATTTCCATTACTATCTCACCATCCCCTTCTGTGTCTGAAAATAGATCCTCATCTGTTAACTCTCGTAGGGCGATGTTGGCGTTTGTACACAGTACGGTACGCCACTCACACCCTTCCCTGTCCACTCCAATCACAGCGATCCTTTTCGCTGATACTTGTACAGCGTGCAAGTCTAATGATACCATTGATCCTGGTGCTGCGTTGGGACACACTATAGGGCGGAAAAGGAACTCCGCTGGAACCCTCCAATCCATTCTTCTTAGTTCTGGAATTATGAGGGCCAAAGTCTTTAGCCCTTCAATAAACATTTCCTCATTTTGTGGCAGCCCTCGTATTTCCTGTGTGGTTGTGTAGGCTTGCACTACCAACATCGCACGCAAGGGGCAGATCCCGGGTGTAGAACACACTATTCCTCTCTCGGTAAATGATGTGGTCATGTTAAGTTTACTCAGGAGATCCCTCCCTAACAAATTTATTGGTGAATGTTCGTAATACAGTAAGGGTGCCTTCACAGTTTTACCCCCCACTGTTACATCCAAAGCTTCTGTGTAAGGAACTTCAATTACAGCCCCAGAGAACCCCTGCGTCTCTAACTTCCGGTTAGATAACGGGAACCGGCCCTCTCTGATACATGATTTCTCCGCTCCCGAATCAACCATGAATATGAACTGCTTGTCTCCTATCTGCGCCCCTACCAATGGTTCCTCTGCTGCATTGTAGGTGGTAGATAGAACTGGACACGCAAGTGTTCTCTGTGGGCTGTCCTATGCGGGGTGTCTCATCGCCCCCCCCCTCACTAAAGACACTTCCTGAAACCACTGACATGCCGTTGTAAGGTGCTGGTGCGGGGGCCCCGTTTGCTGTTGTCACGAAAGGGTTACCTTGCGTGTATTGCATACTGTCATTGTTTTGTGGGTGGTTCTGTGTTCTATACTGGGGTCCCTGTTGCTGGCCAGCATTACCTTGGCCTGGGTTTCTTAGTTGCTGTTGTCCCATTGGTAGACCATATGGACTTCCCGGGTGGGGATGGCCATATTGTTCTACCTCTTGGAACCCGTTGTTGGGTCTGCTTCTACATTCTCTGGAGTAATGCCCCCATCTCCCTCAGTTCCAGCAACTTCCTTGCGCACCTCTAGGACCTTGCCATCCATTTCCTCCCATTCCCCCGTACCCTGATCCACCTCCTCTTCGGCCCCTGTACCCACCTCGTCCCCCTCGAGGGGTCCACTCTTGCCACTGCGGACCTCCGCCTTGCTCCTGCTCATTCCACTGCCGCTGTCCTGCTCCCACCCAATTAGTTGCCACCCTTCCTTGTAGTGCTATCAGTCCCTCCTCCTCATCATCTCCCTCCCTGCTGTGTGGGAGCGCGGCTACTGCTGCTGCAACCTTCACCAACTTTGTCTGTACTAACTTCGCCTCGTCTGCCAATCTTTTCTGCGCCACCTCCTTCTCCCTCTCCTTGATTCGTTTACAATGGTGTACTATTATGCTCTGAATTTCTGGCCATCCCTTTGCTTCAATACCTGCTATCTTGTCGAGCGCCTTCTGCACTTCCTTTGGGAGCCCTCTTTTTATAATGAAGTAAAATAAAGATGTCGATTGATACCAGGGCGTGCCCGTTTCAGCTCTCCACATCTCTTGGACCCGAAAAATGTCATCCATAGCCTCCTCCCCGTCATTCATTGTACACTGCATCACTGACTGTAAGTCTGGTGTATCTGGGAATGTTTCGCGTAAGGCATCCCACACCCTGGCAAGCACTGTGTTAAAGGAGGCCCCATCATGGCGGTCACAGTCTAACGTTACTCCCGGGAAACCGGCTTTAACCCATACTCTTTCAGCCTGATCGCCCACTGCTGATACGAGCAAACTCTTCACATCTCCTATAGCTAGGGGTACCCCAGCAGTGTGTTTCTCAAAGGCGTATATCCACTTACTTGCCCCTCCTGATAACAGGGGCAATAGCTTTAATAAATTGGCTTTATCCATCTGCGCCCATGGGATATAGTTAGGCCTCCCTCCTCCCCTGTGTATCAACGGGAGCTGTAGCCTTCCTTTCGTCGTTGCATCCGGACCCGTTTTGGCTGCTGAGGTTCCCAGTGATGCCATTTTCCCCACTCTGTTCCTTAATCGCCCCGTCCACTCATCATCCAGTGTTCTCATCGAACACGTACCATCCCCCCCTTCGCTTCCCCCTCCCATTGCCATGCTCAACCTGTCGCTTTCTTCTAACTCGTCCCTTATGTCACATAGTAATTCCTCTCTGTCCCCCATAGGCCTTTCTTCATTGTCAGTATCTCCCTCTCGCGTCCCTATTTCAATTATTCGTGTCGGTTCTTCTTCAATTCTGAACAGTATCTCACCTTTTTTCCACCCCTCTTCAGGTTTTCTATTCTCACTTGGCGCTCTAGACGCGCGCCCTGATCTAGCCGCATTAAGTGCTGTTTGTCCACACATGTCTTTTATCCTTGAGAGCTCATCTTTTGCTATTGAGAGTCTTGACTGTAAATCATCTGTGAGTTTCTCTATGTCCACCCTTTGTGTACTCGCCTGGCCTCGCTCTCTCGTACTTTCATATGGTGGGGGTGCCGTGGGCCGGTGGGGTGCAGTAGTTGTCGGGGGAGGCACATATGTGGGGTCACTGTATCCTTCTGCGGGTACAGGCTTGTTTAATATCAGGTACAAACTTATTACCTCTACTGGTGGCGCTACACTTGACAATTCATTGACATCTTTCTGTATCATTAGTGGATTGTCTGTGGTGGACGGGAGATCAGGATTTAATGCTGGTGTTTTAGGCGGTGGTATCTCTTCAAATAACCTCCAAAGATCTAATATTTCCCTCCTATTTTGCAACTGCTTCCCCTTGTACTTCAAATAAATACATGTGGCCACCATATCCAGAACACTTTTATCAAATGACCCTCCCTCGGGCCATATCTGGGGTAACCCCTCTCCCTTCAACTCGGTTATCCATTGGTCGTGATATTTCTTAATCCGCTCCGCGTACCCTGGGAGATTCTTACAAATATGTGATAAGGGTGTTTCGGCCCCCATCTCTGTGCCCTCCTAGTGCTTGTGTGTCTCTGTGTGTTTGCAACTACAATGTCAATGTAGTATCAATATTTTTCGTATTTTACTTCACATTCAATATTGGGCTCCTTTGGACTCTCCCCCCCCCCGACTGCACAATACAAAACTGACTGTACACAGTTTCTACTCTGTTCTCTTTGGGGGGCACATACAAGAGCAACCCATCATTTATTTTGACAATATCAACCCGGAAATCAAAAGGTACCCACTCACTTCACTGTATCAACGTTGTCTTCAAAAACGTTTTATCCGGTCACACTTACCATGACCATTTAACTATTATACATTTATAACCGTTTTACACATTCACAACATCAAATTGTCTTCTGACACATACGAGGTGCACACACCTCTTGGTACCACTCAATTCACCATTCAAGCTGCCCTCCCTTTCCTCTCTAGCCGGCTGTCCCTGTCCGTCTTATTTGAATATATGGATGCGCATATATATATGTTAGCCTGCTCTCCCCCCTTCTAGTAGGACTCTTTTTCTCTTACTTTCCCCCTAAGTTTGTGTTAATCTCACTTTTTATTCTCCCCCTACCCCTAAAGAAAAGAAAAGAAAGAAGTAATAGCGGTCACTAATATATTCTCAGTGCCCCCTTTTGCTGAACACTTTTATTTTATATTCCACTTCTTCATATATTCCCAGTACTAGTCAAGATAGCACTATGCGGCGCCGCCTTCCACCCCCTTTCGGAGCTAGGTTCCCGTCACTTTTATCTCTTATTCACCTCTTAATCCTAATGGCCATATGAAAAGAAAAAGCAAGGAAAATTTAAGATGATCCTTAGTAGATCTGCGTACCCCCTCTTCGTTCCCTGTCCTACACCTCTTCCCCCACTCCCTTTACAATCGCTCGCACTCATTACTCACGTGCCCGTCTTGAACCGATGGTCTCCGAAACTGGGTCCGTCCAGGCAGTGTCGCCGTCAGCTCAACAGTCAGCCCCGGCTCCGGCGAGCGGTACTCAAAGGGGATTTTTCAACTGGGATCCCGTACCCTCTCTCTATTGAGTGCGCACTTCTTAGTGTACCGGTCGCCGTTGGCGGGCAGCCTCCCGGAGCCGGCTCACCGTGCGTATCCCTTTTCGACCGGAGATTCTCGTGCCAAAAGGGGACGGTAATGTTAGGTCGGGGAAAAAATAATAATAATAATGATCACGCTTTCGGGGTCACCACTGAAGGCAAGCGTCCCCAACCAGCACGATCCTCCCCTCAATGAGAGACAATAAAGGACTCTCCCAAATTGGGAATCAAGCCAAGACAGAGTGCGGGTGAGATTAAGTGGGAGTTTATCAATCAGAATAGGGCATGCAAAGAACTCTGCAAAACTCCAAGAGTGCTCTGTCTGACAATAGCAAAGACAGGCGTATATATTTACAAAAACGTCATAAGAACCTACACACTATAGGGGGCACAAGTTCAATGGGATTGGGTGGCGACGACGAACTATAGGTGCTGCTGCGATGTGGTTGGCTTTGGCTGGAAGACGTCACTGGTCAGCCCCGCCGGTTGGGCTGGGCCTGGCAGGTTGGCTGGGTTCATCCGGGCGGTGTTGTTGTGCCATCGTGGCCAGTGTCAGAGATGAATGTCCTTTCCTGACTTATTTGCCCTGGGCCATGCACACCGCAGTCATTCAGTCATTGCAATATTATCTTCTTTAGTAAATCTTCCAATAGGTTATTCTACAGGTTAATGCAACACAGGAGGAATGTACCTTGTGAGGGGTCTGGAGGTAATACGTCAGGACATGGTTACCAGTGCCCTGTTGACCGGGGCTATAGGTCGAGGGGCTAAGCTTCAGGGCCTGGGACGGGCGGTGCAGGTCTTTCTGCCTTGTTAGAAGTTGTTATGGATGTCCCGCTGTGTGTTGTCAAAGTGTTGGATGTCCTGATTGCACAGGGCCATAAGTCTAAGATGATCCGATGGGCTGTGGGGTTTACGAGGGGGCGCCGTTAGAAGTGTGTGTTCAGGCAGAGGTTTACTGCTGTGCTGTAAATAGTGCAGGTGGCGGGCCGTGGCCTTGGGTGCTGCAGAGGGGGCTACAAATCTTTGAAGCGGCTCCAGTCTGGTTGGGGGAGGCGGAGTAGCGCAGCGCGGGCCTCTGCTCTCATGTCTTGGCAGCCCTCGCTTATGTGGAGGGTTTGGTTTGAGGATGTTGTCATGTGAGCATGAGGTAATAGTTGTATTGTGTGGATACGCAATTGTATTAGGATAAGGTTCATGTGGTCATGTCTGTCAGGGGGATGCTTGGTGGTGGGTAGGTTTGATGGTTGTGCCTGTTGTTTGTGTTGGCCATGTTATTGTTCTGTCCTGATTTGGAATGTTGCTTGTGGTCGGTTCTGCCTAGCATTCTCTCTCTTGTTCTTGTGGGTGTTCCCCCCTCAGTTCTGGGAGTTCTCTGTACCATCATAGGTTCTGTCAACCAGTTCTTTGCTTTTTTGGTTTTATTGGTTCAGTTGATTCTGTCTGGTTCTGAGGCGTTGAAAGTTTTTGTAGTTTTCTGAATTTTAGTTGGTCTTTGGTGTTGGTCTTCTGAAGTTTAGTGGTCTTTGGTGTTTATTTCTTTTGGCAGGTTGCTCCGTGTTCTTGCCGCCAGGTGGGAGAAAGAGGAGCCCCCGTGTTTTTTTCTTGGCATATGGCTTTGGTTCCAGGCGGATTTCATTGCTTGATGTAAGGAGTCTTGTCGGCTTGTAGATGGTTATTTTCTTTTGGAGGAATTCTACTCCCTGGCCGCTGATTGCATTGTGTGTTACGCACATTGTTTTGAATGTGATACGTTGTTTGATTGGAAGCCAATGTAGCATTTTTAGCATTGGTGTGATGGGATTTCTTTATAGATAGTTTGAGGAGAAGTCTAGCTGCTGCATTTTGGATGCGTTGTAGTTTCTTCAGCAGGTGTTCTGGCATTCCGAGGTAGAGGCTGTTGGCGTAGTCCGTTCTTGACATGATGAGAGTGACCATTGTCATTGTTTTGTGGATGAAGGACAGGAATGGTAGGATTATTTTTGTTGAGTGAAGGAGGAGGCAGCATTTCTTAATTGTTGTGTTTTACTGGTGGTTCTAATGTTAGTGTGTCGCCCATTAAGACTCCTAGGTTTTTGACTACGTTTGATGATGTGAGCGTGGTTCCCAATTCTATCGCCCGCGGTATGTAGGTTTTGTTGTCTTGGTTTTTGGAAATAATGATTTCTGTCTTCCCTGGGTTGATTTTTAGGTTGTTGGCATTCATCCAGGCATATATTTCTTTGAGACATTTTCCTAGAGTTGAGTGTTCTTCTTGTGCATCTTCGATTTTGTAGATGATTTGAGTGTCATCTGCGTAGTTGTAGCACGTAAGATTGTATTTTTTGAAGATCTTGATTAGCGGAGTCTGGTAGATGTTGAAGTACAGTGGTGATAGAAAGGATCCTTGTGGCACTCTGCAGTCGTTAACTTGCGGAGCAGATTTGAAGGGCTTTATTCAGACAGTTTCTGTTTGCTAGGAATGATTTTATCCTTAGTAGTGCTAAGTCTGTTATACCCATCTCTTCTAATATCTTGATGAGTATATCATGGCTTACTGTGTCGAATGCTGCCAAGAGGTCGAGCAGAATCGGGGGCAGAGGTTGTGTTGGAGACAGCGTTTGTCTTTAGATCATCCCAGATGGATAGGAGTGCCGATTCTGTTCCTCTTGCAGGTCTGAAGCTGATAGTGTTTTTCTATGTGCTCTTGAGTTCGTTTTTATTTGCAGGTTTTTTGCCGGGTAGGGGATATTTGAAATAGGTCTGTAGTTGGAGAGATGTTCCATGTCGCCACTTGTGTTCTTAAGTAGTGGTTTAATATATGCTGATTTCAGCGATAGATTCAAGAGATTTCTGTAATATTCTGATGGTGTTAATTGTGCAAGGATTGATTTGTTGATGTCTGGGGGGCCAGGGATCTATGGGCGAGCCTGCTTTCTTGCTACGTTTTACCAGCTTGACGAATGTCTCCACTGATATTTGCGGGACGTTTTGGATTTTGTCCTCTGGCTCTTCGTTGGATCCGGTTGGTTGTGTGTTAGGATTGGTCCGTCTGTTTTGTATGATTTGTCGGGTGTTGATTTTATTTTTTAAATGGTCTGCTAGGTTGTTGCACTGTTTCTGTGAAGGTATTGGAGCGCTGTCGCAACCTGGTGGGTTTCTCATTTCGTTTATGATGTTGAACATTTCTTTTTGTGTGTTGGTGGCTTGTCGTCACAGTGCCTTTTCTTTGCCTTCTTGAATTTCCTTCTTGTACGATCAGATTAGTTTTCTTAGCTTGTTTATATTCTTTCCTCCATTCTAGTTCCAGTTTCTTGTTCTTTTTCATGGTGCTTAGTAGTGGGGTGATCCATTTTGCCAATACTCTTTTTCTCGAGGGGGGTAAACTGTTTTTCCGGGAGATGTTTTCAATTGTATCAGCAATCCAGGTATGTAGTAGGTCTGTTTTTCCGTCTAGCTCTGCCTTCTCAAGTTTGGTTGTGGATGGTTTTGTTGGCTCCAGTTTTATTAGGTTGCTTGGTTTGACAGCTTTCCAGTTTCTTTTTGTGGTTGTTGGGAGAGGGGCTGGTTGGTAGCTGTAGTTAGTAGCGTGATGACAAATGGGATGATGAGATGGTCGCTCCAAAGTATCTATCTGCTGTTGTTTTTTGTCGGTATAAATTACGTCAAGTGTGTGCCCTGCCGAGTGTGTTGCTCCTTTGACCAGTTGTTGTAGTTTCATGGTTGCTAGTTGGCAGATTAGTGAGTTTGCTTTTTTTTTCCTCCATATGTTGAAGTCCAGGATTATCAGATACTCCTGTTGGATGGCGATGTTGGTGACAGCTTCTATGAATTTGTCGACGAAGGTTGCATTGTATGTTTGTGGTCTGTAAACCAGTATGAATTTAACGTTTGTTTTTGGGTTTACCAATAAGTGTATGACCATAGAATCGCAGTTCTCGATGTTTAAAGGTTTGTCTGTTTTTATTTTCAGCTGCTTTTTGAACGCTATTGCGAGGCCTCCTCCTTTTTTTCCTTTCCTGTTTAACTGTAGGGATTGGAAGTTGACGGGGAGGTAGCTTTGTAGTGTGACTTTGTAGTTGTTGTACAGCCAAGATTCTGTGATGAATAGGATGTAGATACCATTGTCGCACAGCAGGTCAAAGATCTCTGAGTGTTTTCACATTGATCTTGCGTTGATTCGGGTTGCAGTGGATTTTTATGGTATAATTTGGTGTGTGCTTTATTATCAGTGTTACCTTCTGATTGGTGTTCTGTTTTTCTTCCATGTAGATCTCCGGTTGTGGTGGAGGTACAGTTGTGTTTGTGACGTCTTCTAATAGCTCTTCTAGATTAAGTCTTATGTTTTTGTTTTTTTCAGGTTCATCTTCTAAATTTTGTGGCTGTTGAAGGGTGGGTCCTATTGTTTTTGGTGATATATGGCGTGAGGATGTCTATCGTGTTCCTGTTCCCTCTAGCTTTGTCCGTTCTTACTGCGTGGTTGTGTTCTGTTGGTCTTTCTTGATTCGTTCGTTGGGTTGGTTTGTTCCGTTGGGCACTTGTTTGTGGGGTATGGTGTTGGGTATAGGGACTTTCTCTTCTGTCGGCGATAGTTCCGTTTTCGATTTTGTTGATGGAGGGTGTGTTCCGCAATTGTGGATCTCTGGTGGCGTTCAGTTGGGTCTGTTCTCGCTCTCTCCCATTTGTCTTTCTCATGGTCATGTTTGTTTTTGTGGCACTTTGTGTTATTTGGCGGTAGGTTGTAGGGTTGATGTCTGGAGTGTTTCTCCCTTTTTGGTTTTTTTATTGGGTTGTCTGGGTTGGGTTCCATGTGAATTAGTTGGTTTGTTTCCTTCGGGGTTGAGGTTGCATGGGCGGTAGCCCACGTGAAGTGTTTTGTCGGGTTGGCTCTGTTTTTGTTATGATTTGTAGATTTGTAAGTGATTTTCCTGATTAGTTTCGTTCAGTTTTTTGCTTCTATGCGTGTATGATTGTGGGTGTGTTGCTGTCTTTGCGCAGCCAGTCTTTCATGCTTAGTCTGGCTGTCTTGCTGGGTTATTCTCGGTTGAGGCCGGTTTGTCGGATACTAAGCTTGTGGGCTGCCTGGTGGTGTGGCTTGCTAGATGGCGTGTCTGGTTCGATATGTGGCAAAGATGAATCTAAACTATGTGTAGTCGGGGGCTGGGGGATGATCTAGTCATGGGGGTTATATAGCTAGAGCAATTCTCTAACTATTCATTTGGGTTCTATAAGAGTTCTTTCTCAGCGTGGAGCCTGCTAGTAGTCACAGGTCTGTCTTAATTATGGCCAACGCCAATGTTCACTGTTATCTAGATGTGACTCGAGGCAGATATTAAAGACACACGTATTCCAGTAATGGCTCGGGTTAAAACCCTCATGATGATGGTGGAGGCATCCGTGGGGGCTGAGGCTCAGGTTTGTTTTCTACATAAAACGATGTCTACTACCTATGCCTACTGAGAGCCATTTGTCCATTTTTTTTTTACTTTTGTTTATTAGGTTTACCATAAAATACATCAATTCTGTCACGCTCACCTGGTTCCCACGGAGGCGCAGGTCTGGCTTCGAGTGCTGATGCTTCTTCAATGGTGAAGCGCAGGACTCTGAGGATGGACAGGTAGGGCCCCTCTACTCTGGCTTCTCTGGCTCGCAGGAATATTCCCCTGTGCGTGAAAAGGGAGTATTACCTACTGACGGAATAATGCTCAAGCCTCCCACTCCCTTCTAACCCTCCACGATTCCCTGCCACGATTCCCCGTGAAGTCTCACCTTAGGGCCTGGAAGGATGAGTTCTCCATCCTGCTTCTGATGCAGGGGCGCGTTGAAACCCAGTTACTTCACTGGATTGAGGTTTGATGGGAGTTCAAATAAGCTTGACTATTCAGGTAAGGCGCTGTAAGAGTTCTGTAGCAAGTTCAAAAGTTCAAGCTTAATAATAATGTTCATTGTCTTACTGCAGCAAGCGCTAACGCTTATGTCTTTTTCCCCCTTAAGGGCCGGGGTTCGGAATGCCGGAGATATGGCGCCGACCCGAAGTGAAACGTGCAGTTCCAGTAAATGACAGGTAAGTTCTGGATGAGCGTTCGGGTAATGTCTTTGCATTCGCTCATTTAATGTCTGTCTTTTTTCCCCATAGGGGCTGGGGTCCGGAATGCCAGGAAGCGGCAGGACCCGAAATGAAATGGGAATGACCCAACAGGTAAGTCTTAGAAGGAAACTGAGCTTTTCCTATTCCCTTCCTTCTCTCACCTTGTGTTCTTGTCTTTTTCTCTCTAGGCTCTGGGAAGAGGCTGGGGATCCGGATGATCGCTGCTGAAGATGGAGGTGCCCAGGAAAGGTGAGTGAAATGCAGCGCTGCAGCGATCGAAGTGAAATGCTTTTAAAAATGATGTCTTCCCTTTTAAGGATCATCGGTGTGAAGTCTCCGTGATGCAGCTTTAGCAGGTAAGGTCTTCTTTCTCTCCAATTCTCTCTTAGCGGGTGACCCAGGATGCTGACAGGCGTGGCTGAAGTCCAGATGCAGGAGCTGACACGGTGAGCGTCCAGCTGCGAGGAGCAGAACAACGCGAAGCGCGAGTTGCTGATCGGGCATGGTTTAAATAGCTTCGGAAGAAGTCCCGGGTATGTATCCTTCCACTGATCAGGTGTATCCTTCCCCTACTACACCCAGGTGGAAAGTAGTCCCACAGGTAAAGTAGTTCCATTCAGACATCAAGAGGGCCTGGATGTAGCAGCATGGTCTGCATCAGGTAAGTGCACATTAAAACACTTGAACACATGTCTAGCTTTATGAGCCTGGCACCCAACATGAGCCTGGTGCCTAAGGCGCCAGGACTGTGTCCAAAGGGCCCCAGCTTGGGCCCGCTGGCACTTCCCTGGGGGGAATGATGCCTGCCTCTGGGGTTGCTGGGTCGGACCTGGCTCCTTGGAGGTAGGCATCATGACAAATTCTGCATAGGTTCAAATCCACTTTACAGTACTCACGTACATATGAAAGGCATGAACAAATCATCAAACTAAATCCTATAATAGAATCAACCATATAAAACTTAAACCAATTAACCTTATCAAGTGTTCTACCCAATACATACCAAACAACACAAAACCAACACAAACATCACAAAGAGAAGGAAAGTAAAAGGAAGAAGAGAAGAACTAAAGAGATGAAAGAGAAGAGAGGGGAAGAAAAACAAAAAAAAAATATATATATATATATATATATATATATATATATATATATATAATTTTTAAAAAAACATTTTTTTTTTTTTACTCCATCCTCCACTCCTCAACAAATGGACCCATAAAGAATAGAATCAATCATAAAGGGCATCAAACGATTCCCACAGCATTGAGTATTCTTCTTCTTTGCCTCTATTCTTCAACGAAACCTTATCATATCTAGACAAAACCCTCAGATCCATCAACCAATCCTCTAAACTAGGTTTCTTTCTAGTGTTCCAAATCCTGAGGATCAATCTAATCGCAATAATCACTGCCCTATCATCCAAAAGTTATGTTTTCTAATTTGAACATTCCTCTCAACATGTGAGAGCAATATAATATTTGCAGCAGATCTATGTAAACTTATTCCAAAAATGAGATCAATCCTATCTATCACCTCATTCCAAAACGATAGTACCCTTGTGCATTCCCACAGAGTAAAAGAGTACCTCTATCCGCACAACAGCTCCAACATAAGTCATCCAATCTCAACTTCAACTTAAACATTTTCACAGGCGTCCAATACAATCTACCAACAATCTTTTTGACGAATTAGACATAAGCACAACACCCACCCTCAAAATACCTTTCCAATCAATATCAGAAATGACCCTATTAACATCATTCGATCAAGACTCTCAATTCATCCCATGCTAACAGATGTTTTGCATTCATAAGCATAAAATTCATATAAGTTTGTGCACTATACTCCGGACCATCCAGTAATTTACTAAACTCCGGCTTCTCCCCAAGTGAGCAACCCGCCATAGTAATTCTTTGTTCAATCATCAAAACCAAACTCCGATATCTAGATATTTCTCTCCGCCCCAGATTAAATCTTTCTACAACTCCTCAAAACTCAACACCCGAGCCCCATCCAAAATATCTCCCAATTTTAGAATACCCCTCGAAACCCAGCTCTTCCAATTAAGACATATATTAATCATTATCAAATCATTATGCCAAATCGAAGCATCTGCGGTGAAGTCTTAAGCTGTCCATACTCACTAAACCAAGAGCCCAAAACCTGTCTAGTAGCCCCAATTGGTCTCAAAACCAGTTTCTTGCTAGATAGCTTTTCCATACAGTAAAGAGTATCCAAACAGAATGGTGCACACATCTCCCTCTCCATTCGTAACCAGAATGGTTCCTTAACATTTCCAGCTCTAAAGTAATAGGAACTCTTTTTAAGCAAAAAGGTCTTGTAATATTTAAATAGGTCTAGGTATACAAAACCACCTTTGTCCACTTTCTGCATCAATATGAATTTAGGAACACGAGGTCTTTTCCCAACTCCCGACAAAAAGGTTTGAAAAAGATTCTCAATCTTCAAAAAATGTTTTTTATAGATCAACAATGGAACAGATTGAACAATATACAATATTGTGGGCAACAGGACCATCTTAATGGCATTTATTTTAGCCCATAGGGTCAGGTTCAACATTTCCCACTTCCTGATTAGTAAGGTTATCTTAGCTAACACCTGATCCAAATTGCATTGAACTAATTTACTCAAATCTCCAACAACACTTATCCCCAAATAAGTGACTGCCTCGGGTGACTAGCTACAATTCCAAATGTCTTTTATCCCATTGTTACATGTTGTGGACAATGGAAAAATCTCAGTTTTCTCCCAATTAACTTTGTGGCCTGACAATTTACTAACCTCTTCAAACATATCCCTCACCACCATTCCGCATTCATCCGATTGGACAACAAAATTAACATATCATCAGCATAAGACAAAAGCTTAACCTCAGTTTTCCCAACACATATTCCCTTTATCAGCGCACATTGTCTGATATATGCTGCTAGTGGTTCCAACGCTAGGTTGAACAAGAACGGCGATAATGGGCAGCCCTGACGCGTACCTCGCGACAGCTGAAATACCCGTGAGATATCCCCATTAATCAGCAACCTAGCCCTAATATTATGAATACACTCATCTTCATAAACACAGGTCCAAAACCCATTGCTAATAATGTATATTCCATGAATCTCCAGTTGACCCTGTCAAATGCTTTTTCAGCATAAAAAAAAACAATAATATTGTCTGAGTCCTTCCCATAATGTACTCCAATTACATCTAACACAGTCCGTATGTTATCATACCCTAAACACCCTGGTACAAAACCCACCTGCGATTCATCAACTAACTCCCCTATACATGACTTCATTCTATTAGCCCAAATTTTTGTAAACATTTTTAAATCCACATTTAGCAGAGAAATTGGTCTATAATTTCCACATAGTTTACTATCCTTATTCGGCTTTGGAATCACAATCAGCAATGCCTCCTTCATCGAATCACACATTTCACCTGACACCATAAATTCAATTCCCGGGGATTTACCATCTTTCATTTGTGAGATTGCCAAGCTTATCTCAGACACATCAATCATAGCCTCCAGCCTATTTCTCTTATCTAAAGGCAGCCCGGAAAGAGTATTTTTTTTAAAAAAATGCTGTTAACTTCTCAGCATTAGGCTGTACATCCTCTCTATACAGATTCTCATAAAAACCCTGGAAGTGTTCACAGATTTCTTCCGTCTTATTTAAGGTAACATCAGTATCTGTCAGAATGGACGAAATAGATGTATCCACCGCTAGTCCTTTGAGCTTGTTAGCCAACAATCTCCCATTCCTATCCCCAAACTCCCAAAACCGCTGTTTCGAATAAAACATGCCTTTATCTGCCAAAATTTGCACATAGTTCTTCATTTCAGATTCCAACTTCCTTGGACATATCCTGTTTGATTCCAAGTCATTATCAGCACAAACCTTTTGCATAGTCTTTACCCCCTCCTCCATCCTCCTAAGTTCTTCCTGGCTTATTTTCCTGGCATGAGCTATTCTGCTAATCAATTCACCCCTAAAAACTGCCTTAAAACAGTCCCAAACAGATTTAACCCCAGCTGAACCTCTAGTATCCCCAAAGAAACATTGAATGAAGTTTTCCAAACCCGATGAAACAATATCGTCCTTAAGCAAAGCAGCCTGCAATCTCCATCTCTTAGACCTCTTACCCATATTGCCAAGTTTCACCTGCATATCAATCAAAGCATGGTTCGAAATCCCCCTTTCTCGAATACTCGAGCACACCACCTGATTAATTAACCCCGTACTCATGAAAATATAATCTATCCTTGAGTAAGAATTATGAACGGGAATAAAATGTATATTCCTTGTTGTTTGGATGAAGTTCCCTCCACACATCCGTTAGCCCATATTTGGATATTAATTCACGCAATTTTGCACTTATCCTTTCCCCAGAGTATCCACAATCAGATCTCCGATCAAGATTACTATTCATTACTACATTCAAGTCCCCACCCAAAATAATCACCCTCCATCTTATCCAGCAACAAATCCAACCTGGTAAGAAAATAAATAGTTGGCGAACATGGAGCATAAACTGTCCCAATTGTCATCAGTTTCCCATCATAAAAAACATCAAGTAGCAAAATCCGGCCCTCATCATCCGTCGGTGTCTTTTTCACTGTCACTAGAAGACCTTTCCTAATCAATACACTCACCTCCCTAGACCTAGAATCATAATAATTAGAAATTATTTGCAAGTATTTTGGACTGACCAAATATCCCCCACTCTGCTCTGTTAAATGAGTTTCCTGAAGCATAACCACATCTGCCCTACTTCTCCAAAACCTTACGCCTCTTAATGGCACCTCCAATCCCCTTAACATTCCACATAGCAAAAGTCAACAAATCCATACTACAGTCCTCAAATCCAATTTATCCTCGCCATGTCCATTATACAGTAACAAGATAATGATGCCAAAAACAGTGGAGAAAACCAGAAAAAGGTACACTAAACTACAACAAAAAAATCACAAAAAACATAAAGACAAAAAACAGACACACAAACACAACTAAGGCATTTCCTAAATTGAAAAGTCCAACTCATACTGGACTTAAAATAAGTAAAATTATATACAAGAACATCTTTCCGAACCATACCCACCAGAGACATATCCTATGCCCAATGATAAAAACAAGGTAAGCAGAGCGTTCTCTAATAAGTAAACTTGTGATGAATAGTTAGATGTCTCCCTAACCCCAAAAAAAAACATTTATGAAAGAAGAGATATATCTTTTCTTTTTTGCTTCATTATGTATATCAGCAAACATCTGATAGAGTAAACATTGCTCCATCTAACCATATTAATCACTAATATGGCTAGCATTGCCAGGGCCATCATCCTTTCCCGCCTGGATTACGGCAATGCGTTGTTTCTTGGGGCCACAAACAAGGGGGATGGAGAGATGCCAGGTAATGGAGAACAAAGCAGTTTGTATCATTAAGGGGATTAAGAAAATAGCCTGTATCTGAAGGAAGGAAAGTGTTACACTGGCTGAGGATAGAGGACAGGATTTTACTTAAATCCTTGACCCTAGTGCACATGTGCCTGTATGGTTCCGCACCAACATATCTTAAACAGTTTTCCAAGATACACTTCGATGTGGTCATTGAGATCCAAAACACAAGGCAGGTTAAAAGTGCCCCCGTTCCGCCCCAGTCGATCCCTCCCCTTGAGGTGTGGCTACTGGCCCTAATTACAACTGGTTCCCGGAACGAGAAACGCTTAGTCGGTATGGCCTATGTGGTGGCCAGGACACTACTGGCGCGGGCATGGGGGGCGCCTGCATCTCCCAAGTTCCACCACTGGCTTAACCTCATGGCGAGTTGCGAACGCAGAGAGACCCAATACCACCTAACTCTTCTGTCAAACTGCAAACTCAGGGACTATTGGGTGGCCTTCCGGTGCTACCAGGCCATGGTAGAGGATCAAGCTAACGGGTCGGATGTGCAGACTCCACGGGGCACGCCCCCCCATGAGGGCCGCTACAGGTGGTTGACTGGGTTGGTGTTATTTGAGATGCAACGGGTGGAACTGAAGTTGAGTTGTGTTGTTGATAAACAATGGAAGTAGGTGGGGGGTGAGGGGGTTTGGGCCTGTGAGCCCCAAGTTGAGTTCTATTGCCATGTTTCATTTGTCAAAAGTTAATAAATACAGTTTAAAAAAAAAGTGCCCCCGTTCCATCGAGCAATGGGCTCGGCCCGAGCGTTCCCAGTGCAGGCAGCACAACACTAGAATAAGCTTACCCCTTTTTCTCTGCCTGGAAAAAAATCTGACTTTCAGGAAGCAGCTAAAAACTCCCTTGTTCAAATGAGTTAATTCTGAGCCCAGCTAATTTCCTCACATTCCTGGTGATACCGTCTGTCTCTTTGTTTACTCTGTATGTTTTGTGTTGATGCGCCCTGATGCCCGAGGGCTTTCAGCGGTTTATAAGCATATAAATCAATGCATACATTCACAATTCTATTCTTAATGTGGCTGAGGCCAATGGTCACTGTCCTCACTAGATGTGACTCAAGGCGATATTCACAGTTCTCTCTAAATGCGACACCAGTCAATATTTGCAGTTCTAGCTCAGTTCGGTACAGGCTGGTATTCCCAGTTCTATCTTGATGTGGCAGAGGCCAGTGGTCAGTCTTCTCTGAATATGAATCGAGGCAGCATTAACAATTCCCTCTGGTTGTGATGCAGGCTAATATACACAACTCTATATCAATGTGGCACAGGCCAATATTCACAGTTCTATATCAATGTAGCAGTCTCTGCATGTTTTTCCAGACAGCATTTACAATTTTCTCCAAGTGCGACGCAAGCTAATATTCACAGGTCCTTCTTAGAGTGGCTCAGGCTAATCTTCACGGTTCCATCTCAATGTGGCTCAGGCCCATATTCACAGTCCTATCTCAATGTGGCACAGGCTAGTATTCATAGTTGGATCTTAATGTGGCAGAGGCTAATGGTCAGTCCCCTCCAAATGTGACTCAAGGCGACATTACCAACTCTCTAAGAGCGCAACACAGGCTAATATTCACAGTTCTATCTGAATGTGGCAATCTCTAGATGTGACTCAAGTTAGTATTAACAATTTCTTTCCGCGTGTGACACAGGCTAGTATTCGCAGTCCTATCTGGATGTGGCACAGGCTAGTATTCACAGTTCTATCTCAATGTGGAATTCTCTAGATGTGACTCAAGGCAACAATAACCTTTCTCTATGAGTGCGAAGCAGGCCTATATTCACAGTTTTATCAGTGTGGCACAGCTCTATCCCTGTTCGAATACAGTTCTATCGAAGTGTTGCAGAGGCCAATAATCACAGTTCTCTCTAGATGCGACTCGGGTACAATATCAAGTCCTTACTAGTTTGGAGAGGAAACAGGTTGGTACTAACAGTCTGCTGTACTGTGTTCTGAGGGTAGGCAGAGTGGCACAGCTTCCGGAGTAGAGTGATAGCACTTCTCCCCACCCAGGCTACACCTACCTTGATGGTTGCTGCTGGTTTATGGTTGGCTGCTGTCTTTGCCTTGGGGCTGCACGGGCAGACTGGGTGCCCTTGGGTAAGCGTTATGAGGATCAGAGTAGGGGGGGGTGGGAGATGGGAGGGACACAGGAAGGGATCAGGAAGTGGGAGGGGGTGAGCACAGGGCCGCGCACAGAGTGCCAACAATTTTTAAATAACAGCAAGGTGCAGATTAGGAAGCTGCGATGTGGGCACTACCTTACACCAGCGTGCACAGGGCCTGGAGCCTGGTTCGCTCAGGTGAATGAAACCAATCAGATGAGGAGGGAGGAGGGACACAAGCTGAGATCAGGAAGCTGGAGGGTGTCTGTGGTGTCTTGGTGTGGAGAATGAGACTGCAAACTGTCAATCCTGTCGAGCAATGATCTGGTAAGGTGTTGAAAGAGTGAAAAGGGAAATTAGTGTCAGGTAGGCACGCAACTAAATCCCCCTCAATGACTTAATCGAAAAAGCACACCTCTCCTCAAAGGGAAAAGTCCAAAAAGCGCTCTCTATCAGGAGTGGGTTGCACCATTCTTCTTTCAAGAACATGAAGAACATGATGAAGAGACGCCGTAGGTCACCTTTCATCTCTTCCTCTGATACTTTTCCTGAGAGGACAATATTCGAAAAGGTCACAACCCCCTCGAAACAAGACCAAGAGTCCTGCTCCTGTCGCGCCGTAGAAGACTGACAAGGAGAGGATTAAGCCAAAATCCCACATGCCTTTGAGCATGGGACACAGGCCAGAAACTCCACAAGAAACTTTGAGGTCTCGACGAGAAATTGTCGAAGACTGCAAGTCTTTGAAACCATTGCCATTTAGCGTCCAAACTATCGATGTCATGTGTGTGGAAGCCATTGGGGTCGAGACCATCGACTCCTTTGCCCTCTAAACCTGCCCTTGTCAGGAGGTTGAAAAAACATTTAAACCTTTTACCTAGGAAGGATTTTGTCAAATCTTTGTGTTTAAATTATGAAGAACATGAAACTTCAGACCCAGCTACCCCTCCTTTTTGGCTTACAGTATGGTATGCCAAACATCCAAGCAGCCCTTATCTTGGACGAGTCGAGGATAAAAGACTTATATGAAACCCTTCAGTCAGCCATTGGGATTGACACTTCACCAGCAGAACAAGCTGATGCCCCATAGAGACAACTTGTGTCTAGGGCAATTGAGTTTCTAGGATGGGGGCAGGCCTGCTCCCTCATTTGAGCAAGATGACCTGACTGATATCCTTAATAAGGGTCCTCGGAAAGATCCGGTGCTTGTTTTTCAAATATCCCTGCAGAAAAAGGGTAAAGGCAAACTGGGAGGCACCTGAGGCAAGGCCAGCGGGGAATAAAAACCTCACCAGGAAGTACCGACCATCCAGTAGCGATCCTGACTATTTGTCTAAACATCCTATGCCAGAAAGCCTGGTAGTTCAGGCTGCAACATCTACCTCCTAAGCAAGCAGCATAACCAACAATTCCCCCAGACGGGGATAAGCGTTTCGACGCTTGGGCAAGGGAAGTGTTTTCTGCTGGAAGCATGGCTCTTAAATCTGCAAATGCCTCTTGTGCCTTAGCTACATTTACGTTCACCCTGTGGGACTGTATAGTCTGAGAATATTCCCTAAGGGGTAGAAAAGGATGGAAAGGAGGCTATGTCTGAGTCCCTTCAGACAGGACTGAACTCTGCTGACAGTATCAGCATAGCCATGGCAGCAAGCACAGTAATAAGCAGGTTCGCGTGGTTGAAGTCTGGATTTGCACCAGATGTGCAGGCCAAGGTCCTCAACATATCCTTTGACGGCACCCAGATGTTTGGCAGTATGGCTGATGAAAGCCTAGAGAAGCTGCAGACCTCAAAGGTGGCAGCCAAATCCCTTGGTGCCGCTATCAGATGGCCCCAACCATCTCACCCCAGCGGATCATCTTGGAGTGGTAGGTCCTTTCATTCTCCAGCATGGGGTCTGGCATGGATTCACAAGCTAATGAATATTCCCCGTCGGTAGGCCAGAAATCCTCGGTAAAAGTAAACCGTTTCACTTTCACTTACAAACTGTCTTTTTTCCTATAAACCAATCGCGGAGCTCTAGGTCATACTGCCGCCAGCCAATGACTGCCCTCTCCCTAGGCCCCTCCTCTGGCAGCCATCTACAGATTTTTACTGCACGTTCAAGTGTTGGGGAGTCCTTGTGTTTTGCTCTGATAGATTTTCTACATTTGTGCTTTTTCGTTGGAAAAGTTCCTATTTTTGTCAATGGAGCCTGTATGCTCTTTCATTTCTTTGACTGGCAAGCGGGGATCTGTTTGTCAGCGTCTTTCATTGCCCCTCAAGGGCGAGAATCGTCGAGAGTTTCATCGAAGATTCCGGAAGGCCATCGGGCCTACACTGCACGTCGGACCATGTCAGAAGCACAGAGGTCCCCTCTTTAAGCTCTGCTCCAGCTGCGGATTGTGTTTGTGGAGGACAAACGCTCCCAGTGCCTCTGTCTCCATCCGGATCACAAAGGAGCTAATTGTGAGATCTGCCTTGGTTTCTCCAAGCGCACTGTCAAGGATCGTCGTGGTAGGTTGGCAGCGTGGCTCAACACCAAGGCCTCTACCTTATGTGGCAAATGGGGGGGGGGGGGGCATGACTCGGCCAGGACCTGCCGATCCGAGGAGTGGGCTTCTAAGTCCTTTGAGGGCACTCCATCTGTGGTGGCTCAAGACAAGGCCAAGTACTGTAAGTCAGTTTCTGTTACGGCCACCGCTCAAGCGGGTCCCGCAAATAGAAGGGCGTGCTCATCTTCATCATCTGCCTCCATCTCAAGTCATCGGTCCAGCTCCTCCTTGAAGAGTAAATTGGCTAACCCGGGGAAACTGCAGAAGAAGCCGGAGAAGACCAAGGCACGGGGTAAGGTGTCCGACCTGCCCTTGAAGGCCAGGTGGTCAAGGCGAAATCATCCTCCACGATCGAGCTAGTGGCGGCCGCCCTATCGAAGGTGAAATGGGCTGACAGCTCGGAATGCAAAAAAGGGGTGGAGGGGAGCCTCTACCCTGCTCCAGGGCACAGATATTTCTTCTTCGGACAAAGAGGTCATGGGCCCAGCAAACCTACACCCCAAACCTTCTCCCCCTGCCCCCTGCAAACACCTCCCAGGGATGTATCGCTGGACATCCTTTCTACTCTCCAGACTCTGGTGTCGGAGATCCAGAAGAGGATGCCAACGGCACCCCGGCCTCCGGCCCCTGTGAGACCGGGCCCTCTGCCGGCGAAGATGAGAAAACGGTACTCTATGCGACCTCAAACACCACACATGTCCTCCCCCCACCCCCTAGGGAAAGGGGGACGGACACGGCACCGACGGATGACGGCGTTTCCCCTCCACTGAGGGCCTTCCCCCTCCCCCCCAGATGAAGTAGGATCATTCCTCGGCATGGTCACCCGTGCGTCTGAGCTCTTCCAGCTGACATCAGAAGAGACCAAGAACAAAAGTTTCCTTTATCAACGCCATGAGGCCAAGAGGAAGATCATTCTGGCGGTGCCTCTCCTGGGCGATGTTTGGGATGCGGGCCTGGCGCTGATGAGAAATCCCGCCTCAGCCCCGTTGAAAAGAGACAGCTGGAAAAGAAGTACTGGGTGCCGGAGTCTGCACTCAAGTGCCTGCGGTCGCAGCCCTCACACGACTCTCTGGTCTTCCATCTCCAGGTGGCTCTCCGGCTATATGCCACACTGTCACCGGTTGGTAAATCGAACGCTGCCCAGCTTTCTGAGAGCCCATTTCACCAGAGCGATCGCTGTGACTATGGCGTTCCTGTCTGGTGTGCCCCTGCTGGACATCTGCAGGGCTGCTACGCACACCTTTGCAAGATTGATATGATATAGCACTTGTAACACGCCTATACACAAGTGTTTCAAGGCGCGACGAGGCGGGGGGATGGGAACAAGGGGAGACGGACAGCGATCCTACTAGGCCAGGTGTCATTCAGATCGTGCAAGTGCAAGGGTAGAGGGGAAGGGAAAAGTGCAGGGGGGAAAGCTAGAGGGGAAAGTGCAGTACAGTGTTATATCATACAGGATAAATTACAAGGACCAGCTGGTGGCAAGTGCGAGGTAAGTGCAGACAAGTGCTGGGAAGGGGGGCTGTAGGGATACAGACAGTCCCGCAGTGCAGGGGTTGCCAGGGAGGCAGTGCAGGGGAGAGTGGCTTGGCCAAGGACCGAGAACGGTGAGTGGCCCAGTTGCAGAATCCGTGCAGTTTCAGTAATTTTAGCAGGGGAGAGAAGGCAGAGGCAAAGAGGAAGGTTTTGAGGTGCTTCCGGAACCGGAGATGGTTCTCCTCAAGTTTCAGGAAGGCAGGAAGGCTGTTCCAGAGGGAGGCCCCTGCAGCGGAGAGAGATCTGCCTCCAACTCGTTGTTTGGAGAAGCGGCTGACCCTGAGGGAGTTGGAGGCGGATGAGCGAAGAGCACTAGAAGGAAGATATTTAGGAAGAGAGTTGAAGGTATTTTGGCCCAAGGCCCCAGACTGCCTTGTGGACAATGCAAAGGGTTTTGAACTTGATCCTCGCAGTCACTGGGAGCCAGTGTAGTGATTTCAGTCCTGGAGAGATACGGTCCCTGGGCTTGAGGCCACAAGGACAAGTCTTGCAGTCCTGTTCTGGATGAGTTGCAAAGGGCGGAGAGTAGAGGCGGGCAGATTTAGGTAGAGATTCTACTGCATAGACGGGGATTCCAGAGAGGAGTCCAGGGTCGGCCAAGCAGTGCTACACAACCTGTTCTGGAGGTATGTTTCTTTTGAGCCTTGCCACCTCCAGGGTTTGCATAATATTGTACTACTATGTATTCTTTATTCATGAGCATGTGAATTCATGCCAGACCCCATGCTGGAAAAGGAACAAGTTACTTACCTGTAACTGTTGTTTTACAGCATTGTTCTGGCATGGATTCACATGCAAACCGACCCTCCCCTGCCCCTCTGTGGCTCTTGGTCATGCTGCCACTTTACGTGCTACCAAATCTGAAGATGGCTATTAGAGGAGGGGCTTATCGCAGTCATTGGCTGGGGGAAGTGTGACCCAGAGTTCAGTGATTGGTTTAGTGGAGAAATACAGTTTGCAAGTGAAACTGTTTTTTTCTTTGTCAAGTATTCCCAGCCTGACTACGGGGAGTATTCATGAGCATGTGAATCCATGCCAGACCCATGCTGGAGAACAATAGTTAAAGGTAACTTACTTGTTCCTTTCTACTCCTCATTTGGAAGAGCAAGAGGACTGGCAAGTCAAAGGGGCCAAAGAAGATTCCCTTGTGGTGGACGAGGGAGAGCTGCAAAGCCCGCCCAGGCAATGCCTACTTTACCCTCCAGCTGCTGCTTCAGCTACCTCAAAACCTCTCTGAGGCCTTAACCCACAAGACCCTAACGGGAGGCAGACTCTCCGCATCTGCAAGAATGGCGAATGGCAGAGTATTACTTCAGATGTGTGGGCGTTGGAAACAGTAGCTCTGGGTTACTGCCTCCCCTTTCTAAAAAGGCCTCGAGACAATCCATCGGGGAGCCACTCATTCAAAGTTCCAGATCCATTCCTTAGGCAGGAAATTTTGAGCCTGCTGGAATAAGGTGCTATAGAACCAGTACCTGTGACGGAGAGTAACAAATTGTGGTGCTCTCCCTATTGCCTAATCCCCAAGAAGGACTGAGGATTGAGACCCATTTTTGACTTTAGATGCTTGAACAAGTTCCTCAGGAAGGACAAGTTGAAGATAGTCACCATTCCTCAGATCATTCAGGCCCTCCAGCTTCAGGATGGAATGGTTTCATTGGACCTTCAGGATGCTTACTTTCATGTGCCTATCCATCACAAGCACAAAGAGCCTGAGGTTCTCATTGTCAGTTTCGAGTTCTGCTGTTCGGGCTGACTTGCGCCATGAGGGCTTTCACCAAACTGATGGCGGTGCTGGCAGTTAGTTTCAGAAGAGGGGGTATTCATGTCTTCCCCTACCTGAACGATATGCTGATCAGGGCACGTTCTCCCAAACAAGCCGTGGAACATCTCGACATCGCCTGCTGTTAGGACTGATTTTCTATACTCTGGCCTGGTGGACAGATGTATAGAAGGCCAACCTGTATTGTGACTGGGACAACTTAGGGGAGCTGTAGCCAAACCAGATCAAGGTAGCAGTGATGAGGGTCTAGGCTAAGTCTGAAGAGGTGGTTAGCTTGTAAAGGCCCCACAATGAGTACACGCAATGGGAATCGCAAATTACGCTTGGACAGTATGTATAAAAATAGTGTTACTTATGGCCAAATATCACTATGAAAAATGACTCCTTACAGGTTGAAGTATCAGAAAGTGAAAGAAGGTGGATTCGATATGTCAGTACTGTGTGCTTGCGACCACTCTAAAATTGAATAACAAAAAGATATGGTGTAGGCCGGCAGTGATCACTCTTTACCCTCCAACTCATCCACCAGGGTTGGACAAATGTAGATTCAAGAGATTATAGGTGTGGGAAGGTGACTCGCGCTCAAGTAGAATTAGACAATAGTTTGTTATACATCTGAAATACAGTATGTCAAAATGAATGAATTTAGAATAATATGATGTTTATTCCAAATTGTGAACAGCCGATGTGTGTTTCGACCCACTGGGCGTTTTCAGGGCCTAACTCTTGATTCAAAGTACGGATCTCTGTGAGGATAAACTAGTCCTTTAAATGAGTGCTGTCCTCATCTGAGCTTCCACTTCCACAAGGGGCGGGGGTTTGGGGGTGGGTGGTTAAGCAGAAGTGGAAGCTCCGACCGAGGACAGCCCTCGTCCAGGGATTTTGACCCGCTCCAACACAAAAAAACTCATGGGCAAGTGATTAACCCTGATTTAGTGATCAACCTCTTTAACAGAGAATTGTCACAGTATGACATTTCTGTTTTGAATTAAGGGCTTTCTTTTGCTCCAAGTGCTGTAACTGATTTTGTTCATTTTCAAATTGATTTGTATACATTTTTGAATCGCGGGGATTGGGTCCCATTTATTGTTTCTTTTCCTATTACGGGAATTACTGTATTTGGCAACTACCCAAGTCTACTCCCATTTGAAGGGCTATGATTGTGTGAAACCACTTGATGTGTTCAATGAAGGTTTTCTGATTACTGTGACCAGGCGTAATTTCACAGAGGTCTCAGATTCAACCTATCTCAGATTCAACCTATCCTCTGTTTATCATTCTCTGGATTCTACTAGATTATTAGTAACAAAGACTCCACCTTAAAAGGACTAGTTTGTCCTCACAGAGATCCGTACTTCAAATCAAGAGTTAGGCCTTGAAAACGACCCGTGGGTCGAAACATGTGTTGGCTGTTCACAATTTGGAATAAACAGCATATTCTAAATTCATTTGTTTTGTCATACTGCATTTCAGATGTATAACAACTATTGTATAATTCTACTGAGCACGAGTCACCTTCCCACACCTATAATCTCTTGAAGTATCACACTACACTGAATAGATTACATAACACTGGTTTAGGGGCATAACACAAATCAAACCACTGAACAAAAAAATAAAGATTAGATTATGTACCAGAGGTCCACAGAGATTTAACCCGAACTAAATTGTCTTTGGCCTTATGCCTGAAATTCAGGAAACTTCTGACAAAGTTTGTGAAGCTGGAAAAAATTAAGGTAGGGACTCTGGTGTCCAGTGAACAGATCCAAGGGTTAGTGGACAATATATCCTAACTAATAAAAGTGTCCCCAACTTCCGGAATGCTTGCACCAGCAAGCTATGGTAAAACCAAAGTATAGTAAATGTTTTATAAAAGTTAGGAACACTTTTAAAGGTGGTTTATGGACAAGTAGAAACCACGGTAACTTAACCCCGTACTCCGATTCTACCCAAGAATTGTCAGGTCAATGGAAGGTTGTCTGAGGTTGCTTTTCCCACTGTCGGCCTCAGTCCTTGATTCGTAGGGGTTGCAGGTTTCAGCTGATCTCTGGTCTGTGTCTTTCACTGGTGCAGGGACTCTCGGATGAAGAATGCAGAAAAACATAATGCAGGACCCCTCTCGGGACTGGACTTGACGAAGGTAAGCTGTTTCGGGCAGTGGTAACCGCAGCACGGCGATGCAATGGGCCTCACTTGTCGTGGTCAGACTTTCCCTCCTATCTACGGTCCCCTTGACGCTAGGACTCTGAGGTAAGTCAAGCAGAGGATCCCCCAAGTTCCAGGCCTACGCTCGGAATGGCGACATCTGCAGCATGGTAGGCCAAAATCTGAGCTTGTCAGCCACAGGGCGGTCCTGTGACACTTCTGAAGGCTCTTCTTTGCAGGGTACTGAGCAGAAGTTTGGAATGGATGGTCCCTCCACTCCAAGGGTCGCAGCTCCATCGCAGGAGTGCTGAAGATAAGCAGCAGAAGTTTGTTGCCAGGCCTCCTTCAGACGGGTCTCTGGTATCTTCACAGGTCTCGCAGCTGGACAGGGGATTTGCCTCCTTCAGGCTACTCCAGGATCTCTGAAGAACGGGTGCAGGGATCCTCTTATGTCCCACTAGCCAATAGCAGGACTAGCCACACACACACCCCCACCCCAGCAGTGGTCCAATTGGGACCACTGGCGGGAACACTCATGCATACCACTGAAACAAGTTTGTGGATTGGGACCGAACAGTCCCCGCCCACATTCTGCCAGCAAACACAAACAGCCTTCCAGTAGCCTGCTAAAAGCCTCTGCTTTCCCGGGCACTCTAAGTCCATATAAGGATATTCCTAGCCTCACACGCCAGGAAGAAGGATAAAGAACAAGTTGGCCAAAGGACAAGTGAAAAACCAAATGGCACAGCCATGTTTGGACAGTAGCCACAGTTGGTAGCCAAACGCGGTAAAGCTAAAACGAAAAGCACAACAAAAAAAATTGTAAAAAGTCACTGTGCCACAAGCTTGTCCTTTTAGAAAACCTAAAGTAACCAAAAATCCTTTGTTAGTCTAGGGCAAAACAAAAGGTCTATCCCATTGTACTGCATTGTAAAATGATAAAACGTTACCACAAGTGATAACAACTTACTAATACTAATGCAAACCATGTTCCCAGTACTGACAGCCTGCAGTACATGTCAGTTTCCCCATAACAGATGAGCAAAAGACAGTGTGGTGATGCTTAAGGCTTCACTGCATTGTAAAAAGTACAGGTCAGGAGAAAAAAAAATTAAAAGCAAAAAGTTTGGGGGTCCATAAAAATGGAAGGAAAGGTGCAGTAAAGGGAAATCTTTCCTAACACATGCCACTCTCCCCAGACTGGGATTCTCCCTTAATTCTAAGTCCCACTTGATACCATCTAAAAGACTTGAGTACATTGGAGCGGTCTTGGATGCATCCTGGGGAAAAGCCTGACCACTCGAGATGAGGGATCAGCACATTCTGCAGATGGTCACCAAATTCCAGAGTGCCCAGTGTCTTCTGGTGTTTGACTTTTTAAGGTTGCTCGGCCCCATGGCATCCTGCATTTTCCTGGTGCCACAGGCTCGCCTGAGAATGAGATCCCTCCAATGGGCTCTCGGAACTCTGTGGTCTCAGTTCTCAGGGAAGATGTCAGACTTTCAGGTTCCGAGCAGAGTTGCACAGGATCATCTGTGGTGTGCCTGTGAGGACAACCTACTGAAAGGAGAACCTTTTTGGTCAGCATGGCTGGAGAGAACAGTAGTAACGGACGCCTCACCTGCTGGGCAGGGAGTGCACAGAAAAGATCTGAGAATCAGGGGTTGTTTGTTTCTCATCAGAGTCCAAACTACACATCAGCCTTTTGGAGCTGAGGGCGATCAGACTAGTGCTAAAGGCCTTTCTGCCCTCTGTATGAGTAAAGAATGTCCTGATAATGACAGACAACACTGGCTATGTACTACCTCAACAAAAGTAGAGGCGTAGGTTCACTACCAATGTACAGAGAGGCGATACAGCTCTGGTTCTGGGCAATTCAAGAAGGAATCTCCCTATCGGTCATGATCACTGACCCAAGAACAGTCACCACACCATCAAGTGATGGGAGTAATGGGTCACAGGACACACACACTCAGGGGACTCAGCTGGACTAAGTTCTGGCGCCAGGCTCATGTAAGAATGTAAGCAGGAACACTTTATTATTGTGCAAGAGCGCTTCATTCACAAGAACTTTTCCACATGCTTTTATCTCGGGAACGATTCCACAAGCATACCGTTGGGTGTTGCCTCCAGGCCCATACTACACGTGCAGACTTTAGGAACTGCAGGGTGTGACAGGCAGGCCAGGACCAGTGGGTGTGGCCCCAGGATCTCAGCTATATAAGCTGTGCTAGCCCCAATGCCCGCGCCTCGCGTTACTTTGCATTCACATGCAACGTGACGCTCACTGCCGCTTGGACCAGCTTACTTACCATTTGGATCCCATTGTTTATCCTGCAAACTCACCTTCCAGAAACCAGCGTTCAACAGCGCATCTGCAGACTCCTCCTCTGGAACCCATCGATCTTGATCCTGACGCCACGCTCCTCATACACGAAGTCGATTCCTGCAAAGAAGATGAAAGACAAGGTTAGACACGCCATCACCCATCAGTCTAGGGTGGCGCTACATTCAAACACGCATGCATCCCTAAAAGACCACTTACCTGTTACCGGACCATTGTGGGTTCATTCCTCGTTCACGCCGGCTGCCATCTCAAGCTCCGGAACTGCTGCAGGGTCTGCAATACCACCTACACTGGGGGAGAGAGAGCAAAAGAACGACATTAAAAAAGGAGCGAACAACAATACAGGAACCAACAAACTATACAAATACAACAAAAGCAGACTGAAAGCAAACGGGCGAGGAAAGACATAGACACACTGAAAAACTCACCTGGAGAGAAGTGGATTAGTCGCAGCTGGACTTGGCTACCATGTACAGGTACCAGTGAAGGAACTCTGTCCCATTCAGACAAGCGCCCCTGCCAGGGGTAGCAGGACGGAGTGCTCATCATCAGGTGAGCTTTCTAAGGACAACGTGACCTGCGGGAATCGCGTCCTGGGAGGAAGGTTCTGGAAGGGGATCTGGATCACAGACTGGCATACTCTCGGCCCTTTATATCTCACAGGAGCAGACCTGAGAAGCGTTACCTATTGCTGCAGTTCACTGCTTAAGTGCAGGGGGGAGAAGCCAGACGAGGGCGGCCTACTTCCCGGGAGGACTGCAACCGTGCTCCAATGCCCCCACAGAGACCAGGTGAGCGTAACAGAACGGAAAGCCTCTATGAATCTCTGCCTGGGCGTTATGGAGACTTTTGAGACGGACCAGTTGGCCCAGTTACTGGGAAGGTTACAGAAGTTCATGCCTCAAGACAGGAAACCAATGCCCTAAGGAGGGATCTCATTGTGAATCGTGAGTGTCCTGATGAACTAGCCAGACAGTTTCTCCAGGCACAGGCTGGCCAGGTCCCATTACCAGGGTTGGCCCCTTCTGCTACACCTTCAGTCAACTCCAGTACAGGTGGTTCTTCCAGGTGCAGTTGCCCTGGCCCCGCCCAAACATTTCACTGGCGACCCAAATCAGTACGCCCACTTTATGAACCAATGTCTCTTACATTTCCTGTGCAGACCTGGGGCGTTCCCCCAATGAACAATCTAGAGTGGCATTTGTACTTTCATATTTGGGAGGGAGTGCGGCGGACGGGAGTAGTTTCTTACCTGTAACTACATTTCTCCAGCGTTGATATCTTTCATGGATTCACATGCTTAGAATATTCCCCGTCGTCAGGCTGGGAACCCTCAGGTATATTTATAAAGACCTTTCCTATAGGAGGAAAAATGTCGACAGTTCTGTGTCCTATCTACGTCGTTATCGGGCTGCATACGCTTGACCCAATAGGACGTAGGGATATAAATAGCCCCGCCCCCGCGGCTACCTTCAGATTTTAACCCCCAAAGTAGAGCGAACATATAGAGTTTGCATTCAGGGGAGGCCGGTGGGCGCATGTGAATCCATGAAAGATACCAACACTGGAGAAATGGAGTTACAGGTAAGAAACTACTCCCTTCTCCAGCATTGTATCTTTCATGGATTCACATGCTTAGAATAGGTTATATAGCAGTACCCCTAACATGGAGGTGTGCAATGCAAACTAAACTATCCAAGCCACATATGCAGATTGGTATGCGAAAAACCCCCCATTAAGGTACATTGGCAATAACTAAACATATGGCATAATGACCTACTCCTATATGGGGCTTACCTTACTGAAAAAGATGCCGAAGGACCGCTCGCCCCATCTGCATATCTGCTGCATGTTGTTTCTCTAGGCAATAATGCCGAGTAAATGTGTGCGGCACCGACCATGATGCTGCTTGACAGATGTCCACCAATGGAATTCCAGACCATAACGCCGCCGATGACGAGGTGGATCTTGTTGCATGAGCTTTTGGGCATCTGTCCAGTGGTTTTCCTGCTTTAGAGTGACAAAAAGGAATAATCGACGACACCCAGCGGGCCAGTCCTTGCTTAGAGATCTGGTTCCCCTTCACCGAAGGTCCATAAGCTACAACAGTTGTCTTGAATGTCTAAAACCTTGAGTACGACTGAGATAGAACTTCAAAGCTCTTTTTACATCCAACGTGTGGAGAGTTTCTCCAGCATGGGGTCTGGCATGGATTCACATGCTCATGAATATTCCCCGTCGTCAGGCTGGGAATCCTAGATCCATGCCAGACCCATGCTGGAGAACAACAGTTACAGGTAAGTAACGTGTTCCTTTCTCCGCCGCAGAAGAAACCGTTGCAAAGTATGTTGGAAGAACAATAGACTAATGTTTGTGGAATGTCGTCGGCACTTTATTGGTTGCTAACACTACCTTGTCTTTGAAAAACCGCAGGTATGGAGGATCAATGACCGATGTCTGTAATTCCGAAAGCCTCCTTGCCGACGTAATGGCTACTAAAAAGGCCATTTTACATGACAAAAACTTCAACGATGACATCGGTTCGAGCGGAGCTCTCATGAGTGCTGATAGTACTAGATTCAAACTCCTGTTTGGTGGAAATTTCTTAGCTGGTGGGAAAGTTCGAAAAAGGCCTTTCAGAAAATGCTTCACCAGTCGATCGCTGTTGAATGTCTTTTTCGAGTAAATCTCGAGATGGCCGCTAAATTAACTTTTATAGAGGAAAAAGCCAATCCTTGCTCTGCCAAGTGTAATAAATATGGCAGAATTTGCTGTGCTTCAACGTTCAGGGGATCTATCCCCGGATGATCCTTGCACCATATACAGAATATTTTCCATTTACCTGCATACGAAGCGTTCATGGATGGAGCTCGTGCTGCCTGTAAAATTTGTCGACACTCAGGAAATGTTCAAATCCCCGCACTCGGAGAAGTCAGGAGCCAGGCCGTCAGGTTGAGGGAGTCTGGATTGTGATGCCAAACCGCTCCATTGTCTTGAGATAGAAGGTTCGGAATCTTCTGGAACTTCACTGGCTCCGCTATCGACAGTTGCAGTAGATCTGAGAACCACAACTTCTCGCCCAATAAGGAGCCACCACAATCACCCGGCACGGGTACCTGTGAATCCACTGGAGTGTCTGTCGGATGAGTGGAAACGGAGGAAACGCGTAAGCAAACTTGTTCGTCCACGGGAAGGAGAACGCCTCCCCCATCGATTTGTGCTGTGGCCACCTGCTTGCAAACCGTGCACACTTGTTCTCTCGGGTCGCAAACCGATCCAAGGGTGGATGACCCCATTTTCTGAAGACTTTCGCTAGCTGACCATCGTCCAGCTCCCACTCGTGCAGTTGGTTCAGTTCCCTGCTGAGTGAGTCTGCCTGTATATTCTTTACCCCTGGAAGATGGTAAGCCATTATGGTGATATTCTGTTCGAGGGCCCAATGCCATATTTGAGCTTCGCTCGAGAGCGTTCTGGACCGTGTGCCCCCTTGCTTCCTGAGATAGAACATCGTTGTTGTATTGCCCGTTAGTAGTCTGACAACCGACACGCGTATGCGTGGCAGAAAAGACTTCACAGCGCCCAACGTACCGCTCTTGACTCTAACACGTTTAAGTGAAGACTAGACTCCGCTGGGGACCATCGACCTTGAACTTGCCGGGAACCTAGATGAGCTCTCCATCCCTTCAGCGATGCATCCGTCACTACCGTTGCTTGGAAATCCGGCTCTTGCAGGGGCATACCCTTTGTCAGGTTTTTGGGTAGATGCCACCACTGAAGTGCCTGCCACAGATTGTGGTTGATGCTCAGCTTGTCCGACCAAAGGCCCTGATTCTGGGACCACCGGTCTGCCAGAAACTCTTGTATCGGCCTCGTGAAGAGACAGCAATTGTTCACCAATGGAATACAAGATGCTAAGGCTCCTAGCAGCGACATGTCTTTTCTGACTGACACTCTGGTGCCCACTCTCCATTCCTTTGCCATTTGAGTCAGTTTCTGAATTCTTTCCACTGAGGGCCTCACTAACCCTGATTGGGTTTGGAACTTCGTGCCCAGAAATACTAAGTTCCTTGAGGGCGAAAGTGAGGATTTCTTGAAGTTTATCGCAAACCCCAAGCGTTTCAGAAGTTGCATGGTGGCCTTTAGGCTTGCTTGAGTTCTGCTCGGAAACGAGCCTCTTATCAGCCAATCGTCCAGATACGGGTAAACATGATGACCTCTTCTTCGCAGCCACGCTACCACTGGAGCCAAACACTTTGTGAACGTCCTGGGAGACGACTTTAGTCCGAAAGGGAGTACTTTGAACTGGTAATGGTTTCGACCGACTACGAACCTTAGAAATGTTCTGTGTCGTCGACGCACTGGTATATGAAAATATGCATCCTGTAGATCTAACAACGCCAGCAAATCACCCGGCTGTACTGACCGGATGACCTCCTGAAGTGTAAGCATCTTGAACTTTAAACTTTTTAGGGTCTTGTTGAGGGTCCGTAGGTCCAGAATAGGATGCCATTTGCCGTTTGGTTTTTTGACCACAAAGTAACTTGAGTAAACTCCCTGACCCCTCTTGGCCAATGGAACAAATTTTATAGCCCCTTTCTGCAGCATAAGCTCCACTTCTTGGTCTAATACCCAGCGACCTGTTATACTTTTCCATTCGTCGACGCAACTGGCCACCCTTCCTCCCAGGACGTCCTGTAACCTGTCATTGTTGTGACTTTGACTGCCTGTCCTTTGTTGACGATGAATATCCTCTTCTTCTCGAAGCCTGTTAGTTTCAGCCTCTTCGCGTTGCCTGGACCATCCGTCTATAACCTTGGGAGGCGTATGATGGCCTGCTGAAGTTTCGGTCTCTCGATGCAGTAAAACGGGAATTTCCTGATGCCCCGCGGAAGGGACGAAAAGATCGAAAGGCTCTTCCACTTTGTAGGGCTCCTAGCGACCTGACCGTATCCTCTTTCATACCTTTCAATGCCTCGTGGACTTTCTCTCCGAACAGTTGCCCTTTATCGCTGGTTCTGAAAATGGATGGCGCATAATCCTCAAACCTTCCTGCAGACGTGGTCTAGAATGGGAACTGAGAAGACTGACTTCCTTCTTTTCCCCATATGGTCGAACAATAAGCACTCCTTCTTTTCTTCCTCTGGGCTCAGACCAAATTCAATACAGGCTTTGCCCATCCTTGCATAAAAAGCACCGATGTCGTCTGGTGGTGATGGTTGAGCCGGGCTCCTAGGTGCTTCCATCTCCGCTTCCGACTCCCATGTAGGATCCCTCGAAGGTGATGAGGATACCTCTGAAAAAGAGTCTCTAGGTTCCGACTCTGAATCTTGTAACTACCCTTCCTCCGGGCATGAGCGAGGTGGTTCTTCGCTCACTGGTCGGGAGGCTGTATTTTCCGTAACTCGTGTCAAAGGACCCGGTTCGTCGTCGGCAGCTCTCGTCGATATCCCCAAAGGTGCGTCTGAGGGGTAACTTCTCACCCACCGCTTCAGGAGAGACTGTAGAGTGGACAGCACTTGCGAGGATAATATAGATTGAGGATTTAATAACGACGAAGCAGGGACATTTTGCCCCCTCGCACTCGTCGACAATGCCACTCCCTGCAGCCCCAGATCTGCTGGACCAGCGATCTGTTCTCGATCCTCCTCCATGGATGATACTGAGAAGGCCGCCTCTGGCTGTAGTAAGGTCTCCGGTAGAACTGCATCATACACCTCCGGCTGCCACGCCCTTGGAGGCCCTACCGTCGACAATGTCAACGTCTCTCGTCGCCATCGTATTCACCGAGGCAACTACAGGCATTGCCTGTGTCGACCGTAACACTCTCGTCAGCGACGGAGTCTCTGTAGACAATGGTATAGGCTGTGACGCAGACTCCTTTGGTGATCCCGCCTTTTTTGAGCCAGATTTATGCCTCATCGATTCTCTACTCGAGGATGACCTGTGATGGTCGTCTGAGGAGGTCTTCGAAGGGTCCTTGCCTTTTTTCGATGAAGATGAAGAAGACTTTCCTTGATGGCGATCTTGTCCATGTTTCGACGAGGATTCTTTTGCCTGATGTTTTTCTGAAGGGCGTTTCTCCATCGAACGCAGCTTCTTCGGAGGAGGCTCCACCGACACCGAGTGGCGATGGGATTCCGCCTTGGATGACTGCCCTTACCTCTGATGAAGGATGGGTTCCTTCATTTAGCCACGTCATCAGGCGTCTATTCCTATCCTGTAGCGTCTTTTGTGAGAAGCCTTTGCAGATCTCACAACTGTCGACCGAGTGGTGAGGGTGCAGACAGTAAAAACAATCCATGTGTCCATCTCCTTCATAAACCTTTCAGTCCACAGGTGGCACACGGACGGAATAACGCCTTTCTGGACATTTTCAACGGACCAGAGTAGAACTCAACCTTGCACCGAAGTAGAAACAAACACGAGGTGCTCCCGCTACTTTGAAGATGGTTGAAATCGGAAGGGAGCCGCGGGGGCGGGGCTAGTTATATCCCTATGTCGTATTGGGTCAAGCGTACGCAGCCCGATAATGACGTAGATGGGACACAGAAGTGTCAAAAATTTTTCCTGTGGGAAAGGTCTTTATAATATCAGCCTGACGACGGGGAATATTCTAAGCATGTGAATCCGTGAAAGATCCAATGCTGGAGAATGGTCAATGCCCTTGGTTAACCAAGATGATCCTTTGCTTTGGGACTTTGGGGGTTTTCAGCAGGAAATGGAGAAACTATTTGCATGGCATACTCGAGGACAAGCTCTGGACAACAAACTGTTTAACTCCGGCAAGGTAATCAAGACTTGCTAACCTACATCGCCTGCTTCAATCGTCTTATAGCCCAGACAAACTGGCCAGAGGAGAAGAGAACTACGCTCTTTTACTGAGGGTTGCTGGGAGAACTCAAGGATGTTTTAGCCCAAGTAGTAAATCCCCCAGAAGGATATGCAAAATACATCGACCTGGCAGTGCAGCTCGATCACAGGATGCAGAATCGGAAAATGGATCGAGCAAAAGCAGAAGGACAGTCGTTCTACGTACGACCCCGTGAGAATCAAATTAAGTTACACGATCAGTCTGAACCAATGCAAATCGGAGGCTTGCGGAGTCTGCTCACCAAGGCAGAAAGGGAGAAAAGGAGACAGCAACAACTTTGTTTATACTGTGGTAAGGCAGGTCACTTTCTCCGAGAATGCTCGGTGAAACCACTCGGAGAAAACAGTTGGAGCAACTGACCAAAGTGAAGTAGAAGAACAGAACTCTGGGAAATTCCAACGCCCGCCAAACGTAGGGGTCCACTTGTCGAGCGGTGAAAGGGAACTATACAGACCTCACACCTAGTCATCCCTGTGTTCTTGGTAAACCACAAACAGCCGTCAAAAATCCATGCCTTGGAGGCATACATTGACCATGGAGCTGTGGGGAATTACATTGACCAAGATCTGGCTACTCGGATAAGCAAATATCGGAAAAAGTTACAGCAGTGGATGGATCCCAGCTATCATCCGGCACAGTGACGCACTACACCGAGAAAGGTACGCTTCTGTATCAGGACGGTCACTGAGAGGACATCGCCTTCAATCTCATTGGGGCTCCTCAGTTCCAGATGATATTGGGAATGCCTTGGCTGGAGACCCATAACCCTAAGATTGACGGGCGCGAAAGGGTTATGACCTTTTCACGAGACTGTGTCGACACCTATTAGAACAAAGGATCCCCGTTAAAAGGTATCACTGACGCAGGATCGAAGAAAACAACCATATTGGGCCTCACAAGTTCGTTACCACCTGAATACCTGGATTACCAAGATGTTTTTCAGAAGGAACAAGCAAACACCCTACCTCCGCACAGACCGTACGACTGCCAAATTGATCTTGTGCTCGGAGCCCAAGTTCCCTGTAGCTGGAATCACGCCTTAACAGAACATGAAAACCAACATCTAAAGTACCTTGATCAGTATCTGGCAAACGGCTTCCTCCGTCCGTCCAAGTCCCCTGCATCCTCGCCCCTCTTTTTTTGTGCCCAAAAAGGAGGGAGACTTGAGAACTTGTATTGACTACACAGCACTTAACTGTATCACAGTAAAAAAACGGTACCCGTTGCCACTTAGCCCCGAACTCTTGGATCAAGTCAAAAACGCTCAGATGTATACAAAACTAGAGTTACGAGGGGCCTATCATCTGGTAAGAGTCAAAAGTGGGGATGAGTCAAAGACGGCTTTTCGCACAAAATACAGCCTTTATGAGTACCAGGTCATGCCCTTTGGGCTATGTAATTCCCCTGCGGCATTCCAATTCTTCATGAACGACGTGCTCCACAAACTATTGGACGTCTGCGCACTTGTCTATATATCGATGACATTCTCGTCTACACAACCACCAAGGAGGACCACGTCAATCGTGTTCGGGCAGTGTTAGAGAAACTTCGGCAACATCAGTTATATGCCAAAGTGGATAAATGCATCTTTCATGGGACAGAAGTAGAATTCCTCAAGTTTGTTCTCACACCACGGGGCGTACGCATGGACACGCGCAAGGTAGACGCTATCCACCACTGGCCCTCGCCAACATCCACAAAAGGAGTACAGAGTGCTCGGGTTCGCCAACTTTTATCGTTGATTTATTCCCGGGTTCTCTCAGATCGTCCACCCAATCACCTCTTTGCTGTGGAAAAATAAACAATTTCATTGGTCTGCAGAGGAGGCTTTCCAGAAACTAAAACAAGCATTCACAACCGCACCAGTTTTACGACATCCCTGAACAGAAATCCCATATGTGGTCGAGATTGATGCTTCCAACATAGCAATTGGAACAGTCCTGTCACAACGAGACCCCGAAACAGGACAGTTGCATCCTGTGGCGTTTTGGTCTTGTAAATGCTCTGCCCCCAAATTGAACTATGCCATCACTGATAAATAATTGCTATCAATTAAGGCAGAATTAAAAGCATGGAGACATTATCTTCTCAGAGCTAGACATACAGTTACCGTCATCGATCATCGCAATCTGAAATACTTAAAGACCGCTAAAAGCGCAATCATCACGCCAACTCTGGTGGGCCCTCTTCTTCGCAGAGTACGACTTTGTTATTACCTACAGAGCCGAAGTACGCAACGGAAAAGCAGACGACCTGTGTAACGCTCACCTGTTCTTTCCCACGGGGGCGTCTCCAGACACACTCCTGAGGACTCTTCCGTATTCCTCTCTCATCCGGAACCTCTGGATAAGCGGATTCGGCTCTGTTTGATATTTACGATGCGCTCTCCGTCCTGCCACTCGGGGCAGGGGTGCGTCGATTTGGGCCCGTACCGCCGAGTTACTTCACTGGCGAGGGCCGGAGTTCAGACCGGCTGCAACTCGTTCTCCAGGTAAGTCTTAATGTAAAGCCTTTATTGATGAGAGGACGTCTTTGGCATGAGTTAACTCTTGTTTTAGTCGCAGGTGGTGGAGGTTGCAAAGAAAGCTGAAGACTGAGCAGGTAAGCGGAGTCACCTTGCGGCGCTGGAAGCGTCCTAGCAAATGACTAAACTGCCAACTTGTCTTGCAGACCTTGGCGACTAGAGGTGATGGACTTGCCTTGGTTGCTCCGAGATCGGAAAATGCTGCAGAACTGGTGAGTATGGCGACGGACCTGCCTTGGCTGCTCCGAGGTCGGAGGATGCTGCAGAACTGGTGAGTATGGCAACGGACTTGCCTTGGTGCTCTGAGGTCGGGGAATGCTGCAGAACTGGTGAGTATGGCGATGAACTTGCCTTGGTGCTCCGAGGTTGGAGAATGCTGCAGAACTGGTGAGTATGGCGATGAGCTTGCCTTGGTGCTCCGCTCAGAGGATGCTGCAGAACTGGCGAGTATAGCAATGAACTTGCCTTGGTGCTCCGAGGTTGGAGGATGCTGCAGAACTGGTGAGTATGGCGATGGCCAGGCCTGGATAGGCTCCGAAGACGATGGATAAGCTGAGCAGGTAAGGATACTGAGCAGGATGAGCGTCACGCTGCAAGGCAGAATAACGGAAGCGCATGTTCTTGATCGGGCGTGGTTTAAATAGCTAGGTAGTGTCCCAAGTGCCCTTGGGGCGGCCCCACCCTGAAAGCTAGACCGCAGCATACAGTTCTCTAGTATTCCACATGGGGGCAGCCATGCTTACCCATCGGCCATAGGAAGCCCGTCCCAGTGAGCGTCTCCAATGCCAACAGCGCCAAGACTGGCTCGAGGGCATCCAAGGAAGTCCCAATAGGGTTCGCCAGGGCCTGTGCCCCTTTGAGGGGGACAAGGTCTTGACACCCTGTCACGCATGAGCGAGGAAGAAGGTGCATTCACTACACCAGACCCCATGGCCATCCTTTCCGAAGGACGGATCCTAAGCATGATTGGTGCAACCACCTCTTTCGACGACTTAAAATCTGGTCTGCAACATCTGATGAATCAAGCAGCACAACAGGACTGGCTATCAAAACGAGACCGGTATACTATCATGAACAATCTAGCATACTTTCAAGATCGGTTGTATATCCAAAACTACAGAATCAGATCATAGCAAACTATCACAATTATTTAGTAGAAGGGCATCCGGGAATAGCAAAAACCCTAGCTAAAACAAATAAAAACTACTGGTGGCCAACTTGGCGAAAGGACATTATCCAGTTCTTCGCAACCTGTGGTGTCTGCGCACAACACAAGTCCCAAAAACAAAGTCCTGCAGGTCTTCTATGCCCTTTAGTAGTACCCCCAGCGCCATGGCATATGTTGTCAATGGATTTTATTACAGATCTTCCTCCCTGCAACGGATAAAACACCATCTTAGTCATCGTAGATCTGTTCTCTAAAATGGCCCACTTAATTCCTCTGAAGGGTCTTCCTACCGCATCTGTTCTGGCTACCGTGTTTCTAGGGCAAATTGTTCGGCTAAAGGTTTTCCATCCATATTAATATCGGACCGAGGGACTCAGTTTGTCTCCGCATTCTGGAAAAGAAAATTGGCAAAATCGCCAAGATCGACCTTCGGTTGTCTACAAGCCGCCACCTTCAAACAGACGGCCAGACCGAACGGACCAACCAGACCATAGAGCAATAAATAAGGTGTATGTATGCTGCAACAAACCGAGAATGCCTGGAAGGATATACTATGGTTAGAGGAATATGCATACAACAACTCCATCCACACCAGTACTGGGCCAAGTCCATTTTACACAGTGCACGGATGACATCCACGGACATCTCTTTTTGATCCACCCGAGTCATTGGAAATGCCAGCTGTAACAACCCTACACAAGACCATCACCCAGGTTCTTAAGGAAGCAGCAGATCACCTATCCACACCCAAAGAGAGACAAAAGCAATTTGCGGATCGACACAGAAAGGAATCTCCAAACCATCAAGTCGGAGACAAAGTTTGGTTAGTATCCAAAAACATTCCTCTCAAAGGACCACGGGCCTTCCGGCCCAGATACTTGGGACCCTACACCATCAAGGCTGTGATCAATCCTGCTGCCATGAAGTTAGAATTACCATCCCACATGCGGATCCACCCTGTTTTTCATGTCTCCCTCTTCAAACCAATGAAACCAGATACACGGATCGACACTCCACCGGATCCCGAGATAGTAGAGGGAGAACCAGAATACGAAGTCAAAAGTATCCTAGACTCTAAGGTAGTCCGGTCCAAATTACACTCTCTTATAGATTGGAAAGGCTATGGACCTCAAGACCGGACAGCATGTCCACGCCCCACGATTGATCAGGCAGTTCCATTGCAACCCCACCAGACCAGGAGAGGAATCGCCCTTGAGGGGGAGTGCTGTCATGATCACTGACCCAAGAACACAGTCATCACACCATCAAGTGATGGGGGTAATGGGTCACAGGATGCAGACACACGGGGACCCAGCTGGACTAAGAGGCTCATGTAAGAATGTAAGCAGGAACACTTTATTATTGTGCAAGAGCGCTTTATTCACAAGAACTTTTCACATGCTTTTATTTCGGGAACAGTTCCACAAGCATATCATTGGGTGTGGCTCTCCAGGCCCAGACTACACGTGCAGACTCTAGGAACTGCAGGGAGTGGCAGGCAGGCCAGGACCAGTGGGTGTGGCCCCAGGAGCTCGGCTATATAAACTGTGCTAGCCCAATGCCAGTGCTTCGCGTTACTTTGCATTCACATGCAACGTGAAGCTCACTGCCGCTTGGACCAGCTTACTTGCCATTTGGATACCAGTGTTTTTCCTGCACATTCACCTTCCGGAATCCAGCGTTCATCAGCACATCTGCAGACTCATCCTCTGGAACCCAGCGATCTTGATCCTGTCTCCGCGATCCTCGTCCACGGAGTCGATTCCTGCAAAGACGAAAGAAAAGGTTAGACAAGCCATCACCCATCAATCTAGGGTCACGCCGCATTCAAACATGCACGCATCCCTAAAAGACAACTTACCTGTTACCGGACCATTGTGGGTTCATTCCTCGTTCATGCCGGATGCCATCTCAAGCTCCGCATCTGCTGCAGGGTCCACAATACCACCTACACGGAGAGAGCGAGAGGGAGCAAAAGAACGACATTAAAGAAGGAGCAAACCATACAGGAACAAACTATATACAAATGCAACGAAAGCAAACAGGCGAGGAAAGACAAAGACGCACTGAAAAACTCACCTGGAGAGAAGTGGATTAGTCGTAGCTGGACTGGGCTACCACATTCAGGGACCAGTCAAGGAACTTGGTCCCAGTCAGACAAGCGCCCCTGCTAGGAGTAGCAGGACGTAGTGTTCACCAATAATAATCAGGTGAGCTTTCTAAGGGCAACGCAACCTGCGGGAATCATGTCATGGGCGGAAGGGTCTGGAAGGGGATCTGGATCACAGACTGGTATACTCGCGTTCCTTTATATCTCACAGGAGCAGTCCTGAGCAGCGTTACCTATTGCTGCAGTTCACTGCATAAGTGCAGGGGGGAGAAGCCAGACGAGGGCGGTCTACTTTCCGGGAGGACTGCAAACGAGCCCCAACGCCCCCGCAGAGACTAGGTGAGCGTAACACTATCAGTGGTTCACCTAGCCGGAAAAGATAACACGGCAGCAGACGCTCTGAGCAGGCAGAGCACCGTCCCATGAGTGAGAACTAGCTCAGGAAGTCCTTCAAGAGATCTTCACCCTTTGGGGCACTGCTGAACCGGAAGTGCAAACTGTTCTGCTCCAGGGAACATAATCCTTACCCCCTGCCCCATCAAGAAGAGCTCCAGGAGACTAGTTCGTAGTGGACTGGGAGTTTCCACTCCTGTACAAGTTTCTTAAAGTCCCTGTTGTTTCTCACGTGATCAGGAGGTTGGGAAAGTTTGGGAAATGATGATCCTAATTGCCCCGGATTGGGCCTGTAGGGCGTGCTACCCGGACATTCTGGACAAGCCCATCTGCCTTCCAATGCATCTTCTGCAAAGAGAGGACCTTCTCTCGTGAGAGAAGTGTCGAGTTCTCCATCCAGAGGTCAAGACACTCTACCTTAACGCATGGTTTTGGAGAGGTTGAGCTAAAAGGATTGAGACCTACTGAATGATGTAATGGAGATGTTGCTTTCGGCCAGAAGGCCACAAACAAAATCCGTGTACTGCTGCTGTTGGAACAGATTCTGCAGCTGGTGTAGGGAAAATGATATGGACCCTTCTATGTGCAGTACACCTATAGTGTTGTCCTTTTTGTTACATGTGGCAAATCTGGGGACCATTAAAGAATATTTGGAGGTGCTTTCAATCGCACGTCAGAGGTGGTATCATACTTCAAGATACCGTTCGTCATAATGGACTTGCTAAAATGTTCCCTCCAGGTCCATTTCAGGTTCCGATTTGAGACCTTAATCTTGTTATAAAATTCCTTTTGTGCGCTCCTTTTGAGCCACTCCATTCGTGTCCATTAAGATTGCTGACCTTGAAGACCATCCCTTTAGTGGCATTAACCTCAGCCTGCAGGCTGAGCGAACTTCAGGCCTTATATTGTAAGCTTCCATATACTACCTGCTTTAAGGACAGGGTAGTTCTTAAAGTCAAACTTTTCTTTTCTGCCAAAAAGTGTATTGGATTTTCATTTATCCCAGAAAATCGTATTACCATCTTTGTATCCGCCTCCACATCCTGGCAAGGATGAGGAAAGGCTGCAAAGATTTGATCCAAGACGAGCTCTTAGCTTTTACATCTCTAGGATGGTTAAGTTACATCAAGATGATCAACTTTTTGTTGGGTATTCAAGTTGGGACTTGATGTCACTAAACACACTTTGTCCAGATAGACCATATTGGGCATTACAGAATGCTACAGATTGGCTGATAAAGATCCCCCAAGAAGTCCTTGGAGCCCATTCGACAAGGGACATGGCAACATCTTGTGCTTTACAAAGGGGAGTGCCGATGAATGATATTTGTACAGCAGCCACATGGTCCTCCATTCACACGTTTACTGAACATTATTGTCTGGATTCATCCTCATGCCAGGAAGGAGGATTTGGGAAGGTGGCTTTACACCCTCTGTCCATGACAAATAAAGAGCACTTCTAAAATTCTTACTCCCTTTTCCAAATGTGACATTGCTTTGGGAGTCAATCAAAAGATGAGGAATAGATGGGAGGACACAATCCATTCGAACAAACAATACTTACCCCTGTTAACTTTCTTTCGATTGGATGTGCCTCCCACTTATTCCACATCGGCCCTCACTTTACGTTCCTTCAAGGACTTACCCTGCCATGGGCACACTAATGCCAGTAATTCTGCAACAAGAAAAGGGACATAAAAACAGAACTGAAGATTTGTGGGCTATATGAACCAGTGATGACAGACACCGAGACTGAGGCCCTTGAGGGACATCGAGTCGACTGCATCAACGCAGAGCACCCTCTGGCGAAGATTATTTCCGAAGCAGCTGGAGACCAATATATCAAAAGATGAGTAATACGTGGGAGGAACATCCAAACAAAAGAACATTACCTGGGGTAAGTAACTTGTTCATCTCGGGAGCTCAAAATGCTGTGGACTTCTATGATATGTCTGAATGGAAGGCAGTTTAAAGTCTTTTACAAGTTTCCAAACTACCTCTCAGCCAATCAGTTCTATGGATCACTACCAGACCCCTTCATTTTGGATGAGGAGCGATCCATAAAGATAAGCCCTGAATCCTACATCAGGGACGTCTAGAAGGAGTTGTTTTAAAATCCAAATGGATATATAGGAGACAAACAGATAGATCTGTTAAAGAGAACAACTCGCACTCTAATCTGAGTTCTTATTAGGGGCGAGAGTAGCCACGAGAAGCGTTGGCGGAAGTATGTGGGCCGCCAGTTTGTTTGTTTGTATATTGTATGTGTTAAGGATATGATGAACATGTTGAAGAGCGACAACTAATAGATTGTGGTGCAAGGCTAAAGAATAGATTATTTATTTAGTTCTTAAAGGTATTGATTGAATGGGTAGACTGAAGTAAAGTGAGACATAGAGGATTGGAGCTACAATGATTGGTGCACGCTCATATTGTGTTATTTTGCTGAAAAGTATTTTCTGTGTAAAACGATAAAAGTATGGACAGTCGCTTGTGACTTGTCATGATGGAAGATGTTACTCCGCTCATGCACCTGTGCAAACAGCTGCCAAAACATGCACCCAAGCTTAAACAAAATAGTGCAGAATGGTTAAAGAGCATGGCAGATAAGATATTCATGCCATGGCCACAAGGGGAATTGCAACACATGAAGCAAAGGCTTGATTGGAGTTACTGAAGACCATCAACGCAACCATAAAGGGATTCAACGCCATCAAAGAAGGGTTAAGGGCAGTCCGACTGATGACTCTACAGAACAGATATGTACTTGACATGATCACAGCTATGGATGGAGGTGTTTGTGCAAAAATCGGAGAATCATGTTGCACATTTATACCTCAGACGATGAAGAAAATGGAACTCGAACAGAAGCCATAGGTATGCAGACAAAACTAAAGAATCAAATGATCGATTAAACTGACAAAGTTGATGACAGCTGGTTTGGATCACTATTCTCGTGGGTTCCGCAATAGACGGCTGATGCATTCAAATTCCTAGGAGCCCTGCTAGTGATGATGCTGCTAGGATTCTATGTTATCAAGATAATAATCTCTGTGCCAGAAAACTGCGAAAAAAGCCATAGGGATGAAGATCATGATTGATGTCAAGCCGGGATGGAAGCCCAACGACCTGACTGATGAGGAAATAAGAGAATTTGTGAAGGCCAGCATTCATGCTTCAGAAGGAACAAAGTTTCAATATCCCAAGAAACATAGAAATTATGTGGAAAGATGGGTTTACTGTAGCCCAAATGGACAGTGTGAACTGATGACGTGTAACAAAGACGAACATGTAAGAATAGCAGGAAGCTTGAAAGGAGTAATAAAGATATGGACCCCAAAGAGACATTTCCTCAAACCATCATGCATATAGACCCAGAGAATGAAGAAAGAATGGACTCAAACAATGAAGCAAAAGAGAAACTGGAAGAAGTGAAGAAAGAGCTTGAAAGTGGTTGATGAATCGCCCAGAGGGGGCAGTGTAGAGGAGGTCCCAAATGAGGCCCGCAACCATCCATTTGAAGTACCAGAAACGTTCATGCCAAAGTATGTGACGTATGCTGAGCAAATAAACCAACAGAGAGCCGGAGTGGGGCTCTGTCCAGTACCTATCAGAAGAACAGCACCTATTGAAGTAACGATGCCAAGGAAACCATGGACAGTAAGGTATCCTTTGAGAAAGCCATATCAACAAATAAAACAAAATGAAGATTGTCTGAGTTCAGTCCCTGAAGAAACCAAAAAGGTCTTAATGGAGGATGAATGGTGACGTCACAAGAACCTGGACTGACTCACATATAGAAGATATAACTACCCAAGAATGATGAAAAGAGACGAAACACCATGAATAAATGATATCATGAACCTAACGTGAAAGGACAATGTCAAACGTAAGAAGCTTAAGCCATGAGCATGGTTAAGATATTCAACCAGTTCACACATGTACATATGCTTGAAACCTCAAGAAAGCTATGAAAATCTTGCAGCTTGCTATGCTTAGTAGACCTATACATATCTACCTCAAAAGAAGCATGTTATATAAGTATATTTCCACTTTGCACAAGAAGCAGAATCAACCAAAAGATTACTAAAGGGCCACACGAGAACAGTTTCATATTTAGCGAAATCAAGACTAAAGTGGCAGAAATTAAACTCAGCAGAGGCAAATCATGCCAGGAGAACCAAGGTCGTATCTGTCAAGATGAACAAACAGTAGCTACAATTAATTGAAGCAAAGAATAGAATATACTGCTCTGGAAGGTCAAGATAAGAAGCCGAAGGCAGGTGGTGGGTGAAACGAAAATCAACACTAATTGATGAAGAAAAGGAAAATTCACTGTGTCTGAATCACGTGACCAGCCGAGTGAGCAGAAATAAGACCTTCACACCTACGCATGGCAACAGGCCAGGAGAAGATGTCAGGACTCTTCGTGACAGGAGATGCAGTTTCAAGGCCAACCACAGTGAAATAATAGACACGTGGCCACTAAAGTGATGATTGATTGTAACAATAATTGGAGGGAGGCCGGGGGAACTAAGGGGCACCCTGCACCTGGCCGACCATTCTGTGTGCTGCTAAGCAAAGTGAGTGGGGCTGGTGCCAACCCAATCACAATGGCCCAAGTAATCTAGCATCCTATAGTTAGTAGAACATATGGGACGTCGTACTTTTAGTGACGTCTGCACCAGCCAGTTTGAAGGTAGGGCTTAGATGCCCCACCTGACAGTGTTTACCCAATCCCCTTACTCTGTTACCATATACAGATATAGTACCTATAGTAAAGTTACCATTTCCAAACCAATAGAATTGTATGCCAACTTTTAAGTGTTAAACGTCAGTGATGACGAGTTTTTGGTATAAATGATGTGTTTTTTATGAAGTTTGTTGGAGTTGTGAAGCGAGAAGGAAGATTGCACATCCGCTGATATTCATGAGACTCCCCGTTTTTTGTACTTGTCATTAAACGGACTCCCTTTGCCAAACCGTTGAGCTGTCATTATTGATTTGGTGTTGGAGTATTAATCTGCACCCCCATCCATCTCACGGGTGCTGCTATCTTGTCTTAAAGTGCTTCTAAGCAAACCCCAACTCTATGGGCCGGTTGGGGGTCTCAGAGCACACAAAGGAAACTGAAATCCAAAAATCGCAATCGGCTTCCATCGTCTGCCTATCCATAGTAGGGTCAATGGTTCCCGATCGCGGTCTTCCTGGCAATGACTTTAATCTGCTCACATATGGTGGCAATTACCCTCCAACACTATGGGATTGCCCTTTAGAACGTTTTGTGCATGCCATAGGCTCTGGTGTTCTTTCTTTTGGTAGGTCTAGATCCGACCATCTAACCTCTTTGTCTGCCTCAAAACATCCTTCAGAACCGCATGCACCAGCTCCATCCTCCCCATGGAAGTTTTACCTGTCTTCTTCTGACATGTCTTGTCCCCAACTCGTATGGCTATCCTCCTCATCACCGTTTAGAGTCAGCCCATCCAAAGACAAAGCTTTGCGCTGAAAACTAAACGAGCTACCATCCTTACCTCGTGACTGGAAAATCTCAAATCGATCATCTTTCCCTTTGTTTTTCAATTCACTTTTTACTTTGTCAGTTTTATCTCCTATCTCGAAGGCCTCCTCTAGGTTTACCCTGGAGGGCTCTGGCATCGGTTCTTGTGATGGAAGAACTCCTCTATATCATCCCATGCTACTACTGGATTTGGCTCCATTAACTCTTTTTCAATGCGATCAATGTCTCGTAATCTGTCTTCTTTCGGTCCATCTCCTCATCAAATGCCTTTTGTTTTTTTGCTTCGTCTCAAACCCTCTCTTCCTCCTCTCTTCGCTTCTGTCCCCTCATTTGCCCTATGCACCTCTTCGTCTCTACGTCTTTGCATTCTTTTCGCTTTCAATTTCTGTTCTTCCTCTTCTTCTCTCTTCTTTTCCAGTCTATCTTGTTCTTTGATTGCTCTCGGCCTGTTTTTGCCCTTCTGCTCTTTCCCCTTTTCTTAACTGTTCTTCTTGATACAGTTGTTCTCATCTTAGTCTACTCTTTGAAGCCTCATCTTCTCTCAATTGTTTCTCTCGTTCCCTGTCTTTCTGATCTTGCTCGTCTTGATCTTCTCCTTGCCTTACTTCCTCAATGCTTTTTCCATCAAGTTTGAGCAATACGTGACCACCCATCCGTTCGTTCTGTATGAGCGCTATCTCATCAGCTTTGTCTTTTTCTCATTTCCATCTCTATTTCTCGTTCTATATCTAGAGTCATATTTGATCGTTCACTTCTCTTTGTCCCGTGGGACTTTAGAGATCACATCCCTTTCTAGAGTTTTTTCTGGACTCTCATCACCACTATACGCATGCGTCTCATGCGTCGGATTACTGTATCCTGACACTGCTTTTCAGCTCCCTTAATGGATATACTCCATCTTTCTACTATCGTCATTTTCTTCAGGCACGGTGGTGGGAGCAGAAGGCTTCACACCTCCCTATTTACACTGGTTAAGCATCCAGTCTTCAGGAGGTGGTTCTTCCCGTTCCTCTTGGTACATCTTCCAACGCTCTAAGCTAGCTAACCTTTTTTCTAACTTCTTTCCCGTGTATGCTGCGTGCAGGTATGTGGTCATGTGTTGCAACACTCTGAGCACATGAAGCAAAGGCTTGGTGTATGAGCTGTAGTCGAAGACCCATGCCCTGACATAATTGCAAAGGCCTAAAAAGCTCTGCATCTGCTTTACCATGTGTGGCTTAGTGGGGTTCAGTATGGCTTCAGCTCTTTCTGGGGTAACTCTTTTCCCCTCATGTGAGATCAGCTGACCTATGTATAGCACTTCTTGATGAAAATATTGTAGCTTCTCCTTGTCAACCTTATATCCTTTTTCAGCCAATGTAGTCAATAGCTGAACAGAATTGTGTCTGCACTTCTCCTCTGTCGTGCTGCAAATTAAGATGTCATCCACATATTGTAAGACAACACTTTCTAATGCAATATTGCTTAGGTCCATCTGCAGGACTCTGTTAAAGATGGGAGACTCACAGTACTCCTGGGGTAACCTCGTGCTTTTCAGACGCATTTGTCTGAACGTAAATGATGTCAGATCTTATGAGTCTTTGTGCAATGGGATTGAGAAAAAGGCATTTTTCAAGTCAATCACCGTGAAATATTTCGCCTCAACAGGTATATTACTTAGGATTTTAGCCGGGTTAGGGACTAAAGGGAACTCGCCCTCCACAATATAATTTATCAGCCTCAAATCTTGAACTAGCCTCCAACACCCCCCTTTAATTTTTTTCACAGGTTACACTGACGTGTTACATGGTGACTCTGACGTCGCTAAGATGCCCTGATCCATTATGGCAGAAATTGTCTTAAAAATTATTTCATCAGCCTCCTTGGACATGGGGTATTGCCGTGCTTTTGGTAAAATTGCTCCTGGCTTCAGTTTAATTTTCACTTCTCCAACTCCTTTCAATAATCCTATGTCATAGGGGCCTGTGGTCCACACTGAGACAGGCACCTGGGACATGTCATCCTCAAAATATTCCGGACGGTTCTATGCTAACATCATTCTCTGAGGCACTTTTCTTTTGATCATTTTCACCCAAAAGGTGAGGTTCACCTCAACTGTTTCACCCCCGTCTGCTTGCTCATCAAACAGAGATCGGCATCCGTGATGTCAGTCAATCTGTATCCTTCTTCAATGGTGATTACTGTGCACCATTGTCTGCCTTCATCATCACAACCATCGATCAAAGCCATTTTTCGAAGGGATTGTGTCCTCCGACGTATTCCTTATCTTTGATAATACGTTTCCAGCTTGCTGACCTCGGAAATTTTTTCTGTAGAGGGCGCTGTGCGTCGACGTCCGCCGAGTCGATGTCCCTCGACGGCCACAGTATCGGCGCCGGCGTCACCATGCCCATAAAGGGCCACGCGCTGCGTCTGTTGCTCAGTTCCGTTTTTCCGCGCTTTGTGGGGCCTCGGAACGTCGTTGCTCAGTTCAGTCAGGATAACCCTATATCTACTCGAATAAATACCTACTCGTTCTCGATGGCATCTTTATCGGAACCGACGACGCCACGATCCGGCTTCAAGAAATGTCGTGACTGCGGTAAAAAAATGTCGATAACGGATCCACACAGGATCTGCTTGTGGTGCTTGGGAGCCGAGCACCATTGTTCGGAGTGTGAGGACTGCATGTCCATGACGGTGAAAGCCTTGAAGGAGCGCAAGGGGAAGCTTGAGAGAGGTAAGTCAGTCATAACCTCCTCGAAGGTTTCTTCGGCTGAGTCGAGGCATGTGTCTCCTCGCCGTCGAAAACATTCCCATTCTAGATCTCGAAGTAGCTCCCACCGTTCGTCGAGATCAAGACACTCAAAAAAGAGACGTCGAAGATCCCCTTCCTCGTCTTATGTTTCCCCAGAAAGGGTCTCCTGTCCCACAAAACACAGCTCTCAGGCTGAGTGGGAGGAATTCAGAAAGAAAATGTTAAGCGTCTTCGAGTGTCATGATCTCTGCTTCCAAAAGGTCAGGGTTTTCCCAACTCCCTTGGAAGCAGATCCATAACCCAGGTTCTGAGTGCCAACCTGTCCCAATTGGGACCTTTTGGACCCAGTCCTGGCGCCAGTGGCACCAGGCTCATAAATATGCCCAGTCCCAGCGCTGGAAGCGCCGGGCTCATAATGCTTGGGTGGACTTACCTTCAGCAGACCATGCTGCTTACTTGCCTGCCAGTTGAGCCTCTGATCCTCTTCTGTTTGGAACTACTTTTCCTGTTGGGTGGGGCTGGAGCCACTCCCTAAATTCAGAACACTGGAACTCTTCTGGAAGGCAGGAACTCTTTTCTTACCAGGAACTCTTTTCTTACTTAGGCGTGGCTGTGGAAGGAGACACCTAAGCACTACAGGAGGCTATTTAAACCACACCCGGTGGATGAATCTTGCTTTGCGTTATTCTGCAACCTCTGCAGCAGAACGCTCATCGTGTCTTCTGCATCCGGTCCTGGGCCTAAGGAAAAAGGCTTACCATCCTGAATCCAGTCTTCAGCAACACCTATAAAGACAAGAAAGAACAGGTTAGCATTCCGGCATCTGAAAGGCAAAGGCTTACCTACTCTTCGTGCGCTCCGGAGGTCTTCACACTGCATTCCGGCATCTGAAAGACAAAAGTTTACCAACTCTTCGCACGCTCCGGAGGCCTTCGGCGCTGCATCCCGCATCTGAAAGACAAAACAAGGTGCGTTTAAAGACATTGGGGAACTTTAATACTCACGTGCCATTACTCCTTTCCACATCTAATCCAGTGGGTATTCCGGCACCCTGCAGCCGCTCCGAACTCGTACCTGCAAAATAAAAAGACAGTTAGAGCGCATAGTGAAGCAGGCAACAAGCGCTTACTTACGTGCTTCCAGGCGCTTCTATTCATCACACGGGCTCCATCTTCAACTCACTTCAGCCCGTCATCCGCCATCGCCGGAACCCTGCAAAACAAGAGACATCATTACTAAAGACTTTAAAGACATTTGAATGACTCGAAACTTACCGTTCGTGCAGTAAACGACGGACAGCAGTCCTCTGAAGTCAAGAGGCCTGCGCTACCTATCCAGTGAAGAAACTGGTTACAGCACCCTGCCCCGAGGCAGATGGAGAGCTCGGCAATCACTTACCTAAGACATCTTACTCTACACGTCAGGCATACAGTGCACAGAGGTCCAGCCCAAAGAGCCAACCGGGTGCTACACGTCACCTTTGAAGATACGGTAGTCGCCCAGTCAAGACCGGCGCCTCTGCGAGAATCAGGTGAGCGTTACATCGAGAAAGCGGCCTCGACCCCCTCGAAGATAGCTGAGGGTGATACCCCGGTCAGGTCAGAGTACCCTGGACTATCTTCAATTTATGAAGAGGGGCAAGATTCTGACTAGGAAACATTTGGGTTACAGAGGACCACACTGCCTATTTCAGAGGATTTCACCTCTGAGGAAAGAAGGTTGAAGGACCTACAGGAGTCACTACATGAGGCAAGTGGGCTGGACACTTCCCCAGAAGTGGAATTTGTTAAGCCAGACCCAGGGGAACATGCCGAAACACCCTATAGAACCCTTATGGCAAGAATTATTGAATTTATGGGTTGGTCTGCGCCTTCGCCTGTTTTTCAACAGGATGACCTAACAGACATATTAGACAAAGATCCACAGGAGGAGCCTGTGGTCCCCTTCCATGCAGCCTTACAAAGGAAAATTACATCTAATTGGGAAATTCCTGAAGTTATCCCTGTGATCAATAAAAGATTGTCAGCCAAGTATAGGGTAGCGGCTGCTGACCCTGAATACTTATCAAAACACCCGACTCCAGAGAGCCTGGTGGTTCAAGCGGCAACTTCATCTAGCAGTAGGACCGCTTACCCTACTGTCCCACAGGATAGAGATGACAAGAGGTACGATTCTATGGCGAAGAAAGTCTTCTCTGCTTGTAGTATGGCGTTGAAGTCCATCAACGCCACCTGTACGCTCGCCAGGTTCAGTCACACACTGTGGGAGTGTGCTTCATCAGCGGCTGACTGCATACCCGAAGGAGAGGAAAAGGAAGTCTTCCTTAACATTATTAAAGATGGCAAAGATGCCATGTGCGAATCACTTCAAACTGGCATTGATTCTGCTGACAGTATCAGCAGTGCCATGGCGGCAAGTACAACAATCCGCAGGCATGCGTGGTTGCGAAAGTCTGGCTTTGCTCCAGATGTACAGGCCAGACATTTGAATATGCCCTTTGAAGGCTCTTCACTATTCGGAAAAAAGGCTGATGACAGTCTGGAAAAGTTGCAGACTTCTAAAGCAGCAGCAAAATCTTTAGGAGCTGCTATCCGCCAAACTCCTTTTCGCCCCTCAGGAACCTCTCGGAGAGGAAAGTCCTTTCGCTATTATTCCGCATTCGGGAAAGGCAGAGGACAGCCGGCTCAGAGGCCAAAGGAGATCCACCCGAGGTGGACGGGTCAAAGGTACTAAGGCCGCAGCAGGTGCCTCTTTACCCTCGGCATCTGCATCAGCCGCCCCCAAGCCACTCTGAGGCCTTTCCACACAATACACCTGTAGGGGGCAGGTTAACTCACCATCTGAGGGAATGGAAGGCTATAACGTCAGATGCTTGGGCATTGGAGACAGTTGCCCAGGGTTACTGCCCACCCTTTCTACACATCCCTCAGTCATCCACCGGGGAACAGCGCTCTAAAAGTTCCAGATCCGCTCCTCTTGCAGGAAATTCTAGACCTGCTAGAGGAAGGTGCCATAGAACTGGTACCTGTAGCGGACAGGAACAAGGGCTGGTACTCCCCCCTACTTTCTCATACCAAAGAAGGACGGAGGACTGAGACCCATCCTGGACTTACGAGAATTGAACAAGTTCCTCAGGAAGGACAAGTTCAAGATGGTAACTCTCTCTCAGATCCTTCAGGCCCTCCAGCTCCACGACTGGCTGGTATCTCTGGACCTTCAGTATGCTTATTTCTATGTGCCAATCCATCTCAAACACAGGAAATATCTGAGATTCGCAATTGGCGACTCTCATTATCAATTTCGAGTTCTGCCATTTGGGCTGACCTCCGCCCCGTGGGTCTTCACCAAGCTGATGTCGGTAGTGGCGGCGAGTCTAAGGAGGGAAGGGATCCACGTCTACCCCTACCTGGACGATTGGCTGATCAGGGCTGTATCTTCGAAACAAGCCCAGGCCCAGCTAGATTATGTCTGCCACTTCGTTCATAAACTGGGCTTCTCCCTCAATTTAAAGAAGTCACAGATGATACCATCACAGAGACTCCAGTTCATTGGAGCGGTCCTGGACACTTCCCTGGGAAAAGCCTCTCCACCAGAGGTGAGGGCTCAAGATATTCTACAGATGGTCACCAAGTTTCAAAATGCCCAACGTCTCCCAGTCTTCGACTTTTTGAGGTTGCTAGGCCTCATGGCATCCTGCATCTTCCTTGTGCCAGAGGCTCGCCTGAGAATGAGATCTCTTCAGTGGGCACTGAGAAGTCAGTGGTCGCAATTCTCAGGGAGAATGACAGATCTCCTCCGGATTCCGGACAAGGTAGCCCGCGACCTTCAATGGTGGGCCTATCCAGAGAACATCTTGAAAGGAGAACTCTTTTGGCAACCATGGCCAGAGATGACAGTAGTCAGACGCCTCACTCACGGGGTGGGGAGCCCATGCCAACGACTTGACCATCAGCGGTCGTTGGTCTCCATCGGAGTCCAGACTACACAGACTACACATCAACCTATTGGAGCTGAGAGCGATCAGACTAGCGCTGAAAGCTTTCCTGCCATCAGTACAGGGGAGAAATGTCCTGATGACGGACAACACGGTGGCTATGCACTACCTCAACAAAAGAGGAGGCGTAGGATCACTGCCACTGTGCAGAGAGGCGATGCAGCTCTGGTTTTGGGCAATTCAAGAAGGAATCTCTCTATCGGCAGTCCACCTAGCCGGAGCGAAGAACTTGACAGCGGACGCTCTGAGCAGGCAGAGCACAGTCTCCCACGAGTGGGAGCTAGCTCAGGAAGTCCTTCACGAGATCTTCGCCCTTTGGGGAACCCCTCGGGCGGATCTGTTCGCCACAAGCACCAACAGGAAGTGCAATATGTTCTGTTCAAGGGAATTTCCCCCGAGAGGAGCTCTAGGAGACGCGTTTGTAGTGGACTGGGAGATTACACTCCTTTACGCGTTCCCACCAGTTTCTGTTATTCCTCAAATGATCAGGAGGTTGAGAAGATTCCGGAAAACCATGATCCTAATTGCCCCGGATTGGGCCAGGAGAACGTGGTTCCTGGACCTTCTAGATATGTCCATCTGTCCTCCAATCCGTCTTCCACTCAAAGAGAATCTTCTCTCGCAGAAGGGAGGTCAGGTTCTCCATCCAGACACCAGAACCCTCAACCTTCACGCTTGGCTTCTGAAAGGGTGAGGTACAAGGATTGGGATCTCCCTGATGACGTCATGGAGGTGTTGCTTTCAGCCAGAAGGCCAGCAACAAAGTCTTTATACCGCTGCCGTTGGAACAAATTTTGCAGCTGGTGTAGGGAAGAGAATATCGACCCTTTTTCATGTGGTACACCAACGGTGTTATCGTTTCTACTCTACTTGGCAAACTCAGGCCTTCAAGTTGGCACTGTAAAAGGCTATCTCGCAGCGCTTTCTATCTTCAAGCGCACTGTGGAGGAAACATCGTATTTCAAACTTCCTCTAGTGATACAATTTCTCAAGGGATTAACTAATGTTTATCCTCCAAAACCATTCAGGTTCACTTATGGAACTTTAGTCTTAAACTTCCTAATGGGCACTCCATTCGAACCACTTCACTCTTGTTCGCTGAGATTTCTCATGCTTAAAACTGTCCTATTGGTACCACTAACATCTGCTAGGAGGGTGAGCGAGCTACAAGCTCTCTCCTGTAAACCCCCACATACAATTTTCCACAAGGACAAAGTTGTCCTACAGGTAAGGCCTAATTTCCTCCCAAAGGTGGTTTCTGAATTTCATATTACTCAGAAAATTACCTTACCTTCGTTCTACCCTCCTCCCCATCCGGGGAAAGAGGAAGAAAGGCTACATAGGCTGGACCCAAGGCGAGCTCTCAGCTTTTACATCAGCAGAATGGCTAGGATCAGACAAGCAGACCAACTGTTTGTAGGACACTCGGGTCAAAAGTTGGGACTACCCATAACAAAACAAACCATCTCCAGGTCGATTATTTTGGCCATTCTGGAATGTTACAAACTGGCAGGGAAAGAGCCACCCCAAAATCTCAGGGCTCATTCAACCAGGGGTATCGCAGCCTCTTCAGCTCTCCAAAGAGGGGTACCGGTCCGAGACATATGTGCGGCTGCCACATGGTCGTCCGCACATACATTCACAAAATTTTACAATCTGGATTCCTCCACTAGTCAAGAGACCAGGTTTGGCAAGGCCGTATTACATTCGGTCCATCTCTAAAGGGATACATAACATTCTCACTCCCACCTCCAATTGCATGGCACTGCTATGGGAGTCTATCAAAGATGAGGAATACGTCGGAGGACACAATCCCTTCGAAGAACAAGTTACTTCTTACCTTGTAACGTTCTTTCGACGGGATGTTCCTCCGTCGTATTCCTCATCGCCCCTCCCATCCATCCCTGCAGTGATACTTCCCTTGTGGTTGCAGCTTACGCTCCTTCAAGGTCAATAACCAATTCAGGCATGACTTTTCTTATGCTACAAAACGGAACTGAGCAACGGACGCAGCGCGTGGCTATTTATGGGCATGGTGACGTCGGCGCCGATACGGTGGCCGTCGAGGGACATCGACTCGGCGGACGTCGACGCGCAGCGCCCTCTACAGAAAAAATGTCTGAGGCCAGCAAGCTGGAAACGTATCAAAGATAAGGAATACGTCGGAGGAACATCCCGTCGAAAGAACGTTACAAGGTAAGAAGTAACTTGTTCTCCTCTCGTATCACGGCTATGTGTATCATTAAGGGAAATACTTGTGCCTTTTCCTCGTGCATAGGTATTCTTTGCCTAAACAGAAATTCGTCTGCGGGTCTCATGGTTTTGTCAGCAAGGCATGGCAACCCTGCCATTAACACGCATACTCCATATGCAAATATTTCTGGCTCCAATGGCATAGCCCTCATAGCTGTGTGCCCTGCGTATGCTCTAATAATTTCGCATATGTTCAAATAGTGCATTTCTGGAGTTGAACATACTATGCCCTCCTCCGTGAACGAGATTGTCATGTTTAATTTCGTCATTAAATCTCGACCCAAGATGCTTACTGGTGTTTGTCGTGAATATAACAGCGGTACATTCATATCACATTCTCCTATAGAGACTGGCAGTGCGTTTGTAAAAGGAACACGACTTGTAGCTCCTGTGAAACTGAGTATTTATAGCATCGCCGGCGAAGGAAAATTTGCCTTCACGTATACACAAACGTGTTGCACCCGTGTCAACTAGGAAGGAATATTCTTTATCCCCTATAATGACATCCACCCTTGGTTCCTGGTGAGGGTCTGGTGTCACTAATGGGATAGAACACATCAGGGTTCCCAGTGAGCTGTCCTAGTCCATATATAATTGTGTCCCACCCTGTGTGAATGGACCCCCTCCCTGCCCTCATCATCAGTGTTATTCCTCATTCCAGGGTTCACAGCCTGTCCTGTACTTACTGTCTGTGACAGTTGCATCAGTGACTGTTGAGACTGTCCCTGCGGAAAATTCACCAAGTGCAACCCTTTCTGTGCTCCTGGCGTTTGTTGTTGCACTGTGTGATTCTGTGCAACTCCCATTTCCCCCCTGCTGTAAAAACACAGGTGGATTTACCATACCTGCTCCTGTTCCTTGGCCGTTTTACATTATGCCTTGATTTCTGCATGTGCATGCTAGATGCCCTGTCATCCCACACAACCAGCATACTGGTGGTGGTATGATCATTTGCCCATTTGACATATCTTGATTGCCATTTTGCATGTTTTGAAAGCCTCCTTGATTATTCTGGAAACCTCCCTGATTACTCTGCCATCCTCTTCCCCCCCTGGGGTAAAACCCCGTATTGCCCTGATTATTGACTTGTTGCGTGGTCGATCCATCTGTGCTAGTTATCATTGCACCTTCAAGGGTGTATTTTGACAATTTCTTCTGTACTAATTTTGCCTCTTCACCCTTTTGTGCAGCTTTTTTTTTGCAATTCTTTTCTTGCTGTAGCCTGCAATAGTGCGCAATGGTCAACTGTATTTCAGACCACGGTTTGGCCTTGATTCCTACCAATTTCTTGACCTGTTTCTGTACCGGATCTGGCAGCCCTTTACATAATATTTGGTAGAATACAGGTATAGATTTCCCCCCAAGATTCACGACTCTCGAGTACCCACGTGTCTTGGAACTCTGGATGTAAATCAAAGGGTCCTCTGACTACTCCATTTTACGAGTCATGATAGATCCCATGTCGGAAGTATCCGGATATAGCAATCGTAATGCTTTCCATACCGCGGCTCTGCAATTGTTAAATGGAGCTCCGTCATGCGCGGTATTAACTGTGGTCACACCAGGGTAACCTGCCCGTGTTCACATATCATCTGCTCTATCACCAAGTATGCCGATTAAGAGACATTTGATATCCCCTATAGCTAACGTGTTCCCTCCCGTCATTTTTTGTAGCTCGTGTATCCATTTTCCGCCTCCCGAGGTCGACATTGGAAGCTTATTTTTCAGGTTTTCCCGATCCATGAATGGCCATGGAATATACTGTGGTCTCGCTCCACCATTCTCGAGCAACGGAAATTGGGATGCATAGCCCTCTCTCTCTTCTCCTGTCTATTGCAGGAGTAATATTCCTGCATCGCTGCCTATCTGGCAATGTCCCTATCTAGGGACAGCTCTCTATTTCCAGTACTTCGGAAGACGTCCTCAGTGTCATAAAGCTGAGTGCTCTCCAGGCGCCAGTCTCCCCCCTCGTTCCCCTTGGGGTACTTGTTCTATCCCCATTTCATCATATATTCTATCGATCATCTCTACGATGCTTCCGGTGTCAAAGTCATCCTCGATATTCGCCCTATACGTGCCTGGTACTGAATCGTACTCGGGAAATAATTCTTCTATATCTTCCCAATCTACTACTGGCTCAGGTTTTTTAACTACCCTTTCCAGATATTCAAGATCATGTGCTCTCTGTCTTCGCTTGCGTTCTACATCGTCATCAAATTCTCTGCGCTTCCTCGCTTCTTCTCTGACCCTATCTTCTTCCTCTTACTTTGCGTCTCTACGTTTTTTTGCCCTTCGGATTTCCTCATCCCTTTGTCTTTTTATTCTTTTCTCTAGTATCCTTTGTTCTTCCTCTATCCTTCGCTGTCCCTGTCTGTCTTGATCATTGGCTGCTCTCTGTTTACGACAGTGTTGCCTTTCTTGCTCTGCGCAATATAACTGTTCTCATCTCTGCCTATCTTTCTTCCTTATTCTTTCGTCTCTCAATGTTTTTCCTTTTCTTTCTCCTTTCTCTGTACATCGTTTAACTTCTCTTTTTGTTTCACGTCATCAATGCCTTTGCCATCGAGTTTCAATAGGATCTGCCCTCCCATCCATTCGTTCCGTGTGAATACTATCTCATCAGTTCTATCCTCGCTTCCTTTCCATCTTTTGCCTTCTCTCTCTTTATCGAGAGATATACTTGCTTGTGTCTTGTCTTTTCTCTCGTTCTCGCGTCTCTTCTTGTCCCTCTGGACTTTGGAGGTGATATCTCTATATCTATCTTTGTCTATATTTTCGTCACTACTTTGCGAAGGGGACTCATACGCTGGGTTGCTATATCCTGTAGCTGCTTTAAGCTCTCTTAACGGGTATAACCCTTTGTCCTTACTGTTTTCAATTTTCGTTTCAGATGGGGCGAGTGGAGCTGAGGGGGTCTCACCCCTTCTGTGCATACGTTAAGTATCCATTCTAATGGCAGCCCCTCCTCTTTATCCTGTTCGTAAATTTTACACAACTGTAGACTAGCTAGGCGTTTGTCTAACTTTGCCTGTGTATGTTACGTGCAAGTATGTCGTCATGTGTTGCAAGACTGCTTTAGATAACGATCCACCCTGTGGCCATGGCATAAACATTTTATTTGCAGTTCCTTTAACCAATTCGGCACTTTACTTTTTCAGCTGAGGTGCTTGTTTTGGCAACTGTTCGCACAGGTGTACTAATGGAGTTATGTCTTCCATGCTTAAACCTGTTTACTTTCTCTTTATACAACACTTGTAATGTCTTTCGTTATTTAAACCATTCCAACCACATGAGCAAGCACCAATCGTCGCAAGCTCCAATCTCGTTTTTCCACAAAATTTTAGATCTTCTATTTTACTCAATAAAGATCAGGTTACATTCTACAACATTTCAAGTATCCAATCGCGTAATTTTTATGCTAGTTCCTCGAAGGAACATTTTCGACCTATGATGTCACAACAAATAACACATAAGACGGACGTTAACAGACTAGACTAACTCCAGCTGGTTACACAGACATCTGCCCCTAATATATTACCCCGACATGGCGTCTAAACTCATCCCTTTCACGGGCGTCTTTAACTGCTGTGGTGACCTATTTGTTCCTCTTCATTCAGGACTCTGGATGCAAGTTTCTTCTAGCCGCTATATTAAAGCATAGGAATAAGGCAAATCCTCTCCCTTCTCGGGTGTCCCCCCAGGTATCCTCTCTCTTCTCAAGTGTCCTCCCCGGTATCTTCCTTTGCTACTTTAGTCACCCTCTGAGTCACTATTTCCTTCCCATTATTTATATTATTTATAAATTCCTCTTTATTATGCAGACCATGCACAGCACATGTCTGTCAATAAAAACCACCTAAAATGTGGTGCTCCATAATGTATAGCTCCAATCGACGCATTTCGCAGTTGCCTCTCCGCTTGTTCACAACAAGTGATCCACACAATTAACACCGTTTAAAAACACCCCATGTGACAGGAAGTTTGCCATAGAAAGAAGACTGAGTGACCCAGAACTTTCGTATCGGCCATCTTAGAATGGGTTCAACAATTCAGTATTTGTGCAGGTTACATTTTCATTTAGAAGCCCACTTTACATTTAAAACAATTAGTTAATAATATTCTTGCCATTTAAAATCAGTTAGCATAAAAACATAGAAAACAGAAAAAAGTGCAGCGTGCAATCGGTTCTTTAAAGTGCATAGTGCATTTCCCAACTTTATGTGTTTGGGTAGACTTATTCCCTGTGCAAATCTAGCAAAGTTAAAGTGCAAAATGGTATACTTAAGGTGGTCGTGCTGCTGTTTGTGTTTAAAGTGCTTAGTGCAACTGCGCTACTTGTAGTTATATGTAGCACATTACTTGGCATAATTGTAGTGGGTTTCGGGAGGTATTCCTAATTTATCCCCGCTTTTGATATCGAAGTTTAACAGATAACATGTAATCACAAGTGTGAGTACCCCATATCATAGTCTGGGCTGATACCAATCTTTTTACATTTTGCCATGAAAAAACATTTTACGGTTTTCAACCGGAAAACGGAGGCATCATATACTGTCGTTTTGATTTTTTAGTATAATTTGGAAAGACGAAATCTCTATAGTTAGTGAACCTTAGTTAAAATTCAACATTTTGAACTGCCACAATCTATATTAATTCATACTAATATTCAAACTATTAATGCCTCATGAACAGTGTGTCTTAAAGAACAGTTCATTTTACCACTGCCAATATTAGAATGTACCAGTTCCTATTCCTGAAATTGTATTACTGGCGCCACCCTTCCTTGTCTTCAAAAATCCTGACACATGATTCACCATTAAAAGATTTAAGAATCACCCTAATTGCATAAAACCGAGAAAAGAAGGTTCCCACATTGGGCCTTCATATCGTACAACTGCCCTATGTCCTAAACCATATTTTAGAAGAAGAAAGACAAGGAGATAAGAGAGAAGAGGAAGACACATAGAACGGAGGGAGAGACGCATCGAGGGAGGAGAATAAGGAATAGAATAAAATAGAATAGAAATAGTGTGAAATACTTGGGCATAAATATTCTCCCTTAAGATACGTAATTATGGTGAGAGATTAACAAATCAAAGGAACACAATACTAGTCTGAAAACGATTATTACAGATTGACTTAATTATAAAATCATCATTGTCCCAGAAATGTGTACATTTCCTCATGCATATTATGGCCAATTGGATATTTGGTTTCAAAGTCTAATATGCAACATGTCTCTTTCTTACGAAGTGTTTTTTCACGGTCACCTCCTCTTGGTTCTTTATCAATTTTGTGGATACCAAAGAAGTAGAAGCTCTGCATATTGTTAGCATGATGGTCTTTGAAATGTTTGGCCATTGGGTAGTTGGGGTCCTGATGTCTGATAGCCCTTACGTGTTGCTGAATCTGTATCTTCAGCTTGCATTTGGTGCTGCCTATATACCATTTCTGGCAGGCACATCCCAATGCATATACCACGTACTCTGTTTCACACGTAATAGCATCCTTTATCTTAATTGTGTTCCCCAAAATTGGATGTTCATAGGTTGCACAGTTTCTAGCATATTTGCATATATTGCATTTTTTGCATTTATAGAAACCTAATCTGTGTGATGTAAGCCATGTTCCCTTTGTCAATGCAGCATCACTTTTCATGAAGCTTTGGACCAAGGTGTCCTTCAAAGAGCAGTTACGTCTCAGGCTTATTTCTGGGTACAATTTTAGATTACTTGCAAGGTCTTTGTCTGCCAAAAGGATCTTCCAATGTCTTTGAAGAATGCATTTGATTTCCTGTGTTTCATTATCAAACGTCAAAATTAATCTTGTTGTGCCTTTTATCTTTTTCTATTCTGGCTATTGTTTTGGGACCTGTGAAGAGGTTCGATCTTTCCTGCTTTCTAGCTTTTATATAAGATTTCTCAATAACCTTTTTGCGATAACACTGATAAGAAAACCCTTTTGCTGCAATTTTGCTTTCTAGACCATATGCCCTCAAAGTTGAGCTGTTCTGTCTGATCCTTATGAATTCACCATAAGGTATGCTCCAGATTAAAGTCTTTGAGTGGCCACTTGTTGCATGCAAAGGTGTGTTTGTTCCAGTCGGTTTTCTGTGCAGTTCTGTTGTTAACATATGATCCACAATTCTAATGTTCACATCCAAAAAGGTTAAAAAGATACAGCTGTGTGTCTCTGTGAATCTGAGATTGTGTTCATTTTCGTTAAGCAGCTTCACAAAATCGACGCATGCCTTCTCAGATCCCTTCCAAATTATAAAAAGATCATCAATATATCTTAGTCAGAGTACAATGTTTTCAGTTAACATATGATTTTGATCAGACCAGACATCAGAAGCCTCCCATGCCCACATTGTAAGATTCGCGTACGATGGGGCAAATGTTGTGTCCATCGCAGTGCCTTGCACCTGTCTGAAGAATTAATTGTTAAAAATAAATACATTATTATTTAAAACCAAGTCAATCATCTCTAAAACCATTTGGGTGTGTTCTAGATAGTTCATTGACCTTGTCTTTAAAAATCTCTCACAAGCTTGTTTACCATATTCATGCCCGATAGAAGTGTGCAATGACACCACACCCTTTGTCGCCATGATATAGTCATGTTCCCATGGCACATTGTCAATATGTTTCAAAAAATCAGTGGTATATTTCAGGTATGAGGGAAGGGAAGAGACAAAAGGAAAAAGCACATCGTCGATATATTTTGACATATTTTCCAAAACTGAACCTATTGATGAAACTATCATTCTCCCTGGTGGTTTCCTTATGTCTTTATGTATTTTAGGGAGGAAATAAATCGTAGGTATAACTGAGTTGGTTATTGACAGAAACTTACAATTATCTTCACTGAGGATGGCTTTGCTCTCCCAAACTCTGAGGAAATCATTCACCTCATCTTCCAGCTCTTTAATGGGATTGTTCCCAATTCTTTCATAACATTTTCTGTCATTGAGCTGTTTATATGCCCCCTTAATATAATCCTCTTTATTCATAAGGACAATATTAACGTCCTTTATCAGAGGGCTTGATGACACAATTGGTGAGTGTTTGTAGTTCTTTTAAGGCCTTCCTCTCATTGTATGTCAAATTATCTTTAAGTTTCGGTTTCTTGACCCTTCGATAGTGTTTCAAATCTTCAATCACAAGAGTTTGAAATGCTTCAATGTTGTTCCCTAGGTTTGCCATAGGGTTAAATTTAGATTTTAATTTATTTGAGCTTACTCTTGGTGGTCCAGTCTGTCCTTATATCAAAGTCTTCAAGGTCTGTCGTGTTTCCTTCACCTTCATTGTCGGGCACAGTTTCTTTTTCTAGATTAGCCAAAGTTGTTAATGGTTCCAAATCATTGATGGTTAGATCTGTTTTGTCTCCTTCTTTGTATGTTTTTTTGGTGGCAAATTGGTTAATTGCAAAGAATTTCTTCAGACGTAATTTGCGCACAAAATTATCGAGGTCAATGCGGGTTTGAACATAGTTAAAGGAGGCAGCTAGGCAGAAATTCAAACCAAGATTCAAAACCCTTTCTTGATGGCTCGTTAGGGTATGGTCTGACAGATTGATAATTTTCTGGCCCCCATTTTTGCCTGTACTGTCTATTTCCCAGAGCGTAGCAATCTGTCTGGGATATTGTTTGCGGCATTGGTTTCGCCCCGGCCGCCTCTGCTTTTTCCCTTGACTCTTGTTTCCTCCTTTTGTTTGTTTTTGTTTTTTGCCATCTTGTCGCAAAAGTCTCATCTCGTCTAAAAAATGTAAACCTACAATTGGCTCATCATTTTCACTTGCTGTGGCATCCGGCCCAGATGCTGAGGATTCCATATTTCCATCTTTTGCATTTTCATCTTTCAGAGTAGGGGTGTTATTTGCAGAAGTCAGCCTTAATTGCTCAAATCTACGAGCAAATATATAAACACTCCCTCTCTCATAATCCTCTTTATGGCGCAAGAATTTACGTTGTTTGCATTGTTTTATTTCGTCCTCATAGTTCACAAGATTTTTCTCCATATTGATCTTTAATTTTTTCCCCTCCTCACTTTCAGGCATCTCCATCAGCCTTTTCTCAACCTCTTCCATCCTCTCCAGAATCTTTTTTTTTTGTCGGCTCCTGCATATTTAACCAAAAGCGGCAGAAACGTATTTGAACATGTGTTTGTGGCTTCACCCCATTCTTTGAGCATTTCGGGATCTTGTTCCTCGAAAGATGGAATAGTTAGTATTCTGAGGCCTCGTGGGATTCTCCCCAGTTCTATATAATTCTTCAGGGAGTGCTCCTCCCACCATTTGCTCACTTCTTTTTTATGGAGTTTTTCAATTTCTTTTAAAAGCCCAATTTCACTGTTGCTTTCGGCTATTTTGCTGGTACTGGGAGCCGTCTTGCTCTGTTTAGGAGTTTCATTAAAGAGAGAGGCAGCCTGTGCCATTCTCATTGCTTCTTTAGTGGCCCTGGAGCTTGCCATGTTTGTGCACAGTTCAGAGTTAGTAATTCCTGGTGTGTCCGCCTCGTTTGGGGGCGTTCACTCTTCAATTCAGTCAGTGTTCAAATATTTATGGACGGGGACGTTATTGCGCATTAAACCATGTACTGCGCACGTCGCAGGTGACGGAAGATAGCATGCTTTGTTTACGCAGTATTTCAAAACTGTGAAGTTAGGGAAGCGGCCACGACCGACACACTCACCCGGCTTCGGCTCCTCAGCTGCGATGAAACAGCTGTTTCCACTCCGCCATGCCGCGTGTCGCCGCGGCTCTGCTTTCAATCAACTCCACAGCAAGTAACACAGTAGTTTAGGGCAATCCAAGCTGCAACGGAACTGTTCGTTTTGTTAACATGAAAAACCGTTCGCTCTGTTGTCCTACCCTCCACCGGTGCACTCTCTACGTTGTCATGACACAGCGTTCGAAAATGTATCTCGAGACTGTTTTTTCTTAACAGTCCGAGTGAGGCACTCCCCTGTTCATTGAAAATCACCAGGAAATCAGTTTTCTTTTTTGGAAAAAATGTCCTTTTTTTTTTCTTTTTTTAAAATCTTTTTTTTCAGAAACATTTTATTAAGTTTCCAATAAACAACCACATTTTCATAAAAAGTACACAACGTCTCATACTAAGCAGTAATAATCAAAATTACAGTACATTGTAAATATCATATTTTGCGCATTCGAGCATAACTATATCCAATGAATTCAAGGAACATCCAACAAATACACATATACAAGTACAAAAGACAACACAAACAGGAAGAGGAAAAAAGGGAAAAAGAAGGAAAGAGAAAAAAGAACAAAAAAGGGGGGGGACGGGGGGGGACCCTCCCTCACCAACATTTTCGTAAAAGGCACAGTCATATCTGTTATATTTACAATTCCATCACCATCTCAATCATAAAGAGCCAGAAAAGGACCCCATAACATCATGTAATCCTCTTCTTTATCTCTATTTTTCAAATAAATCTTATCATACTATCATAAAACCTGCAACTCCGACAACCACTCTTCAATACTAGGCTTTTTCCTTGTTTTCCAAATCCTGAGGATAAGCTTAATAGCTACCATAATAACCCTATCAATACAGCAAGAATGTTTTCTAGTGCGCACACACCTTTCTTTATGTGAGAGTAAAATTATGTTAACAGCAGATCTTTGCAAGTGTATACCAAAGATCAAATCAATCCTATCAATAACCTCTCTCCAAAACAATTGTACTCTCAGGCATTCCCACAGTAAATGTAAAAGAGTACCTCTATTATTGTTACAAAACCAACATAATTCACTTGATCGTAACCCCAATTTAAACATCTTAACTGGTGTCCAGTACAGCCTTCCAATGACTTTCTGTCGAATCAAACGTAAACCCATATCAACCCCTAAGTACAAATGCACCCTCAAAACACCTCGCCAATCTAAGTCAGAAAGGACCCTATTAACATCATGTGACCATATTTCCTTCAATCTAGTCCATGCTAATTGATGTTTTTTTTCTACTGGCATGAATTGCATGTAGGTCCGTACATTGTATCCTCGTCCATCTAACAATTTGCTAATCTCCGGTTTCCTCCCAACTGAGCCACCAGTCATATCCAACCTTTGATTAATTATGGAAGCTAAAGCCAAATACCTATTCATCTCTCTCCGTCCCAAGTTATATTTATGCTGCAATTCCTCAAAGCACAACACTCTATCATCATCCATCACATCCGCTATTCTCAGAATTCCCCTATTAATCCAACTCAACCATCTCAGACATTTATTATCAATCTGTAATGCTTCATTATGCCATATTGAAGCATCATGACTAAAGCCATAACCTTGTTCATTTTCATTAAGCCACATCCCTATCACCTGTCTGGTTGCCACCAACGGGATCAGTTTCAACCTTGCACGTGGTAGTTTACCCATACTATAGATGTTACTTAAGTCATATGGAGCGCAAATTTCTCTTTCAATACGCAACCAAATCGGTTCTTTAGTGTCCCTATCTCTAAAGTAATACAAACTCTTTTTAAGCAAAAAGGCCCTGTAATATTTCATCAAATCTGGATACCCAAAACCACCTTCCTCAACACTTTGTAGTAATATGTACTTTGGTCCTCGAGGTTTTTTACCAAGACCCCATAAAAAGGATTGAAAGACTATCAACTTTTAGTAATTGTTTTTTAAATAATAATAAAGGGATGGACTGAATTACATATAAGAGCTTAGGCAAAAGAAGCATTTTAATTGCATTAATTTTCGCCCACAAATTCAATGTCAATCTCTCCCATCTCCAGATCAGTAATGATATCTTTAAGGTTACTTGGTCCAAATTATATTGCAAAATTTTATTCAAATCACCAATAATATGTATTCCCAAATAAGTGACGCCTTCTGGTGACCACTTACAGTTCCATGAGCGCAAAATACTATTATCACACATCCTAGACAAAGGGAACATTTCAGTTTTATCCCAATTTACTTTATGCCCCGATATCTCTCCTACTTCTTTAAACATTTCTTTTATCACATCCCCACATGTTTCAGGATTCGACAATAAAAGCAACATATCAGCATATGATAACATTTTTACTTCAACCTTCCCAACCATAATACCTTTTATCAGTTCACATTGTCTAATGTAAGCAGCTAGAGGTTCTAAAGCCAAATTAAACAATAATGGTGACAATGGGCAACCTTGTCGTGTGCCTTTTGACAATGTAAACGAGTCAGAAATCACTCCATTAACCAACACTTGAGCCCTACATTCAACCATTTTCAGAAATGTTGGTCCAAATCCCATTTTTACTAACGTGTACTCCATAAATTTCCAATTAACCCTACCAAAGGCTTTTTCAGCATCAAAAAATCCAATAACATTATTCGAGTCTTTACCATAGTGTTATCCAATCACATTTAGCACAGTTCTTATATTATCATATCCAAATCTCCCCGGTATGAATCCCACCTGAGATTCATCAATCAGGTCCTCTATACAAGACATTAATCTATTAGCCCATATTTTAGTAAATATTTTCAGATCAACATTCAGTAAAGAAATAGGCCTATAATTCCCACATTTCTTATGATCTTTATTAGGTTTTGGGATCACGATAATCCGTGCCTCTTTCATCTAATCACACATTACACCTGATGCAATAAACTCATTGTAGAGCTCACACAAGATTGGCGCCAATTGGGTATCATGCATTTTATAAAACTCTGAAATCACACCATCTGGTCCCGGTGATTTCCCATCTTTCAATTGAGATATGGCAGTAGATATCTCAGCAACCTCAATCCTAGAGTCTAGTAAGTTTCGCTTATCAATAGTCAATTTAGAAAGTTTGGGATCTTTCTTTGATAAGATTTCTCTATCTGCAGTAGGATTCAACTCTTCCTTATACAGTTGCTCATAAAAACTCCGGAAGTATGTGCAGATTTCTCCATTCTTGTGCAAAGTTTTACCGTCTTCAGTTTGAATAGAAGAAACACATGTATCAGTCACTAACCCTCTAAGCTTGATAGCCAACAATTTGCAATTTCTATCACCAAATTCCAAAACCGTTGTTTCGAATAAAACATGCCACTACCAGCCAAATTCTGCACATGATTCTTCAACTCCACCTCTAGTTTTTTCAACCTCTGCTTATTTTGGTCTAAATCATCACTTGCACAAACCTGCAATTTTTTTACTTCCATTTCTAGTCTTCTAATCTCTACCTGATTTTTCTTCTTTACATGGGCAGTTTTACTTATCAGTTCCCCTCTTAATACTGCCTTAAAACAATCCCAGACAGTCTTAATTCCTGTTGAATCTCTATTTTCCTCAAAATAATGTGTAATAAGTTCATCCAAACCCATTGTAATCGAATCATCCTTAAGTACGCTAGCTTGCATCCTCCATCTTTTAGATTTCTCGCGTGTATTCCGCAAAAGCAACTGCATATCCAAGAGAGCATGATCAGAAATACCCCTTTCCTGTATATTTGACACCACTACTTGGCTACATAGTGTAATACTAACAAAAAAGTAGTCAATTCTTGAGTATGAGTTATGTACAGGTGAATTTGCACCATGATGAAGTTCTCTCAACATCTACAAGTCTATATTTAAATACAAATGCCCTCAGTTCTTCACGAACCTTTACATTATGATATCTGCAGTCTGATTTCCGGCCCATCACGCTATCCATCACTATATTAAAACCTCATCCTAATATGCCGCATAAAGCACCGTTATAATCACAGAATTGGAATTTTTTTTTTTTGGCCTTGAAAAGATTGCGGGCACCGACTTGGATACGCAATGATATGATATGGAGTGTAGGGAAAGGCACCTTGGAACGGAGCCACGCTGTGTTACGTTTCATTAAAAACATGATGGTTAATGCTGGCGTGCGGAACAGTACTTCCTCTCCCTGTGGCTACGGTATGTGCTCTTGACACGGCATTGAACTGTGTTCCTTTGCTCTGTTGCGGTTATATAATAGTACCACTAGATGGCAGTCATAGATCACATTAGTGTGAAGAAGGAGGTTACCGCAAATACTGTACATGGAGCTTGATTCACTGTGAAATAAGCGGCAATGGAGAATTAAATTCTCATTTTGGACCTCACGGCACTTACAAGTGAAACAGAAACCGGGACATGAACACACAAAAAAAAGTCCTCTTTATTATGCAGACCATGCACAGCACATGACTGTCAATAAAAAACACCTAAAATGAGGGGTCTCATAAGGATAGTACTTCAGTCCGTGCTGTGCGCAGGCAGCTTGAAACTGTTCTAAGGACACGCGTGGTGTTAGCGAACATTGAAATTGAGTACATGCCGTTATAAGCACAGCACTTATAAATACACCCGTAGTATTGCATATCGATCAGGTGGTTGTGGGGAGGGCCTAGAGTCTTGGTTGCATGGCCAAAGGCCATGCACCTAAGATCACATTTATACATAGAGAAATTATACCCCTCTATGGGTACGATATGCTGTGGTAGTTGTGGCCAGTACGTAGAGTCTTGGGTGCATGGCCAAAGGCCATGCACCTAAGACCAAAGTTACAAGCACTGCAGTTATAAGGCTACATGGGTTTTATATAGTGCAGTGGTTGTGGGCAGGACGTACATTTTTGGGTGCATGGGCAAAGTCCATGCACCCAAGAACAAAGTTATAAGCACTGAAGTCATAAACCACTATGGTTATTATGCACTGTACACCCATACATTCAAATATCTATGGCCTTACATCCAAGACTCTAGGCCATGGCCACAACCACCGCAGCATATCACAGCAATGGATACACCTGTAGTATTGCTTATCGATCAGATGGTTGTGGGGAGCATGTACAGTCTTGGGTGCATGGCCAGAGGCCATGCACCCAAGAACAAAGTTATAAGCACTGGAGTTATAAGCCACTGCACACCCATACATTCAAATATCTATGGACATGCACCTAAGACTCTAGGCCCTGGCCACAACCACTGCAGCATATCACAGCTATAGATACACACGTAGTATCGAACATCACTCGGGTGGTTGTGGGGGGCCTGCAGTCTTGGGTGCATGGGCGAAGGCCAAGCACCCAGGAATGAAGTCATAAGCAGTGAGGTTATAAGTCAGCATGGGTGTGCTGTGGTGCAGTGGTTGTGTGCACAACCTAGAGCCTTGGGTGCATGGGTGCAGACCATGCACCCAAGAGTAAACTTATAAGTAGTGAAATTATAAGCACCATGGTTTTGATATGCTGCGATGGTTGTGGGTGGGACCTATAGTCTTGGTTGCTTGGCCGCAGGGTGTAGGTGGTACGTTATACATCCAAGACGCTAGGCCCTACCTACAGCCACTGCACCATGTTACTGCCATAGATTAGACGTATAGATTTGAATATGGATGACATGTGTGAAATCATACTTACTGTTTACTTTGTTGCGATTCCATATATTTCTTACATGACTTTAATACTTGGCGGAAATATCCTTTTTTTAATTTCTGCGAGAAAAGAAAAGAGCATGTTAGGGTTTGTATTTTATATAGACTTATTACATTTTATAATAGACATTTTAGCTTTTTTTTTACCCTCATATTTAGTTTACAAACCAGTGTACTGTGCATTTTGCTCAGTTTCTGTGTGTGTTTTTCAAATCCTTGGGTCTGGGGGGAAAAGAAATCCTTGTCGGATTAAAAGAAACATTTCTTTGCTACAAACGACTTCTTTGTTTCCTTTGAGTGTTTACTTGTTGTTTCTGATTGTCTGTTAGCTTGTTGCAGATTTTTTACAACAGTTAGGTACCTGTTGGCATATTCTAACTGTGCATTTTTTGTTACAGATCTGTGGTATTCATTTATCTGTGTGGTTGTTATACACTCTTGGGCAGTTAGATACCTGTTGGCGTATTCTAACTGTGCATTATTTGTTACGGATCTGTGGTATTCATTTATCTGTGTGGTTGTTATACACTCTTGGGCAGTTAGATACCTGTTAGCGTATTCGAACTGTTTATAGTCTTTTACTTGAATTTGTGTTAATGTTGTTAAAGTACACATTAGTTATTTAATTTTGGCTTTAAGAAAATTAAATATGCATTTGTAAGATTAGCTGGCAATCTGTGCTTTAGAGTGATGGTGCTATCATTGCATTCAAACCATCCACATTTCTTTTTAATGTATGCAGTGTAGAGACCTGCATTGGTTGTAGCTCCTGCGTGGGAGATTATACCTATTGTTGTAAAGGTTTTCTTCCCAAGTGACACTTGGCCGATCAGTAAGGTGAAGCGATTATCTGAATTGCACATAGTACATAATCTGTCACGGTTTGCATTCTGTAGAAGTTGCTGAAATGGAATGGATTCACAATTAGGTATGGATACATAGACAAATTGCTCATTTGGCATTTGTTCCTGTATCACATTGTTACAGAGAGTGCATGTATGTTTCCACATGTATGAAATCTGGAAAACTTAATGTATAGGTATGTTTTTGTTTTCCAGTACTTGTAGTAAGTACATTATAAATTTGTGTGGATCTTCTTGAGTTTATAGTGAATCTCACCATTCCAGAACAGTAGTCCAATTCTTGTCTTATTCCGTGAACACTGTATGTGTTGTCAGGATTGTTTGCAAATGTTAATTCTTCATAGAAACGCAACAAACACAATTGGTCTGTACTGTGTAAGTAAATATTGTTAACAATTGGTGGCTATTGAAATAGAATATTCATTGCTACATTTGCATAGCAACTTACACCAGTTTCATTTGAAAATTTGAATGGACCAGCTAGTTCTGTCTGAGTGCTTTTTTCTGAGTTTGTGTTCCTATGTAGCTCATGCCTTCTTTAAAGACTGTGTTTCCTATATCTATCAATGCTTTGTCTAGGCTAAGACCTTGGGATATATGAATGGTGACTGCATATGCAAGAGTTAGAGAAAAGTGTTCTCTACATACATACATGTCTTTGAAGAGAAGGAATCGAGCAGCTGAGCGCCCAATCCTTTTCAATTCTGAAAGTTTGTCAAAGCGAATATTGAAAAACTGAATGTTGTTGTCATGTGGGTATGTTTGAAAGCCAACAACTGTACCCAGTGCCCCATTAACTAGCCCTTGCTCCACGTCAAGTTTACGTTTAAGCATTACTCTACAATTTAAGGATAATTTTAATATTTTTTCCAACCCAGCTGTGTTGGAGATTGAATTTTCTAAGGTATTTAGTCTTGTTGTGGCTTGCTCACACATGGGTAGTGTCATACCATGTAAGTCTAGTTTGTCTGTGGCGCAAATTTCCATTATTGGTTGAATTTCTTTTTTTAACATTGTTCCATTGAAACAGCTTGCAAGAGTGGGCATTAAGGCCATAGAATTGACATTTTTGTGCGCTAATTGTTCCATAACATCAGTAGCACATACGTTATCGCTATAAAGTGCATGAATGTGCCGGTTTTTCAATATTGCTTGTGCTTCCTGAGATGGTACACCAACTCTAATACTTTTTAAAATGTTGGCGTAAGTGAGATCTGCAGATTGACGCATGTTTTCTGTTAATTCTCTGTATTGGAAATGTTGCCAAAGGTTGACATTTCCTATGCTGCCAACAGTTTTACGGCAGAGTTTGTGTCCTAAGGTTTTATAAATAGGTTCACCTTTCACTGGTGTCAATTGTAGAAGATCTCCGAAAACGATAATGTGTTTCCCTGCGAAGAGTTGTTCGTAGTTTGTTTTAAGTACTTCTTGCAATCTGAGGTCAATCAAAGCCAACATTAGGTTGGAGACCATGCTCACTTCATCTATTAGTAGCATTTTCATTTGTTTTAATACTCTGTGTAGTTCCATTGCAGCTTCTGCAGAAGGTTTGTAATAGTGTAATTTGTTTTGGTGTTCTACTGGAAGTAGTAGTAATCGGTGTAAAGTGACACCGCCTATGTTGTAGGCATCTAAACCTGTGAGGGCAGTTACAATAGCTGACAGTTTGTTGTTTGTCAATTGTTGAAGGAACTTGCTGATGATTTTGATTAAGAATGTTTTTCCTGACCCGGCTTCACCACTGACGTACAGCAGTATAGGTTTGTAATTTTGGCAGGTACATTCTTTATTTTCGTGTTGTACACCATGTGCAATTTGTTTTGTTACTTCTTCAAAAATGGTGTGCTGATATTTGTTAAGTTTTGCTTGTAGTACAGTTAAGTCTTCTATAGCTTGTTCATAGTGACACATGGTGTTTTCCATTTCTGTCATAGCTAATTCTGCCTCATTTGCTATTAGTGGCTGTCCTAGTGGTTCTTGGCTTCTTGTTACAGAAGGTTGACTACTGCCGGAAGTGTCCTTATCTAGTTGGGCCAGAAGTTCTTTGTGTTGCTGTTCATTGTGCAACATTGTTTTGTACTGCGTAAAGTTCACATCGGTGATAGCACTTTCATTTGCTTTGAAAGCATCTTCATAGCAGTCATAGTTATCTAGTATCTCTTCCTCTTTTCTCCATGGTTTAAAAAGTTGTAGCAGAGACATGTGATATAGTTCTTTCTGTTGAGGAGTTTTTAATGACAATTTGACATGATTAATTAAGCTTCGTTATAAGTCTCACTAAGCTGCCTTCAGAATCTGTCACTCTATATCTACCTTTGCTTTCATCGGGTTTTATATTATTTTTGTATGCAAAGTTTTGAGCTATGTGGTATAGACACATGGTTTCCAAGTGGTACTCCTGTTCAGATAGTATGTGTCCAGTAAAATGTTTTGTAAATGTCTTGGCTGTTGGGATCATTTCTGGCAATTGTTTCTATGTCCTCACATTATTTCAGAACTCTTTTTCTAGATTTAGCAGGACCAAGACTTTGCTATACTATGTTGTCTGATTTTCCATACAAAGCAGTACCGGTTAAACGATCTGCCACTTCATAGGTGCCACATTCTCTGAGAAAGCATTTTTATGCCAAGGCTGTACAATTTCTGAGATAGTGTTTTGTCTGATGATAGGTCATTCCAGAGGTCTTAGGGCTCTGTTTTTTCTGTTTTTGTTAAGTAGGCTGTAACATATCGTGCAACTGCAGTGGAATTGTCTGCAATGTACTGCGCATCTATGTTTGCATTCCATAAGAGGGCAATGATTGCATTGTAATCATTGATATTGATATATTTTGATTCTTCTGTTCCTTTTATGTAATACGTGTTCTTAGGTGATTTACCTTTAACACTATGTCGAACTGAAGACATGAAGTTGTTCACTTCACCTGTTTCTGTAACTGGTCTAGGGAAACCAATGCGGCATTTGGTGTATTATTTCCCTTTGCTTTTGTATTTGCGATAATATTTGCCACATTTGTGTCTTTGAAATTGTAAAATCTGTCCATGCAGGTCACTATGTGTCCGCTGTGAAGGGATTTCACAAGTGACATATTTTTGGATAAACTGCAAAACAGTGGCATCACTTTCGTGATCAAATTTAGGTGTACCTTTGATCCATAAAAGCATGTGAATATGTGGTGCTCCTCTCACTTGGTATTCTTTTCTTTTCTCCAAAAGAAGTGTTGCACTTCTCCGAGGGGAGGAACAGTTTTATTATAAATAAAGTGTAGCATAGCAATGAAACGATGATGGAAATATCTTGACACATTAACTGGATCTAGAGAGCAAAGTTCTCCAGGTGTTAGTATATGTATGTTGGTTTTATTGTTTGATATGCATATGAACCCGTGTAAATCTTCCCATGCATACTCTGCACAACTTAGTGTAACAAACCAAGTCAGTGGTACAAGGTTTCTCATACAACGTACGTCTCCGTGCCGTTGGAACCAGTACTCTTTTGTACCACGCATGTTTGCAAACAGATTTGTTATACTTGATTGTAAAACCTCATCTTTTTCTTGTACTTTTTGTATTAATTGCGTAGCTGACATATTTTGAAAGTGAGTTCCAGATTTCCAAATGTGTGCAACTCCGTAACATAGGGTTGCTAGTTCACTTTCAAAGAGTAGGTGGAATATGTATTCCCAGATTAAGACAAAAAGTGGATCTTGAGAATACATTCGTAATGAGCGGTATTCTGATGCCGTAATCTGAGTGGGTCTATCATCGTATCTTCCGCCTTTGCCAGTAGGAAATAGCAGTGGAAAAGCATGTGCTTCTATATTTTTTTCCCCATATGCTCATTGGTGACTTTTTGGTTTGTCGCATTTGGTAAGTTTCTAGTGCATCATCTATGCTTTCATTGGAATGCAATGGATGAATTGTGTAATGGTCCAAAAGAGTGGATACTGCAGCAGGATCCAGAAGTTCAAATTGACCAGTTTCTCATGACTCTTGAATTATTTCAGTTGTTTCCCTTAAGCTTCCTTCAATATTTATTTCTTTGTAGTATTCATTGTCTTTCAGATATTGCAAGGCTTGTCTAACTTTATGTAAGTCCACCAGTTGTTGCCAAATTCTTTTGTCTTTTGTTGGTACACCATTTACTAAGACAATTAAAGAATGCTCTATTGGACGTTGCACTCCTAGAGTGTGTACATTTTCTGTCAGATCTAATGGCAAATAAACTACTTTGCCACGAATGCCTTTCACCAATTCAGAGGGAGGTAATTTTGCTGTTTTTGGTTGAAGGCGTATTATTGCTTGAAATGGGTCAATTGTTTGAATTATGATGCTCTCATACAAATTGAGTTGTTGCAGGGGTTTTGGTAGTGGGAATAATTCCAATTTATTTGTGATAGCACGTGAAGGAGTTTGGTTGTTGTCCAGTTTTGTAGTGCAGTAACTGCAACATATTAGGGGTTCACTTATTTGGTATTTGTTTTCTGCTAAAAGGTACAGAGCTAATTCAAACCATTTGGAATCTTCATTGTCTTCTATTTTGTATGTTACATCTATAGTTTTTGTGTTCCTTTTGTAAAACATTCTGCGGCAACACACACACACACATGGTTTGGTACTTCAGCCGATGCACTTTAAATTTTAGTATTTCTTTTTCGTATGTGTGTAATAGAAGATTGCTATGTGCAGAATTGTTGCTAGTCTGTTCTAAAACTATTGCATTTTGTAAGTGGCTTTCACTTCCAAAATATTCTCTGGATATGTTTGATATCTTCTTGTAGGTATTTGGGTGTGCCATGTAGAAGAGTGTTATTTAAATTGGCTAATTCGAAAGCTGGACTTTTAGCATAGTACAGTTTGTACACTATATTTCTTACATTTGAATGATGTATTGATATCCTTTTGATATCGTGGAAGGTGTCATGAATCCTCACTACCGCCCCCTTTGGACTCCTGGTCCATTCAACAGCATGCCAGAACGAGCCCAACACCCTCCCAACATGTCGGGCGCCACTCTTTGATCAACGGTATTGTTTCTCGCCCGCCTAGAAAAGTGCCCCGCCCCTGCGGACCGGCGCGTGTCAATGCGCTCACAATTCCTTACTAGAGTGTTGTTCCTTGCGCTCGCTCCTAGGATTGTGCCTTCCTTGCTTTCCGTGGCCGTGTCTGTCTATCTTCCACGGCCCTCCTTCCAGGACTGCTCTTGCGGTTGCCTTTGTGCCGCTTACCTTCACCCATGACTCCCGGAACATATCGGACATCGACTGCAGCTGCGACTCGCCACTTCTGCGGTCCTCCATTCTGGACTGCTCTTGCGGTCGCCCTCGGACCGCTTACCTCGACCCAGGGCTTCCAGAACATAACAAACACAGCTGCGACTTACCTCTTCCGCAGCCCTCCTTCCAAGACTGCAATTGCGGTTGCCCTCGGACTGCTTACCTCCATCCAGAAATTCCAGACCTTCCAGACATTGACAGTGTGGCATCCGAAGAAGCCCATCCTTACCTCCACGAGATCCGCACCTGCAAGAAACACGGGCAACCAGAACCATCAAGAAAGAAGCTTACAAATCCTAAACAGGTGAGCCCTCAATCAAGCCGTGACAGAAGGTGCTTTTGCAAATAGGTCCTGAAATGCAGGCTAATGAATGTCCTTGTAGTCCTGTGCATTTGCGCACTGGACAGATATCCATATTTTGCAGCACTTTCATTTTTATGTTGTCTTTACCTTTCACATACTGATTGAGGAACTGACGTAAAGACTTCAAAGATTTGTTAGGAATGTCACACATTGACGTGCACAGCCATTTGTATACTGGGCGGTCTGGTTCAGTCGAATGGAGAGGTGGAGAGTTTTCCGGGGATACTTTTGTAAGCAGTGTTTCTTGTTCCATGATGGTATTATTGATTTTTTTTCATACCCTTGTCCACTGCTGTGGATGGCAATTGTGTTTTGTTTGTTTTTTGTTTGTATGCTTCTTCATTAAAATATGGTTGTGTGGTTGTTATTTTTGTTGACATTCCGTTTATTGATAAGCTTCTTTTGTAGTTTACTACTTAGTTTTGTTAGTGGTTTCATCCTATTTAACACTAAAATAAATAACTTCCTTTTGAGAAGGATTGCACTGTCTACGAGAGATTGTAGGATTAATTTTCTACGGTAGGTTTTAAGGGTTAATGATGATTTCAGTCCTCTTCTTATTAGATTCTGAAGGACGCTGTGGCAAAACATTTTTGCTAAGATACTTTTTTTTACTATGGGTTCTTGTTATTATATCCGGATTAATAGCAGTTAGCAGTACTGGTAGCCGATTTCTTTTTTTTTATTTTATTTTTTTTGTAAAGCGTTCTATTTCATGCCACATTTTGATAGAGGCGCCAAAGTTTAGGTAGTTGAAGCTTCCTTTGTTTCACTAAACGACTGTATTAGCTGTTTTGTTCCAACGTTCTCTACAAACTCTGCTACAGATGGATGCTTACTTTGCACACTTAATTTAATTTGCTCTATTTCTGCATTTCTTTCTACGGACTTGCTTTTTGGTAGGCATTCTTTGGGGTCTGTTGGAAAAAAAGAAGGCATGATTTGGTCTATTGTGCAATGTATGTGTGCTGTGTGCATGTGTTTGATGGGGAAGCTGTTTGTGGTGGTGTGTGAATGTGCATTTGGTAGTTACAATGAGCTGGGAAGGCTATTTCTCTGTTTGTATATTACTACATTGTGCTTCAAATGAGAGTAGAAAGTGAGGAGAAGCATTAATAGTAAACATAATGGTATAAAATTAAAACAGCTATTTGTTTTCTAGTACTAACATTCTAAGGCTTCTGTATGTTATTTGTGTTCCAAAAAACACAGGGATTTGTGAGCCATTCTGCCTGTTATTCTTTCTTTAATAAATAGGGATTTGTGGGTGCAATGGTTCAGAAATCAATGTTTGTTTTGGGGCGCAAATTACATAAATAACCCACACAGTCTCTTTGAGGAACAGTAAGAATATAAAGGTAGTACTGTACTTAGTTTTTTTGCGGAATGACCAGGTTTCTTCGGAAATGTCGTTTGCAGTGTAGATGCTGTTGATTTTCAGGAGAGTAGTCTTCACTGCAATTGTAAAAGGAGGAAGTTAGTAGCTTTGTGTGTTTAAAGCAGTGATGTTACTGTACAGGTTTATTTTGCAGCTTTCGTCAGAGTATTCTCCTTTGATATCTCATTATTATGTGCTGCCTTTATATGTTATTTGCAGTATGTTAGTTGAACCTGATTCACAAATGAGTACAATTTTCAGTTTATGAAAATGCCTTGTTTTTTTAAGCTGTGTTGTCAATAGCAGAAAGGCTTTTAAGTGATAGGTCATTATAGTACATGGGGAAAAATGTCACTACTTTAATAAAGTACGAATCCAAAACATCAGGAGACCCTTAGAGGGAGATGTCACCACAGCAATCGGGAACGTTTATTTTTCTCATACGATCGCATTGGAAATAGCATTAATTTAGGCAGTACACAATAAATATTTGTGACATTTTCTAATGGAAAATCGAGTTTCGCGCCTAAATCGGGAGGGTTGTTACGTATATATAGGTTATGCGGAAGACGTAGTGCGGTTTCTCGATGAAAAATCGGAAGTCTTGCACTTAAAGGGGGAGCGTTGGTATGTATTGGCTATGCAGATTTAGTGGCATTCATTTGTTTAAATGAAATCCTAAGGGTTGCACATGTTCTCTGATTAAAATATGCATACCTGTACTTTGTACTCATGCATGTGCGCATGCATGGAGCTGTACGTAGACATCTGCGACACTTGCACAGTTATTTTTGAAGTAGGTGCTTTGCAATGATATGCGACTTGCATTCAGAGTGATCAATAGTACATTTGAAGTGTGAAATTTGATGACGGAGTTAGATGTAGAGATGTGGAATGTGATTGGTGGATGGTTGTGTGACTGCTTAGCTGTGTCCAATGAGGGAATGGATTTGCGAGTAATGTGGAAAGGGTAGAAGGACTGGTTAAGAGTTACGTGCCGCACGTAGACGGCGCTTGTCCGCGGGTAGGGCGTGCCACATACAGGGTTCTACATCAAATCCAGTATGGAAAGGGGACTGTAGGCATCAGCTAATCAGATGTTCACATTGTTCATTGTGTCGGAAGACGGTGCGTGTGGAGACAGTCAGGGTTTTGGTGCTCAGAAATATTTTCGTCCATGGTTTACAGCACTATTCCGAAAGTAGGCATGTGGCACACAATTTCGATGTGAGAGGAGTGCAGGTGGTGTGGAGCGCTGAGACCGATTGCAATGTTGCGGCAATTCTCCAAGTTTGCAGAGATATGCGAAGGATGACCAGTCCCCATGTGGTACTTTTGCAATACGGTGCTTGCCATTTTGGCTATGTGAGTTCACGTACTTTGTTGGAAGATTTGGAACAGTTGGTGCAAGCAGTCATTAACATCTTTCCAACTGCGAAAGTAACTTTTTCTGGCTTACTTCCTAGAGGAAAATGGGACAACAGTTCTGTTTTCTGTCCTGATCAAAGTAGTGGGAGGTGTAACATCGATTGCGGCATGCGTGCTTTCATGTTACGAGCTGGTATGTTTTTCTGCAGCCACGAGAAGATTGTTCCCAGTAATGCGGCTTATTTTGAAGCAGATGGTGTTGTGTTATCTTCTTTGGGAAATGCCATGTTCATTTGGAATGGGAGGCTTGCTTTGGAGAAGGTTCTGTAATGATTGTCGGAGTAAAGGAAGAAGAAAAAAAATCATTAATAAAACAAAATAACAGGTGTCTGTAAGGCATATGCCCAAAAAAGAAAAAAAAATGCTCTTTTTCAGAGCCCACCTTAAAGGGGAAATGGGGAATAATATTTAAATGTACAGTCGTCACACTCAGATCCTCTACGTGTCCACGGACATGGCAGTAGTCTTCGGGCAACGTGTATTACCAACAGCGTTTCTGGGGTGGAGACGCATGCAAATGAGAATGTGCGAAGCTAGAGATTGGTCAGTAAAGTTCAGTGGGTGTGTTCTGAATGGAGAAATTTAGTGAGAACATCTGTTCCCTGACAGGAGACCAGACAGCCATGGCTCTGTGGGCTCGAAAACAGATGATCTGGATTTTGGGAGACTCATGGATACATTGGTTGAAGGTGCATGCAGAAAGTTGCAGTCTATCTGCAGATCTTGGATTTTCTCAAGTGGAAGTGCACTGGCATGGAGTGCGTGGAATGAAGTGGCTGGACTTGGTACCTCTCTGTGCTACTTTACAGACGGAGCGTCATCCTGATATAATCATCATTCATTGTGGAGGAAACATTTTAGGCCATATCTCTGGTATTTCTTTGCAATTTGCAATGAAGGAAGGACTTACAAAGGTCATGGACATGTTTCCAAATTGCCAAATAGTTTTTTCCCGTATTGCACAAAGACGAATATGGCTGCGTTCTTCTGCATTTGGTCCACAAATGGAAAAAGCGAGGCGCAATGTCAATAAGGCTGTTTGTGCCTTTCTAAGAGATGTTGGCATGTCCTCATTCCACAATGAAAACATTTTGTTTTGCAGCACTTTGATTTTTCGCAGAGATGAAGTCCATCTCACATATGCTGGCAATCAGATTTTTCTTCGCAATGTACAAAATGCATTGCAACCTTTTTTGGAGTTATAGTCACCTATTTGGCAATCCGTTTTTTCGAATTCAGTTTTTGAAACACACAAAACATCACCGAAAGGCTCTTTTCAGAGCCACCACTTACTCCCAGCGAAAAGTGCATTGGTTTTGCTCTGATTGCACCCTCCATTTCTGTGCATCCTACGATTGTCCGCTGACTTTTTGAAAAATGCACGGGGGCCTACACCGGTCACTTGATAGTTCTATTGTTAAACTGAGAAAGGCCTCTCTGTAAAGGAGCCTTTTTTGTAATTTTTGTTGTTATTCAGTTTATTGCTTTTCAGCACACAACATACTTGGAGAGGAGGGTAAGGAAGGGACACCAACCACGGAGATGAGAAAGGGCATGTGGAGAGAGAAAGATTTAGGGTGGGCTTTACTTAGGTAGGGAGCAGTTCTTCTGGTGCTACGTGACCGTAGTCTCAAAAGCACTTCGAAGACTCTCCCCCCTGCAGAGTACTGCGTCGCAGTACATACACAATATTGTGACCCTCGCAAGGTAAGGGTCAACAGCATCGCGAATGGCCTGTGAGGCAGCTGGAGGGATGCGCTCCCCCCCAGGAGTGTCTCTTGTGGTGAGAGGATCGGACACGGAGGATGCTGTGGAGGAACTCAATCTACTACGTTCTTCACTTGGTACCACCTTGCGAATGTCCGCACTGTGGAACAAAGTTGGGTGTCGCTTCATGGTTGTTGTACCAAAGCTGTACGCACCAGGTCTCCCGTGACTCAGCATCAACTTGCACTGCTTACACATGACCTGGTTTGCACGTGCTTCTGGTACGTTTCCAAAAACGGTAATCAACTGCCACACCCACGACTCCCGGCGAGTGCTTGTAGTGCAGAGTTCCTCCACCTCATTCTCTTCTTCCTCGCTCTCCACATTCTCACCCGTATTTCCCTCTGCAGGCCCTTGGGGAGGTGGTGGCGGTGGAGGGTTTGGGGGTGGTGCTGAGGCTAATGAAGCAACAGCAGCCGTGGATGCCATAAGGATAAGTTGGCTAATGTTCGCTACAGCAGTAAAGGCAGCACAACTCAATCTGCTATAGCCAAAAAGCTCAATGAAGATGAGCTCGGGGGTGTGGCCATTTATAGGGGTGGAGGGGTGCGGCTCGTGACCATATAGATCACTGAAAAGCACTGCAAAAATTCTAAACAATACGTTGAAAGGTAGGGCCATCGTATGGGACATGTGAAATGGTGATTTTATACTGTCAAATGATTTCCCATGTTTGTATAAATTCTTTTGAAATGTTGCGGAAGCAGACAAACTGCGCAAATTAGTCCACACGATCGGCGTGGGTGCGGTCACATGATGACGTGAACACATCCACAAAGGAAATGGGTGCCCGCTGGACACCAAATGCAGAGTAACGGACGTGCGCATGCACTCTGAATTTCTACGGACAGTGTTCGGGTCCTGAAACTAATTAAAAGTGCGACACAAGTGAGATGGACAGTTAGGGACAGGCGCGCTGTTCGCAGTACTTAATGGGTGTGGTGCGCATGTGCGTTGATGTTCTGCTGACTGCACGGCCAGGTGCAGTGTCCTTAGGACACCTCCATTTTGTTTGACTACGGACATGCCGGACACCGCGCCTGTTCTACGGACAGTTCCATCTTGGCTGCGGATGGTACGGATAGGTATAGTGTCCTTAGCCTTAGGACACTCCCATTTTGTTCATTTACAGACATCTCAGACACCTGGTGTGTTCTAAGAACATGTTTTATCTTGGTTGTGACTAGTACGGAGAGGTCTAATGTCCTTAGGATGTTCCCATTATGTTAATTTACGGACACCTTGGACACCTGGTGCATTATAAGATTAGTTCCATATTAGTTGCGATTGGTACGGGTAGGTGTATTGCCCCTAGAACATCCATACTATATTGATTACGGCCAGCGCGAACAGGCGCGTTGTCCGCGGACAATTTTAACTCTTAACATGTTTTTAATCCAAAACATTCCTCTGCAACTAACATACAAAATGTTTTAATACACTCACATACATCAATCAAGAGAAATACAGGGGGAAGCAGATACTGAAACGAATATAGGGGAATTGGGGTTTAACACCGGCTGGTTGTGAGGGGATGAAGGGATGGATGTTTCGTCAAAACGTTTCTGTTCCTCTTGAGGGCTTGGGGATGGGTCACTAGGAAATGGAGAAGGGGGACGGGTACAGGTGGGACAGTGGCATCTTATTTTTCCTCTCACGTACTCTTCCACAAATTGCCTTAACCTGTTAAAATTCTCGTTCAGTATGTCCATTTTCTGTTCTAGCCGTTTCAGGCTGTCTTGCTCTGTGTCCTTTGGTGGACTGTCTTCTTTTTTTTACCTGTTCTGTTAAAAATTAATATATATACATATGTTAAAAAAATGTCCATAAAATACTGACTGTTTATTTGCGTATGCAGAGAAGTGTGTACCATTATTATCGCTATCTTCCGACATTTCCCCATGCGGAAAATTCTCCTCCAACCACTCCAAAGTGCTGCACATTTCTGTATCAAAACAGAAATGCATTATTTTTTCTGTACCTCATACAAAAAAGTACACACACATATAAGAAATATGAAGTTCACTTACTATTTTCTTGTAAATTGTCTACGTTGTGCTGTGTGCGTCTACTGTTGCTTCTGGCTGCACAGTTTCTGTGAGGTAATTACGTTGGAGGCATATCTTATTTTGTTATTGTATAATCCATTTAATTCTACATGGTAATTAAATGCATGTGTAATGTGTGAGACGTGTAGGTTCAATTGGTTAGTTATTAGTACTTACAATGTGTTCATGTGTACTTTTTTTAAACTTGTGCATTTCTCATATGGTACAATAGTACAATTTCAGATACCCCCTGACTGTTTGGGTAGTGTTGATCGCGTCCGCGCCCGTCCGCAGACAGACGCTCAGTCCGTGCCTTTCAAATATCATTAGCGAGGGGGTTCGGTATGTTCTATTTTACATGTATATAAAGTAAGGGAATTACAGTATCTATCTCCCAAATTCACATGATGAAAGTGTGCATTCAGTAAAAAAACGTTGTTAAAGGGAATGTCCTGGGTATTAGTGTTAGCAGTGCACAGTGGTGCGGCCAGTTATGGTTGCATAGCCTACCATAACTGGCGAATTTCAGGGTGTTTTCGATTTTACTTACTACCATAATGTCACATTTATAAAGCTTTTTTTTTGTGTGTGAATTGCACAGGTTGTTAGTAGTGCAACTTAACCATAACGTCCCCTTAACAAAGTTTTTTTAATATATATATATATATATATATATACACACACACACATATTCTACTTCACCTCTGACTATATTTTGTTTTCCTGCTGGATGCACGGGATCACCGCCTTCATCACCGCCTCTCCTGCCGTTCACCCGCTTAGCTGCCCGCACGAGTGGGAAGGGGCTATGTGGAGAACACAGGTTCCTTCAGACCTCTGTCTGCAGATTCTACTTTTACTCTAACCAATATCTATGGGGAGCTTCACGGTCTACTCAACCGGATGGCAAAGGACTTGTGATATTGCCGAGGACCTAGAGTTACTTTATGTCGACGGTCAATGGGTGTCTTATCTAATCGATAACCATCCAATCTCTGCTACCAAGTGTGCTCTGAGACCCCCAACTAGCCCATAGAGTCAGGGTTTGCTCAGAAGCACTTTAAGACAAGATAGTAGCACCCGTGAGATGGATGGGGGTGGAGATTAATACTCCAACACCAAATCAATAATGGCAACTTGACGGTTTGGCAAAGAAGGTCCGTTTAATTACAAGTACAAAAAATGGGGAGTGTCATGAATATCGGCGGATGTGCGATCTTCCTTCTCGCTTCACAACTCCAACGAACTTCATAAACACATCATTTATACCAAAAACTCGTCCTGACGTTTAATGCTTAAAAGTTGGCATACATTTCTATTGGTTTGGAAAAGGTAACTTTACTATAGGTAATACGGTAACGGAGTAAGGGGATTGGGTAAACACTGTCAGGTGGGGCATCTAAGTCCTACTTTCAAACTGGCTACTGCAGACATCACTAAAATGACGACGTCCCATTGGTTCTACTAACTATAGATTACTTGGTCCATTGTGATTGGGTTTGCACCAACCCCACTCGTACTTTTTAACTTTGCTTAGCAGCATGCAGAATGGTCGGCCAGGTGCAGGGTGCCCCTTAGTGCCCCCGGCCTCCCTCCAATTATTGTTACAATCAATCATCACTTTAGTTGCCATGTGTCAATTATTTCACTCTGGTTGGCCTTGAGACTGCATCTCCTGTCAGGAAGAGTCTGATATCTTCTCCGGGCCTGTTGCCATGCGTAGATGTGAAGGTCTTATTTCTGCTCGCTCGGCTTGTCACGTGATTCAGACACAGTGAATTTTCCTTTTCTTCATCAATTAGTGTATTTGATTTTCGTTTCACCCACCACCTGCCTTCGGCTTCTTATCTTGACCTTTCAGAGCAGTATATTCTGTTCTTTGCTTCAATTAATTGTAGCTAATGTTCCTTCATCTTGACAGATACGACCTTGGTTCTCCCGGCACGATTTGCCTCTGCTGAGTTTCGTTTCTGCTGCTTTAGTCTTGATTTTGCTAAATATGAAACTCTTCTCGTGTGGCCCTTTAGTAACCTTTTGGTTGATTCTGCTTCTTGTGCAAAGTGGAAATATAGTTATATAACATGCTTCTTTTGAGGTAGATATGTATAGGTGGCGCTTGCAGCACTATCTTTCTACCAAGCCGCACAATTTTCTTAGCTTTCTTGCGGTTTCAAGCATATGTACATGTGTAAACTGGTTGAATATCTTCACCATGCTCATGGCTTAAACTTCTTACGTTTGACATCGTCCTTTCACTTTAGGTTCACGATATCCTTTATTCATGGCGTTTCGTATTTTTTTTTTATCGTTCTCAGGTCGTTATATCTTCTATATGTGAGTCAGTCCAGGTTCTTGTGACATCACCATTCGTCCTCCATTAAGACCTTTTTGGTTTCTTCAGGGACTGAACTCAGACGATCTTCATTTTATTTGTTGATATGGCTTTCTCAATGGATACCTTACTGTCCATGGGTTCCTTGGTATCGGTACTTCAGTAGGTGCTGTTCTTCTGATAGGTACTGGACAGAGCCCCACTGCGGCTCTCTGTTGGTTTATTTTCTCAGCATACGTCACATACTTTGGCATGAAAGTTCCTGGTAAATCAAAATGGACGGTTGGAGTGCGGGCTGCATTTGGGACCTCCTCTACACTTTTTAGAAAAAGGAGGGGCCAGACCGCAGTATATCCCGTGGCCCAGATGGACAAGGATAATTTAAGGTGTAAACGCCTGAGTGTGACTTCGGGTGCTGGAAAATGAATCTATGAATTAGAAGAAATGGCAGGAGGTAACATGTTAGCTATAGGGTACATTAAGGGTCTTCTAGCAGCTATCCTTCGGGAGAGGGCTGATGACATTTGGACGAGAGCAGGGTATGCAAGTGTTGCAGCACAGAGCGCAGCGCACAATGGAGCGCTGTTTAATAATTGTAGAGCGGCAGTCTGGAAAGTGCTTACAGTACAATATCCTGATCAATCGGATATGGGAGCTATACTGGCATGTAAGATACATGAAGGGGAATATTCACTTGCTTACATTCAAAATTTTCAAGAGCAGTGGGATTTGGAAACTTGAGCCGTGGGGAAAATCTACACCTGTGTTCTATCATATATTCTATTATGTCAAGGGTTGCCAGATCAGGTACAAAGACAGCTCAAGAAGCTGGTCGGAATGGAGGCTAAACCATGGCCAGAAATACAGCTGACCATCGCACACCATTGCCAATTCGTACAGGAGAAAAATCGAAAGGGAGGATGCTAGGAAGCTCAAAGAAGCTAAGTTAGTGCAAAAATAAAAAAAAATAAACTGTTGAAGTATGCTATGGATGGGGCAATGCTTACTAGTGGAGAAGGGCCAGGATCACAGCAAGTATCGGGTTCGCCGCAGGTGAATAACCAACAGCAGTTAAATCAAGGAGGGAACGGATGTATGCCCAGAGGCAGGGGAGGCATCCGCAGGAAAGGAGGCTTTCAGAATAACCAAGGCAGGTTTCAGAATATACAAGGTGGTAATCAAGGCATGCAGGATGGGCAAGTTAGAAGATCCCCTCCTGTATGTTGGACATTTGGAATGACAGGGCACATCACGCGAACAAGTGGGAGCCAAGGGTATGTGCAGAATGTGCAATTCTCAAGTGGGGGGAGGAATGGGTTATCCTCCAGCATATAGCCACAAAGAAGGACGGTTCACCCAAGATCGGTGTATCAAACACAGGTACCGCCAGCACAGCAGGCTTTGCAACCACAGCAATCACCATTCAATCTGCTGCAAGGGCAGTCACAGCACGCACCCATGCAGATACAGCAGAGTGCGAACACAGGACAGGTATTGACTCCTAGGATCGGGGGTGTCGCTGTCGTGGGAGGGAATCCTTTCACAGGTATGGGGGTAAGTTATGTACCCACAGCTCACAGGGTGACTTGATGTGTTCAATACTATTGGTGACGCCCAATCCTCAAGAGGAACCGAGGGTTAACGTTACCATAAGAGGCAAATCCTTTTCTTTTTTAGTAGAGGCAGGGGTGACTCGCTCATGTTCACGAGAGGGAACATTTTCATTTTCGGGTAATGCCATGAATGCTCAAGGGTTCTCTGGAAACTACAAGTAGAGTTCCTTTTACTGAGAAATTGCCAGTCTCTATAGGAGAAAATTGCATGTCTGTTCCATTCAAGACAGACACCAGTTAATATACTTGGCAGAGATCTAATGACGAAGCTAAATGACAATTTCTTTCACTGATGAAGGCATAGTGTGTTCAACGCCAGGAATACATTATTTAAATGTGGGCAAATTTATCATGGCATTTACAGGACAAATAGCCATGAGAGGAGTGCCATTAGAACCAGAAGTCTTTCACTATGCAGTATGCATTTTGTTAACATGGCTACCCGGTTTAGTGGGAAAGGTTATGAGAATAACTGATGAATTCCTGTTCAGGCCACATATTCCCAATGACAAAGGTGGGGGGAGAGGGGGTTCCTTAGTGTTACAGGCAGCTGTAGTGCAAGGGGAGTTGGCCATGCTTGAAGGATTTGATGATGACGGTAGGCCATGGAGAACAGTGATTGCTATTGGGGAAGGATACACATTGACTGACGTCACTGACGAGGATATGTTTAGAGATGACCTGTCAGATGACGAAGTATGTTTCAGATGAGCATTACATATTGGATCAGGACAGAGATATGAGGGATCCCACAGAAGATGATGATCGTGCAGCGCCGCCCTGCATTTTTTGATGAGGATATGGAAAAAGTGCTGGCTTGTTTATGGACTATGGGGCCCTATGACGTAGGCCTGTTGAAAGGGGTGGGAGAAGTCTAGATTAAGCTGCAGGCTGGAGCAATTTTACCTCGAGCAAGACAGTAAACTATGTCTTCGAGAGGCAGATGAGGGAATTTTTAAGACTATATCAGCCATGATGGATCAACCATCTTAGTGACGTCAGAGTCACCATGCAATACTGCAGTGTAACCTTTCATAAAATCTAATGGGGGTTTGTGGTGGTTAATTCAGGACATGAGGCTGATTAACCAGATTGTAGAGGCAGAATTTCCTCTAGTTCCAAATCCGTCGATGATCCTATGTAGTATCCCGGTTGAGGCGCAATATTTCACAGTGTTTTACTTGAAAAATGCATTTTTTTCTCAATCTGTTGCATAAAGACTCCCAAGATCTTACATTATTTATGTTTAGTCAGACTAAGTTGAAAAGTACAAGTTTGCCCCAGGGGTATTGTGAGTCGCCATCGATTTTCAATTGGGCCCTGTAAATGGACCTAAGCAATATTGATTTGCCAAATATCGTGCTGCAATACATAGATGATATTTTAGTCTGCAGCACCTCAAAAGAAGAGTGTAGATGAGATTTGATTCAGTTAATGATTATTCTAGCAGAGAAAGGATATAAAGTGGACAAAGAGAAATTGCAGTATTGCCAAGAAGGTGTTGTAGATGGGTCAGTTAATCTCGCATGAAGAAAAGAAGGTTATGCCTGAAAGAGCTGAGGCAATTTTGAAAACCGCACACGATAAAGCAAATGCAACAGTTTTTAGGACTGTGTAATTATGTCATAGCATGGGTATTTGATTATAGTTCGTATACAAGGCCCTTGTTGCAGGCCCTGAAAAAGGCACAGGTGTATCAGGAAAATATTGAATGGACTGAGGAAATGGAGGAGGGGTTTGACTAATTGAAAAAGGGAATATGCACAGCTCCAGTTTTAGGAATTCCCAATTATTCTGAGGCATTCTTTTTATTCTCCCACACAAATGGGATAGTCATGACAGCAGTACTCACGCAGAGAGCTACATTGGGGTACAAACCACTAGCATATTATTGTGGGATTTTGTACCCAGTAATTGAGGGGTCACTTCCCTTGTGAACAATCATTGGCAGCCGCCGCCGCGTTCGCTATTGAGAAGTCTGCAACCATAGTAATGGGGTGTTAGATGGTGTTATTTGTCGAGCATGCTTTGTTCGCTTTTTGGAGAAACCTAAGGGTACACTGATGTCTCAAAGCGCTTCTGCTTATGAGGTGGTCATATCGAACCCAGCAATCAAAATAGTCTTGTGTAAAATGGCGAACCCTGCCACCTTTGTAGCTGAACCACTGTCAGAGGATGAATAAGTGCATGATTGCTCAAATTATGAGGAATTCTATGACGAAATCCAGAGAGTGAATGAAAATGCTCTAGTGGCAAGGGAGATTCTCTTTGACGGTTCTTCAAGCATTGATCAAACTGATGGAGAAAGGCATTCAGCCGCCGCTGTAGTGAAGCACAAGGCTAATGGAGAATTTGAAGTAACGGCGAGTGCAAGACTACCGTCTCACTTTTCAGCACAGGGTGCAGAATTAGTGGTGCTGATTGTCGCACTCAAGAAACACTCAGACCAGGAAGTAAGTGTACTGTCACTCTGCCTATGTGACCTGGACCGTGCACACAGGGCTACCACGTTGGAAAAGGAGGGGCCACCTCCGAGCGAACGGCACTCCAGTGCAACACGCTGCTTTATTGGACAAGCTTATTAAGGCACTACAACTCCCAGCAGCCATTGCATTAGTTAAGAGCGCAGCACACACTAAGAGAACAGACTTTCATTCACACGGAAACCAAGCTGCAGACGAAGAGGCAAAAAGGGTTGCATATTCACCTGACTAATGAGTTTTGATACGGCTGATGTGAAAGAGAAAATTGTTGTGATGAGGATTGTGAATGAGAGCTTTAATCACTTATCGCAAACACAATTGGTTGAAGTTCAGGGTGAAGCCCCATAGGAAGAGAAATAACTGGGGACACAGAGGGGGGTGTTCTTTATCCCCTTCCAAGGCACTGTGGCGACAAGAGAGCATTGGTAAACCGGTGATGCCTGTAGCCTTATTAAGGATCACGTTAAAACAGCTATACTACCCTGCACATGTCACTAGGGGGAGCCTTGCAGCTACCATTGCGGAGGACTGGTCCGTACCGAACCTGCTACAACACGTTTCTTTTTATGTAGTAAATTGCATCGTATGTCAAACGTTTACTGCTGAGCACACGCTGAGAACAGTCGGAGGGGTAATTCCTCAATCAAATGGTCTTTTTCAGCATTTACATGTTGACGATGTTGATATGCTGCAGGTCTGTAATGGATACAGGTATATGATAATGGTGGTGTGCCCCTTCTCTAGGTGGCTCGAGGCCGGTCCATGCACACACCCTGACGCCACTTCCGCTGCAAAGCTTTTAGTCCAAGAGTATTTCCTAGATGGGGAGTATGTGAGGTGATGAGATCAGATAATGGTCCCCATTTTGTGAATGAGGTGTTTGAGCAAATTAGCTTATTGCTTGGTATGCAACACAAGTTTTCTTCTGCTTATCACAGGCAAGCGAAATGGATATGTGAGAGACTCAATGGTCTGCTCAAAGAGAGAATAGCCAAGTTGAAACTGACATTGAAAAAGGAGTGGCTGCACTGCCTGCCCCTTGCATTATATGCATTGAGAAGTCAGCCTGGTTGTGACCACCACCACACACCCCACAAGTTAGTTACAGGGAGGTGAATGAGAACACCTCTAACTCCTCCATCGAGGACTAGAAGTGATGCCCAGACAACTGCAGAATTATTAGGTGATGAGTTATGGGCGTACTTAACATGTATGATGGCTAGTATCTCTGTCATTTCAGGTCAAGTCAAGCGGACGGGGTGTCGGTCTCAGAATACAGATGAAGACCATACAGCAACCAAAATTCAAGAATTATGTGTACTTAAAATCTTTGCTGAAGATCAAGTATTGATCAGAAACTTTACACGAAAGTGGCATAAGCCCCGTTTCAGCATCCCTTTCATAGTAGAGGACATTACTCCATCAGCAGTTAAAGTCCTAGGAAGACGAGCCTGGATTCACCAAGGTGATGTGAAAGTCTACGCTGGAGAGGCTGCACCAACCCATTCGGAAGCAAGTCAAGAAGTTGTTCAGCATGTGTAGACTCGATCGATGACGAGGAAAAAGGACGCAGAGACTGTCCACTAGACAGATAAACATGTACGTTTGGACTGTGGCACCCTTGAGATACTATTTGTAGCTGCCAAGTGCAAGGACTGAAAACGTTATTGTTGTTGAGCCACAAGAGCTTTGCTGCCATTGGACAGAGGAGTGCAAAAGTAAAATAGAACATGCAAGATCTTGAATTCATGTTTGATGATTGGAAGAGGAAGCAGTTCCCTGATTTGTTTCTCGCTGAATTTCTTTTTGGAGGCGCCTATGGTTCTGTCCGATGCTGATGTACACAGACTTCTTCTTGCCATCTTCATATTTGCTCTTGTTGGGAGGAGCACTAACATATGTACTTTTCTTCAGGATACTAAGAATGGCCCGGCTATTAGACGCCTATTGGCAGCCATAATGGAGCAGATCAGACTATTAGCTGAGCATCTTACTGAAGGTACAGATGGTCCTGTCTAATGACGATGCCCACAAGCTACTTGCTATGATTATTAATTGCTTCAAGTTTATCCCTGCCTTGTTTTGCGGGACACCTACACTTTTGTGTTCATTCAAGATCCTATAAACCGTCCAGCAATAAGCCAGTTACTTGTGGAAATCGTTGAACAAATTTGACAACTAGTGGAGTATTTGATGAGTTTGCCTGAATAAAACGAGTTTTTCCTTCCTTAAAAAGTAATCACAGGCAAACGTGTTTTCCATAGAGCATATTACAGGTCCAGAAAGGGAGCAAGGTCAACGAGTGGAGAGGCGTTGATGGTGGAGCCTCATGTATTGGTGTATAATATATGAATGTTCTACATTTATCATAGTTTTTCTGATTCTGCTAATTTATACTGTGTATTTCATTGGTCCCAAGAAAACAATGGTCCCTTTTTGATTCTTCCTGCTCCAGCTACCTTGGCAGAATTAGATATTGTGAGACAGACACAGCCTTATGTGATTGTCCCCACTCCAGTAGTTTATGTGGAGACACCTGGTCCTGTAGCAATAGTCCCTAGAAATCCTTATGCAGGAAGGACTCTTATATGTATTCTTACTGAATGCCAGATACAGATTCTGAGAGACATAGAAAGAGGCCTAAGGGAAGTACAAGGGAGGATGATTATGAAGTGAACTATTATTTGGACCATACAGTGCATTTGGGGAACAACATGTGCTACCAGCACATGAGAGAGGTGGGAAAGAGGACCTCTGAGGGGGGATTGCTATGTATGTGCACTCCTGCCTTATGCTATGGGAAAGTCTAAGATGTTCATAGCCATTGAACTAGATGTTCAAACAGCTCATTGCCTTACTCACCTTGCACTCTGCCTCACAAAAGGTCAATTTCAGGGTCGAACAGCGTCTTTGGTATGGGTGACAGAATGGTCTGCGCCAGACAGAGATGATTATGTCCAAGATTTGAAGACAAGAGCGAGACCACACACCAAGAATCATGTGATAAGATCGAACAGCCTGGTATGATGGGAGGAGGAATCAGATTGGAGATCAACATAAGAGTCAATTGTAAAGGGAAAACCGAAGAAGCAGTTTGAAGCTGCAAGGAAAGAGGCCAGATGCAGATCTGGGGGAACAGTGTTTTCTTCAGGTGGATGGGAAGAAGGTGTGGTTATATGCAGAGCGATATCAATAGCTTGTCATCACAAACCAGTTATAGAACAAGTGGAAAATGGATGCAAACCTCTCTGAACGAGGCTTGCAAAATTGCTGACATGCTTCAGAACCAATGGCACAAGAAAAGTTGGAGAGAATCAGCAATGCGGACAAATCTTTGATGTGCCAGGAATGAAGAACGGGACTGCAGTGATAATGGACCACTACTGGGCCTGTGGATCCAGAGCTTATATGAAACTGCCCAGAGATTGGGGAGGACTATGTTCTATAGGGATTGTCCATGTTACAGCGTTGGTAATCCCAAAGAGTGCCCTGAACATTGGTGAATTTCCAAAAGCAGATGCTCACCTGAGGAAGAAGAGATCTACTGAAGTCCTGAATCAAAGGAAGATGGAGAATGATTTCTTAGCCAAGTCAATAAAAGCTTTTGATGCCATCCCATATGAACACAGATTGTTCAGTCAGACTTCATCAATATTCACGACAACCTTCATGCCCAGAATCCAAAACGGCAACAAATACTAAATGGTTACAGATCACCTGATGGGAGCTTTTGCAGACAATCAACACCACCATAAAGGTATTTAATGCTATCAAGGAGGAGCTGAGAGCCAGAATACATACGACCTGGACATATCACAGCTATGGATGGATGGATGTGTTTGTGCCAAAATCGGAGAATCATGTTGCACATTCATACCTTCTCATGACGATGAGAATGGCACCTTGACAGAGAACCTGGATATTTCACAGTGCGTTTTTAGGAAGGCTTGAAACCCTGTGATTGGAAAGGGGTTTTCAGTGTGATGCAGTTAGAAAATAACTGATGGCGATGGAGAAATACAAGAAAGGCTTGACTGGCCTAGCACCAAAAAGACGAGGTCACAGTGAGCCTGGTTGTCCATCCAGTAGTTACATGAATGTGAGAAAGAAACAAACTTCTGTTAGAAGTGGAATGGAAAAACACTGAAGGTGTGAAGAGTTCATAATTCCATAGAATTAAATACAGAAAAAAGCTGAAACGCGGTCTCCAGTCACATGGTCAGATCAAAATAGACATTGGGTCGAGCTTCATACTCCCTTTATTTCTCAGGCACAGAGAAGACCCTACAAGGCGACGTTCAAAGCCTTAATTGACTGGCAGAGACAGCAAGAGTGAGGATAGATGTTGGGCTAATTAGTGGGGAGGCATGATCATGCCGACCCTTCGTGGACCCGGTATCCAAGCCTGCGTGCTGCTAGCGTGTGGAATATTCCAGAATAGTACACGATTGCCATACCAATTGTAGAGGGCCATGTATCAAAGAGCCCTGTAGTTTGTATAACCAGCAAGTGTTGAGCATTAGTATGACACGGAAGATGACTTGCACTTGGGATGGGCTTAGTTGTCCACCTGACACTAGAAATCCAATCACAACCCCTGTCAGTATGGAACCTATACTTGGAGGTTCCCTGTATTCCTGTATTCCTATCACATCCCCAAGTAGGTTTTTGTAGTTTGTCATCTAGTGTGATGTCACTTATGACGAGTTTTGACTATAAAAGGTGTGTTTTTTTTTTATGATATGCGCTGAGAGGAATCGAGCGACCGTCAGTTTGTCCGTTGTAACTCCCCGTTTTAGACAATTTCAAATAAAACAGCACCAACTTTTGCCAACTTCCTGAATCAGTTTGATTATTGATGTTTGAGTAACTTCTGCATCCCCATCTATCTCAAAGTATTGCTACCTCATCTTAAAGAGCCCTAGGTCTATGGGTTCAAAAGTGCCATACATTTTCTGAGAGGGGAAACAATGTGTACTAACTCTGAGCTGGTCAGCCACTGGGAGATCCAGGGGCACTTACAAGGGATCTTCTTCACAGGACTCAGAGCTGAAATTGAGAATGGATGTTCCCTCCACTCCAGGAGGTGCTGCTCCTTTGCAGGACTGCTGTAGATCTCCAAGGCAGGGATCTTCCAGGACAGCAGCAGAGGTTGGTCGCCGGGAGTTCTTCCAACCAGTCAACGGTCTCCTCGCAAGTCTTGCAGCTGAACAGGATACTTGGCTCCTTAGTTTTCTTCGAGGATCTGCCCGGAATGGGTGCTGGGGTCCTCTTCTTATCCAAATAGCCATACAAGAGCCGAAACGCCCACTAGCCTATCAAAGATCTGCCCCCCCCTGCAGTGGTCCAGTCAGGACCACTGGTGGCACAACTGAAACAGACCCAGTGAAACCAATTTGTGGATTGGGACCAGACAATCCCAACCCATTTCCTGGCAGCAAACACTCATGGCCCTGCAGTACCCTGCGAAAAGCCTCTGCTTTTCTGGCCACTGGAAGTCCATATAAGGATTTTCCTGGCCCTGCAGGCCAGGAAGAAGGGTTAGTGACAAGATGGCCAAGGGACAAATGAAAAATCATGTGGCACGACCATGTTTGAACACAAGCCACAGTTGGTATCCAAACGTGGGAAGGCTGAAGTAAATTACTTGTTGCTATTTATTGGTGTTACTGCTGCCACCAGCTCGTCCCTTAGGCACATCTAGAGTAACCAACAATCCTGAGTGTTAGTCTAGGGTAAATAAAAAGTGTACCTCATTGTACTGCATTGTACAATGATAAAAAGTTACCAAAGTGATAACGAGTAGCAACAAAGTAACGAGACTAAGGTAAACCATGTATCCCAGTACTGACAGCCTAAAGGACATGTCAGTTTCCCCATGACAAATGAGCAAAGTCAGTGTAGTGAAGCTGAAGGCTTCATTGCGTTGCAAGAAGGGTACGTCAGAATCAAAAATAAAAACAAAGTTTGCGGGTCCATAGATTTGGAAGGAAAGGTGCCGTAAAGGGAACTCTTTCCTAACATTGACCAATGAGCTGAACTAGCTGTGCAATGTAATCCTTAGAAGTGCAATGGAATGTGTAAGGAAACAGAAATCCAACTGGTGATTTGCCTTATCTGTATGTTCAGCAAGTCTTTTAGGCAAGAGGGTAGCGGGCACAGGGCGTGACTGCCAGTAAAACGGGGCTAGGGGCACTCATAACCTCTGGCCCTTGGGAGCTTGTAGGTGTTCTGGGGTCACTTGCCCTGGGCAGGAGGGGGTGGTAGCAATCAGTTGATCTGGGTGGGCCTTGTCTGGCTTGCGAAGGGGAGGAAACTGGTTTTCCTTCCAGAAAGGCAGCTTCATGTCCCTCAATTTAGAAGCGACATTAAAATGGGCAGTGATGCCCTGGTGGGAAAAAGTACTTGCTGCAGCTACACTATTTGGGGCTTTGACCGAATTTAAACAATTCAAAACCTAGGTGATTAGTAAAACAGAAATATGTAGGACATATGCCGTAAAACAGATGGGAGGGGTTTTCAGAACCGGTCCTATGGGAGTATTGGAGGGCAAGGTAGGTGATTAGGAATGGTTTTTCACACTTGTGCTTACCAACTCTCAAGGTAGGTAGAGTAGTATGGATTGGATAGATCAGGACATTGGTGTATTAGAACTGTTAACAGCACTTAAGAACAGCCTAGTAAGGAGTCCTTCACAGAAGTAGAAACCTATATGTGCTCCATTAAGCCTGCAGGTAAAACATGAATACTACACACTAAAAACATTTCTGCTGCTTGTGAATCTGCTTAGAATTACATGCTGTGTATATAGTCTGACATCTGGTGCTAATCGTGGAGTATTGTCATTTTTTTGAAGATTGAAAAGGGACGTTGACATGGGCATGACTGTAATCTATCCTTAATGTGACGTGTAGTGTACTCAAAATCTTTAACGTGTCGAGGTCCGACCAGATCGTTTTTCTCTGTCTAACTAGTCGGTTGCACATAATGCAGAACTTGTAAGAGTAATATTGCTGATTCCTGTTCTTCGGTGGTTTGCTTGTCTTGGATGGCTGTTTGCCCGATCCTGTCTGCCGACGATCCATCCTTGACTGCTGAGCGACTGTTTTCCACGTGGTCTTGGCTCTAAGGCCCAGCCTTTACAGTAGGGGTAGTGGGGCCCTGTTCATACTGATTTCTCTTGAGAATGCCTTTTCTTTGCCTCTTCCCTCACTTTTCTTTGTCTGCCTGCCATTTCCCTCTGCTATGGAGAGGCCACCTTTTTAAATTCTGCCCGTCTTGCAACAACAAATTCCATTGGAAAGACACCCATCGCCGATGCAATCGGTACAAAACGGTGGACAGCCTTCTCAATGCAGGCTTACAGTCACTTACCCGCCGTTGTCTCAGATGAGGAGTCTGTCGGCAGCCGTGGCTCCCATTGGGATGCCGTTGACCTAACTGTGGAGCCCTCTAGCTCCCACCTGTCCGTCTCAAACACACACGAACGACCTGCTTAAAAGCACACAACCCATCAACTTCCCCCAGCGAAACGGCAAAGTCTTCATAACTGCAGGCCCATCGACCTCGCCAGTGGGGCCTTCCAGAGCCTCATGGTTCGGTGTCCTCTACGCACCCGCCTACGCATGGCGTTAAATCTGCTCCCCCCTACCCCCACACTAAACATATGGCCTCAGACACAGTAGTGTTGAAAGACATGATGAGACTGGTCAGCTCGTCAAACACTCCCGAAGCTCTGGGAGAAGTTTTGTACAGCAAGTTTGCACGTTTCGGACCCCAAGAAGGCCTCTTATTTGCCCAAGGACTGTTTTTCGGCCTCCTCTCTCCAAGGCCCCTACATCAGGACCCAGCTCCATCCCCACTGCCTTTTACTCCTCCTGATCCCTCAAGCTCCTCTGGATGGACTAGGGACACATTTGAAGCTTGTATGAACAAGATGGCCAAGTTCATTGATTTCTCAGACCAGTTTGAGGACATTTTAAAAAGAAAGACATGAGGATGTTGATCTCTGTCCCTCCTAAGCCGCAGAGGGCTCCACTCGACTTGGTGCTCAATTCTCATCTCTGTTGAAATCCCATCCGGACCCCCAGGTGGATGTCTCTGGATGACTCAGATAACTCTAGCCTGGATAGGGTTTTGGGTAACCCTATCCAAACAAGTCAGTGGAGGATGCCAACCTTTTCGGAAAAGTGGTCGATGAGGCCTTGGAAACCGCCAAGGAGGGGCACGTGACTTTAAAATCGTTACCGTACGCGATGACATCGCGCATTACTTAAAGTGGCCATCTTTTTGTAAACTTATGGCAACCGGACCGCGAGACCAGCGCTGCACAAATAACATCCAGTACAAGACCAGGTGAGTGTCAATATGTTGGGTACTACAGATATATTTAGTTAACTCCTAGCATCTTAAGCTTTACAGGGACTAATGAGAATCACTCATAGCATTAATTCCACACAAATAGATGTGTTTTATTTTAGGAACACAGCATGTAACCCTTATCAACTCCACTTAGTAACTCCACTTTTGAATTAGAGTTTACAACATAAAAACACCAAACGATCTTCACCAGTAAGTATAAATCAGAATTAGGAATTGTAAATTTAAGTGCATATACATTTGGTCCACAATTTTGTTCCGTCTCTTGTCCTCGGGGCAAAGTCCATACACGGAGTATAAAGGAATTTATTATTTGAAAATGTACACATGCTTTAACAGGAAGACTTATCATTTGCAATGGAACTTATCAGTGCAATAATACCTCCTGAAGAATCGCTGACATTAAAAGTGAAGAAGTCAAGTCTGGTCCCCAGCCAAGGGGACCCTAATTTGGACAGAAGACTAGCTTGTCTTCCCCTCAACGAGAGGGTTCAAAACATGCTGTTCAGATTCCTCAATATGTAGCCAGTCACTGGGTAACCGTACGCAAGGCCATACGGTTGCTATGGATGATGGTGTCCTGCATCTTAGTTTCACATGCTCGCCTGTGCCCCATGCAGGGGTGGCTCTCGAGCCAACGGTGTCAGGCCAGTGGGACGAACTAGTGGTTGTCTCGACAGCCCTTGTACAGTCTCTGCAGTGGTGGCCAAAGGAAAGACTTCTGCAGGGGAAAATGTTTAGCACTGAAGAGAGGGCCGTGGAATGCCCCTCTTGACCCCCATAAGCATGACAGCCCGAAGAACCAGAAATGCAAGATACCAGTCACTGTTTGGCCAGTTATCTTTACATATGCAAACAGATATTCGCTCAGAAAACCATTCAAACCTTATCCAGCTAACTTCTACCTAGATACAGGTGCCTCAACACTGATCATGGATGCAGGTGCCTCAATGGACCGGAGTGATTAATGACAAATATCCTGCTGTGCTGACATCATTAGAGACACCACGACATAGTAACGTTAGCAGCAAAGCAAACTCGCACCCACGCATAAAGTTACACATACATACATGTGCACACACAAAGAACATGCGTACACAGTTCTGTATATAGAGGACAGATACATACATATACATACTGTTGAAAACCTTTCCTATTTTCTATCATTAGCCAAACGCAGAAACACAAGAAAAGCAAGAGATGCAGAGCCAGCTTGCAGCCACTTATTGCAACTAACCCTATGGAACTACAGGATTGTGTAAGGAACCTGGAGGGACCAAGTACCACTAACCCATAGGGAAACTAATACAATATAGAAATCATAGCACAAACATAGTAGAATTACATGAAGCCACAGGCCTCAGAATGTGGAACGAAGGAAACAGATTTTGCAGCACACTGTCCAGGGCTGGTGCTCGCTGCCAAGGTCATAGACGAGCAGAACATTCCTAAACTCCAGACACAAGGAGCCACCTGAAAAACAGAATAAATCCTCACTACTTGCAGACAGAAAAGCTCAATTTTGTGGTCTTTCCCCACGTGGTGTGGCTGAGCCGAACATTGGCCATTCACCCGCGGTGGGAAGAGGAGCAGTTCTCAGCGAAGCAGACACAAAGTGATGCATATGGTCTTTTACAATGTTGCAACCTGCAGGCTCTCTCTAAGGCAAAGCGGTTATACCAGTAGCAACAATGGGGACATCGTCTTTCTCATCACCTTGAGAAGGTATACGGAGCACTGAGAACAGAGCAGGGTCCCAGGCTTGAGGAGACCAGCTCCAGCCAATCAGGGTACACAAATCCAAGGATGGATGGCAAAGGGCAAGGGCCAATGGTAATCCTGCAATTATGCAACAATGTAATAGATTGTTTCTGGGGAAGGCTCAAGCAAAGCCACCGGACATAAGGGCCAGTCAGCTAACTATAGGTACTACCACCCCATCTACCCAATCGTGTAAGCTCTTATGTTTTGGGGATGAGCCCCGATTTATGGCGCCACACCACAACAAAAGTCCCTGACACAGGCTCAGGAGCTGTGATTGCTGGAGAGTTCCTATTTCCTGTATGATCCCGGTCTGTTAAGGAAAATAAAGGACAGGTCTAACTTTACCCTGGCTGAGTCCTCTGTCTGTATATCGGGGGAGGGTTTGTTGGGCCCTGGCTGCTCTTAACGGTGTATGTGCAGTGTGAACCCAGGACCTCTGTTATACCTAAACACCATCCCCACAGTCGAGGCCACTCAACACGGACGCATCTGTTGGGGGTGGGGGAGCTCACCACCTTCAACAGGCAGTGTACAGAGTTTGATTCCCATCATTAGCTTCAAATCACATCAATCTGTTGTAACTGCTTGCAGTGTTCAAAGCCCTGAAAGCCTTTCAAGCACATCTACAGGGGAAGACGGTTCTTGTCCTTACAGACAGTACCACAGCCTGAACAAGCTCACTCTCTACGGCTATCCAAACTGTCCCAGAACATCTGGAAGTGGGCACTGTTAGGAAAGATTTCGTTATTGTAGGGAACTTTCCTTCCATGTGGCAACCCCTAAACTTTTTGCTATTGTTTTCAACCTGTTTTCTTGACTTTGCCAGAGAAGTGCAGCCTTCTGCCGTACTCCTCTGGGCTTTCGCTCCTTTCTTACGGGGAAACTGACATGCCCTTAAGACAGTCAGTACCGGGGAACGCTGTTTCCCGTAGTTTCTTTTACCGTGTCGCCATTTTAGTGCAACACGACACAAGAGGGCACTGTAAGCTAAGTTACAGCTCTCTTGGGTCTCTAGCCTTCTACAGACCCTAGACACTCTTGTAGGATGGTTTTTGGATCGGTGCAAGTCATTCAGGGACTGGGCTGGTGGCAGCGATCATTTGGTTTATTTTGAGCTCCTTTTGCCGTTCTGAGCACCTTTTTGCCGCGAACACAAAAGGGTGGCCCGGCTACCCAAAATGGCCGGACCCCGAGGCTCCTTTGTCTCGTCCACTGTCCGTCTTGCTCCCTTTACCTTCCCCCGGGTCAGGCGACCCGGGGCCTTCCTTATTTGGGCATGTAGTTTCCCGCGAAACACGGTTGCTTTCGCGGGCTTCTACATGTCGTTTGAGTGCCCCCAGGATGTGGGCTGGGCTGTCTGGTCCCAATACACATCCTGGGTGCCAGAGAGTCTAGGGTGGTGTGAATGCCTGGGACCACCGTGGTCCGTGATTGGTCCACGTATGGTATGTGTGTTGATGAGCGGATCTCCCATTGGCTCCCCTCCGTTTTGGCGCGAAGGGAACCGTGGATAAGAGGGAGCTGGAAACACCACTACCAGGTCGATCTCCTGAGTTCTTACGGACCCAGGGATACAGGAGCCAAGTATCCTGCGAACACGAGGCTGGACCGAGGAATCGCTGGTGACCCCCTGAAGAACTTCTGCTCCTCATTGCTGTCGTCCGGTGAAGCCCTTTCCACCTAAGATCGAACAAGAAGGCCTGTACTGGCGCTTCGACCTATTGGAATAGCAGGACCAGCTATTCCCGGCACCTTCATCAACTCCTGCCGTAAGCCTTCGGAAGTGTCTCTGGGCCATCCAGTTGACTGACCAGCTTACTAAGGAGTCCTGCTCTGTAATCGCCGACAGGTTGGGTGGTATTCTGAGTCCGGGGCATGCTCACACGCTTCGTTTGCTTAGCAACCCTAAGCTAGAGGTGAACGGTGCTCGTTTGGCTTGAATACACCCGGCCGTTCCGTTGCCCTGCCGTGGCGACAAAACTGTGCAGGATTCTTCGATCGGGACGGCTTTTTACTCTGCACGACGACGAGACGTTCCCTGCTCTTCAGAACCTGCCAGAAGCTGCATCTATCGAGGAGAAGCTCGGGCCTGCTTGCTTCGGGGACCGGTGAGTAGATTAGCTAGGATCTGGTCGCCCTCCTGCAGTGCCCCTTGCTTTTCCCCGCTGTAAATACAGCACCCCTTGTCCGTACTCGCGCCCTACTTCTGCCTCACAGTGGAGGCTGCGCTAGAGTCGCGGACCGTGTTCTCCTTCATTAGGGCACCCTACAGAGCTGTCCAACGTCCTCCGAAGAGCTTCACCTTCTGCCCATTGGCACCGGCGTGTGCAGGTACTTTTGAGCGCTAGGCTCCACTCTTCGTAGGGATTGGACTACCATCCAGTTAGGGGCCTCAGAAGGCGGACATATCACACGCATTGGTTCGCACTGCCTGTTTTCCTTCCCCTGCAGGTGGATAACATATTTCGTGTTGCTAATGCTGTGAAACTGTGTATTCTGTATATATATTGGGTGGATAGTGTATGTGTTGGTTTTATATCGTTGTATATTGCTGCTTTTACTGTGGTTATTAGTTTCAAGGCCGTATAATAAATGTGTATCTATTTTTGATATAAACAACTGTTTGGAGTAGTTTGTAAGCGCTCTTGCTTTGTGTGCTCACTGCGGGCTTTCAGTCACCCTCACCCCTCTTGAGACCTAGTCTTGACCGCCGCGATCGCTACCTTGATTGGTCTGGCTTGTCCAGAGGTTACCCTGTTCCAAGTAATTAGGTTGGCCTTCTGAACTTCTGCGCCACCAGGACAGAGTTCAGAAATCCGTCTTAACAAATTGGTGGCAGCGGTGGGATACGACTGAAGGTATCCAGTGTTGCGCACGAGCTAAGGCGTTTTCAGGTTATTTCAACCAGGACACGCAGTAAAGTATTGAATATAACGTTAAAAAGGCCATAGTCCTATCAACAGTATGGAAACGAATACTTTATTAACCTTAAATGCTTCGAAATCTGAAACATTGAAGAAGATGTGTGCGGAGAGAGGGGTTTCCTCTCAAGGCACTAAATTGGAAATGATCCAGAGAATCGTGGCGTGGCAAGAAGCGCAGCTTGACGCTATAACTTCCGAGGACAGTGCAGAAGGTGGTGGGGCTGCTCTCACTGGCAGAACCGACGGTTCTGCCGCTGCACTGATCCATCACGACCACGAGGACAGGGAGGATGTAATGTCTAACGTTTCCTCTGCCAGTGTTGATGGGGAGGCTATGCTTGAATTCAAGAAGCAAGAGCTGCGGTTTAGGCAGCAGGAGCTTGAATTCAGCATAGCCAAACTGAAAATCGACCAGGCAGAAAAACAAAAAGACAGGGATCACCAGTTGGAACTGGCCAAGCTTCAGTTCGCAAATGGGTCCAAGGGTCCTGGACATGGTTCTGGGGCTTCCTCTCATCCACGGTTTCCAAAAGATCTGCTCAGTGTGTATGAGGAACGAAATGACATTATGGACTGGTTAAATGCGTTTGAGTATGCATGCGAGGTTCAAGAGGTTGATAATGCGGATAAGATTGCATGGTTACTCAGCAGACTGCCCCATTCTGGTTGCAGTGCCATTATGGAAATGTCGAAGGCTGAGCGCGCTGATTTTGCAATGTTGAAGCAGACTCTCATTTTAAAGTTTGGGAAGACTCCGACCCAATATTTGAAAAGGTTTAGAGAGTATAAGAAAAAGGAAGGTGGTACTTGGGTGTCGTATGTAGCTGAGTCCCTGAAAAACTTGACTGGCTGGGTTGAAGGTTATAAGGTTTCTACCTTCGAAGGCATGATCAATCTGGTCATGCTGGAACACATTTTTGCTTCTTCTTCCCCGGAGCTTAAGCAGCATTTGGCCGATTCGAAGGAGATAGATCCTAAGAAGCTGGCCATTGCAGCAGACTTATGGGTGTCACATCGAGTGTCCCATAAGGACAAAACTCATCCTGATAAGCAGGAGGAAGGGAAAAAGTACAAGGATGTGGTGGGTGGGGAATCTGCTAAATCTTCTTCCCAAAAGGGCCACAAAAAGAAAAATAAGGGTAAGCCATACGAGAACTCACAGGGTAGCGGAGGTTCGCCTCCGAAACAGAACTCTGGTTATAATAAGCCTCCCTACGTAAACAGACCCAATGGGGCTTGTTTTTCTTGTGGAGCAACTGACCATGTGAAGGGGGATCCCCGTTGTAAGGTTAGACCTTTGGGGGTCCACTCCGCTAATCTGGCCTTCTCCTCCTACGAGGAAGAAGAGATTACAGGAGCATCCTTCTCCTCAGACTCATTTCCCAGCGGAATAGAGGCTGAGGTAGTTTTAGTGTCCCTGGGTTCCTGGGAGCCTAAAGTCGCAGAGGCGTATGCTAGGATTCCGGATAATACCAAGCACTACTTTAAAGACAGTGTGCTGATCAATGGAGTGGATACTCCAGCTCTTAGGGATAGTGGGTGCAGTCGAACTGTAGTGGATTCTACCTTGGTAGACTCAGAGGAAGTTGCCAGAGCTCCTCTGATGCCCACTAAGTTGGCTGACGGCCCCCTCCGTATGTTTCCCGTGATCCCTGTTAATCTAACTTTAAATGGTACAGCAGTTAGGATTCCAGTGAGCATTCAGAGAAACGTCCCGGGAAAGGTCTTGTTGGGCAATGATCTCAGAGCTCTAGGGCTCGTAGGAGACACTGCCGAAAGACCCTACACACGGTCTCAAGCACGGGCAGCATTGGCCAAGTCCAATACGCCGCCCCAGCCGAAGGGGAAACCCAAGGCGAAAGGAGTCAACAAGTCCCGACGGGGGAAAGAGAATATTCCCCCGAGCTCGCCTACCACTGCGGTGGAGGGAGTTGGTCAATCGCCCGAGCCTGACGAGGAGGTGGCGATGCCTGAAGTGTTCGACCCCAACGACCATCCTGAACTAAAAGACTTGTTAGTTGAAGGAGGTCCTGATAGGGACGACTTCAGTAAGGGCCAACGTGAGTGCCCATCTCTGGAAGGCCTAAGGAGACAGGCCTGCTCCCAGCTTGAGGGTGAACCTCCTGGGAAGCATCGGATTTATTGGGAAGGTGGACTCCTGTACAGTGAGCCCACAGAGTCTACAGAAGGAGACCATAGGAGGTTGGTGGTTCCCCTTGCTGTTAGACCCTTCCTCCTGCAGTTGGCGCATGAAGTTCCCCTTGCTGGTCACCTTGGAATGAAGAGGACCAAGCAAAGGTTATCTATGCACTTCTACTGGCCCACGATGGGGGTGCAAGTAGAAAGTCACTGCAGGAGTTGTGCCTCCTGCCAGTTGTCTGGTAAGGTTGGCGCGACAATCCAAGCTCCGTTGGTACCGCTCCCAGTTGTGGGGGTACCATTTGAAAGGGTAGGGATCGACATCGTTGGTCCCCTTGACCCGCAAACATCCTCAGGCAATAGGTTTATCCTGGTGCTGGTCGACCATGCAACCAGGTATCCTGAGGCCATCCCATTAAAGACTGTAACTGCCAAGTCAGTTGCAAAAGCTTTACTCGGCATATTTACTAGGGTTGGCTTCCCGAAAGAAGTTGTGTCAGATCGTGGCAGCAACTTTATGTCGAAGTATATGCAGGCTATGTGGAAAGAATGTGGGGTCACCTACAAGTTCTCTTCTGCATATCACCCCCAGACCAATGGTCTGGTGGAACGTTTCAACAGAACGTTAAAGAGCATGATTGGGGCTCTGGAGGAGCCCCAGAGAAGAAAATGGGATCTTCTCTTACCATGCTTGCTGTTTGCCTACAGAGAGGTACCACAGGAGGGTGTTGGCTTCAGCCCCTTCGAACTTCTGTTCGGTCATCCCGTACGGGGACCCTTAGCCATCGTCAAAGAGGGATGGGAGATGCCCACTCCCCCTGTTACTACCAATGTAGTTGACTATGTGCTAGGGCTCAGAAAACGGATGGTACTCCTGATGGGCTTGGCTAGTGAAAAGTTGAAGGCAGGACAAGCGCTGGTGAAACATTGGTACGACCAGAAAGCTTCCTTAATTCACTTTACCCCTGGTCAGCAAGTCCTGATCATGAACCCTATAAGGCCTCGCGCTTTACAGGACAAATGGTCAGGCCCTTACACAGTGGTGGAGCCCCTGGGTGAGGTGAACTATTTAGTGGACCTTGGAAGGCCTGGACAGGCTCCAAAAGTGTTCCACGTAAATAGGCTGAAGGCTTTCGCCCCAAGAGTCGAAATCGCAGCACTGCTACTGGCGTCAGACGTTGAGGAAGAGGAGTCAGAACCTCTTCCCGACCTGTTCCAAAGCGGTCCTTCAGATAGCTCCGTTGAGGGTGTCCGAGTGGCCCCTCACCTGACTTCTGATCAGCAGGCTGAGGTGAAAAGTTTGCTTAGGCAGTTTTCCCCCCTGTTTTCACAGTCGCCTGGTTTGACACCTTGGTGCAAACATAACATTGACACAGGAGACAGTGTACCTACCAAAAGTAGGGGATACAGGATGTCGGATAAAGTACGGTCTTATATTAAGACCGAGGTCAACAAGATGTTAGACCTTGGGGTGATTGAACCCTCTAGTAGTCCTTGGTCCAGTCCTGTGGTATTGGTTCCAAAGGCAGGCACTTCTGATTTGAGGTTCTGCGTGGATTACAGGGCTCTGAATGCTGTCACCAAGACAGACGCTCACCCCTTGCCTCGAACTGACGAGCTGGTGGATACCTTGGGTGCCTCCAAGTACCTCAGCACGTTTGACCTGACTGCGGGCTATTGGCAAATAGCTTTAGCAGAACATGCCAAGGAGAAGACAGCATTTTCAACTCCCGACGGGCTTTACCAATTCCGGGTAATGCCGTTCGGATTGAAGAATGCACCTGCCACTTTCCAGAGGCTTGTGAATCATGTGTTGAATGGGTTGGACGAATTCTGTCTTGCATATCTGGACGATATAGCAGTTTTCAGTGCCACCTGGGAAGACCATGTGAAACACCTCGGGATTGTGCTCCAGGCTCTTCAGAAAGCCCACTTGACCATAAAGGCGAGTAAATGCCAGATTGGACAAGGCTCAGTGGTTTACCTTGGGCATGAAGTAGGTGGAGGAAGGATACAGCCTCTCCCCAGTAAAGTACAAGCAGTACAAGACTGGCCTACCCCCACTACACAAACCCAAGTGAGAGCCTTCTTAGGACTCACGGGTTATTACCGCAATTTTATGGCAGACTATGGCACCATAGCTGCTCCTCTGACTGCCCTCACAACTCCGAAGAAACCCAAGAAGGTAACTTGGACTGACGAGTGTGAGAAGGCCTTCAATGGCTTGAAAGACTCCTTGTGCCAGGCCCCTGTGCTCAGGGCCCCTGATTATCAAAGACCTTTTATCGTGCAGACGGATGCCTCTGACACTGGGATAGGAGCTGTACTATCACAAGTAGATGAGAAGGGTAAGGAACACCCTATCGGTTTTATTAGTCGCCAGCTTAAGGACAGAGAGCTCAGATGGTCCACGGTAGAGAAAGAATGTTTCTCTGTTGTGTGGGCCCTAAGGAAGCTGCGGCCCTACCTCTATGGGACCCACTTCACTGTGCAGACTGACCATAAGCCGTTAAAGTGGCTAATGAACATGAAGGGGGAGAATCCAAAGTTGCTTAGGTGGTCCATAAGTCTACAAGGCTTCGACTTCACTATTGAGCATAGGCCAGGTGTCCAACATAGCAATGCTGATGGGTTGTCCAGAATGTTTTACCGACCTGAACAAGAGACTCATCCAGGGGTGGATTAGTTCCCCCTGTCCATAGTCTGGGAGGGGCGAGTGTTAGGAAAGATTTCGTTATTGTAGGGAACTTTCCTTCCATGTGGCAACCCCTAAACTTTTTGCTATTGTTTTCAACCTGTTTTCTTGACTTTGCCAGAGAAGTGCAGCCTTCTGCCGTACTCCTCTGGGCTTTCGCTCCTTTCTTACGGGGAAACTGACATGCCCTTAAGACAGTCAGTACCGGGGAACGCTGTTTCCCGTAGTTTCTTTTACCGTGTCGCCATTTTAGTGCAACACGACACAAGAGGGCACTGTAAGCTAAGTTACAGCTCTCTTGGGTCTCTAGCCTTCTACAGACCCTAGACACTCTTGTAGGATGGTTTTTGGATCGGTGCAAGTCATTCAGGGACTGGGCTGGTGGCAGCGATCATTTGGTTTATTTTGAGCTCCTTTTGCCGTTCTGAGCACCTTTTTGCCGCGAACACAAAAGGGTGGCCCGGCTACCCAAAATGGCCGGACCCCGAGGCTCCTTTGTCTCGTCCACTGTCCGTCTTGCTCCCTTTACCTTCCCCCGGGTCAGGCGACCCGGGGCCTTCCTTATTTGGGCATGTAGTTTCCCGCGAAACACGGTTGCTTTCGCGGGCTTCTACATGTCGTTTTAGTGCCCCCAGGATGTGGGCTGGGCTGTCTGGTCCCAATACACATCCTGGGTGCCAGAGAGTCTAGGGTGGTGTGAATGCCTGGGACCACCGTGGTCCGTGATTGGTCCACGTATGGTATGTGTGTTGATGAGCGGATCTCCCATTGGCTCCCCTCCGTTTTGGCGCGAAGGGAACCGTGGATAAGAGGGAGCTGGAAACACCACTACCAGGTCGATCTCCTGAGTTCTTACGGACCCAGGGATACAGGAGCCAAGTATCCTGCGAACACGAGGCTGGACCGAGGAATCGCTGGTGACCCCCTGAAGAACTTCTGCTCCTCATTGCTGTCGTCCGGTGAAGCCCTTTCCACCTAAGATCGAACAAGAAGGCCTGTACTGGCGCTTCGACCTATTGGAATAGCAGGACCAGCTATTCCCGGCACCTTCATCAACTCCTGCCGTAAGCCTTCGGAAGTGTCTCTGGGCCATCCAGTTGACTGACCAGCTTACTAAGGAGTCCTGCTCTGTAATCGCCGACAGGTTGGGTGGTATTCTGAGTCCGGGGCATGCTCACACGCTTCGTTTGCTTAGCAACCCTAAGCTAGAGGTGAACGGTGCTCGTTTGGCTTGAATACACCCGGCCGTTCCGTTGCCCTGCCGTGGCGACAAAACTGTGCAGGATTCTTCGATCGGGACGTCTTTTTACTCTGCACGACGACGAGACGTTCCCTGCTCTTCAGAACCTGCCAGAAGCTGCATCTATCGAGGAGAAGCTCGGGCCTGCTTGCTTCGGGGACCGGTGAGTAGATTAGCTAGGATCTGGTCGCCCTCCTGCAGTGCCCCTTGCTTTTCCCCGCTGTAAATACAGCACCCCTTGTCCGTACTCGCGCCCTACTTCTGCCTCACAGTGGAGGCTGCGCTAGAGTCGCGGACCGTGTTCTCCTTCATTAGGGCACCCTACAGAGCTGTCCAACGTCCTCCGAAGAGCTTCACCTTCTGCCCATTGGCACCGGCGTGTGCAGGTACTTTTGAGCGCTAGGCTCCACTCTTCGTAGGGATTGGACTACCATCCAGTTAGGGGCCTCAGAAGGCGGACATATTACACGCATTGGTTCGCACTGCCTGTTTTCCTTCCCCTGCAGGTGGATAACATATTTCGTGTTGCTAATGCTGTGAAACTGTGTATTCTGTATATATATTGGGTGGATAGTGTATGTGTTGGTTTAATATCGTTGTATATTGCTGCTTTTACTGTGGTTATTAGTTTCAAGGCCGTATAATAAATGTGTATCTATTTTTGATATAAACAACTGTTTGGAGTAGTTTGTAAGCGCTCTTGCTTTGTGTGCTCACTGCGGGCTTTCAGTCACCCTCACCCCTCTTGAGACCTAGTCTTGACCGCCGCGATCGCTACCTTGATTGGTCTGGCTTGTCCAGAGGTTACCCTGTTCCAAGTAATTAGGTTGGCCTTCTGAACTTCTGCGCCACCAGGACAGAGTTCAGAAATCCGTCTTAACAGGCACTCAAACACGACATGGTCCTCCTCTCACAACATGTTCCAGGGGAACACAATCTTCTGGCAGATGTGCTCATCGGAGACTTCGATCTACCTGTAGAGCATGAGTGGCGCTTGATCGAGCACATTCTACTTAACGTCTATGCAGAGTGGGGTTTTCAGACATTGACTTTTTCGCAACTCTGGAGAACGCCCAATGCCCAGAGTACGCCTCCAGGTACCAACAGTAACTCTCCAAAGGGAACAGTCTTTGAATAACATGGTCCGGGAGATTTGCCTACACTTTTCCCCCATTCCCCTTCTCAACAGGATAGTGCACAAAATGTACCAGGAACCAGTCACAATGATCCTAGTGGCACCAATGTGGGTGTGGGCTTGACGCCATGGTTCTACCATCTCATGGGAATGTCAGTCTCTGCTCCCAGGAAACTGCCATGCCCGTACAACATGCTGTTGCACCCAAACAATTTAGGAGCCTTGCTCCTGAAGTCCTAGTTTGGACACCTCCAATTACCTCAGCTGTATGGACATACTCAGGGAAGCACGAAAACCCAACACCAGACCTTGTTACTCCAATAAGTAGAAACGCTTGTTCTGGTGCAATGCTAAAATGCAAAGCGCGTTGCCCCTATTGACTGCTCTCCTAATGATATTGTCCTTTATCTAACACACGTATTAGATTCAATACATATTTTCAATTCCCTAAGGGTCCACCTGACCGCTCTCTGCGTATACCACATTCCAGATCAAAGTTTCATGGGGTAAGATTCTGGTCATTAAGACTTTCATGGAAGGGGTAAAGAGACTCCTCCACTTCCCCCCCATTTTCAACCCAACTCCTGGATGGGACTTGACTGTTGTTCTGACAAGATTAATCGGACCTCCTTTCAAACCCATTCACAGGGCTCGCCTTAAAGCTCTCACCTATAAGACTGCCTATTTAGTGGCCATGACCTCGATGAGGAGAGTTGCTAAACTGCATGTCCTTTCAGTTCAGGACCCATTTGTGACCATTCGCAAAGCCAAGGTGATTTTGAACACACACTCACGTTTTACGCCTAAATTCATCTCGAAGTTCCATGTGAACCAATCAATCGAACTTCCCATTTTCTTTCAAAATCCCACTAACTTGGCAGAAAAAAGCCTCCATTCACTAGATGTGAGGAGGGCAGTAATATACTACCTTGAAAGGACTAAGCCATTGAGAAAGACAAACCAATTCTTTCTCTCTGTGGCAGCTGGTAAAGAACATTGGCCATTTCCAAATGTATTGTATTGCATCACACTGTTACTCTCTTGTCAAGAGAGATCTACCCTTTACGCCTAGAGCTCACTCTACTCGGGGCACAGAGGCTACCATAGCATTAATTGCAAATGTTACTCCAGTTAATTTGCAAAGCAGCAACCTGGAGTTCTGTTCATACTTTCACCCAACACAACTGCTTATACACACACTCTAAGTCTGACTCTCAGGTGGGACAAGCAGTGCCAAGACATCTCTGCTACTGTTCCTTCACACATCCCACCACCATCTCCTGGTACTGCTTGCTTGTCTATGCGCAGCATGTGATTCTAAGCAGATTTACAAGCATCAGAAGATCTACATTACTCATTGTAATCGTATTTCTTTTTTTTTAAAACTTGTTTATTGGCAGGAAGTCAAGACGGGTGCATCACAGATTGCGTGCGACAAACAAACATCATAGCAGCGCACAAAGACATTACATCATAACCATTCTCCAGCATGGGGTCTGGCATGGATTCACATGCTCATGAATATTCCCCGTTGTCAGGCCAGGAATCCTCGGTAAAGAAAAAAATCAGTATTCGTTTAGTTTCTGTTCTGTCTTTCTTAGGAGTAACCAATCACTGATCTCTGGGTCATACTGCCCCCAGCCAATGACTGCCCTCTCCCTAAGCCCCTCCCCTGGCAGCCATCCTCAGATTTTTACCGCGCGTTCCAAGTGTTGGGAGTCCTCGTGCTATAGCTCTCGAGCTTTTACTGCGTTTTGTGCTTTTTCAAAGAGATTGATCTCATTTTTCGGTTAAATCGAGCCTCAAGCTCCACTGTTTCTACTTCCGATCAACGGGACCTGTTTCGGAATTTTCTATGCCCCTCAAGGGTGAAGTTTTCGTCGAGCTACGGTTCTTGGAGGATTCCAGAAGTTTCTGAGGCCTACCTCGTAAACATGGCCCAGGAAAAAGGAAGCTCGACGCCCAGCAAGCTGTTCAGGAACTGCCCTGGATGCAAGCTACAGAACCTGTTTAAGGAGGATGAGCACTCGAGGTGCCTCTACTGCCTTCACAAAGACAAAACGCACGTGGAGAAGGACTGTGCGTTTTGCTTGAACATGTCGGAACGGACCATGAGGGGATCGTCGGACCCTTCTCGCCAACTACCTGGAAGGCAAGAGCCCAGCAGGTGAGAAGAAGTCAGAGCGGTCTTCTAAGTCCTGTGAGGCCTCCCCGGCGATGGGGGCCCAAAAGAAGGCTAAGTACCGCGGGCACTGGGAGCGCCGAACGGTTGGGCTCCTCGGCTGCCAGGCAGGGCGCACCTTCGCTGACGCCATCAACCACGAACCAACGCTCTGGCTCGGGGAAGAGAAAATCCGAGAACCCGGCTAAGCTTCAGGAGAGGCCCCGGTCGATCTCGGAGGAACCGGCCGAGGGGGAACGGGGCAGTGACCCTCCCCCTAAGGTGAAGGCCTCAAGCGTGCCCAAGGTGGTGAAGGCCTTGATTCACCCGGCCAAGGCCTCTATTGAGGGAGTCGCTGCGGCCCTGGCGAAACCTACAGAGGCTACCCCAGTGGTGGCGACCTTGGGGCCCAGAGTTTCCCTGCTTCCCTGGAGGGAATCCTATTTTAAGCCCATCGAGAAGACCCCCGTGAAGACCCCTGTGGAAAAAGAGGGGGGCGGTGGCCATTACGGACATGGACACAGCCTCCGAGGAGGAGCTGGTAGAAGTCAAAGAGGGACTCGACAAGAATTTGGAAGAGGCCCGTTCCCACGGGAGGGTTCCCGACGAGGGGGACGACGAGAGCGAGGGTGGTGGCGACAAGGCTCCCGTGGAGGAGGAGCAACCGTCGCACCCGTTGCGGCCCCAGCCACAGGACAACTCGGCGGCCATCTTGACAGCAATGCAGGCCTTATGCACAGAGATAAGGACCAGATTGCTTCTCCCCCCGACGGACGAAACAAGGAGGGTAACCATCCGGAACTTCTGTGCCTTGATGTACTTGTTCAGTCGACGCAGGTCCAGGATGGGGCGCCATCCTCCGGTCTTTTTTTACGAGGAAGTATCTTGAGTAAACTCTGGAGCCTCTTCGGGACAAGCTCAATGGCACCGGTCGGTGGAGATGGACTCCCACACGCTGACGAACTTCGCCAGCCGGCTTCCCACCGGGGTGCTTCGGTGGGGGCCCGACGCAACGGCCGGTTCAGTCCTGCTTGGAGGCCGCCTTGGCCTCCCTGGCGACGACGGCGAGATTGCCCAGGCTTGCCTCGTCCCCTGTAGGCTTCTTGCGATGTGGATTGGGCCGCCTGACGGTACGTACAGGAGCCACCGCCGAATCCCTTGGAGGCACCTTGCTTGCCTCCGGAGTTCCAAAAGGACGGCCGTCGTTGCTGAAGAACTCCTAGGGCCCGAGCCGTCTCCGTGTTGGTCTTGATGGCTTGCAGGGACTCATCCACTGTCTTCCCAAACAGATTGCTCCCGTCGAAGGGCATGCCCAAAACCTTGGCTTGCACGTCTTGGCAGAAATCCATCGCCTTGAGGCACCCCCGCCGTCTAAGGCAAACGCTGTTGCCCAACTAGCGGAAACCGGTGTCGGCAATGTCCGTGGCCACCGTTATGGCGTGGTCCGACGCCACCTCGCCTTCCTGCAAGATCACCAGGGCCTCCGCCCTCTTGTCGTCCGGTAGGAAGTCCAACAGGGGGGTGATTTTGTACCACAATTCCCTGTCGTAGCAGGCGGGCGTTTGCCGCCTTAATCATCGCCACCGACGAGAGGACTCGTCCCATTGCATCCAGTTTCTTTCCCTCGCCGTTCGGCGGGGAAGTAGAAGTCGTGGCCGATGCCTCCCCCGCTTTCTTCTTGGCCGCTGCCGAGACGACCGAATCTGTGGTAGGTTGCGCCCTAAGGCACAACATCCAGAGGATGCGTACTTCCGCATCCCCATTCTAAAAGGACACCGAAAGTTCCTCAGGTTCGTAGTCCAAGGACGGCACTACCAGTTCAAGGCCCCCCCCCCCGTTCGGACTGAAGTCGGCGCCGAGGGTATTCACCAAGTGCCTAGCACCGGTGGCGGTGCGGCTGCGCCTGCAGGGGATCCACGTCTACCCCTACCTGGACGATTGGCTCATCCGAGCAAGGACAAGGGAGCTCGTCGTAGAACACACAGCGAAGACCGTCCAGCTGTTCACGTACCTGGGGTTCTCCAACTTCCCCAAATCCCACCTGGCTCCTGTTTCTGGGAGCCAAGCTCGATACAGTGACACGACTGGCCTCGCCGTCGGAGGAAAGGACAAAGGCCATCCTGGGCAAGGTGCAGCGTCTACTGGCCACGGACGTGGCCAGGGAGAGGTCCATCAAGTCCCTCCTCGGGATGATGTCCTCATGTATTTATCTCGTGTGCCTGTGCAGGCTTTGGATGCGTCCCCTACAGGAGTTTCTCGACGCCCGCTGGATCCAAGCGGCGGGCAGCTTCGAGGACAGGATCCCGCTCAACGAGACTTTCCGACAAGCGATCCGGTGGTGGGGCATCCACGCTCATCTGACGGCGGGCACAGATTTTCAGACCCCGACTCACCAGGTGACAGTGACTACGGATGCCTCCCTGGACGGGTGGGGAGCGCACACCGGAGATCTTCACACGAGAGGCCTTTGGCGCCCGGAGGAGGAGCCACTCCACATCAACATCCTGGAGCTCTATGCAGTGTTCTGAGCCCTCAGGTGCTTTCTCCCGTCCCACAAGGGCAAGGTGGTGAGGATCTTCACCAGCAACACCACCACAATGTTTTACATCCGAAAGCAGGGAGGAACCAGATCCCCAGCTCTGTCCAAGGAAGCCCAGGACCTGTGGCATTGGGCCGTCGCCCAGGGGATGTTTCTGGTACCCTTTCATCTGGCAGGGATAAAGAACACCATCGCCGACTCGCTCAGCAGGGAGCTGCGCTCGTACCACAAGTGGGAACTGCGTCAGGATCAAGTGGATCGACTCTTCCAGCGATGGGGCAAACCCCAGATCGACCTGTTCGCGACGGCGACGAACTCCAAGTGCCAGAGGTGCACCACCAGGTTTCCCCAGCCGAGGAGTATAGGTGATGCTTTCTCGTTCCCCTGGGACGGCCTGTTCCTATATGCATTCCCTCCGTTGCCGTTGCTGCTCCGACTCAACCAGCTCAAGAGGTCTCGGTGCAGGATGATCCTCGTCGCACCGGCGTGGCCGAGACAGATCTGGTTCCTGGACTTTCTGGATTTGTCAGCGTCCCCACCAGTCAAGCTGCCGACGGACGCAGATCTTCTCTCCAGAGAAGGAGGCGCCATCCTTCATCATGACCCAGAGTCGCTGAACTTGCAGGCCTGGCTCCTGCAGCACTAGAGTTTGGAGGGTACGATATCCCGGCTGACTGCAGAGAGGTTCTTGTAAAAGCCAGGGTGTCCTCAGCTCTCAAGTGCTACGGACACAAGTGGAAGAGGTTCTCTGTCTGGTGCCGTGCACAGAAGATTGACCCGCTACGGATTACGGCCCATCAAGTTCTGCCGTACCTACTGTCACTGGCCAAGACTGGACTAGCTCATGCCTCCATCAAGATACATCTGGCTGCGATCTCCCGATACACCAGAACTACAGGACGGGCGTCTTTGTGGGCTCATTGTCTGGTGAAGGAATTTATGAGGGGACTGTTCCGATCGTTCCTGCCGGTGAAGGCCCCTGCCCCGACGTGGGAGCTCAACGTGGTGCTGACCAGGCTCATTGGGGCGCCATTCGAGCCTCTGCATTCGGCGCCGTTGAAGTTCCTGTCGTGGAAAACAGCATTTCTTGTGGCCATTACCTCCGCACGACGAGTGGGAGAGATCCAGGCCCTATCCTGCAAGCCTCCATACTTGACTTTACACGACACGAGGGTGGTGCTGAGGACGCACCCCTCCTTTATGCCCAAGGTACCGTCGGACTCCCACCTCAACGAGACCTTGGTGTTACCAGTTTTCTTCCCGTCGCCTTTGTCGCCGGCCGAGAGGACTTTGCACTCGCTGGATGTAGCTAGAGCGTTGAAGTTCTACGTGGACCGCACAAAGAGTTTTCGGAAGACGTCACAGCTGTTTGTAAACTTTGGACCTGTGAAACAAGGGAAGGCTTCCATTTCCAGATGGCTCTCCGACTGCATCATGCACTGTCACCGGTTGGCAAACCGACCGCTGCCCGGCCGTCCGAGAGCCCATTCGACCAGAGAGATCGCTGCTACCACGGCGTTCCTGTCTGGTGTGCCCCTGCTGGACATCTGCAGGGCTGCTACATGGAGGTTGACGCACACCTTCACAAGATTCTACTGCGTCGATCGGGACTCCAGGGAGGAGTCCAGGGTTGGCCAAGCAGTGCTGCGCAACCTGTTCGCCTGAAGGTGGGCCTGGTGAGGTGGTAAGAGTTGCTTAATGTTGAGTTATGTAATGCTTAATGTTGAGCCTTTGCCACCTCCCCTGGTTGTGCATGTGTGTACTGCTATGTATTCTTATATTCATGAGCATGTGAATCCATGCCAGACCCCATGCTGGAGACGGAACTGTAACTGTTGTTTTCCAGCATGGGTCTGGCATGGATTCACATGCGAACCCTCCCTCCTTCCCCTCTGCGGCACTTCACTTGGTCATACTGCCACTTTACGTGCTACCAAATCTGAGGATGGCTGCCAGGGGAGGGGCTTAGGGAGAGACAGTCATTGGCTGGGGCCAGTATGACCCAGGGATCAGTGATTGGTTACTACTAAGAAAGACAGTTCAGAAACGAAACTGATACTGATTTTTTTTCTTTACAGAGGATTCCCAGCCTGACGACGGGGAATATTCATGAGCATGTGCATCCATGCCAGACCCATGCTGGAGAACAACAGTTACAGGTAAGTAACTTGTTCCTTATAGACATCTCAGGCTGGGGAGAGTTGAAGGCATAGAAGAGCACAAATGTCACGTTTCTTAAGGTTAGTTGGGCTGGACTAGTGGGGGAGTAGAGCTCCATTCGCCCTCTTCCCTATTGTTCAGGTAGCTGCAGAATTCTGACCACATATTTCTTGGGCGGTATGACATGGGTAGGGATCCAATATACTCTTCTTCACACATTTGCACCCAGGTGAGGGCTTTCAACCACATCTTAAAGGTGGGGGGGGCGGCGCTTCCAGCATTGCAATATGTATCTTTTGGCGATAATTGCACTTACATTTAAAAATGTTGACATTTTCCTTTCATTTTCTCCAAACCAGATTCTGAACAACAAGTCTAATGGGCCTAGGTCTACTGGGGACCCAATTATCTCTGAAAGCGCCTTTGTCACTTCCCTCCAGAACAGATTCAGTGCAGCACAGGACCAAAACAAGTGTATATGATCTGCCTCGCTGGATTTACATTTCGGGCATGTGTAAATTTCGCCACTCTCTGCGGTGTGTAACAGAGCCTATTAAGGAGTTTGTATTGTATGCAGTGGAATCTGCCGCTAAGGGAGACTTTACGTGTGTGTGCACACATTTTGCTCCACAGTTCTTCAGTGATTACCGTTTCCAGCTCCCCAGCCCATGCCTCCCGTGGTTTAAAGTATGTAACCTCTATCTTTTCTAGCTGCATTTTGTACAAAGAGGATATCATGCCCCTGCCGCCTGCAGAGTTTATGTATTGGAGTTCAGGTGAGTCAGGGGGTTCGTCCGGGAATGAAGGCCACATCACCCGTACCGCTGCTTTCAGCCTGTAGTATTGTAGCATCTCAAGCGCGGAGTTGGAATGTTCCGGCCGCCATGTTTGAGGAGTAATAAACGTACCATCGGGGAATAGGTTGGTTAGGGCTCGATAGCACAGGTTTTCCCAGTGCCGCAAGAGGTGTTGGTCGTGCGTGGAGGGGCGGGGGGGGAGTCCGGGGAATTGCTATATGGGAAGCCACTTATAGTATGGGTATTGTTCTTGCCTAGGGTGCAGGAAACTCCTCCAAGCTCTGATCGTGGAGGCCACCGGGTCTGATGGAGCGTCCGCCTGGAACGTGTGGTGTAGTAGTAAGGTCATGATGTTGGTCCCATCCCTAGCCAGTTTCTCTAACGTTGTGTGGGGCCGGGTTCGGGTGTGTGTACTAGTGGGTAGCATGTTGGACCTGTGCCGCGTTCCAGTACAGTAATAGATCTGGGGCTGTGAAACCCCCTTTTTCATAGGGTAGGGTCATGTGCTGCCACTTCTTACGGACTGCTCCTGAGTGCCAAAGAAATTGGGCGCACTCCGACTGGAGCCTCTTGAAGTATTGCTTCCCGGGCCACACTGGTACGGTGGCAAAGATGTAGAGGAGCTTAGGGACAACTATCATTTTTATTAGGGGGAGTCTGCCCGCAAGGGATAGTGGGAGAATGCGCCATTTGAGCATCTTGGATTCAATGAGCTTTGCCATTGCCTCGTAGTTATCCGCGAGTAAGGAGGCTTTGGTTAGTGACACTTGAACCCCGAGGTATTTAATGCCACCCGGGGACCAGCGTAAGGGGTATTCGCATGCCGGTTGTTGAGTTGCTATAGTGAGAGGGAAGATGTCTGATTTGGAATAGTTGATGGTGAAACCGGAGTACGTGCCTATTTTTGTTATGTCTCGGATGATCGGGTCTAGGTATGTGGAGGGGTTTCTGACGTATAGAAGTACGTCGTCTGCGTACAGTGAGATAATTTCTGGCGTGTCTCGTAAACGAATACCTTTGCTGGTGTGTCGTTCCCTCACGTGATCAGCCATGGGTTCAATGGCAAGCGCAAAAAGGATGGGGAAGAATGGACATCCCTGGCGAGTGCCTCTGTGTAGCGTGAAGGGAGAGGAGGGAATAGAGTTGACCAGCACCCTAGCCAATGGTCCTGTGTATAGTAGTTTTATATAGATCATGTTAGGTCCTACTCCCATTTTCGCTAGCACTGCCCATAAGTATTGCCATGAAACCATATCAAATGCTTTTTGGGCGTCCAACGTTACCGCCACTGCGTCAGCCTTTGGATCAATTCTGGATAGTACGTTGAATAGACGGCGGATGTTAAGCGGAGCAGAGCGACCGGGGACGAATCCACTTTGGTCGGCCTGGACTAGATAGGGCATGACTGGGAGGAACCTGTTGGGGATTATCTTGGCACATATTTTCACGTCTGTGTTGATGAGAGAAAGGGGCCTGTAGGACCCACATTCGTCCAGGGGTTCCCCTGGTTTAGGGAGGACCGTTATTAAGGCTTCTCTCAAAGAGGGGGGGAGAGTGTGTAGTCAGTGATTCGATCCAGACCCCGTACAGTGCAGGTGCTAGTATGGCAACATGCTCCCGATAGAACTCGGATGTGAGCCCGTCAGGGCCCGGAGACTTACCCTTAGGAAGGTCTGAAATTACCTGGACTATCTCATCTAAGGTAAACAGAGCATTGAGGCGCTCCCTGGTATCCTGGGAGATAAGGGTCATAGGATTGCCTTCGAGCAGGTCGTCCCAAGTCCTGAGCTGTGTGCTCAGGATGGGGGCCATATAGATTGGCATAAAAGCTGGCAAAGGTGTCAAGAATGGCTTGGTCCGACCAGTGTCGCAGACCTTTTTCATCTATTATGCTATCAATGCGAGTCCTGCCACCCTCTGCCCGCACCAGCCTGGCCAGGGTTCTACCCGGTCTGTCTCCCTCGTCATATCTTCGGGCTGCAGCGTGACAAGCATAATATCACACCTTGCGCAGGCTGTGTGCCTCAAATTGTTCCAGTTCTGTTCTGATTTTTGCTAGGGGTGCTGGAGCCGGTGTGGATACGCACTCTTGTTCTAGGGTTTTGAGCTTGGTTTCGGAATTGTTTAAGGCCCGCCTTATGGATTTGAGGACCCCGGCTTCCTTAGAAATACACATCCCTCTAATGTACACTTTAAATGCCTCCCAGTGGATCCCTTCAGGTGTGTCAGACGTATTGTTGTTTTCAAAGAATTTGTTTATGTCCGCTAGGATCTCATCCTTAAAGACGATGTCCAACAGGGCGTCAGCCTTAAAGCGCCAGGCGGGCCGGGGAGACAGTGTATTACCAAGCTGTATCTGGAGCAGCACGGGGGAGTGGTCATAGAGTGTTCGTGCAAGGATCTTAACATCCAACACCCTATCCACTTGGCCCCCGACAGGAGGAACAAATCTATTCTTGAGGAACTATCATGCACCGTTGAATAGAAAGTATAGTCTCTTTCCTGGGGATGGAGCGTCCTCCACACATCATGTAGTTTCAGGGAGCTCATATGTGTATGGAGTCGTTTGGCAGTTCGAGTTATGGCCCTACGAGTAGTAGTAGTTCTATCCAGGACGTTATCCAGTATAAGATTCATGCACCCCCTCAATGGCGCAAGAACGCCTCTCATTAAAACCAGTCTCGACCATCTTGCCATTTTGTGTATAACATTCCCCAACTCCCCCACCCTATAAACTAGCAGTGTGTAGATACCCACCCTTGGAGCGAACAACCGCGTGCCATCCCCAACTCGGCAATGCCTGAGAAATCGCCCAACCGGGGCTTGAACACAAACCCTTCACCTCAAGGGGCATTGCAGCTGCAGTGGGGGCTGCCGCTGCCGTCCGACCCACATTAGTTAATGCATTTGTAATGATGACACATCATTAATCATTTGAACGGCTGACGAAACATAGGTGACGAAGCAAGGACACATATGTTTTAGAGTAACAAGGACATGGTTAGAACTGCCTTAGGCCAGTTGGTGGCAGTGAGGTATGGCTACTCGAAGTTCGGGCCTAGTGTGTGGTGTTATAATCAAGAGAGCTAAGGGTGCATCTCACTCAGAAATTTGCGTTCTTGATGTAGTGTCATTGGGCCATGATGGGTCCACAATGGGTAGTGAGGGAGAACCACCAGCTCAATGGGGGTGCCGATATTCAGTCCACCACAGCCACTGGGGTCTTCAATAGGAGCCTGGGAGGCCTGGTATTAGTCGTCGTCCATCGGTTCCTCTGAGGGATCCACCAGCGGGATCTGCGCCTTGATGAACTTAACAGCCTCTTCTGGGACCGTAAAAAAGTAGTTTATTGCGATGGGTGAATTTGAGACGAGCAGGGAAGAGCATCGCGTACTCAATTTTTCTGTCTCTTAACATTTTCTTCACCCCACCGAATTGGCACCTCTCCATCTGCACCCCCGCCGAAAAATCTGGGAAAATCCTAATGATTTGTGAGTCCAGCCTTATTCCCCTTTTTCTCTGGCCAATCGGAGTATGTGGTCTCTGTCCTTATAGCTCGATAGTTTTGCAATTATTGGTCTGGGGAAGTCTCCAGGTTTAGGTCGAGGTGCCAGGGAGCGATTGCTCTCAACTGTGAAGAATGGTGAGAGCTCAGGGTTATCAAGGAGGTCTTTGAGGAGTTGTTCGACGGCAAGTTCCATGCAACCCTTTAGCGCTGATTCAGGGACTCCCACTATGTGAATGTTATTTCTGCGAGACCTCGATTCGAGGTCATCGCACTTAGCTTTCACCTGTTTCATGTCACGGGCGAGCTCTGTGACTGTGGTTTGTAGGGTATGCACGTTGTCCTCGTTAGTTCCTATTCTCTGCCCTGCTTCAGTGATCCTGGCCCCGTGCTGGTCGATTTTAGCTTTCAAGGAAGCTACATTTGCGTTAATATCATCAAGCTTTTCGTGGAATGCTGCAAAGTTTTTGGCCATGGATTCCATCATCGCGGATAGGTCTGGTTGCGGGGGGTCCGGCTGGATCTCTCCATCTTCCTGTGCCGCCGAAGAGGATGCCTCGGTGAACCAGAACGCCCACTTTTCTGGCAGCCCGCGCCCTGTTGGGCACTGTGGTGGGAAACAACGTCTGATTAGGTAGGTTGGTGATGGCCGCAGGTTGGTCCCCCAAGGGGAGGATGGTAGTGGGTCAGTGATCGCAGCGCGTAAGTTACTCCAGAGTGGTGGGATTGGTATCGTCCAGACAGGGTGGAGAAGGCCAGTCTGTAGCGAGGCAGCGATGGCGGGCAGCCACAGGCAGAGAGGAGCCAGGGGAATGTAGAGCGCTAGATCCCGCAGGGGCCCTGCAGCCGCCAAGCCCGCGTCGAAGGGGGCGAGTCGGGGAGGGTCGGCGGGCCTTATGTGGATAATGTCCCTTTAAGGTGTGGCGGGGTGCGTGGGGCCTTGATCCGCTGGCGAGACAGGTAGGGGGCCCATCACTGGCCCAGGAGGAGGTGACACTGTATCCAACTGTGCCCGTTGGTAGAGTAGAGCAGCTCACCCCACAATGGGGCTCCGGAACGCAGATCTGCAATAGGAGGCGCCCCAACCCAAGGCCATGCGGAGTTCAATAAGGTGAGGGCCTCGCGGGACACCATAATACAGGTCCATAAAGGATGGCCACACGGGAGTGGTGAAAAAATAGGTTCTCCAGCACTGGATCTTTCATGGATTCACATGCTTAGAATATTCCCCGTCGACAGACTGGGAACCCTCGGTAAGCTTATAAAGCCTTTTCCCATAGGAAAAAGTTCGACACTTTTGTGTCCTATCTACGTCGTTTTGGACCGCGCACGCACGCCCCACTAGGACGTAGTGGTCTAAATGCCCCGTCCCCGCGGCTCCCTTCAGATTTCAACCACCTCCAAAGTGGGAACACCTCGTGCATTTTCTACTTGGTTAGGTTGTGCTGTTGCGGTTTTTCTCCTAATGTCTGGAAAAGCACTGTCCCGCCCGTGCGCTAAGTGCGGACTATAGAAGGTCTATGAGGGGGACGGACATATGGACTGCATTTAATGTCTGCACCCTCATCACTCGGCTGACAAGTGCGACATATGTAAGGGCTTCTCCCAGAAGACTCTTAAGGATCGGAGTCGCAGACTTGTCGCATGGTTGAACGACGGAGCGGGGGCATAACCGCCTTCTGAAGTGGGCTCCACACGCAACGCGGCCTCAGTGTCAAAATCTGCAGGGGCCCTGTGCCGCTCATCGCCATCAGAACCCCCGGTAAAGAAATCGCGGCTGGTGGACAAGGAATCGTCGGTAGGCCATTCCAGGGACTCTTCTTTGAAGAAGGCCTCTTCGTCCTCATCTTCAGCGAGGAAAGACAAAGAAAAATCTTAATCCTCCTCGGGCGATCGTCGTAGATCGACCTTGAGTCGAGAGACAGAGAAACGCAGGTCGAGTTCAGAAAAGGCGGGAGCAACGCATAAGCCTGCGCGACCACCACCGTCGTCGACGGTTGGGCAGTCGTCAACTACTTCTCTGCCGCTGACGCAGTTGACATCAACCGTTCCTGGATTGCAGGCGTCGACGATGGGGCCGACTATTGCTTCGTCGACGGATATCCCGCAAGAGGCCTGGCGTCCAGAGGTCTACGACCCAATTTTGCTGGACATACTTCTACAGCAGGAGGCCTTATCGGTGTCCTCGGGAGACGAGGGTGAAAGGATAGCTGCCCTTTCAGACCTGGGGTTACAAGTTACCACACCTTTCTCTGGGAGCATTCCGGGTTCTGCCCCCCTGCTCAATCCGCAATCGTTTTTATCATTGGAGGTCTTGTCCACGCTGCAAACTCTGCTGAGGACATTGGACGACAGACTGTCTCGAACAACTCCGGCAAGGTCGTCGTCGACGACCCGGGCCCGTCTCGCCGCCCTCCACCTTCAACCCCCGCAGCAGGGCCTCCGGAAGCAAATTTCTCGGCCCCACGCCGCGAGGAAGGGGAACTGTTGGATTCGGAATCAGGCAGCAGAGCGTCGTCGGTCTCCCTTTTACCCTCCAGGGATCCGTCCTGGGAGTCCGATGCAGAATTGGAAACCCTGAGGAGCCCGGCTCAGCCGTCTCCCCCAGATGATATCGGGTCATTTCACAACATGATGGCCAGGGCTTGCACGGAATTCGGGCTGGCCCAAGAAGAAGAAAAGGTCTGTTTTCTTTTTGACCACATGGGTCAAAGGAGAAGGTCGGTGTTTTCAGTGCCCATCCTGGATCATGTGTGGAAGGAAGGTCTTCAAACCATGCGTCACCCTTTCTCAGAGCCAGCGATGAAGGGTCGCCTAGAGAAAAAATTCAAAGCCCCGGACTCTACTCCCAAGTGCCTTTCCTCACAACCAACACCTGACTCTGTGGTATCGGCGGCGGCGGCGAGAAAGGCAAGGGCTCAAAACAAGTGTACGACCCTCCCCCAGAAAGTGAAGCTAGACGCCAGGATGCTTTTGGAAAAAAAAAATGTCAGTAGGTGCTACCACAGTGAAGACGGCCAATTCTCTCGCCATAGTTGCTAGATACGACAGGGAGATGTGGCATCGGTTGGCGCCTATACTCGAACACCTTCCGGATGAACATCGAAAAGCAGCTATGTTGCTGGTCAGGGAAGGTGAGGAGGCTTCAAATCATGCCATTAACATGGCAGTAGACCTTTGCGGAGTCGGGGTTTAAGCAGGTGAACAACGGCCTGATTCTCCGAAGACAGGCATGGCTAAAATGCACCATCTTCCGACCGGAGGTGCAGTACAAGGTACTGGATATGCCTTTTGAAGGAGACCTCTTCTTTGGCGAGAAGGTCGACGAAGCCCTGAAGGGCATGAAGGAGGACACGGCGCGTTCCTTGGGGGCCCTCCAGAGTGGTCGGAGTTTCCGGTCTTTTCGTCCCTTCAGGGGAACATCGGGGAATTCCAGATTTTCATCGAGGGACCGACCCTTCGGTAGGCCAGCATATTCCTCTCAGGGACACAGGCGAGCTTCGCAAGCGGCTAAACGTCGCCGGGACTACCAGGCCTCCAAGAAGAGAGCAGGTTACTCGTCATTGACGAGGGATAAACCGAGCAAGGACCAGCAATGACGGGCATCGGAACATTATGGGGGGCAGAGTATCATGTTACATCAACAAATGGGAGCTTATAACAACAGATCAATGGGTGTTGGACACTGTAAAATACGGACATTCCCTGCAATTCAAGAACAACCCTCTGCATATTCCACTGGCGTGTGTAGCTCATTCCCATCTGAGCGTGTTGCTGCAGGAAGTAGCACTTATGCTACAAAAAGGGGCTATAGAACTGGTCCCGTCGTCACAAAGGGATCAAAGGGTTTATCCCCAATACTTTGTGGTGAAAAAGCCAAATGGAAAGTGGCGTCCCATCCTAGACCTGGGCGAACTAAACAAGTCGTTAAAAAACATAGTTCAAGATGCTCATGCTCCAGGAGGTGATCAGGTCAGTTCAAGAAGGGGATTTTCTGGCGTCTCTGGACCTACAGGACGCGTACTTCCACATACCGATGTGTCGACGACACAAGAAGTACCTAAGGTTTGTGGTAGGGCGGACTCACTACCAGTTCACAGTTCTTCCTTTTGGATGGAAATGTTCCCCCAGAACGTTCATGAAATGCCTGGCTCTGGAGGCAGCCTGGCTGAGAAGGCAAGGCCACCATGTATACCCGTATCTAGACGACTGGTTGGTGAGGGGGTCCTCCCCGGCGTCGACGCACAGGAGTCTACAGGACACCATGAGCCTCTTGCAACGATTGGGGATTGCGATAAACTTCGAAAAATCCTTGTTAACGCCGTCCAAAAGCTTGGTGTTTCTGGGTGCACAGTTCGACACCCAGTTGGGGTTAGTCAGACCATCCCTCGACAGGGTCACCAGGTTGTCGATTGGCAGGTCAGTTGAAAATCAATTCCAGGCTGTCGGTGAGAAAATATACATCAATCCTGGGTGCTATGGAGTCCTGCATTCCTCTGATGCCCAACTGCCGCCTTTTCATGAGGCCAGTGCAACAGTTTTTGGTGGATCATTGGACGCAGGCTCAGGGCCTCTGGTCAGACAGGCTGACCGTCGACGATGACGAGCTCCTATCAACTCTTCGGTGGTGGAAGAGAGTTCAGAATATTTCCAAAGGAGTACCCCTACAGGAGCCAGAGTTCCGGTTCACCGTGGTGACGGACGCGTCCCTAACTGGCTGGGGAGCGCACATGGGCACTCTGCAGACACAAGGCCGTTGGTCCCAGAAGGAATCTCTCCTGCACATCAACGTTCTGGAATTGAGAGCGGTCTGCTGGGCCCTGAGGGCGTTCCTGCCTCACATCAGGGGATCCACAGTGAGAGTTTTGACGGACAACACCACGGCAATGTTTTACTTAAGGAAGCAAGGCGGCACGCGATCCAGAACCCTCCATCGAGGCTCAGAAGGTGTGGCACTGGGCTCTAAAACACGATATATCCATCGTAGCTCATCACCTGCCAGGAGTGAGGAACGAGCAGGCGGAGTCGCTCAGCAGAAATATGGACCAGATTCACGAGTGGGAAATGGACACTGATCAATTGTCGAAGGTCTTCGAGAAATGGGGGCGACCTCCGCTGGATCTCTTCGCCACGAAGGCGAACAAGAAGTGCGAGATGTATGCCAGCAGGTGGCCACAGGAAGATTCGCTGGGAGAAGCGTTTTTCTTCCCGTGGACGGGCAAGTTCCTCTATGCCTTCCCTCCATTCCCTCTGATACGGAGAACTCTGCAGTGGATACGCAGGTACAGGTGCCGAGTCATCCTGATAGCGCTGTGTTGGCCGAGGCAACCATGGTTTTCCGACCTGCTTCATCTGTCAGTGGATCACCCGATAACGTTCCCGAAGGTGCTCAACCTCATGTCCCGTGACAAAGGAACGGTGTGGCATCACAACCCGAGCAGCCTGAACCTCACAGCTTGGCTCCTGACTTTTCAGAATTTGGTGCCTTGAACATTCCCTCGGACTGTCGGAAGATATTCCAGGCTGCGCAGGCCCCGTCCACCAACAATTGTAAGTGCAGGAGATTCTGTACGTGGTGCCAAGGACAGGCAGGAGTGGAACCTCTGAGGGTTATTCCGGAACAGCTTCTCCCGTATCTACTACATTTGGCGAAGAGTGGTTTGTCTTTTTCATCTCTAAAGGTTTACCTGGCGGCCATCTCTAGGTTCACAAGAGGGAGGAAATCAACGCCCTTGTTTAGTGACAGGTTAGTGAAACACTTCGAGAGGTTTGTTCCGGACGTTTCCCCCGGTTAAGCGTTTTCCACCGACGTGGAGCCTTAACATGGTACTTGCAGGGTTAATGAAACCACCCTTTGAGCCAATGGCCACGTCGTCGATTAAGTTTTTATCATGTAAAGTGGCTTTTCTAATAGCCTTAACATCGGCTAGACGGATCTCAGAGTTGCAGGCATTGGTCATAGACCCTCCATATCTCAGATTTTTCAAAGTCAAAGTGATCTTGTCAACGAATCCTCGTTTCATCCCGAAATTTCCTACGACTTATCATAAACATTCATCCATTGTACTGCCCACCTTCTTCACGACTCCCTCATCAGCTGCGGAATAGGTCTTGCATACCCTGGCTGTCAAGAGAGCTCTAAAATGTTACCTTCATCGAACTCAACAACTTCGATCTACGCAGCAACTCTTCGTTGCATATGGGCCTTCGGCAAAGGGGAAGGCAATTTCAAAACAAGGACTGGCCCGATGGGTCTCGTCGACGATTGCCTTCTGTCACTCAAAAGCGGGTATACCGCTACAAGGACGTCCGAGAGCTCACTCGACCAGGGCGACTTCGTCGTCGACGGCGTTGTGGGCGGGGGTTCCACTGACAGACATTTGCAGGGCGGCAGCATGGTCAGTGCCCCATACATTCACCCGCCACTACTGCTGCGAACCACAGCATGCGGTCGAGATACAAATGGGACGAGCAGTCTTGCAACATCTTTTTCAATAAGGTAAGCCCTTTCTCTTCGAGAAGGGTCTATGCTGGTTTGGATATGTATTTGTATATATATATCTATAGAAATGGATATATGTACGAAAATACGCCTGGAGGTAAACGCGTGTGTTTTATGTATGCTTTTTTGGGTTATATAAATATTACTCGGTGCAGTACTGTGGCATGTTGTTAATTTCGAATCTTATGTGATCATGATTCGCCTTTTGCTGGATGGGTTGGGTGCTGGATTGCATTTACACCTCCTCCATTGTTTCAAGTTCACTGCTGTGCGTCTATTCGAAACATGTGAATCCATGAAAGATCCAATGCTGGAGAAGGGAATAGTTTCTTACCTGTAACTCCATTTCTCCAGCATTGGTATCTTTCATGGATTCACATGCGCCCTCCGGCCTCCCCAAAATGCAATCATCTTGTAGTTTTTGTTTCACCCTGTTCCACTTTGGAGGGGTCAAAATCTGAAGGGAGCCGCGGGGGCGGGGCATTTATACCACTACGTCCTAGTGGGGCGTGCGTGCGCGGCCCAAAACGACGTAGATAGGACACAAGGGTTGAAAGTTTTCCTATGGGAAAAGGCTTTATAAGCTTACCGAGGGTTCCCAGTCTGTCGAGGGGGAATATTTTAAGCATGTGAATCCATGAAAGATACCAATGCTGGAGAAATGGAGTTGCAGGTAAGAAACTATTCCCTTGCAACGGATGGGTCCAAGGCACCGTGGGCAGCGACAGCTGGGGAGGGTAGCAGGGTGAGCCCTCCTGGAAACAGCCCCACCCTGGCTGTGCTTGAGCATGCTGAATGTAGTGAAGCGGAGGGTAGGCAAGGCCCCCGCTAGGATAGCGCGGCGGGGCGCAGCGCAGCCACCAACACCCACTTTGCAGCCTTTGGGGCGGCTGGGCTCGTGAGTCCCTCAGCTCCGGACCGCACCTCTCGGGGGCCGCACTCCACCCCACAAAGCCAGGTCCAGACAGGGGGGGCCAATGAGGAGCAGGCCACGGCCGGCCAGAGGTCGATGCGGTAAACCTCGCAGCCCGGAGCCGCACAGCAGCAAGCACCTCCCAGCCCAGGAGCGCCCCGGGGGCTGCGCCGGAAGGTCCTCGGCGGGGTCCTGGGCCCGCAGTTGTAGAGGGCCACGGGGGCCAGCGCTCACAACCCGCGGCAGAAGATGGCGCTGTCCACTGGAAGGGGGAAGCAGCTGCGCCCAAGCGACGTCCCCGGATCTCAATGCTGTGTAAGAGGCCCCCGTTCCTCCAGGACAGGGGGCTGTGTCTGTGTGTGGGCACGGGGGGGGGCTCCAGCCCGCGACAGCAGGTTCCGATCGGGCGCCACCCGGACAGACAGCTACCGGCCAACAGTCTCGGGCCGCCCCAACCGCAAGACCATGGGTGGGGCGGCAGATGGGTCGCAGCTCCACTCCCCGGGGCACCAGCAGGGGAGCAGATCCCCCGGGCGAGGGGTTGTCTCAGGGGGTCCACGGACAGCGGCACTCAAGGATCCCACAAAGCCGCACCGCCAGACGGGGGATGCAGCAGGCGCCCGCGAGCGGCCAAGCAAGGCCCCGCGAGGAGGCCTCACGGCGCCGCCTGCCCAGGTGTCGGTGATGCTGGTTTCAGGCACCGATTCCCCGATTCCGCCCCAGATTTCTTCCACGCAGGAAGGAAGTGGTAGAAGCCGAATCGTGGCAATAGTGTTCAGAGAAAGTGCGGATTAGCGCCGATGTTCAGCTAATTCTGGCGGGAAGGTACGGAGCGCAACGCCTAGGCAGCCATATTCCTCGGCTGCTCAACAGCGCCCCCCCGTAACCGTATTTCAGATGTTTGGCTCTGCTAAAATTTACATGCGCCCACCCTTCCTCCACTCTTGAGTAGAAGGAACATGGACATCTTACACCTTCTTTCTTCTGTACTCTCTCACGCATTCTGGAAGGCTCCCTCGCGGCAGAAGAAAAACAACCGGTGGGACCTCATTGTGTGAAGGATTTTGGGTACACCATGCTAGGGATGGTGTTACAGTCCCGTCAACGTCCCTTTTTTTTCGATCTTGGGTAAAAGGTTCAATACTCTGCCATTACAACTAGCTGTCAGCCCATATGCACTGCATGTGAATCTAAGCAGATAAAATCCTCAAATACGATTACGCCGAGTAATATGCCATACATGTTTATTATGTACTGGGGGGGGGGGTTGACAAGCCGTGTTGGTAATTGGCGCTGGCAGTTCATGGTTGTCCACTTTCTGTGCGTTTTGTCTGGGTACCAGTTATACGTGCATGAGTGGGGAATGTAGGCACATCAGAGGTTGTTTCTGTACATGTTTATTATGTACTCAGTAACACGTGACAAATTCTGCCAATGGTAGCCATAAGGGTGAAACAAGGAGCCGACCCGCGTTTCGACCGTAGTCTTTATCTATCAAGGCCGACAGAGGTTAAGTGACATGGATGCCTGAAAGAAGATATTGTGGTCCGAGGGCCTCCTTGTTAAAGGTGCGTGCTCCAAGCTGGGTAGCTTATCTGGGAGAGTGTCTCCATGGCAACCTGGTTGAACATCGGATGGAGCCACGGAGACACTATTGTGGTAACAATGAGGCCCTCGGACCACAATATCTTCCTTCTGGCATCCATGTCACTTAACCTGTGTCGGTCTTGATAAAGACTACGGTCGAAACGCGCGTCGGCTCCTTGTTTCACTCTTATGGCTACCATTGCCAGAATTTGTCACGTGTTACTGAGTACATAATAAACATGTACAGAAACAACCTCTGACTGATGTGTCTATATTCCCCACTCAAGCACGTATAACTGGTGCCCAGTCAAACAGCACAGAAAGTGGACAACCACGAACTGCCAGCACCAATTACCAACAAGGCTGGTCATCCACCCTCCCCTCCCCCCCCCCCCAGTACACAGCGATTTCAAAAAAACTGTTCCATACTTCACAATACAATAAATCCTAAAGAATTTGCATGAACAATACTGTGCAAATTACGTGGTTTTAAAAAAAAATGTATTTAAGTAATACATTCACATTAAACCTTCTGCCTTTATCACATACCAAAATATTTCATACTAAAAAGAAATTTGGTTAACTAACATCTTCCATAAACTATAGTAACATGAGTTTTTATATACTATTGCCTCTAAAGTATTTGTAACAAATCACATTTCAGAATTGAAATCCCACTAAGATTTGAGTTACAGACATCCAATAGGATTAATCTGATCGTGTACAAAGCAGCGAAAATCAATTTGCAAGTCTTACAGTTCCTAAACTTCAATAAACAGGTCACAGGTTCTCAATACAAGCACTACTTTTACAAATGACAGATTTGTAAATTATGTTCCATGCTTCTATTATTTAATTTTTTTAGGAGCATATTTGCCCTAAATCTCTCACATTCTAGCCCCCAATTTTCGTGTGAGTTGTAATTTGCTTTTATCTGCAGGGAACTAAATTTGCACTTAGAGCTGTCAATCATCTGGGTGTTGACTGTCCTCCAAGACAGCCACCCACCAAGTTAGAACTGGTTTCAGCCAGGTATTCCTACAGACAAAGGACAGTGAAGTCTCAATCTCCTCCCTCACTTCCTGCCTTCCCAGACACACTGGAGCCTGGGTGGGCTTCAGGGTTAATGCCAGCCAAAGTCAAAACTCACAAAGGACTCAAATTCTAAAGGATATAAGAAAAGCCCAGAAGGAACTGACAATTGAAAAATTGCAACAAAAGAAGACTGAGGTCATTTTGTGAAAACAGTCACTCATGGGTGCTGTACTGAAGCTGAGAAATCATCCTGCTAGTAACCTGCACCAAAGGTAGTAAAAGGTAACCACTGGCACCAGCAGCCATTTAAGTTAGTTGTAACAAAGGATTACATGAGGATTGGGAGAAATAGTTAGGATGTAACTCCCCAGCACCCTGCATAGGGTGGTGTGTGCTGGACCTGCAAATGAAAAAGGTACGATAACTTTTATCTTACTATTCTTACTATTCAAATCATCCTGCTAGTAACCTGCACCAAAGATAGTAAAAGGTAACCACTGGCACCAGCAGCCATTTAAGTTAGTTGTAACAAAGGATTACATGAGGATTGGGAGAAATAGTTAGGATGTAACTCCCCAGCACCCTGCATAGGGTGGTGTGTGCTGGACCTGCAAATGAAAAAGGTACGATAACTTTTATCTTACTATTCTTGGGAACTCTACTTATCACAAGAAAATGTATTGAAACATAAAGAGAATTCCAAGGGACTTTTCAGTGACACTGCACATGGGGTGCTGGGTGTCTCAAAGCAAGACGCAGATCTCTATATTAAACATATGGAGTTTACCAGGCTCCTTAAAACATTAAGAATTTCGCGCCTTGAAACACTTGTGTATAGGCGCGTTACAAATGCCATATCATATCATCATAGCCAGAGAAAACTAATGAGTGGTTGTTAAAAAGCTCCACTCACTCAGGCGATTAAAATAAAGTCCAGAGTCCAGCAAAAGTGCTGGGGGTCTCAAGTTAAAGGGAATTGGCACAGAAATGGGTAATTCTCCCTAAAATTATGCTCTTCCAACCACCTGGCATATTCAGCTGCAGGGATTCCTCATGTGTTTCAATTGACAGGTATCCTTTCCTTGCCAGGACTTCTCGTGTGTTTTCACAGTTCCTCTGTATCACCTAAACTGCATATACTGTTCTTAACTCTGTATATTTGTCTGCTTTAATGTTTGTTCATACTTTGCCCCACACCTGCATCTCATGTATTCATATCTCGTTTGGATTTATACTTTGCCTTTTCTGCTTTCAAACAATCTTCTTGTGATTTCTGTATGAGCAATCTCATAACATTCAAATTGACGTTGGTGTGATCACCAGAACACTGAGGGGTCCCCACTTGCCTTGGGCTGACTCACTGGTACTCTCCAGCATCTACACTCCTGTTTGTGCTTCTGCAGCCTGGCTCGCTTCCCACTCTGCATTGTGCAGACATCCTTCCTGCTTCCTTCACGGCTCCGTGGTGACACGCCTGCTTCCTTTCAGGTCCCGTTAAGGAGAACACTGCCTCGTCGAGCTGCCGAGCACCCAGGACCTCTCTTGAGACTCCCAACATCTCCACGACACTTTCTGCTCGCTCACTGCATCTCTCCTTCTGCTACGGAGGACTCCAATGCTCTGCCACACTGTGCGTGTCTCTGGTGTTCCTGAGCCTCTGTGGAGGAACGGGCTAATTCTCCTGCACTACCACATTCAGTAGTGCGGTTACTATCCTTAAATGTCCCAGGCACAGGTGATTTCATACTAGTCTGCACATTGAGCTTCAAGCTCCTGTTACCTTATACCAACACCTTCATCCTCCTCATCTCAGTACTTAGGTGGTTATGGTAATTGGAGTCCATTGTTGTCATTGGACATACAGTATTTAGTTTCTCAGCTGTTTTAATGAGAACAAATTCACATAAAGGTACACAGAGGCAGATACACAGAAGCAAAAGGGTTCTGTTGGAGCTTTGCGTCTTCTGGGCATAGGTGGAAGTTTGACATAAAGAATATTGGTAAGAGGTTTCTTTACTTCCTCTACAAGGAGGAGCAAACAGTAGACAATAGGCCATTAAAGCCTTGGGCATTAAAGGGTCTTCCTCAAGGGAAAGGGGAGGAATACAGTGTCTCGTCCATTGAAGTCACGACATCTCCCTGGTAGTTGTCTCCTCTCATGTGATCCTCCCTCATATATCCACCCCAGGGTTAGGGTCAGGTCGCAGCTGCCGTCTCCTGGCCACATGGGAGGAGGTCACCACCGGGGAATCCATGATAATTCCAATGGATTCATCACAGTACGCATTTAGTTCCAACCATTTTATTAAATTCTTTTTGTTTACCTACAACATTATCATGTTCTATCTTACTAACCTTTGTGATCGCTCAAATTAGTTTGATCGATTTAGTTTTTGACCACACTAAAAGCAAAGATGAAACCAATATCTGAAGTGTATTTGCTTTTACCACCTGACATGTTCTATGGCCCTAGATAGCCACCCTTTATTCTGCCATTCAGCATGATTATTTTCCGTGCGTGTAGAAATTAAGAATACAACATACCTTCTTTGTTACTTTCATGAGGATATACATTACACATTAATACTTTCATGGGAAGGTAATCTTCCAGATATCCATCTTTCCTATTTGCAACATCTAGACATCTTGTCTTTAAATCACCATTACACTCAAAAGCCATCTAAGGCTTCATTGCTGTCTTTGTTACCCCTGCCTACATTTGATTTTATTCCTGCGACTCATCGCACAGTGTCAGATTTACGAAAACGATTGAAGCCCAGACACTATTTACTTCTTTCTTTTTCCGCTTCAGCAGCTCAGACCCTTGTGTCTGAACTTTCAGCTTTTTATGTCCATGTTTATCAAGCTCCCTTTACTCCAAAGCATAGGTCCTCATGAGCTGAAACTCTGTCTCCCCTCTAGTGAAAAAACCTAACCTATACCCAAATGTGTTGCAAAATTACCTCCCTGTCGCTGTACTGCTATAGCCTGCAAAAATCCTGGAGAAAACTCACATACCAGCTCCAAGAAAATGTTGAGAAACCTGCCCTTTTCGACTCATCAATCCGGTTTCTGCTTTAGACACAGGACGGAAACAGCCTTGATATAAGTCTGGGAAGATATTTTGGCATGGGCTGATAATGGTGAACTTTCCCTTCTAGTGATGGTTGGTCTTGTCCGTAGTGTTTGATACGGTCGACCATAACATCCTATTAGACCGTCTAAAGGAAGTCTCTAGAGTTGTAGATACTGCTCTCGTTTGGTTTAATTCTTTTCTGTCTAATATTCATCAACAGGTAACATATGACTGGCTCCTGTCTGATAATCGCCTGGTCAGCTGTGGAGTCCCTCAAGTATCTGCTTTGTCTGCTTCTTTTTAACATCTATATGAAGCCATTGATTAACATTTTTAAACTTTTTGAGGTGAATTTTCATTCTTATGTGGATGATGCACAAATTTACCTAATGATTGGAAACCTTCAGGAGTCCATCCAGAGGGGTGGCCTGTGTTTCAATGAAATTACCTGTTGGATGTCCCTTAATCGCCTACAACTGAACACAAATAAAACCAAGGAGACCGTGTTTGGACCCAAATACTTGCTAGCCAATACGCTAAATTGTCCCCCTCTTCCTGAATTTGTGGGGTCAAAATGTAATCTTGCCCCTAAGCTAATAAAACCTAGGGTGTGTCTGGCAAGACATCTTGGGCTGTGTTGTCCAGGTTAGTTCTGTAGTGCAGTTTTTTTCACTCCCAATGACTGCTTCATCTTGCTTTGCATTACATGACCCTAAAGGATCATACTGTAGTGCTTTTTTATCCCGGTGTGACAAGAGAGTTGTTTAGGCTGCAAAAAGACCAGAATGAAGAAGTAAGATTCATTTTCAAGGCCCTTAAATTTACTCACATCTCGCCTCTAAGGTCCCTCCATTGGCTCCAAGTAAAGGAAAGAATTCATTTCAAAATACATGGCTTGAATTTTAAAAGCATTCATGGGCTTGCTCCATCTCTTTCTCAGAAGCTCAATTGGTTCAAGCCACCTCGAACGCTAAGGTCTGCGGATAGGTTTCTTCTTAAGATTCACCCCCTCGTGCTGGGTCTCGAGGAGACCAGTGCTTTGCAGTCTACGGCCCGTCTCTGGAATCTGCTTCTGTTGGAAATTTGCATGATCTCTGAATTTTTCCAATTTTGTAAACGGCTAAAAGCCTTTGTTTGTTCAAGGACTTTGCTTGATCTTCGGCCAGAGAGCTGTTGGACTCCCTTTAGTTCCATCTGTGCCTAAACACTTTTGTATAGGCGCGTTATAAATGCCATATCATAAATGAAGTTAGTCTGGTAGGTATAGCGTGTTACAAATTCCTCAATCAAATGAAACTGCACGCCATATCCTGCAAAGTCCCATACACTGTTTTTCTAACCTTTGTACTCCTACGTCCCTTCCCATTTCCTCCATACTTATGGGGGTTCCTACAGTGGGGATGGGATCGGAGCCTTCGTAAGCACAGCATGCTTCCTCTTAAAATTGTAGTGTGTGAGAAAGTGGACCTTGTGTGTATAGCGCAACCATGACAGCTGCTTGCGTTCCTCCTGTGTACATAGCTGGGACGCCTGTGTGCTTTGTGCCGCACTTTATTTTCCCTCGAGCGTCGGCTGACTGTGAGATTACCTTTTCCAAGCAAAGTGTCTGGAGCACCTTAAGTCTCAATTCAAGTCCAAGATGGCAAGTCTTTATTTTCTTTGGCACCCTGCCCAGGTGACTCCTTTTCAGGTGTTTACTGAAGCGGGGAGGGTCCATCGAGGGCCTGTTGCGGCTAGTCACTGTTAACCGGGTTTGCCGAGAGGAGACTCCTACTGGCAGCATTGCCAAGGACCCGCCAGGGTCTGGAACCAAGCCCCTGCAAGAGGGAACTTTGGTTTCTGAAAAGGCTTCTACCAGGGACCCCGTTCCTGAGGGCAACTTGCCGATCTTCTGGACTCTGTTCCGAGGCCTCCTGCGGGAAGGCTTGCACTGGTCTCTGAAGGAGTTTCGCCTCATTCTGTAGTACATTCCAAGGCCTCGTCTTAGCTTCCCGGGGAAAGTCCAGAGAGCCTGCAAAGGTCTGCCGTTCCGGTAGGCAACGCTCCTCAGGAAGCAACGTGGCCTGCGCGGTGACCAGGCCATACCCCATGCTCTGCAGGCCATGGCTTGACACAGATCCTGGATGACGCAGATAGATTTCTGCTGCTGCCTTCTTGGGCTCCTGCCCTTTTCACTACATTTTGAATAGTCACCCAGTGTCAGAGGATACTCTGCACTGCCGATCTTGGTGTGCTCTTGAGGTCTACGGGTATGCAGCGCGTTATAAGTAAACTAAACTCTGGCAACTAGAGTCTTGCTGAGATTTTCTATACCCCTACCGACCCTGGCCCCAAACTACAGGTCCTTTGTTGGAAGATGGGTTATTTAACACATTTTGGGAACTCGTGCATTCAGGATCTATGAGGCGGTATTTTAAGTTCCTCAGGAAGGAGGTGTTCATCCCCACACCTCAGCCAGCTGAGCCCATGCTACCCCGGCCTGGGTCTTCAGAGGTAGCAGCCCTGCGTTTGGGGCACACTGGGGCAAAATCCATGGCTACCTCCGCTCCTCCCTTACTGTATGAGCCCCAACCTCATTTACCTCCTCCACCTCCTGGCCTGCCAAATGATGACGTGGCAGACAATCGGGACAATGCTGCTAAGGACAGTGAGGAAATACCCATGTCTTTCAAGGCCTTCCATGACCAAGTACATGGTGATCCCAATTCCAGAAACCACACAGGTGGACCGGGGTGTGTTTGTCCTATCCAGGAAAACCACGGACGTGATGGTGGAACCCTGGACGATTTTGAATGCACCAGCATCAGTCCAACCAGTGGCAAAGAGGGTTGACGTGAGTTACAGGTCCCTCCTGTTGTAGAAGCTGTCTCTTGGGCCACCAATTTTCGTTGTCTTCATCTTCCCCACAAAAACCTTCCGGGCGACAAAGCTGCCTCCGGGACAACGCAGGCAAAAAAGTGTACACAAACTCCGCTGTAAGAAAGGCATGGTATCAACAGTAAGACAGACCCAAGTGCCCATAGGTCAGGGGTGTTTTTTTTTTAACTTCAAAAACACCGGTCTAATCGTGTCCAAATAAAAAGGCCTATACTTAAAAAAAACAGTTGCTGTTCCTTACCTCTAAATACAAATAGTGTTGGAAACAATGTTACGAAAAAGAAAGAAGTGTTCACAAAAGATATGTCGGGATGTTTAGGCCGTTGGCTTCCCTGCCCCACGTTTTCAGCACGGGGCAAGGCGTCACACTCTAGCTTAGCACACACTTTGGCTTCTCCAGCACGAGGATGCAATTCAGAACAAACGCCAGGGCCTTCTGCAACAAAGTCTCTTTCCCCTTGAAAGTCTCTAATTCATAGAATACCATGGAGTGTAAAATCATATTTAAAGTTTGCTTCCCTTTCAAGCTTACACAATTGAAACGGGATATCCTTCCCCAACCTTCTTACTTCCAGATTCACTTTGCTTTACTGGTGGAGACTTTAGAAAATATATGTCTTTGATTTAATCCCATACGTGACCACTCCAACACGGCTGCATTCTGTTACTTGTATTTCTTAAGATCAATTCCTTTTATTTTACATTCAGTTCTGTTTCAAACAAGCCTTCTTGGGGATTCTGTTCACTTTTCCTCTACTTAGTGATTTCCCTGTTTTGGCATTTAGTTCTGTTTGCTTTTCAGTGATCACATCACTTCCCTTCACTCCAGGGACTTCACCTTCATTTTACAGAGACTTCCAATATCTTTATTTTTTATTATTTTTTTTTATTTGTATATGGTACAAAACCTTTACAAAAAGAGAAAATATCTTTGTTTAAGAAAACAAATAAAAACTATATATCAACCTTCACAAAATTATAAACCCATTTACTTGTTCTACAATCTGAAACAAACAAAAAAATGGTCACTAACAATCTTTTGCTTGGGCTTTTCCAAACTAAAATAAGATTCAATTAACTATGTTTCATCATTTGACCATTAGGAAGTTCGACAATGATATTTCCAAAATTGCTATTCCCCACATTAATTATCCTTGGGTTCCTCAGGTCTCAGAGAACGATATTACATTTCTCCAGAACCTGTACAGTTGCAAATGTAAGAGCTGGCTCATGTCCAGAGATGATTCTGCTCTAAAACAAGTCCGAAAGCAACCCCTCGTCCCGGTCCACAAATCTTCTGTATAATGCCCACCTCACATTCCAAGAACCCTCCCAGTCCAACAGTAGATGTTTTAATGTTTTTTTTGACAGGGACTCACAAACGCTACACAATCTTTGAGCTTCCATCCCTTGGTTTCGCATGGACAACATTTCCCCTGTGTGTACTATATTAAGTCTGATTCTGAGGAAATTCTTCCTTACCTGGCTATTAGAAAATTTGACCAAATACCTTGGGAGAACCCCCAGTATTTTTTCAAGTGTCTGGAAGGAGATTGAAGGAACTGAGTTCCTCAGTTTTCTGATTGCCTCAATCCAATCAGCAAGTTCCATTTATTTTTAATACTTCAGTAATTAGCGTCTGGATAGCTGCATCTGTTTTGACAAGCATCTCTGGATCTCGAGTGATCAAGCAGGAATCTGACATCACCATAGAACGTATTCTGCTGTGCAGTAATAATCTGCCGATATAGTGACATTAGCTTCCACTCAGCCGTAGAGCCCAATGATTTTAGACCCAGCTCGAATCTCAGGCTTCATGTGGTTATGCACATCGGGAGACCAAGGTCTTTCTGCCACAGGAGACCCTCCTATTTACTGCAGTTCGTTTTCCAGAGCAAGGGTTTTGCTTCCAAGCCATAAAGAATTACCAGGACCACCTTTGTCATGTAAAATTTAATTAACGGAAGTAGTGAAAATTTGCAGTACTTTGCGTATAGTTTTTTCTTTGGGGGATGAGTTTCTTAATTTTCTCCCACGTCGGACTCTACTTTATAAATAGCTGGTGAGGCATCGTGTTCACTCACACGGGGTCACTGGTTACTTTGGCTCTTATTATCTTTCAGGTATCATTTTCTGTGTTGATTCACGGTTCACCCCGAATCCCCCTCAGCCGGGCTCAGATTCCCTTAACGCAATGCTCAATTAGTCTCCCTCTGCTGGGCTCTGCTACGGGAAATTTGTCTTGCTGGACAAATTTCATTTATTTTGTCATCAACTTTCACCTTCTTTTTTGGGTTTGGGCCACTTGCCCGCTTTACTTGGTGCCTGGCCTCATGCGCTCCGCTTTCCATCTGCTCGCCCGAGTCTCTCCCACTCTCTTTTGATCAGACTCACCGGGCAGCATTGCAAGGTCAGTGGCTCCGTCTTTTGGTGTGGGGATTAGGTCAGGGTCTCACCACCTGTCCCTCTACATCCTTGGGGTCGTCACTGGCCCCAAGGGAACAAGTAATTGTCTGACCTCAACAGCAAGGTCCTGGCGGCCTAAATCCAACACGTAGGAGGCACAGCTCCTGTGACATGCTGCGCCCTTTCTTCTCACTGGGCCAGCTTTGCTGCATGCCATCGTCCTCTGGATTCACCCGACAGCTGCCCGCCTCTTGGTTTCTCGGCTGCAGACAAACTTCCCAGCTTGCTTTTGGTGTTTGGGATTTGAAAAGGGATCCTCTGCCGGTCTTGGCCTTGCAGCCTCCCTCTTGCTTTCCCAACTGCATCTGACCTTTGTTCCCCAGCAGCTTCCCTTTATACACCTGTGGGATGTTAATGTTTGCCTCGTCTCAGTATAATACAAACATTGAGACGGGGGGTGTTGTGTGTTAGAAAATACCCCAAAAAGATCAAGAGTGGTTATGTGATTGTACAAAAGGGGTGAAAGGGGGATACCGTGTCTCGCCTAGGGTATTTCCATGAAAATGACCCCAGACACCCCTACCCGGGTGGTCTTCCTGCACTGGTCCACCCCCAGGGTCTGGATCCAAAGGCTATGGCCCTGCCCTTGCCACCTGAATAGAGGATTCTCGTGGTCCAAATGGGAGAACACCCCTAGGTTTCTCACACTGCCCTCAGCTTCCGACAGGCTAATGCTGAGGTGGTGATGGCGAACGCAAATCCAAAGTTCTGGAAGAAACTGGGCAACTACAATTCGCTGCTTCTGCCGGACTATCAGATGGGTTTCTGCTCAGGCTTAAATGACAAGATCTCATGGAAACAGAGTATCAGTACGTTGATATGGCTGCAAGAGGTATGGCCGTAGGCGTGTCAGTTAGGCACCAAGTGCTTCTGAAAGCTATCCAGTTCCAGTCAGATGTCGGTAATAGCTTGTGAACCTTCTGTATCATGGGGGTGGAGCTCTTTAGTGTGATATGGACGAAGAGCTGAACAAGAAGAAAAATAGCACAAACAGCAAAGTCTTTGGCGGCATTGACCAAGCCCCTTAAAAATCTTGTCTCCAGGCCTTCAGAGGCGGTCATTCACCTCCAAGATTTCAGGAGGGATTAGAGGCTTCATTGACCGTCGCAACATATTGGGCAGGTCCCTGAGTACGTCTTGTAAGCAGCAGACATGCACCCTCTCCCTTGGTATTCTTTTTGCAGCCCTCTAACCCCAGAATCAAAGCGTTCCAAGAGACGTAAGAGAGCAGCTTCACAACACACCAGTGGGAGGTTGAATGGGGCATCTTGTACAGTGGAGGTTCGTAACCTGCGACAACCAGGCCTTTTCTTGTGGTCCACAAGGGCTACCTATTAGGGAAACTTTCATTTTTATGCCAAATCCCTTCTACATGCAAGTCCCACAGCACTGCTGGACCTCTAGACCTTTTTCGTGTTCTCCTGTATAAGGGGACCTCCCCCCGCCCCCTTCATTCTTTTTGTTCTGACCATGGGAACCTGTTCATTTTGTTATACCTTGTTTTTATGGAGTCTTGCTTTCCGACGTACTTTTTAAAGGCATCTGTGTTTTACTTTTGCAGGCTACAGCACCTTTTGTGCAGTGTTGCTGGGCGCTCTTTGGGCTCTCCTTTTTATTTAAGAACTACTTTTCGCAAGGTTAGGGGGATACTTTTTGTCCTTATTAGCTTTTCCTTTTGAGAGATCAGCACACACCACCCTATGTGTAGTGCTGAGAGGTTACCTTGTATATCCCCTTTCTCACTGCTCCTGTAACATTTCTGTTACAGTGACAAGCATACACTTATGGCTGGTGGCAGTGGACGTGTTCTACCAGCTTTTGTTCAGTTTTTACTCGCAGACTGCTTCCAAAGCTGCGGTTATGCACAGAAGGATCACAGTTCACCCAACATGGTGGCTTCTTTCTTTTAACGCCATGTCTTGTGTGCTTGTCCTTTCTTGGTCATTCTACCATTCGGTGTGGGGGAGGTCCTGGTTTGTTTTGTCGTCAGCGAGAATCCTTTGTGAAGCCCACCGAGGCTCCAGTGTATCTGTGAGGACAGGAAATGAGGTAAGATCCAGAAACTGATATCCTTTGTCTTCTGGTGTGCCTGAGAGAAACCGGACCAATGGAGAGTTTGCAGAGGATGAATTCCTGATGAAAGGCAGCAATCCTGAGGCAGAAGGCAAGACGACTGCTGGAACAGAAGAACTGAAGACCACCAGAGAAGCCTGCAACCCTTTCCAGCACCTGCTAAGAGACAACTGCTGTCCTGACCCTGTTTTCTAATTGACTGAGGAGCTCCGAAGAGCACAAATCCTTCCCTTTGCCTGGTGTAAACCATGAGCCGGCCTGCAAGACGAGCGATCGCTTGACAGGGCTGCAAACTGCCAATACCCTGGGACCATATTGCAGTGCATAGTCTTCCTGTGAACAAATCTTCCCAGAACTTTGGTGGGCTCCTGGGGGTGTGGCTAAGGAGCCATGGGATAGGACATGTCTCATACTGATCCTGAAACATCCTGCTGCACCCTAGCGCGGAAACGGATGCAAATGACACAAACTACACTTCTGCTAAGGGAATATGTGTGGAAGAAGATGGTAACACTTAATTGAAGTTCCGAGGTGATTTACAACAGTTATGGCAAGAAGAGCTGCGACAGAACCCCTGAGAAGAGTTCCCAAAATGGCGCCGGCATGAGAACAAAGGACGCTGTTGTTATCTGCAAACGCAACAAATCGGGACTGAAACGGGACCGGTGTGAAGAGACACGACTACGGGCCATACCGATGCATGATTACAAACGACCTAATGTCTGTATGGCCATTATCGAAGGAATTAGGGTGAGGTTATATGCGCCCCAACAATGCAGCATATGCTGCTTGAAAGCGAACTGTACTTCTGAGACACTGGATGGCGGATTGGTGCCCTGCGGCCAGCTGGGAAGGGCACCCTGGCAGGAAATAGCAGCGCCATGAGGAGGGCATGAGTGCAGATGATGGCCCGCATCACAGCGCACCCGGCAGCGTCGGAACAACAAAGGGATACCACGGGCTGTGAAACCAAGCTGCCCCGACTGAGTTGGGATTCGCCATACCGCTAAACATTGGGCTGTGTGAAATTGTGAGGAACGCATAGCAGCTGTGCGGCCACAGTGCATTGGGTGGCTGCGAGATATCCTGCTACTAAAATAATCAAAGTAGCGCTGTGCCGCTCTGGACACATACGAAAGGATACAGTGTCAGATGTCTGTTGCTTCAAAGTTGTTAAAGATTAGTCTTCGGGCGATCAGAGATGCTGACACGGGAAAGGCGAGCGCAAACACTGGTGATGCGTTAACGTATGAAGCAGACAGAACTGGTGCCCAGTCCACCACTCGAAATACAGCTGCCAAGGGAAAGTACAACGTGAAGCGGCTGAAGGAACGTGCTGGTTCGCAGTGAGGTCTCTTGCGCGTGAACACGGCCACAGTGCCAGGACTTTTATACGTGCGGCGCCGAGCACAACAGTGGCCGTTTCTCCCCTGTCGGAGACTGGCCCCGAATGGCGATCGGCCACAGAGGCAGCCACACGCCAAACCAGGCACGGCATGTGATGAATGGTGAAAAAGGGTCTGCAATGGAAGTATAGTGGAAAAAGAAGCTGACTCTTGTGAAAGGAAGGCAGCCCTGACACAAGGGGCAGGCGAAAGCAAGAGTTTGCCTCACATATTGATATAGAGCCTAATGCGAAGCCTTATGTGCATGTGCAATCGCACACTACCCAGCGCCACAGGGTGCTCCCCTCGACACATAAGCAGCCTGAGGCACAACAGTGCATGAAAATCGGAGGACGTACAAGATAATATATGCAAAAGGGGAGGGGCCCCCAAAATTGAATAGTTTGATGGCAGCTCGATGCCTGTAAGCACCAGCCTACAATCTGACACGGTGGGGGTCAATTCACACAGCAGCTGGACCAAGCGCGCAACCCTGAACCAGAGCTTTCCCTCCACTGAGCGTAAACCGGCAGCTATTGCCTGAGGCCCTGGGAGCCCTGAAACAAACGGAAGAGGCACGAGCCGCGCCCTCAGGTGTTTTGTAAGTAACAGAGGTGCTACTGAATGGACTCTGGGCACAACAAAGCTAATATCCAAGCAGTTTCTAGCTGAAGATACACGTAGTAAACTGCAGTGGGGGGCCACAGGGCTGCTGCCTAGATACAGGCGTCCTAATCAACAGCCAGGGCAATAGCAGTGGACGGGAACGCAACTAAAACACAGCAACAAAGGCGACAAGGACGGTGGACAGTGGCCCTGCAGCAACTTGAAGCCAACTCAGGGTCACGGGCCATAGGCCTGGCACCCGCACTGACCTGCAGGAAGTACCAGCAAACAGCAAATGAGAGATCGCAAAGACTGGGGCCGAGCTTGGAAAACATAACAAGAGACCGCTAATCCCGGGCCCGCACATATGACTAGTGCGCCTGAGAGCGCTTTAATATCCGAAGACGCACCCCACATCCAGCGGGTGCTGTTGGCAGCACCCAAATAGATGCAAATAACCAAGCCGAGGCATAGAAGAGACTTTGGAGGTTAGCCTCAACTATAGTGACCCGATACGTCAGGTGATACCACAATGGCATCTAAGCTGCCCAAAACGAAAGGGAAGCAATCGTCAATGGAGGAGTTCACAAAAACACCTTAGTCATCCGATGGGGGCAGAAACAAAGATAGGAACCCGCAAACAGACACTGCACCAGAGAGAAATCGCCAACAGATCCAAGATGCGATTGCAGACCTGAAAATCGCATGGGAAACCAAACTGGAAGCAGCCATGTCCGAAATCAAAACATCCCGGGACCTCAAAATTGGGGCAGTAACTATCGAGACAGAGAGAAGATCCTGGAATTTTTCCGGAAAGGGGGTACAATACAGAGGGCATCCGTGCCTGTCACGGCTTAACCAGACTACACTCTCCGAGTGCAGAGGAGGCATCTGAATTATGGAACGGTGAAGAAGAGGATACGAGGGGCGGGCCTCAGGTACATGTTGATGTACCCAGCAAAACTGAAAGTGTTTCACAAGGACAGGGCGCTCTTTTTTTGAAACCCCGGAAGATGCGACAGAGTGGCTGGATGGAACTGCCCATCGGGGGGAGACACACAGAAGGAGGACGGAACAGAGAAATGAAGCAGCTGCTCCTGACGCTGAGGTGCTGTATAAATTGAGACATTGGGACTTGAATATAAGACGGGGCATAAGTAAGAGAAGGCATAGGGTGCACACAACATGATGCAAGACTGCAGGAGATGCATTAGACCCACTCCTACACCCCAGTAGTTAGATTAGATAGGTTACTGGTTGAGTGGTAACCTGCTGAGTTCCTAGTACTGGTAGGCCGAGATAGGACTAAATGCGGAATCGCCTGAGATCCAGGGATGGAGCTGGGCAACAGTTTGGGACGGGAAGGGTGGGGGGTGGGAGGGAAGTTGGGGGTTTCGTAGTGTTGTTTTTTACGGAACGAGCTTACACACATGTGCGCTGGCGCTTAATCAGGAAAGTGAGGAAGGACAGAAGTGGAGACTGGGAACGGCTGAATATGGAGGACCATAAAATACTAACCTGGAAGGTCAGGGGGCTCAACAGTTACCTGCAAAGGAACAAGATTATGATGTACTTAAGAAGGCAGAAAGTAGATATCGCCCTATTGCCGGAAACACAACTCACAAAAGAAAAACAGGAGGTGATACAGAGAAAATGGAAGGGGACTTTCATAGGTGCTACATATTCGGCTTATGCCAGAGGGGTAATCACCTGGGTCGTGCTGCATGTCTCTTTCCAGTTGCTCCAGACCACTGTGGAGGCAGGCGGGAGGATGGTGGCAATACGGGGATTGATAGAAAACAGGGAATTATGCATTATAAATACATATGCTCCGAACCAGGACACAGTGGCTTATTTTAAGACTCTATACAATAAAGTTAGTCCGTATATAGGGGGGGCGGTTGTATGGGGAGGTGACTTTAATTGTACATTGGACCCAAGAGTAGATGGATCAGACAGGAAATTAGATAAACCTACCCCCGCTGCTAAAACACGAAGGACCCTGCTGGGAGACCTGCAGCTGGAAGATATATGGAGACTACACCACCCGCACGATAGACAGTACTCTCAATACTCGGCCCCACAAAATGTATACATGAGTTTGGACTATATGTTTGACTCGCAGGAGATGGTGGGAGACATAGTACGATCAGAATACAAAGCGAGAGTGCTCTCGGATCACTCCACCTTGATCTTGGCCTGGCAATATGCGCCTCCTAGAGCCAAGATCCCAATGTGACGACTCGGAGCCAAAGCATTAAAAGACATAATGTTCAGGGAAGACCAAAGAGAAGGCATAATAGAATATTTAAAAAATAACACTGGGAGTGTCGAATCTGCTGGAACTCTATGGGAAGCGTTTAAGTTGGTGACGAGGGGATCAGCCATAGCCAGGTCTAAGGGGTTGCAGGGTGGCAATTTGCGGGAGCTACGGAAGGCATAGGCGAAACTGGAGACAGTCTTGGGTAGAGGGGGTAACACCCGGGAAGATGCTGAAGCTGTAAACCAATTGCAACTAGAATGTGTAGGACACTGGGAGAGATTATGTAACTTAAATTACAGGAAATGCACAGAGAGAAAACACGCTGGGGGAGACAAGCCATGTAGACTACTAGCATGTTTGTATGAAAGGGAGACCCCCAGACCTACGATAAGGGCAATAACAGGAGAGAGTGGACAAATACTAGATACCCAAGAGGGTGTGAACAGGGGTTTACTTGAATTCTATGAATGGTTGCATAGCGACGCAGGAGGGGGTGCAGAGAGTGAGATAGTAGAAACACTAGAGGATATTGGTCTACCAGAATTAAGTGCAGAAGAGCGAGAGGACCTTGCTGCCCCAATTACATTGGAAGAATTAGAAGCAGTGGTTGTCCAACAACCTACCAGCAAGACCCCGGGTACTGATGGCCTCCCTAGTGAGTTCTACAAAATGTATAAGAAAGAAGTGCTCCCCCCGATGCTGGCAATGTTGAGTGAAGCATTTGAAACAGGAACATTGCCAGAATACCTAAGAGAGGCACTTATTAACCCACTCCCCAAACCCAATAAGCCAAGCATGGACTGTGGGTCGGATAGACCACTGTTGGTGCTGAATCAAGCCACAAGATTCTCACGGCGGTGTTGGCAAATAGAATGAGGCAGGTCATAAACAAATTGACACATCCCGATCAGACCGGTTATGTCCCACACAGCATATCCGACAACCTCAGACGGCTCCACCGGGTCATAGAGCACACAGAAGGAGACTCGAGCGAGATTGCAATTATATCACTGGACGCAGTGAAGGCCTTTGACTCGGTCAAATGGCCTTGGCTGATGGCAGCCCTGAAAGAATATGGGATGGGGTCTGGGTATCAGAAGTGGGTGAAATTATTATACAGTTCACCGTTACCTAGAGTCAAGATGGGAGCGGTCATCTCGGAGAGGTGGCAACTCAGAAGGGGCACCAGACAGGGATGCACTTGGTCCCCGATGCTGTACATTCTAGCATTAGAACCCCTGGCGATATACCTGAGACTACAATATGAGGGGGTAGGGATCTACACAAAAGGGGACCACACTTAATTTCATTATATGCAGATGATATGTTGTCGTTCTTGAGGTACCCTGAAGAAAATCTGCAATACATCCTGGAGGTAATGGAGCGATTTGCGTTGTTCTCAGGTATTGCAGTTAATCCTAAGAAATCGTGTATATTCCCCTTGGGAAGATATATAGGAGTCCCAAAGGAACAGCTATCGGTCTTGCAAATACCCTGGGATACTAGCACTTTTAGATATTTGGGGATTGACATCTATCAAAAGATGGAATCGGAAAATAACTAAAACACTGAGAAAGTGGTTGCGAACATGGAGAATAGCATGAGGTTCTGGACTAGGCTCCCCTTGGCCATGATGTGGAGGGGGGGCGCTGTTGAAGATGGTAGTATTGGCCAGGCTATTACATTTTTTTTGGGAACATACCATACGTGATAACCAAACGGTTTTTCACCAGACTCCATAATATATGCAGGGGCTTCATCTGGCATGGAACTAGAACAGAATAGCCCTGTGGAAATGACAAAACACGTAAGACAAAGGGGGTATAAAACTGCCCAACTTTGAGACCTATTACCTGGTCAGTCAACTGCAAAATGTGGCCGAATGGCTAACTGAAGGCTTGACTTCAGAGTCCAGATTGTTGAGATCAGAATGTGCTGGTTTTTCTACGAGAACTGATATGGCTGCCCAAACCTGAGCTAAAAGGGCGACCGGAGATGTTGAAACTGGGATGGGAAATGTGGTGAAAGGCTTGTCAGGCCATGGAAAACCCGACTCCGTGTTCTCCGCCAATGCCGTTATTGGCGTTGGCCGCGGGAGAGGTGATACTGGGAAGGATGATTCGCAGGCATTGGGAACCTGTGGGAATTGCAACTAGATGTCTGGCAAGATGGAGTAATAAAGGATTTTCAAGTGCTGGTAGAAGTAATGGGTTTACACACGGGATAGTACATTACCTACACCAGATTGGTAAGGCGGTGAGAGAGACATGGTCTGAAATTGTGTTGGAAAACCAACCTGACACAGCCATTGACACAATATATGATGTCGTTGAGGGGGGGCATGGGGTTTCCTGAATCTATGAGCTACTAATGACCAGGGTGGGAGAGGAAGTAGCCCAGTTAAGACAGGACTGGGAAGAGGAAGCGGGGGAACCATGAGTGACAGGTTATGGGTGCAGGCTCAAGGGTACCTCAAAAAAGCGTCTAGGAATGCGAGGCTACAACAAATACAGCTGTATGTAACCCACAGAGCATACATGACCCCCCGGAAGATAGCTCGGTTCAAGAGCGCAGGACGACAAACGTGCCCCAAATGCGGGGAGGAAAACGCTGGGAAGATACATATGTTCTGGGCATGTTCAGAAATTGGAAACTTTTGGGTAGAAGTAGCCAACCGGTTAAACGAGAAAGGGATCAAGATAAACGTTAATTCAGTATGGGCGTGCATGCTAGGGGGGTTCTCTAGACCGCATGCATTGAAACATGTTAGCAATCTTAGGGACCTAGCCTATATACTTGCCAAGTGCAGAATTGCTATGGGATGGAAAGCGTGTGGCAGACCCAAGATAGAGATCTGGTGGAATGATCTCCGGAAATGGACAAATGCCGAAACGGCAGTGTGGAGTGAAGCGGGTTGTAGGGGAGGGGAAGAAGAAGCAGAAACCCTGACGGCATGGAAACACCTAGTAGCTACACTGTTGGGTCAGTTCACGGCTACCCAAGTGATTGTGAAACTTCTGAGGATTCGGATGGGCAAGTGTCCTGGAAAAATTGGAAAGCTGAGTGCGAAGTGAAGTAAGCTCGAATCGGGGGGAGGGTACAGGGATAGTAGTAGATGTTCAAAGATGTATACATGATGTTAAAATATTATGATATTATGATAAGTATTATTTGTTAAATGTTGATTGTTGTAAAACCAATAAAAAACATTTATAAAAAATTTTTACTTTGGTGGGCTCCTGTTGGGCCTCCATAGGTGAGATTTGGCCCCCCCACCCCCGCCTCAAAGTCCCCTCACCCGAGTGCACGAAGAGTCCTCTCAACTGCTGCTGAGACATCAACTGCTGCTGCGACATCACTCCCAGAGCCCCTCCTTTCAACACCAGGGTCAAGGAACAGGAGACCGTCTCCAGAATCCAGCTGCATCTTCTTCACAACTCCTCGTGATACTACTTACCTCAAGTCATTCTGTTGCTCCTTTGCTGGTACGCTGATTCCAGTGTTTGGGTGTTTGCCCATACCGTTCTCCCAGGTCAAATGCTTGTGTTCCCATAGGGACTCTTTGATAAGGTCCCTGAAACCTTTTTGCTGCACAAAAGCTTGCAATCGAAGAATCCCATGGAAGTTTGCCTTTCTGTTGCTGTGCCTTACCTGCTTTACCTTCAATCTGACTTCGAAGAGCTTGCACCTAGATGAGGATGGATTGCTAAAGCCTTAAGGCCTCTGAAAAGGAATACAAGTGTTTTAAAGTATTGCCCTACAATTATTGGTGTGGTTTAACTTTCTTATTCCTACAACAGAACATTTTCTGAGTTGTTATAACAATTGATTTTTACTTACTTTGAACTGTGTTCATGAATGGTATAATTTGTTACTTATGGTTTGCTCACCTGAAGTATTGTATTTGTTTTCTATTGTGTATACGACATAAATATCCATGTTTCTATAACTACAAGTGGGTAAGAGTTTCTTTGGGCCTATGTATCTTTGGGCCTATGTATTTACTGAGTTCATTGTACTTACATACAGCTCATAACTCCCTCCTAAAATAAGCCTGGCTGCTCTGCCATACTACCAGAACCTTGAGTAGTAATGACGTATACTAGAAGTTGGGGGCTGTATACCAGGGGATAGTTTTATAAAAATCTTACCACAGGTAGTGTTAGAGCAGATTTTCTAAAGTCAAATTAAGGGCTTCATAAAACCAAATCCGAGGCAGTACAAAACTCCACTTTAATTATAAGGCTGTGCCACCTGAGAACATTTGGTAGCATAGACAGGTAAGTGAGAAAGGGGATACAGTGCATCTCCCCAGCACTCCACATAAGGTGGGGTGTGCTGGCTCACTGTATAAAATGTAAAGGGGTGGAAATCCACTTTACTGCTTGGGAACAGTAGTTCTCCAGCATGGGGTCTGGCTTGGATTCACATGCTCATGAATATTCCCCGTCAGGCCGGGATTCCTCCGTAAAAGAAAAAACAGTTTCACTTTCACTTACAAACTGTATTTCTCCTCTGAACCAATCACGGCACTCTGGGCCATATTGCCCCCAGCCAATGACTGCTCTCTCCCTAAGCACCTCCTCTGGCAGCCATCCTCTGATTTTTACTGCACGTTCAAGTGTTGAGAGTCCTCCAGTTTTGCTCTGTGAGTGTCAAGACTTGAGGGTTTAATGACAAAGTCATATGCAGAGAAGAAAAGATGCCACCGTACTTGTCTACTGTTGGTGCAGCCAAGTCTTGTAAGTTTCTATGGTCAGAGAATACAACGGTTTGATGGCTTGCCCCTAGAAGATGGTGTCTCCAAACCTGAAAGGCCTCCTTTATAGCTAATAGCACCTTTTATGTGATGGTGTACTGTGTTTCTGGTGGATTGAACTTGCGTGAGTGAAAAGCAACAGGGTGAAGACGGCCAGTGGTTGGGCATTTTTGGGACAGGACAGCACCCGTGGCATAGGAGGCGGCATTGGCTTCCACTATGAAAGAGTGATCTGGGTTTGGATGCTGAAGTACCGGTGCTGAAGTAAAGGCAGCTTTCAGTTTCTTGAAGGCTTCTTGTTGTATTGCCATCCATAAAAAAGGCACTCAAGGACTAGTGAGAGGAGTAACAGGAGATGCAATAGAGGACAACCCTGCAATGAACCGTCTGTAGAAATTGGCAATGATTGGAGTATTTTTACAGACGTAGGGATTGGCCAATCTAGTACTGCCCGGACTTTAGAAGCATTCATAGATAAGCCCCGCAGAGAAATATGAAACCCCAGGAAATCCACACGGTCTACATGAAACGGGCACTTTTTGGGTTTGGCGTAAAGGGCGTGTGTTCGGAGTCGAGTAAGCACCTCACAGACGTGAACCATGTGTTCCTGCATGGAGGGGGAGAATACCAATACATCATCTGGATAGACGATAACAAAGGCATCCAGGATGTCACTAGAGATGTCATTCATGAACCGTTGAAACGTGGCGGGTGCATTGCACAAGCCAAATGGCATGACCAAGTACTCTTAAAGTCCATACTGTGTGCAAAATGCTGTTTTCCACTCATCGCCCCTGCGTACCCGGACCAGAATGTATGCGCCCCAAAGATCTAATTTAGTGTACACAGAGGCATGAGTGAGGTGGTCTAGCAATGGACCGATGAGATGGATGGGATAACGGTTCTTGATAGTTATGCATTCAAGCGCTTGTAGTCGATACAGGTACGTAGATCCCCCTCCCACTTCTGAACAAAAAACATGGGGCTGGCGGCTGGCGATGTCGAGTGCCAGATGTGACCCAGGCTCAAAGCAGTTTGCATGTGCTCTTTGAGTGTCTGTGGGAATACTGGCATTGGGTATGAGGTCAATAGGGCAATCATAAGGCCCATGTGGTGGAAGGGATTCTGCACAACCCTTATCGAAAACCTTGTGGAAATCCTGATACTCGGAAGGCATACATGATGCTATGGCACCTACTACATGTTGAGGGTCGTGTTCCGTAGGAAGTGGGTCATCCAAGGTAAGCTGTGCGACGGCCCCCAATAATGGGAAGGTGCTTCAGGAACATCAGGGTGGGTAAGACACTTGGATTGGCAGAATGCCGATTCAAAGTACAACCGACCAGAAGCCCAATCAACAACAGGATTGTGAAGACGCAACCATGGGATACCGAGGATTAGATCGTGATCAGATCGAAAAGTGATACATTCCTTATGGGTATCCTGTATCACCAAATTCAAAGGAGCAGTTTGTTGCTTAATGGGTCCTGAGATAAGGGACGTGCCGTCCACTGCCTGCACTGGTTCGGGTCGGCTCTTAGACTGTAATGGCAGATTCAATGTAGTTGCCAGGGCGATATCTTTATAATTCCCTGTGGCACCGGAATCAATGACCAGATGAACCATGTGTCTTGTATCAGGAGAAAAGAACAAGATGGCGTGTACTGAGATGGGTTTCATTCCTCCATAAACGGGTGTGGTCAGTAAGGGGGTCAGGTCTAGGCCCGTCCGTGCCCCCGTGTCTAGGGACGAGCCTTCTGAAAACCCTGAGTCTTGGTCGCCGGGGACATTCCTTAACATAATGCCCGTTAAAACCACAATAGAAGCAGGCATTAGCTGATCTTCTCCATCTCTTTCAGCGGGAGTGATTGGACTACGGACCCCCCCTATCTGCATGGGCTCACTCTGTGTTTTAACAATCGGGGAGGACCAGGCAGGAGCAAAGTCTGACTCTGATTTCCTTTCCGCCCGTCTGGCATCGACCTGTAGGGCTAGGTCAACCAGTTCATGGTATTGAACAGGCAGTGAAGGAACCACGGCTAATGCATCTTTCATGGCATCACTTACTCCTTTATAGAAAACAACGGCTTTCTTATTCTCGGGCCAGGCAGTTTCTACAGCCAGTTGATTGTAACAGGTAATGTATTCTATGAGAGAAGCCTTACCCTGTGTTAGATTCAGTAGTTCCAGGTCCCGATACTGTGCCTTGTGTCTTATATCGAATACTTTAGTCATCTCTGCAACCAAAATATCAAAATCACACAGTGGAGGACTGTTACCCTCTAATAATGGATTGGCCCAGGTGGCAGAAATACCACCCAAATGAGATGATGTGAAGGCTGCCTTGGTGGTGGAATCTGGGAAGGTTTGTGGTTTACACAAAAAGTGCAACTTGCACTGGTTCAGGAAGGTACGGTATTTTCGAGGGTATTCCTGGAATTTTTCGGATAAGGCCAGAGGAAATGGAGTGGGTACAATGACCTGTGTTGTGACATTAGGGTCAACCTGGGGAGCAGTGGGTTGTGGCACGGGATCCCCAAACCCAGGATCTGCGGGCAAGGCATGGCGTTCGCTCTGAATAGTGTCAAGGTGGTGGTGGATTGCTGCTCTGGCTGTTGCCATGTCGTAACATAGGGCAGTAATGGCTTGTACTAGAGCAGCCACCAGGTCCCCGGCGGAAGTATCCATACTCTGGGCGATAAAAAAGGCTTCTCAGTCTGTCAAAACTTGAGGGTCACGAGGAGTATAAATACCTCTGCCCCTAAGCAACCAACAGCGAGATACTATATACTCGCTGTTCGAGGATTAGGGCCACAATTGGCAGGAACAGGAACACCAGGTCCTCCGTATGGCTGCTGAAAGGGAATGAGCAGTTAGTTGAGTACAGAACAGACTAGGTGCAATAGGTCAGTTATAGCAGAAGAGAGGACACCTACCAGGAGATGCACAGTTGGGTACTCTACTAGGAGGCAACCTGGAGAGTGGCAGAATGTTCATGGGTAGGTACCTGTTCCCTCAGTGGGTCAAGCAGCAAGGATTGTTAAAATACCAGAAGGTAGAAGTTGATGCTGGCTTTACACACTGGAAGCACCTGAAGGGCAGAACAGATCCTAGAAAGCATGATTCAAAAGCTGAAAGCAATGTCTGAGTTTCTGTGTCGCCTGAAGCAAAATGGGAATCCTGATACAATCCGTGGAACGTTCCATGATAAAACAGGTCCATAGGAGAGTAATGCGAGGCAGTCATGGGTCAGGCAAAAAGGAGTCCAAGTAACGTAATCCGAGGTCCAGATACACAGAAAGCAGGATAGATGAACACAAACGCAAAATGCCAAAACGAACAGCTGAAAAGCGCTGTACAATGGGCTCACAGCTGATTTTTGGCGTGCGACGGACCCGGATCACGTGATCCGGATGCGTGCATCACGTGCCGGGTACCGCCGTTCAATGACAGGAAAGCGTGGAATTCCAATGGGCGTGGTGAAGTCTGAGACACTGCGTCCTGTACTTTCCTTCTCTTTCCTTTGCATCGTATCACCATGGAGACGCCTCTGCTTATCGGTGAGTAAGCGCGCCATGGGAGTTTCCATTTTGCATACACGCATTGGCGTCCTCTTCAGTACCTCCTGTGCATACCCCAAGCTGGAAGAACAGGCCCCTGATGTGAGTGCTGATTGACAGAACGTTTATGCTTGGGTGAGCTGTGTGGCCTAGTGAGAGAGCCTGAATGCCCCTGTGGACGTGTGTGCATGACAGTGAGATATTCTACGGTTTTTGTGCTTTTCGAGGGAAAAGTTCTATTTTTGTCAAAAAGAGCCTGTGTGCTCTTCTCTCCATCTGCCGACAGCAGCGATCCAGCTTAACCTTCATTCCGACTCGGTTGGCTCTCTCCATGACCACCAATCTGGCTTCAGAGCTGCCAGAAGTACGGAAGCTGCTCTCCTGAACATCCGTGAAGACCTGCTCTCCAACCTTGACTCTAACATTCCCTCTGTCCTCATTCTACTTGATCTCTCCTCTGCTTTTGACACGGTCAACCATACCACCCTGCTCAATCATCTCCGTGGGTATCACCGATCAGGCTCTAGCCTGGCTGACCTCTTTTCTCTCTGATCAACCCTCCCAGATACAACTTGTGTCCTTCCTATCCTCTCTCTCTGCCTGTGGTGTTCCCCAGGGGACTAACCTCTCACCCTAGCTTTTCAACCAATACCTGGCAACTCTCGCCTACTGCATTTCCATTTTCTGCTCAAATTTCCAGTGCTATGCTGATGACACCCAACTCTTTTTCAGGCTTCCCTCAGCCACCTCCTCTCCTTCCCTCACCTCCGACTGCCTAACCGCCATTCAAAATTGGTGTGCCGCAAATGATCTTTGTTTAAACGCCAACAAGACTGAGATCCTCCTCATTGGTACACCCCCTCCATCCTTTCCCCTCACTCTCTGGCCGGCCTCCCTTGGCCCTCCTCCTGCCCCTACCTGCGAAGCTAAGAACCTCAGTATCATCTTTGACTCCACTCTTTCCTTCTCTGCACATATCTCTGATGTCTCCAAAAAGTCAAACTTCTTACTGCACCTCCTTAAAGGCACTCTTCCTTTCCTCTCCTTCCCTCAGAAGCTCCTTCTCTCCCAAGCTCTGATTCTCTCTAGGTTGGACTACTGTAACAGCCTCTTTCTGAATCTACCTGCCTCCACTCTCCGCCCTTTACAACTAATCCACAACAGGACTGCGAGACTTGTCCTCGGCCTCAAGCCCTGGGATCGTATCTCTCCAGCTCTGAAATGCCTTCATTGGCTCCCTGTGCTTGCAAGGATTACATTTAAAACCCTTTGCATTGTGCACAAGGCTTTTTGGGGCCTGGGTCCAAATTACCGTCAACTATCCCTCCGTAAATACCTCCCCTCTAGAGTCCTTCGCTCCTCTACCGCTAACTCCCTCAGGGCCAGTCGTTTTTCAAAGAAACAAGCTGGGGGTCCTCCCTCTGGAACTGCCTACCTGCCACCTTGAAACCGGAGGAGAACCATCTACGGTTCCGGAAGCTCCTGAAGACCTTCCTCTTCGCCTCCTGCCTTTGCCCCTCTTCTCCCCTGCTGATCTGATTTCTCTCTCAGCAATGCTGCACCTGGCCACCCTCTTCCCTTCGGGCCCAGGTACCTGCTCACCCTGCCACCCCCCTGCACTGCCTCCTGGCCACCCCTTACACTGGGGCCTGTATCTGTACCCATACAGGCCCCCCCACTCTGCACTTATCAGATACTCCCTAACTGACTAACCCTGCACTTGGCCACTCGCAGGCTGCACTACCACTGCTTTGGATCACCTTAGTTATTTTACTTATTATTTATCTTGTCCTCTTCTATGCTCTGCACTTTCCAATTTCTCCCCCCTCCAATGCACTTTCCCCCTTTTTCCTTCCCCATGCACTTGCACGTTCCCAATGTCACTGGGCCCAGTAAAATCGTTGTTTTTGTTTTCTCCCCTGTTCCCCTCCCTTTTCCTGGTTGCGCTCTGAAACACCTGTGTACGAGTTTGATATAAATAAAATATATCATATATCATATCATATATATATCATTTGTTGGTGAATTTCAAGGGTGCGGATCGTCGAAGTTTCCAGAAGGCCATCAGGCCTACATCGCATCTCTGGCCATGATGGAGGAGAAGGAAGGAATAAAGGTCCCTTTTAAGGCTCTGCACCAGATGCGGGCCACGGAACGTGTTTGTAGAGGACAAACGCCTCCAGTGCCTCTACTGTCTTCACCCGTACGACAAGAAAGGAGATTGCAAGATCTGTTTTTTCAAGAGATCAATGAATGATCGACACAGTAGACTGGTGATGTGGCTAAGCACCAAGGCCTCTGTCCCACCCGCTCTAGGTGCCACCCAGATGGACACAGGGACGGACATGGTGTCGACGGACAACGATGACGACATCGTCGCGGTGGGCGGAACGCTACAACCGAGGGCTTCCCCACTGGATTAGGTGGGGTCGTTTCATGTCAAGGTTGCCAGCGCCTCTGAGCTTTTCTATCTGACTGAAGAGACAAAGGAGGGCTTCCTATACCAGAGGCGCGAGGCCAAGAGGAAGATCATCATTGCAGTGCCCCTCCTGGACGACAAGGGAGGAAGGCCTAGCCCTCCTGAAGAATGCTTGCTCGGCCTGGCCAAGCGGGACAGGCTGGAGAAAAAGTACTGGGAATCAGAGTCCGCACCGGAGTGCCTACGGTCACAACAGTTGGTGGTCTGGTTAGCTGTGAGGAAGAGGTTGTCTAACCTGTCATCATCGTCCTTGGTCCCGACAGGACAGTGTGGAGAAGAGGTTGGACGCCGTGGGGAGGAAGGACAGACATCTACTCTGGCATCGACCATCAAGGCAGGCAACGCATTGGCGATCCTGGCCAGGTACGACAGGGAGCTGTGGTACAAGCTGGCCCCGATTCTGGAGTTCCTACCCGACAACAAGTGGGTGGAGGCGATCGCACTCCTCCAGGAAGGTGAAGTGGGGTTGAACCATGCCATCACGGTGGACCTGCACATCGCCGACACGGATTTCCGGCAGATGGGGAATGGTGTCTGCCTCAGTCCTTGAGGCTAGCCGTAGGCCATCAATTTCCACCAGGAGGTCCAGCCCTTCGGCGGGGATAACCTCTTTGGGAAGGCCGCTGACAAGTCCTTGCAGGCCATCAAGCTCGTGTGCATGGTACTCTCCAACAGCTACGCTCTTCCTTTCGCGCCAACGGCAGAAAGTCATGCAGATTGACGAAAGGGTTTGGTGGAGGCTCCTCATCGTACCGTCAGCCCTCCCAGTCCTCCACTAAGGAGACCTACAGATGCCGTTCCGAGGCTTTTGGTGGAGATGGTCTGTACCGTTGTCGCCCCCAAGGCGGAACGCAGGACTGAACCGGTGAGGACATCGGGACACCGTCCGATGGGTGCTGGATGCTCTCGCCGACGGACGTACACTGTAGTTTCAGCAAAAGTTTCAGTGGATCCCTCCGGTTACCCGGCAGGAGCAGCACATCCCTCAGCTCATGCAGGAGTTGTGGGCCATGCTAAAACAAGGGGTGTTAGAGCTAGTTCCAAGACAACTCCGTAGCTCCGGAGTCTACTCCAGATACTTCTTAGTCAAAATGACTGGTGGCTGGGGGCCCATTTTAGACCTGCGGCATCTCAATAAGTACCTAAAGTCCCAACAATTCACGATGGTCATGTTGCAGCACATGCTCGGTCAACTGGAGGAAGGAGACTTCTTGACATTGCTGGATCTGGAGGATGCCTACTTCTGCATTCACAGGAAGCATCGAAAGTTCCTACGCTTCATGGTGCAGGGAAGGCACTACCAGTTCAAGGCCCTCCCTTTTGGCCTAAAGTCAGCTCCCAGTGTGTTCACGAACTGCCTGGCACAAGTAGTGGCCCATCTACGTCTACAAGGGATACACGTGTACTTGCACCTCGATGACTGGTTCATCTGGGCCAATTCAACAGAGGTAGCCTTCGAACACACGGAGACCACCTTCTGGCTGCTGACGGATCTGGTGTTCTCTGTCCATTATCCAAAGTCCTGCTTGACACCATCGCAGAATGCACTGTTACTAGGAGCCAGGCACAACAGTCTCATGCCTAGCGTCGCACTCTGAGGAGAGGATAGCGGCCATGCTGGGGAAGGTACAACTACTGTTGTCACTGAAGCCTGTCACGGTGCGGACAATCAAATCGTTGCTCAGCATGATGTGCTGTGCATCTACCGTATACGGCTACGCAGCCTCTTCAGATGTTCATGGATGCTCAGTGGATACAAGTGTCTGGGAGCTTTGTGAACAAGATCCTGCTCGATGAGGAGTTCCGTCGGGCGGTGAGATGGTGGGGCGTACACTCCAACATCGCCCAGGACACAAGGTTTCAAAACCCTCCATACCAGAAGATGGTCACCAAAGGCACTTCCCTGGAGGGCTGGGGAGTGCACACCGGATGTCTGCATGCAAGAGGCCTGTGGCTGCCGGAGGAGCGGATCTCCACATCAATATCCTGGAGCTGCAGGGAGTGTTATGGGCCCTCAAGTCTTTCCTTCCAGCATTCCCCAAAGAGGCGCAGAAGTTGTGGCACCAGGCCCTCGGGCAAGTGATGTTCTTCATCCCCTTTCACCTGGTGGGAGTCAAGAACACCACTTCAAACTCCCTCAGCCGGGAGTTGCGCTCCTGCCACAAGTAGAAACTTCATCGGGACCTGATGGACCGCATCTTCCTCAAGTGGGGCAGGCCCAGGAAGGATCTGTTTGCGATGGCGGCGAACTCCAAATGCCAGAAATTTGACAGCAGGTTCCACCAGCCGGGGAGCATGGGGGGCGCTGTCTCCTTTACAGGGGAAGGTTTGTTGCTGTACGCGTTTCCCCCATTTCCTCTCCTGCTGCGAGTCATCAGTCAACTCAAACAGTGCCGATGCAGGATAATACTAGTTGCCCCGGTGTTGCTGAGGCAGATTTGGTACCTGGACCTTCTCAGCCTGTCAGCGTCGCCTCCGGTCAAGCTGCCAGAGGTTGTGGATCTGCTCACCAGAGAAGAAGGCGCATTCCTGCACCACGATCCAGGATCGCTGAACCTGAGGGCTTGGCTCCTGCAGCCCTAGAGTTCGGAGGATACCAGTTGCCGGCGGACTGCACGAGGGGAGCTTGCCAAGGCCAGATCGTGGTCAACTCTTAAATGTTACAGTTGCAAGTGGAAGCATTCTGCTACATGGTGCCGGTTGCAGAAGATCACCCCTCTGAGGGTCACGGCCCCACAGATCCTTCCATACCTGTTGTCCTTGGCCAAGGCGGGGCTGGCGCATGCATCTGACGGTTATCTCCCGCTACACCATGTCTCCTGGAAAATCTTCTCTTTGGTCCCACTGTGTCGTCCTCAAATTACTGTTTTGATCTTTCCCGCCGGTGAAGGCTCCTGCCCTGGCATGGGAACGCAACGTGGTGCTGACGAGGCTCGTGGAGCCCCCTTTGAGTCTACACATCAGGCCCCTCTCAAGTTCCTTCTCGTGAAAAACGGCTTTCCTGGTCACCATCCCCTCTTCCAGGAGGGTGGGTGAGATCCAGGCCCTATCCTGCAAACAGCCATATCTGACTTTCCACAAATCAATGGTGGTGCTGCGACACACCCCTCCTTCATGCCAAGGGTTCCGTCGGAATTCCACCTCAACAAACCTTTGGTGTTACCTGTGTTTTTTCCGAAGCCTTTGTCACCGGCTGATGGGGCCTTGCACTCGCTGGACGTTGCTCGTGCCCTGAAGTTCTATGTGGCACGCACAAATAGTTTTTCGGAAGACGTCTCAACTGTTTGTGAACTTTGGTCCTGTGAACCATGGGAAGGCCTTGTCTAAGGCTTCCATCTCAAGGTGGCTTTCCGGCTGTATGACGCACTGTCATTGGTTGGCCAACCAACCTCTGCCCTACCGTCAGAGAGCCCATTCAACCAGAGCGATTTCTGCGACAATGGCGTTCCTGTCTGGTGTGCCCCTGCTGGACATCTGCAGGGCTGCTACGTGGAGGTCTACTGCGTCGACAGGGATTCCAGAGAGGAGTTCAGGGTTGCCCAAGCAATGCTACGCAACTGTTTGTTTGAGGTGAGTCTGTTCCAGAGGTAAGAGTTGATTGCTTCTGTTGAGCCTTTCCTCCTCCCGTGGTTGTGTAAGGATTGTACTGCTATGTATTCTTTATTCATGAGCATGTGAATCCATGCCAGACCCCATGCTGGAGAAGGAACAAGTCACTTACCTGTAACTATTGGTCTCCAACATGGGTCTGGCATGGATTCACATGCAAACCCTCCCTCCTACCACTCTGCGGCTCTTCTTGGTCATACTGCCACTGTACGTGCTTACCAAATCTGAAGATGGCTGCCAGAGGAGGAGCTTAGGGAGAGGGCAGTGATATGCTGGGGGCAGTATGACCCAGAGTGCAGTGATTGGTTTATAGGAGAAATACAGTTTGTAAGTGAAAGTGAAACTGTTCTTTCATTTATCGAAGATTCCCGGCCTGACGACTGGGAATATTCATGAGCATGTGAAGCCATGCCAGACCCATGCTAGGGAACAATAATTACAGGTATGTAACTTGTTCCTTCATCCCAGTACATTCAAAGGAAGCCCAAAGGGGCAACGCAGCCCAAGCCCAAATGTTATAGGGAAACTATAAATCCAAACGCACACTATGGAGAGACATAAAAAGGTCACACATAAAAAAAGAGTAAAAGACTACGTGAGAGGGGGAAAAAAGATTCCCACTCACCTGGGGACATGGCAAAAAGAATTACTGAGTCCAAGCACAAAGTTCTGGGGTTATCATAAATATGAAAATCTTACTTAATGGGTAGACATTAGGAAAAATCCCCTAACACTACTCTCTCTCTCAAACCCCACCTCCTCAAGGCGCAGATGCTCTTTCACAGGAGATTTCAAAACTGCTCCTTATGGAAGTCATAGAGTTGGAATCTCTCCTGAAAGTGGGCCAGACGTTCCGAAAAAGAACAAGGCTGGCCTGAGGATGGTGCTAGACCTTTCCTCTTTCAACCTTCTTGCCACAAGACCATTTCAAGATGATCTTGCCTGCGCTCATATGGATGTCGTTAGCCAGGTGATTGGCTGGTAGCTGTGGATCTGCAGGACGCCTATTTGCACATCCCCATTTGGGTATCTGGTCTTTCCATCGAAACCCTTTCCATCGAGTTTTGCAACTAATATATTTTCATCTAATATATGTGTGTGTGGGATAAAGGGTTAATTTTGTTTGGGATGGGCTTATAATGGGGGGTTACTAAAAATGCATTTATCCCCTACACACACACATACATTCGATGGAATAAATGTGTTGCAAATCTTTCAATGGAAAGGGTTAAGTTGGAAATGTTCGATGGAAAGACCATAAACCCCCCCATTTGGCCCCATCTCTGCCTTTACCTGTGGTTCTCCATAGGCCAATATCATTACCAATAGAAAGTGCTACCCTTCGGTCTCAGCTCGGCCCCAATGGTGTTCACCAAGCTGATTGTAGTCATGGCAGCATTACTGTGCCTGAAAGTCATTTGCCTGTATCCCGACCTGGGATGGCTAATCTGGACACAGTCTCCAGCACAGGCATCTTTACAACTTCAGTACCTTCTGGATCTGATGCTTACTCTTCTGCTGTCAGTCAATGTGGAAAATTCCACGCTAATCCCTAGTTCGAGACAGGAGTACATAGGGTTCATCTGGGACTCGGAAAGGGGCAAGAATTTGCGATGTGCTGGAAACAACCTCTCCATTCCTCACACACTCTGACAACTGCATGGTGGTTCCTGTGCTTGCTGGCCCTGATGGCAGAGTGCGTCGTACTGCTGCCTATGGCCAGGCTCTGGATGCAACTGCACTTAGCAGCCTCATGGTCTCTGTGATGGATTGCTATTTGGCAAGGATGTAGGCGACTTGGCCCTTTTTGTAAATTTAAATTAATAAAATGTTGCAGTTAATTTCGTCTCTGAAAGAGAAATCTGCTTATCAGATTTCTCTTTTATAAGCTCCTTGCCAAAAGCATAGTGTGTACCCGTTTCCTGCTGTATTAGTATCCTGATATACAGAGCCGGTTCAGAAGTCACAGGTGCCCATTTGATAGCTGCAGTGGCTGTCCAGTCTCTGCAGTGCACGGGCTGCATTTAAGGTATGCACCCCTGTTCCCAAACCCTAGAATTATGAGTTTACCTCTTTGTGGCAGAATCTTTAAATATACGCCATACCTGGTTTAGGGTACGGTGAATAGTAGTCTCATATTTATTACAGCCATATCCAGTTTGATATTATCCGTCCGCTCAGCTGTGAAAGGCGTAGTGCATTCTGGTCAGATTAGCTGAGCCTGCCAACTGACATGAAGCTGAATGGCCATGCCACTACTTTGATCTCTTTGTGAGGGCTGGTAATACCCTCTGCCAGAGACAGCCGCACAACAGGGGAGCTGGCCTGGGCCCGACATCAAAGGGGCACACCCATTCAAAGGGCATAACCTCACACCAGAGTGCTGCATTTCTAAAGGCCTTTGTTCCTTGTGAAAAGGGAACAGAGTGGGGTTAGAGTAGACCAGAGGGCTTTGTACAGTGCATGAAGACTTCAACCATTTTGTTTCTTTGCTTCACTGTATCCTTCCTGTCCCCTCCACTTCCTCTAGAGCAAAGCACTTTGGGTGTGCTGTCAGAAGGACAAAGTCCACTTTGTTCAGAAGAGGGATTGAACCGTTAAGGAGCAGGTTAGCTTTAGTCCAATCGACTGCTGGATTTGTCCTTTAAAAGAAGGCGTCTCCCACAACTTTTTGAATCGTCTTGGAATCATCTTTTCGCTGGACCTCTGTAGAGTTGATCTTTCCAAAGTTCTTCGCCAGTGAGGTGAAGACTGTGTCCAAGGCAGAGGAAAGCTCTGTTTTCTGGCCATCTCCAAGAACCAGTGGTCGAAGTGAGCGGGAGCGGTCGTGAGCGGCGCTCCTCTACTTTTTAAAATTACATTTTACAGCTCCTATACTTTTATTTTAAAAAGAAACCGTTTCAGAATGGTTTTGTTTTAAAATAAGTGTAGGAAGCCGTTGCAGCTTGCACTTTCAGTGCACTGCAGTGAACGTTCCCTTAAACAGCAGGTGCTAGTGGTTGGGGGTTTGTATTGTGCGTGGGAGGGGGTGTGGTGATGGGGTTTGTGGGGGAGCTGGGCAAGGCCAGCAGGGAACATAGTTCCACTACTTCTTTTCGTTCACTTCGACCACTGCCAAGAACCAGTCGGGTGGGAGAGGGGGGCATTTGGGGGAGGAGAGGAAGAAATGCTACTGGAACAAGCACTTGCCTCTCTGTCAGCCACAGCAGTACTCTGGACCTCATCGTTTTATGTTTGTTTTATGTTTATTAAATTGATATAGTGCTTGTTTTGAAAGACCACTGCAGTTGTGTGCCAGCCTTCCCCTGTATTTGAGAGCAGGAGGGAAGAACTTGTCTTGCTAGCTGGGATCCTAGTGTATTTCCCGTTTAACTCCTTAGTGCTGTGTTTTCAAAAACTGTTCAACACATTCGGCCCTCCAGTGCTGCATTTTGCACTTTCCCGTTCTCCAAATCGCTCGCTGCAAAACCTCCCAAGAACTGCAGAAAGGTACTATTTACTGTTCACTGCCCCCTTGGTCTAGTTCTGGGCCCTAGAGACTCACTCATTCCCGTTTTGCATCCAAGAAACATCCTTTTTCAAACCACATTTCAGTAAGGAATCTGGGGTGTAAGGCAAGCAAAACTCTTGGAGTACATCATTGTGCCATCCTTGCTTATTCTCAGTTCTTTCCCCAGGTGTGGGTTTTGTGTAGTATTTAGTTATTGTGCAGATTTTATTTTTTTAATTAAAGTATATCTTTATTTTAATAGAAACTTGATTGGATGTTCCCTTTATTTCGGGCTGTTATGCTTTGCTGTTTGGGTTGTTACTGAATCTCATCCACACCCCTCTTAAGAGCACAGCCCTCCCTCGGCCCATGTTACCATAAAAGGCAAAGGAGGTATATCTCATCACTGTGTCTGTTTTACCTTTGATTGAGTTGGCTCTTGCTTTGTAGAAGTGTGAGGGCTGAGTGGGCATTTTAGCCTCTAAACAGCCTTGTCCTTCTGCAGGGCAGAATCCAATTTGTCGTCTCAATTGGCAGAACCATTGACTTCCCCAGTGTCCATTGCAGTGTGGCTGCATCTGGACCTGCTGTGGTAGATGGACAGCACCAACATGTGGATTGGAGCACTTTTTCAAGATGCGCTGCCAGCATACCATCACAACAAACTCTTTGCTGTCCGGGTGGGGAGAAACTCTAGAGGGTTAGGGAGTTTTACAAAAGTCCACCAATAGCAGAACTTGTGGAGACTAAAACATGGGACACAGTGCTCCAATTCTTAGCATATGCCTGAACCACATACATTTTGTTGGTAGCAATAGCTGAGCAGCCAGGCTTATCTTACGAGGGAGAAAGGGCTGTAGGCAGTACAAATACATAGAGTATACACATAGGCCAAAGAAACACTGACACACTAAAGTTATATGAAAACAAATAGTTTATTTTATATATACACTAAGGTAAGTAATTATTCAGAAAGGTAAGAGTTAACTTTAGAAAAACCAAGGCATTATTCACAGTATGAAAACCACTGTGTATTACTTTTAGAATGGCAGTATGCAATTCAAAGGTAAATGCAACTTTTGTAATGGCTTTCAGAATATCTGTAAAATTGAATGAAAGAAAACCAACATAAAGCAGATAAATACTTGTAATTATTGCACAGAGGGTTAAGTTCATCCCTACCTAGTTATGATTGGAGGGTAGACCGGTAAGGCACAAGCTGTAGAAAGTTTGAATGTTTCAGAGGAAGTGTTCTGTAGAAAGGAAGTAACACTTTTTGGGTTGGAAAAAAGGTCAATGACTTTGCAGAAGGCTCCCTGCATGCTCCTGGGAGAACGTATATGGGCAAACTCCCAAACACACGAATCAGCACTGCAGCAACACAGGAGCAGCAATGCAACTCTGGGTAAATTCTACCAAGAGTCTCACAGTACCTTGGGAGTGAAGGAGCAGGTGCAGCACGATTCCCCCACGGTGCAGCAGCAGACCCAGTCACCAGACAGATGAAAGAAGGGACACTGGAATGGATCTCGCAGAGGAAGTGGAGTGGAGAGGCTTCAGACAAAGGATTCTCTGTGGTTTTGTGATTTTGGGGCCATATTAAAGACACCAGAGAAGAACGATTACTGCCTGGTAGATTTGTCTTGCTTGCTCGGTCCAGCTCTCTGGAGAGGGGACTTCAATGAGTGGAATCTTGCCTCTGGAGGTCCAGAAGGAGTCCACCAAAGATTTGTGAGGATTTGATCTTCAGAAGGCGATGCACTGCACAGTGGCCACAGGTCCCAGGGTATTGGCGTTTTGCATCCTGTGAAGGTCGCAACCCATCGTGGGATAACTCAAAATGCAGGTCGTCTTCAGATTGATTGGACCCACCAGTCTAGCGGAGAGAGTCATCCTTTTCAGGGCTCTCCTGGCACTTGGAAGAAGGGTCAAACAGCTGTTATTACTCAGTGTGCAGCTCCGGTCATCTGGGAGGGGCTGCAGACATCTCTCCTCTGCCTCCTCATCGATTCTTCTGTTCCAGGGACCAGCTCGTCTTCTGCCTCAGGATCCATGCCTCTTATGCAGGAACCCAGCCAATCAGCCCCTATGCACCATTCAAACTCTGGGTGGTGGCTGTCCTTTCAGGACGGCCAGCTTCCCAGTTGGATCTGGTACCCGGCAGGCGCAGCTAAACACCAAGAAAAGCAGAGTTTCACTGTCCTCCCCATTTCCTGACCTCGGACACCCTGGAGCCTTGGCAGGCTTTACAAAGGGATCCCACCCAAGACACAAATCAAACCAGGACCTGACCCACGCAACACGGCAGAAGGACCAAGAAAGGACAAGCCATCTTAAATTGTCAGAAAGCCACTGTCACCATTTTGGGTCAGTGGTGACCCTTCTGTTGGCTATCACGGCTGTCGGTACAGCCTGGGAGCCATAATTGCATCCTCCGTGGCATTGTTAGCAATTGAGTTGAATAGCCAGCCCATTTCGCCTCATGGAAGGGAGTAGATGTTCATTTGGGGAAGCGCATTGTCTAGATCATGGAACAATCTGTTTCCCTATGTGTCTCCCACATCCCGCTAATCCTGAGGGTATTTCAAAAGTTCAAAGCGTCTAGCCATACAAAGCTGCTCCTAATAGCCCAACATTGCCCCCAGACATTGGTTCTCAGACCTGCTGCTTATGGCAGATGGACCATCTCTTCCCCTTTCCTCTGAATCTTCTTCACCAGCAAGATTTCAAAGTGGTTCATCCTTGCACTCAGTTGCTGTCCTAAACTGTCTAGAACCTCAACTAGCCTATGCTGACTTGGGCCTTTTGGATGACAACCTCAGGGTAATGGGTGCATCTAGGAAGCCTTCCTCTTGCTCGCAGTATAGGCGCAAGTGGTTTCGGTTCTGCCACTAGATGCTGAAGAAAGAGAAGGTTTTATTTCAAGCATGCCATGCTGACATTTTTTCATTTCTTTCACTTGACCCAAACGGGGACCCGGGGTGTCCTCATACTGGACTTACCTTGCAGCAAATGGAGCCTACCTTTTCAACAGAGATAGGGCGGGTTCTTTCGCCAATCCTTAAACTGCAATTTAGCAGGGGTCTACTTCATCTGTCCCCCCCCCTAACAGACATCCTATTGTGGGTTGGGACCTTAACATTGTCTTGGTGCCTCTAGTTCACAAGCCTTTCGAGCCAATGGCTTCTGTCGACCTTCCTTAATGTCTTGGAAGACCACATTCTAATTGGCAAACACCTCCACCTGCTGCATTAATGAACTTCAAACCTAAGCATCCATCCTTCTTGCCTAAAGTAGTTTCTGATTTTCATATAAATCAGGAGATCGCATTGACTGTATGCATTCCGGACCAGCAGTCAGAAGCTAATCGCATACTACATAGCGTGCAAAATCAAGCAAAAACACCCATTGCTAGGGACAGCAGTGGCGAAATCACTATGGAACCACTTGGAGTAAGAGTAGATAACAAGGACAGGCCGACCTTGGCGAGCAACATAATCTATTAAAATTGTTCTTAACATTTTTACATAAAATATGCCTCAACATTTGTGAAAAATTAGCAATCTGAATAAATTGAATACCAAGTGTTCTAATATTGTGAACGCGTGGGCCAATATAGCAGTTAAAGGAAGCCCAGTTAGAAAAGGGCAAGCGGTGTTCTGCTCCGCCGGTGTCCCGTGACGGAGGCGAGAGCAATATTGACAGTTTCCTGTATGGTAATTTACTTTTTTCTTTTGCTTCCCTGCCCTAATGATTTCCCGGTGTTCGCCCTGCCCGACGGGTCTGTTGAGCGGGACTCTGGCCTTCTGCATAGCAGAACACATTATTTGGCGCCCTCCCACTGCCAGAGGCGTCCCTTCTCGATTGGCTTTTTTCGCTGCGGGACAACAGGATTGTGGCCGCTGCTCGAACTGACCAGTAGGAGCGGGTGAGTGTGAGCCCAGTGGACGCATAGGCAACGGTTACACTTGAAGACCCGGCAACCCCTGAAATAATAACTGGCTTTTAGCTAATTCACTCTACTACGCCATGGCATTTTCTATCTGATAACTAAAATCAGGCTTGCATCGCATTCTCAGTAATTTTGAAGTGTGGAGGAGATGAGTGCGACTATGGATGCCCCTCAAGCCAGTCTGGTGTGCCAGACTGTTCTGAGCTGCAGGAGGTCATTACACGCGGAGTCGATCTAAGCTGCAAACCGGCGGACAAAGGCTATGAATGATTTTTAATTGCGTGTTTTACTTGTGCTTATTGGTGCTCTACAGGAGCAATGTTTTGTGTTTAGGTGTTTACTGTTGCTTTTCTAGCATCATGTGTATATTTTGATACGTTATACTGTATTTCTGGAGGTGGCCGATAAAGACCATTGGACTTTGGTGTGCTAGTAGTGAGTAAGCGGGTGGGGCTAGTCAATCAGCTGAAATCGCCAAAAGGAAGGCAGACAATCGAATCTCCACAGAAGATGGACAAAAGAAAATCTTGAGCATGTTCAAACCGATTAAGGAGGTGAATACCCTAATTGCAGACATTCTATGGTTGCTTTTTGATATTGATTGCACAGAGAAATGCCTACCAATCGAAGGGGTTAAATTCGGAGGGCAGAGGGGTTATACTTGTGGCTACCAGAAGCAGTGGTTCTAACTGTGTTTTTACTGCTGGAGACAGCAAACTTTCTATACTTTCTATACAACCATCAAATAATAAAAATATGTCCTTCCGAGGGCAATATAGTATCAAATGTAATTGAAATATACCCTCAAAAGCAGGTGCCCAACGTAAGCAGTGAAAGTGAGGATGTACTGAAGGTGGAGATGCCCTGCCCTGTTCCCAGCATTGTGAGAAGGAAGAAGAGGTGGTGAAAGAAATGTAACTTTGCTGGCCAACTCCTCGGTCCCTCTAATAGCGACACAGGCAGCAGCCCTAATCAATGGGAGAAGAGGCGTTCACATCTTGGCGTGAAGAGGGTGGTAGAAGGTTAGCTGAAAAAAAAAACAATGATAATAGTGATTCATGCTGTCCGAACCACACACTGCCCACACCCTCTAACCTGCACCCAGAGCTGTGAAGGCTAAATAAAAAACTTGAAGAAATTCTCTCTGAAATGAAAGACCTTATGGTAAATAAAACAGACTTGACTAAGGGAGCTGGTTGGTGAAATTACATCGTCAAAAGATAAGGTGGCCCAACTCTGCTCTTGGACCATGAAACAAGGGAGACCAATGACCAATGGTGCCCCCACTGAAGTGATTTGATGGCCCATTAAATGAAAGGCACTGACATGAGTAGGGAAAAGCTGACTTTTCAATCCCACCCCCCCCACCCCCCCGCAACAGAGATTGAGAACCCAGGGTCTTAGAAACTGTCATCATACCTCCTTTGGGTCCCAGAATCCTGAATAGGAAGCCGCTAAACAGTCCCAAAAATGCTGCTATCAGGTCCGAAACTTAATTCCAGATAGAAGCCCTGAGAATCATTACCCAGCGCCCAGTGATAATTAGTGATGGACAAATTGCCTATCAATTAGACGAGGACGAGGAGGCCCTAATTAATGTACACACTGGTTAAGACATTCTAAGGGATACCTCTCAATTACCAGAGATGGCCTCGTTGGATGTATTAGGGTCCCTAGCCCAAACACAATGACGGATTACATAGTTATTTTTGAGAACCTGGAAGGTGGTCAATGGGATTATGGGCATCGACATTAGGACTTACCCTCTAGAGCATGTAAAAATAACACTCAGACCAACTGAGTGTTTTGAAACCTGGTTAGCAACCACTGCCCACCTAACATCAGGCCCTGCTAGTGTGGTCAGTGTCTGGGGAAAAGCGGGGAAGGGCCCTGGAACAGTCTCAAAGGAGTTGGCACATGGCATAGAGCCATGTGATCTTGAAGGGGTAGACTGACAGAGCCCAGGTAAATGCAGCAAAGAAATTAGGATTTAAGATTCTCTCATGGAACATGAGCTAGCAAGAGTGGTTGACGACCTGGCTGGATTACCTTCATTAGAGGCCACCAAGTAGTCCTCCTTCTGGAAACATGCGCATTAGAAAAGGTCCTGCTCCAAAGATATCAAATATTCTTCACCCTGACCATAAAAGGTCTCAAAGGCAGGCCTAGTGGTGGCCTCTTAACCTTGATAGATGTTTGTCTTGGCTGGGAAGTAGCAGAATGCCAGATGAGCTCACCTGATCTCCAATACCTGTTTGTTCGAACTAACAAGGGAGAAGCCCTTTCTCTGTTTAAGCTTTACAAAAGCCCCTCTGGAACCCGGGAGTTGGCAACGCTGGAAAGATTAGAAGAACTTGCACTTTCCCAGGCCAAACAAAACAACCCAAAGCAGTTTACTGTGGTTGCGGGCAACGTAAATCTACAGTTTGAGCCAATCAGATAGCTGGACAGCCTTTGGGAAGATCAAGACCTGGCCTAGGATATACCTACCCTGACTGCCATCCGCCCAAAAAGAGCCCATTGTCTACCCATTGATACTGACCTCATATTCTATAGCTTAAACTTAAGGACATGTAATGATCAGTTTATAAAAGATCCAGGGTGATGCACACGTTGAACGGTTGCAATGGGTATCTAATATTGACTACATTTTAATCACAGGTAAAGATTGGGCTAGAGTGGGCAACGTTGAGGTTCTGGAGAGGTCTGAAAGTGACTGCAACCCACTATGCATCACTATCTGTGGGAAGCAGGTACTAGGGGGCTATGATTCAACATAGAAGTCCAATTATGTCCATACCAATTCCTGAAAAGAGGACTTCTATGATCACAACGGGTTTAGAGGGGCAGGTAATGGGATGTGCGTGCTGGCCTTTTGACATATTTTGCACGTTTGTATGAAGGTCTTTATATCGTCATGGATACCTGTCCAGTAAAACTTCCCACTAATATGCGCCTGGGTTTTAGATTGTCCTAAATGTCCCCCGGTAAAATGGCAATGTGCAATCTCTAGCACAACCTTCCATAGACGTCTCTCGTCTATAATGCAATCCTTGTTTTAAGAAGAAAAAGGGACTTCCCTTCTTTAACTCTTCTCCTTCCGGAATTGCTTGTAGAAAAGCTTCAGCGCGAGCTGGATCATTTCACTGGGCGACGGCCAGGTCAGGATAGATGGAATGCTCTACTCCCTTCCTTCCTTCGATGTTAAGAGATTTATCCACTTTGCCAAAGCCTAAATTACCTCTTTCTTATTTATCTGGTTCACTTTCTTTAAACTGAGGAAATTGAGCTCTTTCCAACATTCCCTTGGCAATTTGATCTCCATGACGTACCTCAAAAGGGATCTCAACATGATTCTGTACGCGAACCTTCACATCTCCCTGGAAGTTGGGATCAATAACTTCTATGCTAGGCCAGATTTCAGGGCCGATCTTGTGTAGCACCCTGCAGGGGGTATCAAAGCAAGGTCTGTAGGAATCATTCCTCTTTTACCAGGGGGATAATAGCTTCCCTACTGCTACATATATCAAACCCTATTGATTCCTTGGTGGCAATGGAAGGGTTAGAAGCTCTCTGACTAAGTTTTCGAAATTGTAGGGTTCCCCAATTAGTTTCATTTGAGTCACATCCCATTCTGACACCATATGTAATGAACTCATGGTGTCAACTGTAAAGCCGGACACAAGTATTCACAGTTCAAAGGTTCTGATTGAACTGTGTAAGTAGGTTGGAAAAACATCTAATCTAACCCTAAATTTAAGATGGGAGCAAGCTATGACCATCATATTATGACAAGGTAGTCCTAGTGGCGTCTTGTCAAATAAGAGGGCCTATACTTTAAAAAAATATTGCCAATCCTTACAACTAAATACAAAAGAGTGTGGGGTAGTGTTCACAAGAAAAAAAGTGTTCACAAATGATAAGTCAGAATGTTATAGCCAGGGCTCTCCCTTCCCCACCTTTTGAGCACAGGACAAAGCTGAACTCCTGAGCGTAGCGCACCCTCAAGCTTTCCCAGCACAAGACTACAGTTCTGTTCTCAGGTATCAGGATCTTCGATGGTTAAGTCTCTTTTCTACAAAAAGTCTCTTGCCTCTGATGATCTTATGCGTTCAAAATAATAAAACAAAATGTTCCTTTCTGCATGTACGGTGGGTGATGGCTTTTCACCCCTGGATTCCCCTCTTCTGGGTTCAGATACCTGTCGAATAGCAGCCTCCCGGTGTTTGGGTCACTACAGCTTTCATCACAAGATTTCTCCTTTTGCATTCACAAATCTGAATGTCTTTTTAAGCAATCCTCTTTGGACCTCCCTCAGTCGGGTTCCCTCTTGTCAACACAATGTTCAATGGGGCATTGTGCTTCGCCCCGTTCAGTCGGCATCCCTCTGTCGGGTTTACTCTTGCCAAAGACACAGTTCCTTTTTTTTCTCACTATGCAGGATTCATCTCCCTTAGCTTTCCAATTGCATGCCGGTCAAAGACTTTCAACTGTACGGGGGGTTTTGCTAGACCCCTGTATCACCACTCTGACCTTTTCCTTGTGGCTCTCCTAGGGCCTTCTGGTATCGGTAGTTTCAACAATGGGGGAATTAACCGGAGTCTCTCAAATGAGCACCCACGTGGTGCTGGACCCCTCTGCAGCTGGTTTTCCCCTTAGAAGTTAACAGTTCTTTGATTTTTCCCTCAATTTGCCATTTGTAACTTTGTTTCAACACAGTTTGATCGGTTCTCCCCTCGACCCACCAGCTGTGATGAACCGCTTGCCTTTTCTCGTCTCCATGTCCTGATTATCAGTGTAGGAGGGCTTTGTGTACCGTTGACATCTGCTGCAACACACCCTGGCTATTGTTCGCGGTCTTCGATTCCTTTCACTGAGGCTTTGCGGGTCTGGGTCGGAAAGGGCATGGTCGCTTCTCTCCTTGTCATCCCTTCGGTTCTCACCGCCTTTCTCCTCCCCTTGAATAGCCAAACTGGGATAGATGTCTTGTCGTGCAGTCTGCCCTGCTCGCAGTGTGCTCTTGTGCTCCACCTTTTATCCCTGTGGGGAAGGGAAAGGGCCGTCAGGTGTGCGTGTGCGCGGTTCTGGTCAATTGCCTGACTCTTGTGTTGGGACATGTCAGGTAAACGGCTTGAGTGTTAGTCCGTTGTCTTTCATGGTGTTTCGTGTCAGAAAAGGGGAGGCGGGGTAGAGTGTCTATGTATCCTATGTGGTAGGATGAGGAAAAGTTATTATAAGAAGGGGAATACCGCATCTCACCCGTCAGTGTGCCACCTACACTCCCCGAGAACCCCTCATCCAGGCGATCCTCCCACACTGGTCCACCCCAGGAACTGGATCCAATAGCGGTGACCGTGTCCTGGCCACCTGGATGACAGATCCCCGGGGACTAGTCAGGTAGACACCTTCAGTTTTCTCACACCACCGACCCTTCGTTCATGTTGAAATATTCAGATGTTTTCTGGGATAGCCCTTCTATCACGCGGGGGACCCCAAGGTAGTATGTACTGAGCCGCCCTGTTGCGGTGGGCTTCACTCACCTGCACTTTAGCTTTAGGAGGAGCGGGGAGTGGTCTGAGATTCCCCTGCCAAGAAAACATGCGGCTAAGCGTCTATGTGAGATGGTCTGGGGGATGTGAAAGTAATTGATGCGAGATATAGAGCCATGAGTATATTGCCTCAGTTCCATGGAGCATTCGCCAGGCATCATTCAGCCCCATTGCTTCGGCAAAGGAGCACAGTTCAGTGGTGTGAGTAGTGTTTCTGCTGCCTATGTGCGTGTGGTCTAGCCCCAATTCCATGACTTCATTGAAGTCTCCACCCAACACCCACGTGTCCACCTGAGTCTACATCATCAGGGCTTGGATGTCATTCAATAAATCGAGTGTGAGGGGTGGAGGTGCGTAGACCGCCATGATGCCCCAAATTGTTCCTCACAGTTCCCCATTTACCAGAACCAATCTACCCCTGGGGTCCGATTTTACCTTCAGAAGTTGAAAAGGGGTCCTTTTGTGTAAGAGTATCGGAACCCTGCGTGCCCCCCTGCATGGAACGCAGTTACATAGTTATTTATTTTAAAAAGGTGGCAATCTGTGCCAGCCAGGTGTGTTTCTGTCAGTAGTGCAATATTTGGGGCATACATGTTCAGGAATTGGAGAACCAGCTACCTCTTGATGCCGGAGCCTTGCCCATTAACATTCTACGTTATCAGAGAGACCACCTCTTCCTTTGGCATTAAGCCCACTAGTGTATAGGTTGAGCGTGGTGCGCTTGCCCCCAGACCACCACACATTCACTATCCCTGCCCCCACTGTGCCATTGAACACCAAGCAAGGTTGCCACAAATCACCCCACTTAACTTCCCCTTATTTACAGAACATAACCCCCTTGTAGGTCCCAGAAACAACCCAAATCCCCTGTGACCTTGTACTCAAACATAACTTCCCGTACTTCCCCCTGAAACATGATGCACCTGTCGCCCGAACACCGTACCAACTGGGTGCAAACTTTCAAAGTCAAACATTTGCGGGGTGCTTTTTGTGGCGCCTCTGTAAGGCACTCCTTGATCTGCGGCCGCAAGTAACCGGTTCCCAATTCGGCCAACATCAAGTCGGTTAGAGTCCTTTGCCGTTGCCCCTCATCCATCGCACCCAGGAGCATTCAGTTGGCCCATTTGCTCGAGCATTCCAGTCAGTTGTGAGTCAAACAAAGCGCAGGACTGATCATTATCTGGATCTCGGCGTGGGTGCCCCTATAGGGTGGGCTGCGATAATACTTGAGTCTCCAACCATGTCCATGCCTCCCTAAGGCTGTTGAAAAGATGCATTGTCTCCTCGTGGTGCACTTTAAGCTGCACCGGGAAGAAGAGAACGTATTTTATCTAAAGAGCTTGTAATTTCTTCTTGACACAGTCGAACGACTATCGTGCTTTCTGGACTTCCCTGGTGTAATCGGGAATGAAACCAAGACGGTTGCCGTTGTATATGATGGGACCAGTGGAACGTGCTATTTGTAGAATGGCATCTCGATCACGGAAGTTCAGGAGTTTTACAATTATTGTGCGTGGCGGTACCCCTAGAACCAGGTGACCAGACTGGACCCTGTGCGCCCTCTCAATATAATTTGGAGATCTTCTTGGGGGCAAACAGCTCGGACAGCCACTGCTCCAAGAAGAGCTCGGTGCTGGGCTCTTCCTCCTTCTCTGGCACCCCGAGGATACGTATACTGTTGGGACATGCTCTCCCTTCATGGTCCTCCCCCCGATTCTCCAATTGTGTAAGTTTCTGTGTGACAGCTGCAAGCTGTTTTTCCATGCATTTAATTACATCTTCTGAGTCTGATATCCGGTGCTCGGTTTCACCGACCCTGGAGGCCAATTTCCTTAGATCCTGGTTCAGGAGGGATACTTCAGAGTAAAGGGCACCATTATTTTCTTCAACAGAAGACCTGGATGCTCCTATGGCCCCAATGATATCCCGGAGAGAGATCTGTGGGTCCTGCATGTCATCTGCAACGCCCAGCGTCCCGTGAGGGCCTGTAGGGTCCCCTCAGTGAATTGGTCCATTTTGGTCTAGAGTGCCCATTTTTTGCCCTTGTCTTTGACCATCATGGTACTTTGATCTGTCCCCTGCCAGACACCAACGGGCAGCTTGTGGGGATCTCCTGCCTGATCAAGACTCAAGTGGTGACACTCCTTTTCCTACTGGTCGCCTGTAAGAACACCAGTGGCACTGGGGTAGTGACCCCCCCCTTGCTCTGTCACACTGAGATACTATGTAGGAGTTATAGGTTTCAACCCTCCGGATTACCCTTCTCCACTTGGTAGTGGTGCTAGCCTGCAGTCAGTTAGTGTTCAGTTATGCTGCCCGCTGATTGTGAGTGGCCGTTTTCCCTTTTTTTGGGCCCACAGTCCCAGACCCCCAATACCTTCAATCAGTGGGACTTTTCTGCGGATGCCTCTCAGCTGTACGTCGCGCTGCTTCTAGCGGCACCCGAGCTCCTGTTCAGAACCCTCCGTGCAGGCCCATGAGGCGGGGGGGGGGGAGGGGGTGCAGTATCAGATCAGGCACACCACCCGCGGAGGAAATCTCTGTTAGTCTATTTGGCACTGCGGTGCTGGCCTCACTGCGCACCACAGAGCATGCACCTTTTCTGCCTCTTGCTGCTTCCGACGCCTTGTCTCCTTGTGCCGCCCTCGCCGCTACCTCGAGTCCATCCGCATGGGCCCTGCAGGTCGAGGTAGGGCTTTTCAGGTGTCGGCTGGTCCGCCCCCTGCACTCTCACGGGGGAGGTAGCCATGCGTTAAAGCGTGGCGTCGTGCCTGGGTCTTGTGGCCCGACCCGGCGATTTCACCTCCCCCAGTAGCTATCCCGCTGTCCCGATCTGTCCTTAAATGCAGTCTCCTGCTGGCGATTCTCCGCTCATCTGCTGCCCCTACGCTTTACAGGCAGTTAGCTGCTCCGTCCAGCAGTGGTCTACGGCCACGATGACACCATCTTCACCTCATGGTCCGGCAGTAATTCAGAGATTTCCCGGCTCCGATTTTACCCCGGATTTGGACTGGCAGTGCTGCCCACCTTCCACCACCGAGGGGCGGGGGGGGGGGGGGGGGGTTGTGCGAAGCAGGTCTCACCTAAATCTTGTCTGTATTTTGTGGTGGCCGCGTCCTCATCTGTGTGTTGCGCAACAGTGCCCCTTACCAATCTCTGCCTTATTAGGGCCGACTATAAAAGGCTCATAGCAATTAAAGGGAGAATTCATTGTAAACCAGTGAAGATTCTGTTGAAAGCTCTTGAAGAAGGAGACAATACTCTATTCTGAAAAAATATCACTGAGCTGAATGGGGAACAGACATTACATTGTTGGATTACTGCAGATGATTGCAAATCTGTATTATTGCGATGAACAAGATATACCCCCTAGGAACGATGGCAAGGTGATTTTAACATCAGAAAAGAGAAACCTTTTTCAAGTCTTTTATTTATTACATTTATGTGACGCCCAGACACTGAGGTATCACAGCGTTTGGTACAGAGTTAATGGTAAGCAAGGATAATAGGTCAGAACATTAGTTGTATGTGTCAAAGGGCCAGAGAGTGGGTGCAGTGACACAGAAGCTGACCCTTCCTGCTTTTATAAGGGTGAATAGTTAGATGCTGGTGCCAGAGGGCTGCCTGCAGGGTGGGGTCACAGGTGATGGGGGCTGGGGTGTCCCATGTGGAGAGGGCTGTCTGCATGAAGGGTGATGGGGCCTTGGCTGCCCCATGTAGTGGGGGCTGCCTGCAGGGTGGGGTCACGCGTGATGGGGGCTGGGTGGGGTGTCCCACGTGGAGAGGGCTGCCTGCAGGGTGAGGTGATGGGGGCTGGGGTGGGGTGTCCCATGTGAAGGGGGCTGCCTGCAGAGTGGGGTCACAGGTGATGGGGGCTGGGGTGGGGTGTCCCATGTGAAGGGGGCTGCCTGCAGGGTGGGGTCACAGGTGATGGGGGCTGGGGTGTCCCATGTGGAGAGGGCTGTCTGCAGGGTGGGGTCACAGGTGATGGGGCCTGGGGTGCCCCATGTGGTGGGGGCTGCCTGCAGGGTGGGGTCAAAGGTGATGGGGTCTGGGTGGGGGTGTCCCAAATGGAGAGGGATGCCTGCAGGGTGGGGTCACAGGTGATGGGGATTGGTGACATGATGCCTACCCCCGGAGCACCAGGCCAGGCCCAGCACCCCCGGGAGCAGGCATCACGCCCCCGGGTAAAAGCCCAGCGGCCCTTGATAGGGGCTCTTTGGACTCTGTCCTGGCGCCGTTGGCGCCAGGCTCATGTTGGTGCCAGGCTCATAAAGGGAACTGTTTGGTGCACTTACCTGAAGCAGACCATGCTGCACACTCACCTGATGCAGACCATGCTGCATGAAGAACCAAGCCAAATGAGGCTTAGGAGGGACTATTTTTCTGAAGGAACTATTTTGTTACTTGGGTGGGGCTGTGGAAGAATACTCACCTGGAACTTCTTCCAAGGCTATTTAATCCACACCCGGACAGCCACACGTGCTTCGCGTTGTTCTGCATCCCAGCAGCTGAACGCTCACCGTGTCTGCTCCTGCACCTGGACTCCAGCCACGCCCGCCTCAAACCTGGAACACCTGTAAGGGAATAAGAGAAGAGAAAGTTGAAAACCAAGAACTATTTCAACCTTATTACCTGCATCCGGAATCTTCACGCCAGCATTCCTGAAGGAAGACTTCCATTTAAAAGCACTGCCTTGCTCGCTGCAGCGCCGCGCTTCACTCACCTGTTCCCGAGACGCCGCCCGGCTCCATCGTGGCTCTCAGTGCCGGTCGCCACATCTCTGCACCGCACCTAAGGGAGAGAAGAAGAGACAAAAGGTGAGCAAGGGAACACAAGAGGAAAGCCGGATTTTCAGCCATATTACTTACCGGCTATTCTTGGTGAGCCATTCCACATCTCGGGTCGGCGCCACATCTCTGGCAGGTACCGCACCCCTGCCCCTATGGTGAAAGAACAAAAGACATTACTGGGGAATTATAAAGACATTTAGAGGGGTCGCCCTCATCACTGACTCACCTGATTTTACCCCGGCAATTTAACCCCTCAACACATCGCCTTTGTTCTGCACCTGAAATAAAGGACAGAAAAAGACAACATAAAAGGAGGCTCACACTTGAACTTTTGCATCTTCATACTTACGGCGTATCGCTCAGTAAAGTCAAGTGGATTTGCCAGCGCCATTCTGAAAACCAGTGAAGTAACTGGACGAACGCGCGCCCCTGCACCAGAAGCATGATGGAGAGTTCATCCTTCCAAACCATAAGGTGAGCTCAAACCAGGGGTTTTGGAGGAAGTCAGAGGAGAACGAAGGGGGAAAGGGGAGAGCAAGCACATTATTCAGCAGACAGTTAATCCCCTTTCTCATCTGCAGAAGGATATTCCTATGGGCCAGACAAGCAAGATTTGGGGGTCCTGTTCAATCGGTGGTCCGAATTCTGCGCATCACGCTTGAAGAGGCCACAGCAACCCAGACCAGACCAGCGCCTCCGTGGGAGCCAGGTGAGCGTTACAACCGGGGTGTCCCATGTGGAGAGGGCTGTCTGCAGGGTGGGGGGATGGGGGCTTGGGTGGGGATGTCCCATGTTGAGTGGGCTGTGTGCAGGGTGGGGTCACAGGTGATGGGTGCTGGGGTGTCCCAAGTGTAGAGGGCTGCCTGCAGGGTGGGGTCACAGGTGATGGGGACTGGGGTGTCCCAAGTGGAGAGGGCTGCCTGCAGAGTGAGATGATGGGTGATTGGGTAGGGGTGTCACAGGTGATGGGGGTTGGGGTGTCTCATGTGGAGGGGGCTGCCTGCAGGGCTGGGTCCCGGGGGATGGGGTTGGGGTGTCCCATGTGGAGAGGGCTGCCTGCAGGGTGGGGTCACAGGTGATGGGGGCTGGGATGGGGGTGTCCCATATGGAGAGGGCTGCCTGCAGGGTGGGGTCACGGGGGATGGGGGCTACGGTATCCCATATGGAGAGGGATGCCTGCAGGGTGGGGTGTTGGGTGATGGGGGCTCAGGTGGGGGTGTCTGCAGGGTGGGGTCACGGGTGATGAGGGCTGGGGTGTCCCATGTGGAGAGGGCCGCCTGCAGGGTGGGGTTACGGGTGAGGGGGGCTGGGGTGTCCCATGTGGAGAGGGCTGCCTGCAGGGTGGGGTCACAGGTGATGGGGGCTGGGGTGGGACTGTCCCATGTGGAGAGGGCTGCCTACAGGGTGGGGTCATAGGTGATGGGTGCTGAGGTGGGGGTGTCCAGTCAGGAGGGATCTGCTAGCCGCGGATTGCGAGGTGCAGACACACAATTTGGCTGGGGTGTTTTCACTGGGGTGCGGCCGGGGATTGCACAGAGTTTTCACATGATTTGGCTGGGGTGCGGCCGAGGATTGCAAGGTGTTTTTTTGCGCGGTTGCGCTAGGGTACGGCTAGGGATCGCGCAGAGTTTTCACACGATTTGGCTGAGGTGCGGCCGTGGATTGCGAGGTGTTTTTGTGCGATTGCGCTGGGGTGCGGCCGGGGCTCGCGCTGTGTTTCACGCGTTTTGGCTAGGGTGCGGCCGGGGTTTGCGAGGTGTTTTTAGCATGATTGCGCTGGGGTGCGGCCAGGGATTGTGCAGAGTTTTCACGCAATTTCACTACGAGGGCTGTTTGCTGGCCAAGGCTTGTGCCTTCTTAGGCATTTCACTTGCTTTTTACTGCTTGTGGGGGTGTATTGGGGTTGTTACTGGCACAGCTTGCTGTTCCTTGTGCCACAGCTACCGATGCCTCGGGCAATCGATGAATACGCGTGCCGCGCAATCATTTCTCTGCGCCACGGCTGGCACATGCTATTTCTGCGCAAAATTCTATGAATCGGGGCCAGAATGTCTTCCTGAGCAAATGCAAAGAACTACCGCTCACTCTGAATGCAGAGAAGACAGAGGTGGTGGTTTTCAGGACGCATTTTTACCAAACACTGCCCCTTGCATATAAAAGTTAATGAGACGCTCCTGGAACAGGTGAAGTACTTTCACTCTCGATTTCAAGAAAATGGGAGGTGGTTTGCCCATATTGAAAAATCAAGTATGTAGTGTAGCTACTAAGTTATTTTTCAACAAACATGGCAGTGATGCCATTTACCCCAGCTCTCGGTTTGATTAACAAACAGGGCATCCCTGCGTCCACATTTGGCTCAGAAATATGTAGCTGTGAAAATATAGGAGCTCTAGATATTATAGAACATAAGTAACTGAAACAACTGTTACTACTGCCTTAGGGCGCTCCATCCGCATCTGGAGATTAGAGTACTTCCTGTTGGTGAGCAGGTCTCCTTGAAGCCAGTCCTGTATTGGATTAGACTATGGTGCACAGAGGGTCTGGAAAAATCTCGGGAAGCCGTGATGCATCTCATGAGCCTGGTGGCTGGGAAGAGTCTAGCATGGGTCTCACGTGAAGAATACCTTATTTGCTTTGAGTGAAAATGGACCCTGGGATCACCCCAGGGACTGGATGGCTTTGCACCACCAGATCAATAGAACACTTGGTGGAGAAAGCCACCAGATTAAAATTGGGTCCAGTTTACCTCCAATACAAAACGGGCCTCGGGTATGATCAATATCTTGACATAGTTGTGCCACCATTCGAAAGGTCATTGTTTGTCTGTCTCAGGCGGAGGATACTGCCCCTAGCATCATTTACAAGAACGTGGAGTGGTTCAGGAAAAGCAGAATGCCTGCTATGTGGGGCAGAGAGTGAACAGGCACCCATTTCTTTTTTGCGCCATAACTCGCAAATTAAGGCGCATCTCCCCGAGACCGATTATAAGGATGACTGGGGTCCATGCAGTAGGTGATGCTATGAATTTTCTAATACATTCTTTGGCGCCTCATGTTGTTTTCGCAACGGCACAATACACAAAGCCTGGCTGCAAAGAACTAGAGCCCTAAAGCAGGTCTCCCTTAATAGCGCGGTATAGGAAGACATATACCTACAATATGCCCCCACGTTATGCATGGACAGTTTGCTAAGAATTCTGCGAGGCTGCGTGTTTACTCTCCTCGCGAATAGTTTTTAATGGTACAATTGTATGTTTGCGTTCCCTAGGGTTCCTGTTCTGCACTTTGGAATGTTGCATAAGTCTAATCGATCGTAGAATGTTTTATCAAGTTATATCACATTTTATCAACTTTTGACGGCAATTCTTTTATCTCGATCTCCAGTGGAAATTAAAAGGTATTTTTATGTGTTTTGTACTTGAAGGGTTTTATGCTGAATAAAAGTTGTTTGACTGACTGACATTAAACTGTTTACCCGTAATTTAAATTGTCATTTGTTTTTTAATGAGACCATTTCAGATAACATTGCATAGCTTGAGTATAGCAATAGCTCAAGTTGCCTTTTCTGGATTTTGTTTCATTCATAAACTTCTCAGATACTTTAGAATTTCATCTGAAGATCTCCGTTACTTGAAAATCTGCTTTGAAGAATGCTGATCTCTGTACAGATGAGAATATGAAATTAGAGAAATGTACTTGTTTTGCAACATAACTAAACTAGGGGGATCTCTAATGCTTTTTTTGCTAGAATGAATGGACCTTAGAATCCTATGGCCTAAGAAAGCTTTTGTATTATTGTATAAACCATGCAATGGAGTCATCAATTTGCACAATTCCCAGTTCTGATTGCTCAGCAAAATGGCTCATTTGTGTGACCCAGCAGTCTTTTACAAAATTTGATTTTCCAAGAATGCAACAAAGGACTAGTTCTGAAACTCCCAGATACTGGCCCACATAGTGCCACTGCTCTAGTGTTCGCAAAGAAAATTGTAACCATTAAATCAACAGGCTGAAATTTGAATTATCAAATGGAAGTATCGCCCCAAAAAAAGCATGTGTGTTTTGGTGAGCCTGAGACTGCCTAGGCTCGCTCTTCTTCCACTGGCTAACTTGCTGAAGTCTGTTTTCCCTTGCCATTACTGCTTCCTGGAGATAGTGGTACTAAACACCCGGCACACGCGGAGCGCGCGGTGTGCGCAGTGTGTTTTGGTGTTTGGGTGTGCGGGAGTGAGGAGAGAGGGTGTCTGGAATGGAAGAGACCCTGCCTAGTGCCGGCCCTCACGGCCATCGCCCCCTCGCACAAGACTGCAACTTCGACGCTGGAAGTCCGTATCTGTCTCTGTTGACAATGTGTGCGAGGCTGCAAACATTACTGCCTCTACACACTTGAGGATTGGTAAGCCCAGGAAAGCCGAGGCTCGGACCGCAGTAAAACATTTGCCTCCCCCCTTGTCTGACCCGCATATCCAACCCATAAAAGTACTTCAACCCCTGCAGTCCTCACCTTGCCCGCCCCGGGTGCTCTTGTTGGAGACTTGAGTGTTTTCTCGCCGGCTGCCGTGCTGTCCTCTGCGGACGGGTTAGGGCAAAGGCGAGGTGCCTGTTCTTGTATGGCTTGTCCTCAGCCCATGGGGGGGAGGTGTCGGGCTCGGAGATCGCGGGCTGCCTCTGGCTCTCGGCCTGGGTGGGCCCGAGGAGCTGGTTTTGGAGGTGGGCGCCTGTATGGACGAGGCTGTCTGCCGCAAGGTCTTGGCAGTCGAGGAACAAGAAGTTGCCTCAGTGCTGGTCGGTGTTTCGCTGACAGACGAAGAGCAGATGGGAAGCTGCGGCATGGAGTCTTGTGACTCTCTTCTTCCCAACGTTGTAATCTCGTCCTCTGAGCTTACCTATCGTTGTGAAATACACACTAACACTACATCTACACCTGCAAACTGCTCAACCTCCCCTAGTTTGCGAGCCCGGGCGGGAAAGACCACAATCGACTCTTTGTACATGAACGTGACCAAATTAATGGTCTTAGCCTGGCGCTCGCATAAGCTGTTAGATCCCAATACTGACAGCCCTTGCAAACTAAAATCAACAGAGCAATACGAAGCACTGACATTGGACAGGAGTCCTTTAGCCTGCCCATACAACAAAAACATAGAAGGTGATTGCTTTCAAGCCGCCCTGGTGCCTGGACCTGACAAAAGTATAATTGGAATGGAAGATGAAGTGTTCCGCCCCTCAAATACACAATTACATCTGTTAAACGGAAGGTGTGATTTATCCCCACATACCAACAACAGGAGGAATTCGTTGGAAGTGGTGAACACAATTTTGCAAGGAATTACCCAAATAAACAAGACACGCAATCTTACTAATAACTGTGCTAATACAGCACCAAGACCTGAAAGGAACTTGCCATCTTCTGCGTGCATTACTGAAGGGACTTCTGGTTCTAGTGACAACACTCCACACTCAGAACCAGTTCAAATGTGGACGATGCACCGAAAATTCTAAGACCAATCGGCACTACTGTTTCTCCTCCTTTAGCCTGCTCGCAAGCAAGGTATCCGCCATTGCAAGATAAGAAACAGTTCCCTATCAAAAAGATTGGTAAAGTGAAACAAGTTCTATCTTCTAACAAAGAAGCAGGCGAAACGTCTGACGACACAAGCCTTACTGCCTCTGAAACCTGTTCAACTGACTCCTCTATTATAGAGCAGGATTATTCAGAAGTCAGACGTACAAAAATGAGACAACACATAAGAGCGCCAATCGGACCTTAAACTGAATGAAAGACTAATCAAGGAACTACAAACGATACTGATGTCCTCCATGGCCATTACGATCGCCCCATTCTTAAAGTTATATGAACAAATGAATGACAATGCTAAGGACTTGGCAACTTTGGTAGCGCTAATGAACTAAAAATTAGTAAATATGGAAAGAGACTTTATTACAGCAAGTAAGGAAACCACGGAAGTAAGGGAAAACGTGGACACAACATTACAAATAATCATAGACCAAATAGAAAACAATAGACTAGACAAAAAATTATTGGCTGAGATCGCCAGAGAAGCCCTGAGTTTATTGAAATATCGCCCAGTCGCGACAAATGGCAAACAATATCGCGAGACGCTGGAGACTGTAACTCTGAGCAGAGACACTGCGTCTTCAAACCCTCAATTGACGGATGCTTGCCTCACTGAAAACCAAACCTCTACGGAGGCCCTCGAGATGGACAACGTGACCATCTGTAGCAGACCCTAAAACCTTGGCTGCAACTGCCAGCACTCACGAGCAAAACCTTCTGAATGGAAATAAGACCATTTTAAACATCTCTGAATCAATCAAATCACGTGATTGTGGATTCAACCCCCCCACCCCCTCCACCCAGTGCATCCACTCCACAAATTGAGCCCTGCGTGGACTCTATAAATGTAATGGAAGGACTTCCCAAAAGTACGAGTTTTGCTAGCGCTTTGGAAAGTAGTAGAGGCCCAGGCAATCTTGCATCCCTGGATCCTCAAAACCCTTCCACTTCAGCTATGGCTATAGGGACGAGCCCCTCTCGGGAGACATTGGCAATCCCTAACCAGCTGACGGCTGAAAAAAACAGTGATATATTTGACATATTCAAAAGAACCGCCTCTCAAAAACCAGAAGCTAATGGAACAAAACTAGGTCAAACAAAAAAAACACAGACCTCTGTGCCTTCTATGCTTCAGATGGGCTAAATAAATAGTCCTATATTCGACTTTGAACTCAAAAAGTAGAAGCAAACGGAACCAAACCTGGCCAAACAAAAAAAAGCAAAAAATCAACAAACAAAAAATCAGAAGAGAGGTAATGACTCAAGAAAATTCCTCCAAAACGTAAAAACTGTTAATGTCATTGTTCACAACAACAACACAGACGTGAGATGCCCAACAAAGCAAAAAGAGCCCTTACCTGCGAACCTGAACATCGACACAGAAGGGGGCATAGTTTCACCAAATAGTGTCAAGGAACCCTTAATCGACCTTATGGATTTGTCTGTATACGAAGACCTGGAGACTGAGGAAGAAGGTGTCGAGACTGAAGTGAGCGTTGCTCTGGTCGAACAACTGCCTACGCTAACAGGATCTGAAGGCAGGGAACCGGTGCACACTCAAATTCCAGCTGGAGTCACTAGATTTTGTACCTTGGTTTAAAAACCCACTAGGCAAGATGTCCTCCTAGCTGCGCCTCCAAGCCCCGTCTTTAAAACACTGGAAGACCAGCGAAATGTTCTTGCCGATATATGGAAATCTTCAAAATCTGAGATGAGAAAAGACGCTAACTTGAGGGACACTGTGCAGCCCACCCACAACTCCAGTGTCATGACTCACAAAGACGTCGAAAATATCAATGCGCTCAAGAGAAAAGAAAGAAAGATCGAACGATAATCAGGCTGATGACCAGAACAAAAGCTCTGTCCGAAACAGACCGAAGCCTGTGAACAAGAGAGACAGCAGTTTTGGAGACAAAGTCCAAACGCCACATAGAGCTCGGCTTGAACGCATTGAAAGTAGTGACGAACCAATTCTCAACAGGTCCAATGTCCTACGCCTATTTCACTGTGTGCCTTCTCCCAGAACGATCCAATTTGAGGACATCAAAACAGTTGAATTTACAGAAGAAGACCATAACGACAACATTATACTACATTTTAGATCCAAAATGTTCCTGAATATAGTACTAGATGCAGCCTCAGTACTTATGTCTCTGGGCTTCGACATTTCAGAGGTGATAAAACTAAAAAAGAACACGGACCTGAAACTCCAAAAAGACTCCAAAAAACATAGACAATGTGTCATTCAGGAAAGCGCCTTTAGTCACACGAGCCACTGAAGAAACGGCGAAAGGAAGCCTTGCAACCCACAGAGTGAGCGATTCTCTCCAACTCACTAATAAAGGGAAACTGGCGTCTGCCACCCAAGCACTTAGCGAACCTCTGGGAAAATTGGCCAAAGAGGAAAACATTAAAATCACAATTAAATGCGATAGTGACTTGGAATTGCGGCGCATTGACCAGACACTCCCAAAGACTCAAAGTGAGGAACGAAACGACTGGTGCTGGCTGGCTGGCTGGCTGAAGCACGCAGCAGACCTACAAGATTATAACGTCAGGCTAAAGAGGAGCCGCTCTTGTTCAAGATTGGATCTTGGAACACCAGAGGCTTTTCACATTTATTTCAGGATCCGTGGCCAGCTGACCTTGATATAGTCTTCCTCCAGGAAACTTGGATGGACACCTGCCCGACCTCTGACATCTATGAAGTGGCGATCAACCCTGCCTTTAAAAAATCAAGAGGAAGACCAATGGCTGGCCTGCTAACATTTGCAAAAAAAGGTTTGAGCTGTTGTATTACCAACTCTATAAATCACTCGGCATTTATACAGGTGACTACGATCGTCACAGCAGAGAAGGTAAACAATAATGTCAGCCACTCTCACATCATTAATCTATATTGGAATCATCTGCAATCTCGTACAACTATATTTATAGACGAAGTCTCAACAATAGTCGAAGAGCTACTGTTAGCCAATGAGACATCAAACATCATGTAGAGACTGAAATACCAACTGTGTGTCCGTAAAGCTCAAAAATACTGAAGTTATTTACACACACGACAATGTGGCCTCAAAGTGGATGCTGGAGATGGATGTAAGAAATCTTGCAATGCTAAATGGAAACACCACTGGCGACATACCGGCCAACTTAACATGGAGGCGAAATTAGCAAAAATACACTCTGGACTACTTTTTTGTATCTGAAAAAATGACCTGAGATGGTGATTCTGTCTCTGACAGTTTCGAAGCAGACGGAACATAGACCACGGAACCATCGGATACTGGTGGGGTCAAATAGAATAAGGATGAAACTTCAAACAGAGGAGGTCTCTGAGATCAAAAACATCTATATTAATGAAGAACTTGGAGTGGAATACGCCCACTTGCTCCAACAATTTGTGGAAAAAAAACAAGGGCCAAGAAATCTCGGCTTCGTCAACAAACACAAATTCGATGTGGAGGTCATGAGACAGAAGCGGGCTCTAAGCACCATTATAAGAACTAAGGAAGCCACAAGCTATTTGCAAGCAAAGCGCACTGCTAAACAAAAATACAAAAATGGTCTGATAGCCCATAAAGCCTTAATGTTCCAAAACAACGCCGAACATATGGTGAAAAAGAAAAAGATGGAAACAAAAACTGGGCTTAGTTTTGGAAATTTTTGAACAACGGAGGTGCCCCTCAATCAGCACTGTTAGCTAATATGGTATCTGAAACAGTGTGGACATACCACTTCTCAGAGCTCTAACGCAAAAAAGGCAAGTGGACTTCGACACTGGAAAGATGGAATCTCAACTTCATCAAGGAAGACATCTTGCAGACAATTAACAATGTCAGTGTCTCGAGGGCCCCTGGACCCGATGGCCTGACTAACTTTACCCTAAAACAAAATCCTGAAATATGGGCTGAGGTGTGCAAAGAGCTTTTTAACAGAATTTGTAGTCGGTGTGTTACTCCAAAATCATGGAAGAAAGCTATAATAGTCCCTATTTTCAAAAAAGAAAATCGCTTGGAGCCTAAAAACTACCGTCCCATTGCGCTCTTAGATGTGCTAAGCAAAGTTTACGCCTCAATGCCCCAACAGAAATTATCAGACTGGATTTCAGACAGTGGTCATATGGACGTAAAACAGACTGGCTTTGTAAAGGGAGTTGGATGTGGCCTAAATCTCCTGCTATTAAACTTGTTAAAAATGGAATCTACAAGATCAGGGAGAAAGGTGTATTTAGCTCTGATTGACTTTTCTCACGCCTTCGACTCTATTGATCGAGAGCTTCTTTGGACTAAGATGTCGAACTGGGGATGTCCTGAGAGCTTATTAGCCCCAATTAAAGAACTACACACTGCTACTACCATCAAGGTGCGATTAGATCAGAGTAGATCCTTAATGGAAGAAATGAATACATACTGCGGTGTGAAGCAAGGATGCCCACTGGCAATAATTTTCAATCTGTTCTTGTCAGACATTGGTAGTGCAATTGATGAGCCTCGATCATTCTCCCCAAAAATCCATGGGTCTGCACTAAGTTGGATGCTATATGCGGATGACTTGATCTTGTTAGACTCCACGCCGATCGGTCTCCAGCAAAAAATGAATGCAGTAAAATGCTATGTGGAAAGCAACGGTCTGGTCATCAATAACGCAAAGAGTGAAATATGAAAGCTACAGAATCTGCACACAGGTGGGCATGGAAACAACAAAACATTTAAATGGCACTTAGGAAAAGAGTCTCTAAGCACTGTAGAAACCACTAGATACCTTGGGGTGCAGATCGGCGCAAACATAAATGATGGGCACGGGATGGAGACCGCAAAAATAAAATGTTGCCAATTTGCCTTGCAGGCCTCGATTCTGAACAGAAAATATGGGAAGTTCTCACTAAGACCGGTGATAACTTTCTATCAACAGAAAGTGGTTCCAGCCCTGATATATGGAGCAGAAAATGCCTTTGGATGCCCGGAAAAACTTTGGTCAACCCCGGAACATACATTTTGGGTGAAAATACTCCACCTACCCAATAATATCTCAACAGCTTGTCTACGATACGAGCTAGGGTTGATCTCTATCAAAGCCCGCATCTGCTGGAACACTCTTGCGTTATTTAGGAAAACCATCCTGACAAACGTCACTCCGCAATTTAAAATCCTGAGTAATCCCACTAGTGGTAACCCGGAGTGTTTACTATCCTTATGGAGCACAAGATGCGAGGAGCTGTTGACAATGTATGGAACAGATTTTACAAAGCTCCGGGATAACCCAGACTTGGTGAAGAAAACGATCTGGAGACTAGACTGGATTTTAACGGGTGAAGAAAGAAGTGCGACTAAACTAATTAAAGATGCGCCTTGTGAAGCTAGAGCGTATAACAGTCTGCAAAACTATGTAGCTTTATTCCCTGATAATAAGAGATGATTTACATACATGCACTTTTGCTTAAATCTGCTAAAAACCAAAGAGAGAACTAAGAATTGGGTTGGTATGGACAAGACGAATGTGAATTGTAGGTTCTGTGAACTCTATGAAGAAATGACTAAACACCTCGTCTTATTTTGCCCCCTACTACACAAAGAACGAAATGTCTTGGCACCTTGATGGCAGAATTGTCAACGAGGAATGCAGAAGAGTGGTGGCACTTGATGTATACCGGAGAGAACAAAAAACAGACAATTGCATTGACTTTGCTCTTAGATGAGATTGAAAAGTGGCTCGAAACCATGGACTACATCTGCACAAGGTCTGCGCAGAGCCAAGCCTTGCGCTTGGGCTGTGGCAGTAAACTAACGATCACTAACTAACTATGGTTGAGTCAGGGTGGTTGCTGATTCCTCGTTGGGTTGATGGGAAGTTTACTGTATGTCTTTGACGTGATGAAATTTGATTGTTTTCCTTTTTGTTTTAAAGGCTTGTAAAGACCAATAAAAAATCAAATTAAAAAAGCATATTCATGTGTCATTTTCCACACGTTTGTGTGGATAAAGTCGGAGTAAATCGCACCCCAAGATAATCATAATATTTGGGAGTTTAGAAGAATTAAAGACGGGGCTTGATTTATAGTCCCATTAAAATAAAGGTTCCTAGGAACATTCTTTGGGTAGCATGAACTCACAACTTCTTTTTTGGGGGTTGGCTTCCAGACCCTGATCCCTCGTTTAGTGAGTATAGCATCTACTAAATGATTGTAAGCCTGAGGGTTGTACACCAAGAGTACTATGTTGACCGCATAAGCCAGGTAAAGTATTTGTAGACCTTAAACGGGTGGTGCATCCAACTTAATGTCACAAAGTGTATTGTACAATGAGTTGCTGTATACATTAAAATGAAGGGTTACTTAAACGCACCAATGTCGAATAGCACGTCATACTTGACAACAAGACCCATTCCAATCTGTGGGTGTTTATCCAGTCCTGGTTTTTTTTCTTTGAAAGACCTAGTTTTTTTCTTTGCACCTACAGATTGGAATGGGCAATGTTGGCAACTATGGCACGTTTGACCGCAAAGGAAGATGTAATGTACCCGTTAGGGCCATGACCAACAAACAATGTTGCAATAAAGAGACCAGTGTATTGAGAAACTTTAATCTGCTTTAGAGCCTTTATATACCAAGGAGTTATCTGTTGTGAGGACCTCTAAAGAAGAGCTCCCTTACATAAATGCTCCATATAATGGTTTTCTTTTAATATAACTGGATTTGGCTTTAGTGGATATAGATTTAGCACTATAGGATCAGCCACAAAGCCTTCATGAAACATCAACTGGACCTGCGCTAATGACTCATTCTCCTCTGCTGTCATGCAGGTAACATACGTTTATGAAATGTTTAAAAATGTTTATCCAGTCAGCAATATAGTCGTATAGCAGGCAGGTCCACTCTCCCCTTTTTAAAGAAAAGTAGCCCTTGTCTTTTGTGAAGAGCGTGAAAAGGCTGTTATACTAATCATTGCATTAAAAGAGTTTGCAAAGCAAAGGGCCCCAAACTTCAGGACCTTTCATAACAAAATCACCCGGCACATTATCCAGCCCAGGACATTTATTTTGTTTAAATTATTTCGGTGCAGTTACCACCTCTTGGTATAAAAGGCCAGGAAACCATGGCCCGGTTTCCAGAAATTTGTTCAGAATTAACCCTACTATTTTGGACAGCTAATTGAGGATCTTTATTATCAGGCAGGTTTTTTTTTCCACCCGTTTAAGCAGACTTTGTGACTAAGAGCTGCAAGCTCCCAAAATGTACCTGGACCATGGTCTTTAGAAGCTGGTATTCCTACGCTGGGCGGATGACTTTTTTTTCTTGCTGCAAAAGGGCTGTTATGCTGCTTCCACAGATGAGACATGTTTGAAGGGCTCCTTGGAGAGCTTTGAGTAAAATACTTTTTGCAAGTTTACAGGGGTTGTTGACTGCAATGCCTGATTCTTGTCCTACCTGGTGATACTATATGGCCACACGCATCTAGAAGCCTTAGAAAGTTGAACAGAAACTCTGGATTACCAATGTAGCTTTGGCTGGGGCTGCATTCCGTTTACTAAAGCACCTTATAGCAGAGACGTGACACCCATGATTAATACAAAAAGGATGTGGTTTAGGCTTACCCAGGCTGAGGGACCATTTCAGAGGTGCATGCCACTCTAGCCATTAATTACTTGAAAGTTAACGACAGCTTTAAATTGACAGAGGCAATGTACAATAATCAATAATTGCTGTACTCTTCAGGCCCCTAAACGTTGGCTTGCTTGGTAAACCTAAAGGAAACCAGCATTTACTGACCTGAATCTCTACCAAACAGCTGACTATGGAAAATTACCCCCCCCCCCACCCTTGCATTAACCCCTTCATCCTGAGTATTGACAAGGCTTATCTGATATGGACCGTCCTTATTGGTATCAAACCTTCTGGAGGTCTAGATCCTAATTTTATGATTATCACCACCAACTATAATCTGTACTTGTCCTTTCAGTAAGAACAATGTTTAGCAATTGAATGTTTTCCAAATGTACTATTTCTATTTCCTTAAATAACAGTAATGATGGAGAAATACACAAACCCATTCTGACTCTAGTCTTCCTGAATGGCTGCCCCTGAATTAAAATCTGATGACATACTTTTCCACTGGGTGTTTTAACTTTTGCAATTCTGGACTGCGATTTTAGGGTCTTGTGAATCCTCACCCACCAAAGCACCCTCTGATACGTCAAAAGGTGGCTTCACAAAATGTTGTTGGACAGGGAAGTATATGGGGCCCAAAGACACAATAGGAAGGCCAGAAAGACCCATTGTAAATTCAAACAAGGAATCTCCCAAAGATAATCTGGTAAACGTCAAGCCCATCCCTTCTTTCTTATTTATAAGGTTTAAATTGATTTTTCTATTATAGTTTGTAGCTTAAAAGAAAGGGATTTATCAATGATGATGTTAATAATTCAAGACTGAATCTATGAGTTGACCAACCAGCATTGCTTCTGACAAAGTTGGATCAGACAATTGAACCCTACTAGAAAAAATAGTTAAGGATGGCTTAAACCCTGTTCATATTCTGGGACCTTCTGTGTCCTTTGTAGCTTTGAGTTCTGCTAATAAAAATCTTTTTGTTGGCATCCTTGCAGTTCGAGGCATGTAAAGCATACAACGAAAAACACTTGGATAAGTGATCATATTTCTGTATACAATCGGTGACTGAGAACAAATTGATGGTTAGAACTTTTTAGGGGTTGATGGAGCATTTGCAACAGTATAGGCTGGCCCTGATTTTTTGGGAGGGTCTCTTGATTGCAGAGCAAGAGGATTCTCCATGCTAGATAAACTTCCCTTGCTAAAATTCAATCCTTTAAAACTGATGCATGCGTCAAACTGAAGTGTGTGACGAATCGAGGGAATTTGTCCCCCCACCATAAGTCTAGGGACTCTGCAACACCCTCTATGTCGAGGCAAGTGGGACCTCTCCGGAAGAGACACCCTGTGGGGACAAGGACTCCCATTCCTGTGAGGAACTCCCTAAATGACACCTCGAAATGGCCTACTTAGGAATATCAGACCCACAAAGAAATATGCAATATAAACTTTGAATGGATTGTGTCCTCCCACGTATTCCTCATTTTATGATAAATTATCTCCAGCTTCTGCTGCTTCAGAATTTTTTTCTGGCAGGGGGTTTTGTGTGCCATCTGGCTGATTCGAGGGCCTCTGTTCGACGGTCTACGTCATCATCAGTATAAGCAGCGCACGCAGCGCCCGTTGGCTCCAGCTCCATTTTTCCGAGCTACCACTCCAAGAGAACTATGGCGTGCTTCGGTTCTTCAGTAAAAATAGTGATTTTTGTTTGAAAAATGTCTTCTTCATCGACACCATCGATGCCCAAGTCAAGTTTCAATAAGTGCCAAGACTGCGGGTCGAAGATGTCGATCACCGACCCCCATTGCATATGTCTGTGGTGTATGGGTTCCAGGCACCGTACTTCTGACTGTGGCTCCTGTCAGGGGATGACCGAGAAGGCTCTCAGTAAGCGTAAAGGTAAATTGGCGGTGGGGAGGTTACCTTCGAACTCACCTTAGAAGAGTTCAAAAAACAGAGATGAGTCGATGGATTCCTCACATGGCTCCTGGTGTGTCATGCTACAGACTCCAAATGCCAAGCGCTGCAGGATCAATTACGCATGATACATTTGTATCTACACCGGCCCGCACCCTCTGACAGATTCAAGGCTAGGCGTGTGCCCATTTCGGTCCGCCCGCGCCGGCTCATGCGCCTCCGGAAACAATGTATCCTCCCGGCCAGACCCGGCTTGAGTCCCTCCTCACTTCAGTCTCTCTTCCGCTTCGGGCAGCCCCCCTGGCGATGCGAACACCCCGGCTACTGTTCCTGGGGTTGCGTCCTCATGCAGGCTTCACTGCCCTCAAGCCTCGATCAGGATGTCCAGCACACACTATATCTCCGACATGCCCGGCCACCATCCAGTCCGCTCCGGGCACCTACGCCACTCAATGGCTCGGCATGCAGTTCTGGCGTGTCTTTGTTCTCGTAGACCACCAGACAGTGGCCATCTTTCTCCCGTTCCGATCTCGTCCAGGAATTGTCTTCGGGGTGCGGCAGCGTTATTTCCCTGGCCCAAGTCTCACTACCTCCGTGCGTGCTCCGGAGCTTCCCCTACATGATTCTCTGTGTTGCAGGGCATTTGTGGCATTTGTTGCACGGTTTTCTACAGGATAATGTTCAGATGTGCCGGAGCTCAGGCACGGACACGTCCTCCTACATGGCTCCTTAGCCACGCCCCCCGCTATAGGGAAAGTTAGACCTTATCCTTGAGACCCCGGGCAACAGGAAATGTGTTTGTTTGCTGTGATGTTTGAATACTGAGATCTATAATCTTAATGAATACATCAGATTATGCACATATTGAGGTGGGAAACCAAGGGGCAGATTTGCAGTGTAATGCAAATTAAGGTGGGGCATGAGTAAGCAAAATGGCAGTACAGCAATTACTGTAGGCAAAGAAGATCGAGGCCAATAGCCCAGTTAGTTGCAAACAGGTGCGTAAATCCCTTTGTGTTCCAGGATCCCATTGTATAGTCTCGAGAGGCTTCTTGGGCCTGGCATTACTTGTCCGGTTCAGTATGTAGAGTGTCGACAAGCCATGACCAGTCATTTGCCTTGCCAGCCAAAATAGCGACTTGCTCTGTGTCATCGGAATTTGTTGTTACAGTGTCGGCTCCTTGGATTGTTATCCTTATAAGGTCATTCATCTGAAGTTTAGCCGGCAATTCAGAGTGAGAGGGGCAAGTTGGCGATGGTACAGATGGAGGCAAAGCAGCGGGTAAGAGTTGTGGTACTTCTGCATCTGTCTGTTTGACTCCACAGACAGTCGCTCTGCATGCATCTTTTTCCCTGAATCTGGGCACTGGGCCATTAGGCACTCTGGAAATGTCAAACCCCAGAGACATTAACACTGGACCAGCTTCCAATAGAGTATCAACTATGAGTTTAGACTGCAGATGCAGTATGACAGCATCGTTTTTCGTTTCGTTGAAAAATTCAACAATTTTCAGATCTCCAGATTCGATAGCTCAGAGGCTTGGAACAAGATGACACAGCCACAAAATGTTATGGCGGTTTAGAATTAGGTCTTCCGAGTACTCTATGCGTTCCAATAATACTTGGTGTAAGGCCTGTGTTTTTTTTGTAGAAGTTTTCGCTTTTATGTCCTTCGAAGCGTGGGAAAAAATGTTGCTGTTTTGTAGCGTAATTAGCTTGTGTTTCGTTGTTGCACAGATGGAAGAGGATGACTGCAAGTCAAATTTGCGCTCATTTTGTGAGTCCTTCTGGCCATAAAATGTGGCGGAGCGAGCTGATTGAGGCCCGTTACAGATAGAGACTTTAAGTGGTGTCTCTGTCGTACTCTGGTAAACATCTGGTGTATGAGACATAGCCGCCAGCTTTGTGCGTTTTTCGTCCAGTGTTATGAAAAGGGAGTTGGGTTTAAGAAGACCATCTTGCAGGGTGGGAGGTTGTTGGTACACTTGACAAAGTCTTGGCGCTTTGTTTTATTGAGGTGGAATCGCTCCTTCACACACTACATCTCTGCTGGATGTTTCAGGGACCATAGGTGCTTTTGCCTCAGTCTGTGTTCTGGATAGAGGATGAGGTGGTTGGGACGGTTTTGGGACTAAGTTTGGATTGGGTGCCTCTTTGGCCTCCCCTGCGATGTCACGACTGGGTGTAGTATGTGAGACTTTACAGTCTACTTGCACCGTTGCATCATACTCACTCAAGTCATTGCCGTCGTCGTCCTCATAGGTTGACATGTTCATCAAGTCTGTGGATACGTCACTGATACATTGGGTAGGCACTGAGACCTCATCCAACAGAATTATCACTTCTTTTGGGGCGACTTTTGGATTGCAGCTTTTATCTTTCACAATGGTACTGTATACCGTCCCATTGACTGTTTTGATCTTGCATAGAAACGTGCGTGAAACGTTTCCTCGTTGCGTTTTCTTAAGTGGTTGGTTTTTGGGCTTTTTCACACTGACCCCTCTCAGTTTGTTTTTTTACAGTATCTTTGGTTGTTTGTTGGTTTCCTGAATATGTCAAAAAGTTCCGGGGGGTTGGCGTGATCATCTGGTTTTACCGATGTGTCTTCCAAGCTAGCCAGTTGATGGTGAGGGCCTGGGTTGGAAGTGGATGCCAGTTGGGGATCTAATAGCGCCAAATTTCTTGAAGATTGACTTTCTGTGAGGATGCCAGAGAACTGCATGGACAGCATCTTGTCTTTGGAGTACGTGGTTTTTGGTTGTGAAGGCACGCTGACTCAGTATTCATTTTCAACGCAGGCGGCAGCTGGTGCCGCAGTCAACGGCTCACATGGAGCAGCTGTAATCTCGTTCCCTGGGGCGACCTCTGGTCGCATGGTCTTTTTTATGGTTTCTCCGTTAGGCACAGTGTTCTATATTATAATGCCCGGCACACTGAAGTCAGTTTCGGTTGGGATTGGATACCTGGTGTTAATGGAGGGAGTCACACAGTCATGCATGGATTCTGGCAGAGTCTGAGGAGTCCGAGGAAGTCCGTGGAATCTTGGAACAACAATCTGTGTTCCTCACCGGTCTGCCTCCTCAGCGTACTGCCGCTGCTCTCTGTGGAGTCATGTGCGAGGGGGAAACAGTTTTTAAAGGTAGACACTCCCAGTAGTGTAAACACGGTAGAGCTACTGTCAGTAGCAGCAGGGAAAACAGACTCCTCTCCTTCACTCCTCAGACTCTACAAGACTCCGCGCCCGCTCTGCGGGGGGAAACAGTTTTTAAAGGTAGACACTCCCAGTAGTGTAGACACGGTAGAGCTACTGTCAGTAGCAGCATGGAAAACAGACTCCACTCCTTCACTCCCCAGACTCTGCCAGACTCCACCTTTTAATATATTACGCTTGTTTACCTAGTTTAATGAGCACTTTAGAAGACATAAGACAAAGTAAAAATACATATTCACTATATTTTAAGCCGGGCTGTCTAAAGGGGTGGTAGTGCAGGCTTTTTGCACCAGAGAAATGTCAAAATTAAGTGAGAGAATAGGTGCATTCAGAAATGTACTTATTCTCTTTCTTGTCCTATTTCTTAATTTTTGGAGAAAAAACTGTAATACTTCATATTTATGTTTATGTTTAATGCTTATAACACGCCGCAGTCTGTAGGCATCAGGACGCGCATGGAACACAAAGACAAAGAAAATGAGAGCAGCATATGGATAGTGAATCATACAGGGCCAGGGTCTAAATCATTGATCAACAGGAAGTCTAATTAATAATTAAATAGTAACGTCTTGAGCCGTTTACGAAAAATGGTGAGACTTTGCTCTATACGCATCTCAACTGGAAGATCATTCCAGGCAAGTGTGGCTATAACCAGGTAAGACTGGCCTTTGCTGTGCGTTCTTTTAACCTTTAACCTTTGGACAAACGAGGCGGTAGGTAATACTAGATCTCATGGATCTTCCCTGTGTTTGCTGGCTAAGGCAGTCTTTTAAGTATCTTGGTGCAGGACCATACAGACATTTATGCGTCAACGTAAGGATTTTAAACTTGGGCAACCAGTGGAGTCCTCTCCTGGCTGGAGTTATATGGTCCCCTTTGGCAACATTTTTAATAATGCGAACCACATCATTTTGCAGGGTTTGGAGCTTTTGTGTACAATTCTTACTTGCCCTGCCTAAAAGAGCATTGCAATAATCCATATGGGGCATTATAATTGCTCTGACCAGGGTTTCACAATTTCTGCTTGTAACATAAGGTTTTACCAATCTGTGTAACCTCAGATGATATTGGGATTTCCTTGTAACATTATCCACATGTGATTCTGCTCCTAGAGACTGATCGGCAATCACTCCCAGGGTTTGTCCAGAGTTCCAATACAGTGGACATCAATAAGGAACTGAGTATTCAGAGCCCAATCTCGTCCTAGCTTGGAGGGATCCAAAGACTAGTAGTTCGATTTTAGCGCTGTTAAGACAAAGCCAGTTAGCAGTCATTCAGTCTTTCACTATTTGATATATGCTCTGGATTTATTTACTGTCTTCAGCATAGTCTCCAATCAGTTCTATCAACAACTGATTATCATCGGCATAGTTTGTAAATCTAGCCCTAAATTTGTCCAGAATATTACCCAAAGGGCGCAAATAAATGTTAGAGTGCCAGAGAGAGACATGCGCCCTGTGAAACTCCGCAGTTAGATCGTCTGAGTTTGAGGATGCCTGACCCCAGCAGACTCTCGACATCCTGCCTGACAAAAAGGACTTCATCCACTTCATGGCTGGTGGAGAAAGAAGGTCCACAGAAAATAGGGTGGCCAATAGTTGCTTATGATCCAGGAGGTCAAATGCTGCTGATATGTCGAGCAACATTAGCTGACCAGATTTACTCCTGTCAATACAGTCCAGCATTTGACTCTTAAGGTCAATTAAAGCACTCTCCGTGCCATGATGTTCTCGAAATCCAGATTGTCTTGGGGGAAGAATATTAGTCTCCTTAAGGTGTCTTTGCAGCTGCAAAGTGGCTACCCGATTCACGACCTTCGAGAGGAATGGAACATTAGTAATAGGCCTGTCGCTTCTAACATTTTTGGGATCTAAACCTGCCTTTTTTTAACTGGGTTGTGACTATGACCTTCTTAACTTCATCCGGAATTATTCTGTGGCAGAAGGTAACATTGGTGAAGTGTGTGAGGAATGGTGTGAAGATGTTAACATTATTCAGGATCATTTTAGCCACCATGGTATCTCTGTTACATGACATGGGACACATATTCCCAAGAATCCTTTCCAAAGTCTGTACTATAATGATGGAGAAATTAAAAAGTTGGTTTTCCTCAACCAGGGTCTCCTCAGTGTTATTAGCCGGCAAATACAAAATAAATAAGGACTGAGGCCAGATCTGCCACAATTTTAGGATGTGCCTCTATAATTTTATTGGATGAAAGCTTGTTGCATTTTGGAACAATCATCCATTGAGGGTGAGGCCAAATCAGACCTCAAATGAGGTTTTTCCAAAGTTTTCAGTAATTTGAAATAGTTTCCTCGTTCTATTAGAAGATCTTTCAATTTCAGTATTGAAACAATGTTTCTTAGCTTTAAGGATATTGTCCCTATACAATTTATATTCTTCCAGATAGTTTTGTTTTCATCCGTCTTATTTTTATTCCAATGACGTTCTGCTGTCCTCTTCTCCTGCTTCAGTTTATTGAGTTCTGCAGACAACCAATTTCGTTGGTTTTGCTTATTCCTGACTAATTTAGTCTTGACAGGTGCTATGTTGTCAAGCATATAAGTTATGGCAAGGTCGTTCGTACCTTAGGGCCAGTTGTTCTGGAGGGTCTGAGTCAGATGTACTTGCCATAATATGGTGAATGCAGTTATTGAGATCTTCCCGCCCAATTTTATTTATATTCCTACTGGTCACTTTTTTAAGCGATTTTCCTTGTAGGACCTAGTTCCTAGGTAGGGTTATCTTAAAAAATATGGTTGAATGGTCGGACCAAACACAAGGGTTGGTACAAGTAGAGTCAACCTGCATGTTCCTGGCCGCAAGCAGCCCAGTCCAGGACATTGCCCTTAACATGTGTCCCCTCGTTGTTATGGATGATGTCAATATTTTTAAGGTCCCCGTTCCAGGGAAATGTCTTCTTTGTCTATGCCATTTCCCTTCCGCCTATTAAGGTCTCCTATAAGCGTGGTCGATGCATTAGGAATGTTGAAGCCTGCTAGTAAGCCCAACAGCTCCTCATTGAAATTAGGCATTTAATTGGCGGTTTGATAGATTACTAAGAAGTGAGTACAGTGGACTGGGGAGGTGTTAATTTTGAGGTGAAGCAGTTCACAAACCTCGCAAGTCAGCGGGGTTTGAAAGAGGCATAATTCCTCTCTAGCAATAAGTGCTACTCCCCCTCCATTACCCGACTCTATGTTCTGTCCAAAGAAAGAGAAGCCCCTGGGTGTGGCTAAATCAATGGTAGGACCACTAGAGTCTTTCAGCCAGGTTTCCGTTAAAGCCACAATGTCATATCGTTGTCCAGGATATAATCGTGGACATCTATGGTTGATTTTCCTAAGGATCTAGTATTAAGTAGAGCAACCTTTAGTGTAATTCCATTTAATAAGGTAGTTTCCTTGGTGGGCTTATTAAAAAATGTTGTGCAAGGGTTAGTAGCGCTATCACAGGCAGACACACGCGAGGATTTGTGCCCTAATGTATGTAGGACATATTGCCACGTGTTTGCTAGACAAGCAGTTTTCCTCTACTTGTGTTACTTCGCGTAAGAATTTCAGCCCCCATTAGCCCATCGACTATTTGTTGTCATCCAATAAGTAGAGTGGAGGGGGATGTATTAGGCTCCATACCTGATGGCATCCAGGTACCAAAGAGGATAAGCTATAATCTGGAGCAGCCAAAGCCATGTGGCTAACGCCAAACGCAGAGGCATGGACTGACACAGACAGGCTTCTTGCTCCCGCGCTGGCACGCCTGATTCGCAAGGCTTCTGGGAGATGTAGTATGTGGCCAAAAAACGAAACGGAAAGGAGCTTTCAACTGTGAGCTTTGCTCCTACAGCTGCAAGTTAATAAAAAGTAAGTGATCTACAATTGCGGCGGAATGCAAATAAAATGCCCCCACAAAGATATTTTAAAATCTGAATCTAAAAGATAAAATGAATATGAACACAGTACAAATATTGTTAAAAAGCCTAAAGTGCCTAAAATAACACAACAATTAAATTAATATGTCAGAGCTCAATGGAACATTATGAAAACATTACTGTTTGTTAGAGGAAAAGACTTGAGGCCTGTGGTTTCACAAAACAAGGATGCTGACAGTATAACCCTAAGCCTGAGGTATACTGTTTGCCTGTGATTGTGTTTTATTTTGGTAGGCCTTATAAAGAAAAAATGGCATTGCAGTTTCACTTATTCCAATACCATGTTCCATGTCAACTGTCATGCTGTATCATAACTACAATATCAAAAATTAAGTACTATTATCTGAAGAAAAAACCCTTTCTGTTGAGTTTACGATGCTGTCCACTTAACAGTATTTTGTGCTTTTGAAGATTTTAAACATGTTTAAGAATAAGCCACTGCATTTTTTTTAAATATATGTGTATTTTAAACCAAAGCAGGGTGGCAACAACATATCAGTCACAAAACATGTTATTCATCATACAGTGAGCATTACCACTCCCCCCTCCTCCCTTCTCTGCTAGGCCGTTTGCTAGGGCTAGCGTTTTAGCAGTCTGTGTCCTCCGCTTCTATTTCGACTCCTCCTCCCCCCTCGAGAGTCCCCCCGTCATCCAGGACCCACCTGATCCCTTGGGGCTTGCAAGTTAGTTTCGGGAATCTCTGGTTGTAGTCCAACAACAGGGCACAAATGTTCTGGAAGCGGTGTAGCAGCCCCGCTGTAGCCGCTGTTACTTTCTCTGCGATCAATATGTCCCATACCTTTCCCCACCATTGGGACATGCATGGGCCTTCAGCGGAATTCCAGTTGTGGGTGAGCACTATTCTCCCCGCCAGGAGGCACTGGGCCAACAGTTTGGCTCTTTTTCCCAATCTTGGATAGATCCCTAGGACCGGGGCACCCAGGAGAACAGGCTCAGGCTCCAGTGGGAGTACTGCCTGGGTGATCTCTTCATTGGTGGCAAGGTATTGTCTCCAGAACTGTTACGCCTTTGGGCATGTCCACCACATGTGGAAGAAGGTGCCTGGTTGACCACAGAGTGTCCAGCAGGCAAGGTGGTGTAGTCTGAGGGGTGGATAGTACCAGCGCAACAGAAATTTGTAGGCACACTCTCTGTTGGTGATGCAGGAGGACGATGAGTGCGTCCATGTCCAAATGTCCACCCAAGATTGGTCCTCCATGGGATGTCCCAGGTCTGCTTCCCATTGCGCCATACAGAGGATCTTCAAGACAAGGAAGTCTCCCAGGAAACGTTTGTATAAGGTCGAAATCTTTCCCCGGGCCGGGAGTTCTTTGAGCGTCAATTCAAGGGAATTAGGGGTGCGTGTCGGCGCCTGAAGAGTTTGAGGGTGAGAACACGAGTGGCGGGGTTGCATATAGGAGAAACTGGATATAGGAGAAACTGCCCCTTTCCTGAAGCTGAAAAGTCCCCTTACATTGTTCAAAAGTGCAGTGCAGGCCTCCCTCAAAAAGCTGGTCCAGGGTTTCAAGGCCCCCCGAAATCCAGTTCTTGAAATTCTGGGGGTTTGCCCCGGGTGAGAATGCCGGGTTATAGAAAACCGGGGAAGAGGGTTCAAGGCCCCTTGGGGTCCCCTTGCGCCTCAGGGCCCAATCCAAAATGCATATGGTATGTTTAGTAGATGATGATAATCCATCCCATCACCGCCGCAGTGGGCGGGGATGTTTGGAAGAAAGCGCAGGGGGAGAGCTAAGCGTGATTGTTCTAGCTCCACCCATCTAGGGCGATTGGTGGCTACCTGCCACACTTGGGTGTGTGCTAGTTGTTCCGCTACCTGATAGCCCTGCAGGTCAGGGACACCTAGTCCGCCTAGCCTTGCACTACCTAGCATTGTTTTTTGGGAAATCAAGCCACTGCATTTTAAGAAGTTTGCAATTTACATAAGACAAGCTTGCAAACGTTTGCCATAATTCAAGGCCTCATTTCTTTTTCATGGTACACCTCAAACAATGCCTTCCTTCACTTGGTTTGGTGATTTTGTTTTGTGGACTTAGATGTATATAAATAAATGAGTATGACGGTGTAAGTCTCTTATTTCTGTGTTTGCTCTCTAACGTTAGGAAATGACAGGAAAAGCGCTGCAACATATTCTTGAATTCCTCTGGCCTGCAGGGCCATAAACCATGATGTGAAGGGCTTCGTGTTATGCACCCTTGGTCTAGGGCATAGTATGTGTCCTTTAATCGACATCTCGTAGATCCACGCCTCTGTTCCTCTCCTATCTCTTCTCGATTCCTACTACTTCTCATCTGCCCCAACCCCTCCCTCTCAAGTCTCTGGTTCCCGTCTGGATGTATTTTCTTCCACTGTTTCATTTTTGACTTCTGTTGCGGCCTTTCCTATTCAGTCGAAAAACTTTCTTCTTTCTTTGTCCTTTATTCCTCCTCCTGACTCGCTCCTCCTCTGCTTCTTCTCTCATCTTTCTTCATCGTGACCTGCATAGCTTTGAAGCCTGGGCTTTTTTTCATCTCTGCCGGCACTACTTATCTCCCCTCATTTCCTGAGGTTGCTCCTTGATCGTTTGATTCTGCTTTCTCTTTTTTTCCTCTGCCATTTCTGACTCTTGACTTTCTTTATCCTACCTCTTAATTCCTTTTTAGCCTCCCCAACCCTGGCTATCCCCATCACTACGCGCTCTGCGCGCTACACTCATCTTCTCCATTCCCATTCCTCTCACACTGGATGATTTTTTTAAGACTTTGACTCGTATTTTCCCCTCCTTCTCCTGACCCTGCCTTGACCTGTCTCTATCCGCCTCTGATTTGGCCTCCTATTTTTCTTTAAGGTTGCTCTCTTGTGCTCTTCCATTGTTCAGTTCTTCTTCATCATGGTCATGAGATCCTACTAAAGGGATGATACACTGGGTATCGTCCGCATAGTTGAAGAATAAAATCTCTTCCTGTACCAGCAATGCAAAAAACTGTGCCATGAAAATATTATACAGGCAGGGGGTTATGCAGGTATTGGGATGGCCTTGGCCATCTTGCAGGAGACTCTGCTTTCTCTGTTGTTGAGAAAAGATGCAACCCAGCGTGTAGCAGCTCGAGAAAAATTGGCCACTTCCTAACCTGGAGACTAATTTTGTCCCTTGTCCATTTTATCCAGAAGCCTGGATTTCAATTCCAGTAATGCAGTCTCCATACCAAAGCCTGCTCTCAATCCAGATTGTTGGCAATTCAAGATGGGATATTTGTTTAAGTGTTGGGCAATTTGGCCACACACAACCCAGTCGAGAATTTTCAGTAGAAAAGGTGTATTGGTGATAGGCCTATAATTTAATGGTCAATCCACAGGTAGACCAGATTTTTTAAGAATTGGGGTAACTCAAGATTGTTTAAGCGGGACGTGACCTTCCGTGAGCGAGGCATTCACCGATTTGCAGATCGCTGCAAGTAAGATAGGTTTGCATGTTTTTATAATCAAGGCCGAACAGGGGTCGCTTTAGTGGTTTTGAAGTGCGTTACCACCTCTGACAATTCCTCCACAGTAATTGGAGAAAAATTAAACTGGGGAATAGAAGGGCATCTTTTGTAATGCTCGGTGCAAGGCTTGCTCCGATCTGGCGAGGAAGCATCCTTCTTTTGTGAAATGTCTGCCTTGATGCACTTCAATTTATTGACCGTGGTCTCTTGAATGCTCTGGCACCAAGCCACATCCTTCAAGACAGGCTTGGCGTCAGGAGGGGTGGTAGATTCCTGCTCTTTCAATAGTTTGAAGAGTTCTTTGACCTCCGATTTAGCATTAACAATCCTTTCATTAAAGACCATTTTCTTCGCATCAAGGATAGCCAGTTTATAGACTCTGGCTGAACATTTATATGCCACCAGAGATGCTGGTTCTGGGTTGATTTTCTTGTGCATTAACAAGGGAAGAAACTAAGGAGCACTTCTCAAGACTCTCCAGTGGCAGAATCCTCTCTGAAGGCTTCTGAGGGGGTAAAGATATTTCTAGCAGTGGCTATTGCTGCAAGTACTTCTTCAAGTCTCATGGCAGCAGAGTGCGCAAAAGATTCTGGTGCTTCAGCCAATCCGGTCCTGCACGGACCGTCACAGACCGGCGGGCTCCTTTGCGCTGGCATGTTCGCGCCGGGTCTGTAGTTTAGTACGCACTCTGAACTACGACCAAACTGTGGGAGTTGTAGTTCATATCGGGCACGTGCATGCAGGATCTAGAATTCTGCTTTTAATCATACGGGCACAAACAGAAGTCTTTTAAGACCAGAGGTAACAATAACGATGAACATGAAGTTAAATCAAAGTAGGCTGAGTGGGAGGCACAGCCCTCAGAGGTAGCAGTGGTGAAGTGCTTAGCTCACACTCAAAATACTGACAAAATATTGTTGGAAAACAAAGCCGCAGACACAGCAGCGAAAAGAGCAGCATAGCTTCCAGTAAACATGAGTGCAGAATACGTCTTAGCAAGTGCAGCAGCGCCCCCAGCCCCAAGAAGAGCAGGAACTCTGTCTCAAATGTGGGTGTGTTCAATCGCCCACGGATCTCCTTTGGCGACAGCAAGCAACAGGAAAGATTGTAATGCCAGTGGAGCTACTTTACACAGCATTTGAACAGCTGCATTGCCCATCCCGCAGTTCCAAACAACACATTGCAGCCGATCTCCAGGAAGATTGGTTAATTCCGAATATACAAGAACACCTGACATAAATGGTGGTCCAACATACCACATGTCAAGTGTTCAGCACAGTGAGGTACATTGCCCCGCCCTGTAGGCTCTTTCTGAGAGCTGCACATTGACTAAGCAGTCATGGGAGAAAGGTGCAATGGGGCAAGATATCTGATTGTGGTGGTGTGTCCAGCCTTACAGGTAAGGTGTATATTATGCCTTTTTATGCATGTAATTGTAGCCAATATGGATGATTTTATTTTCTACTGCGTACCGTTTACGCTGTATTTATTTAAAAAGCACCACCACCACCAGATGGCACTGTAGTGTTTCATTTGTCATCAGCAGCATAAAATGTGTTCATACCCATAATGTCTAATAGCTTTGTATGCTTAAAAGTAAAGTTTACTTCGATGTCTTTAGTTGATTGTTCTTTAACCATACATAACAACACGGTGGAGGTTTGTGATGAATCTCCAAACCTAAGTGAATTTATGGCAGAACTTATTTTTTGTGTGTTTTTAAAGCGCGGAAAATAAAGTGTGTAAATCAGGATGCTTTGCGTTTTGCATCATATAGGTTTCCATTCAGGATGTTTAAAATAAAGATACAGTGATATTATTTCGGCCCAACATGCTGCTATATGTATTTACATGTTGTCATGCTGCTTTTCTATGCAATTTGTTTATTTTGCAAGTAAACTCTATAGGATAGTATTATTGTAGGTCTTGACACCCAAAACTTAAATTTTTGTCCAAAGTAAAACGCTGAAGAAGGTAGCTGTGCCCAAATTGAAGAATGGGTTAAAATCAAAGATTTGCTGTTTAGCGTAAGTGCATGATCCTGGGCAAATAATGTAATCTCACCCTGACTTCAATTGCAAAAATTGGAGTGCTTATAAATGATTAAGTTTACACCCTTACAATAGGGCTGTTTTAATAAGGGTAGGGACACATTGGTGTATCCTGGTGCTCCTCTGCTAGTGGCTCGAATACAGCTGCATAGAATTGCATTATTGCTGCACTGTCCCCCCAACCCCCAGTCTTGTAACACCGGATTTGACAGGCAGACATAGTCTCAACAGCCAGTCAGTGCACCAGAGATTCTACTATAGCGGACTGTGGTAGAACCAGCATTACATTTTCTCCCCTGTTGCTCCCAGTCACTGAAGTTGCTTGGGCCGTCCAGAGTACTGCCCCACACTCTGCAATGTCTTGTTTTGCTATGATATTGAGTCTTTCATTGAACACCATCACAGCCATTCTGATAGCATAGCGAGTAGTGCGCTCGCTTTGCTATCTGTGCAGATCCTGCTGACGCAGGTTCGAATCCTGGCAGCGCCAAACTCAGCCTTTCATCCTTCTGAGGTTGATAAATGAGCACCACACACCGCGGGTAATAATTAGCAGCGCTCAGATACCTGACTGTTCATAGCACTATTTAAATGCTAAAATATTATTATTATTATTATTATTAATATTATTATCTGCCATTTTCACACTTTCTAGGACCTTCAGGATCTGCAAGAAGTGGGTGTTTCAGACTCAAAGGAGGTAGCCGTTAACTGATTGTAACATTGAAGCTGCACTATGATAGACTTATTACAATGGTTAATGAAGTTAGATGCCCCTACACAAGTAAGTTTGCCAGCCCTCCACAGTCTGTGAAGTTAGTGCCTCTCCCAACATTTGAAGGGTTAGCCAACGCCTACATTTTAGCCTAGGTGCACCCCTGGATACGCGCACTTACATTTTGTTAGGCAGAGAGGTGAGGGGAGCCTTTCCCCGAAACTGGCGGCGTTAAAGTTTTACTGTGTTTGTTCAGAAAAATGTACTTGAACAAATGCAGTAAAACCTTAAAGCTGTTCCATCACCCCTCTGAATATTGTGCTTAAAAATATACTAATCGATAGTTGATCCCCAAACCAGACCATGGGGAGAGGTGGGTAGAACAGTGGGGGCAGAGCCTCCAAGTTTGCCATGCCTATTTTATGAAGTGGCCCCTCCCATCATGACTTAATTCCCCCCCCCCCGAAATGTAGGTTTTGTTGCACCCCTGCATGGGAGGGAGGTTGGCTCACTCTCACAAGCAACCACCCACCATGCAAACCTGCTCTGTAATGTATAATTTATAAAGTTATGCTGGTGCTTGCTGTTGGGCTACACCACGAGGGTTGGGCCGTTACCCCATGCAGGGATGAATGGTTCCATTACCCTGCACGAGAGATGCGTGGCAGCCAGGGAACTGAATATATTTGCCATTAGCACATGCATGGAGGCCATGTGCCACTGGCACATTCAGAAAAGAGATGCTCAGTTAGCATGTGCAGAGAGGAGATGTGCTGTGCCAATAACATGTGGAAAGGGAGAATGTGTTCTTACATAGCACTTTTAGCCAAATTCCTTCAGCCTTTAAGCACTGTGGTAACATTTATCATCCCATTTCAAATGGTACTTGATTTATTAGAACAAAACTGAGCAGAATGCCAGGGGAGCACTGTTGGGCATTGTGGTGGGGGCTGGCGAGGGTGCGTTCGAGTCAGCCTGAATAAGGAAAGGGGAGGGGAAAAATCGGGTACACATTTGGCCCCAGTACATTTTGTCCATTTCCAGCACTGATAGTAACTTGTGTGAACGGTCATTCTTCATTATTGCATTTCTTGTAAGAAAGAAGCGACTCCTGTGCGGTCTTCCCTCTGAGCCACACCCATCAAGGCTGTGTCAGCCCTCCACATAATTGGAACTTGGGAAGTGCAGGTCGCCCTCCTGTCCGGTAGCTTTCCACCCTTTCTTTGGATGCAACGTTAGCATGTGCTTTGCCAACATTAGCCTGTGCAGAAGGGAGCCCTGCCGTTAAGACTGGCAGCGAGGAGATGTGCCATTATAGCATGGGCAGAGGAGATGCTATGTTCGCACTCGCAGAGAAGAAATGTCCCCTAGTACGTACTTAGTACAGATGTGTCATTTGCACATGCCAAGAAGAGATGTGCCATTAGTATGGAACAGAAGTGCAATTAGCATGCAGAGCTGAGATGTGCCGTTAGCATGTGAAGAGACAGGATGTGGAGTTAGCACATGCTAACTGCACATCCCATCGCTGCACAAGATGTGCAGTTAGTATGTCTAGGGATGGGATGTGCAGTTAGCATGTGCAGAGAGGGTATGTCCCATTAGCATGTTGAAAGAGAAGGCGTGTCGTTAGCATGCACATCGCCTCTGTCGACATGCGTGCAGTTAGCACGCATGTACAGAGAGCTGTCCCACTATTATGTGCGCAGAGAAGATGCACCATTAGCAGACGAGAAGAGATCTGCCAATAGCAATGCGCAGAGAAGAGATTTGAGGTCACTATGGGTAGAGCTATGCCCTGTCAACGTGTGCAAATATCAGGCTGGCTAAACAATACGTGAAAACAATGTCTGCCATTAGCATATGCATAGAGATGTGCTGTCAGCATGCGCACGGTGTAAAGGTGCAATTTACACATGCAAATGACACAAATTTGCTCTTCAAGTGCTAACAGCACATCTCTGAAAATGCTGAAAGGATATGTGCCTTTACCATGTGCACAGAGTATGTGTCGTATTAGTTAGCATGTGTCAAGAGGAGATGTGTAGCTAGCATGTTCAGGGAGGATATATGCCATTATCAAGTGGAGTGATGTGCTGTTACTATGTGCTCAGACGGGATGTGCCGTTTGCTTGTGGAGTGAAGGGCTCTGCGCAAGCCAGACAATTTTGATCTACAACTCCTTTGATCTACGGGTCTGATTTTACATATGCATTGCGTGTATGTGTTGGATGCATTTTACTCTCTTGCAGAGGACAAAACTAATTTTTACTCACTTGAAATTGCATTTACTCTCTAATTTGAAAAACCATGCGTAAAATACTTGCATCTCAGAATCTTATCTGGAGCACTGGGTGTGTCCATTTTCCCGATGGGTGGAAGCAGGTTCTCATGCCCACCCTTATGCAAAGTGTGCAGTGAAGTTCTTTGTCAGAGAAGTTTTCCCCCGATGGGGACAGTGTGATGTCCTGCGATCAGACAATGGGACTCATTTTTTCAATTAATTGTTCAAGGAAGTGACAAAATTGTTGGGAATCAAACACAAAATGTGCTCAAATTACCACCCACAAGCTAATGGGATGGTGGAGAAAATAAACAGTCTCCTCAAAAGTAGATTGTCCAAACTATGCAACAACCTCAAGAAAAATTGTGTGTACTGCCTGCCCTTGGCACTGCTCCAACTGCGCACCCAGTCCAGAAAGGACCACCACCTGTCCCCTCATGAAACAGTGATTGGTCGAGGCATGCAAACACCACTGTCCCCAGTACGGAGAACATCAGACGCACACAGAGCTGCTACCATTTTAGGAGAGGAATTCAAACAATACCTCACGCAGTTTACACGTGCAATAACATGCATTACAAAACAAATTGCACCACCCTTCACAGAAACGAGAGAAACTACAACTGCTTTGTCCGACACAATCCCAACTCAACCCTTGTTACCGGCGGAGTGGATTTATGTAAGGAGTTTTGTTAGGAACTGAAACAAACTCTGCTTGCACGGACCTTATGAGGTGGTGTTTTCCACCCCACTTGCAGTAAAAGTAAAAGGGCTGCGGTACTGGGTACATCTCTCAGATGTTCGTAAAAGTCCCAGACAGTACCTCGCAAAACACACCGACTAAAAACAACCAAACAACTACCTCAACCTAATGTGGCCCTAGCCTAACTTTATCTGTGCATGTGAGCTGTGTAAAAGAACCTGCATTGCTGCTAGAGCACGGGCCACCTCAAATGAAAAATCTTGTTCTTTCTATTAACCTCAAACCCACCCCGTTCTTTCCCTCTCTGCAGGTGTGACAATTCTGGAGATGACGCCGCTGCGAAATTCATCAAATGTAGATAGCAGTAGGAGTAGAATAAGTTCATTGAGAATGTACAGTTACAACTGTGGTTTGCGCTTTGTAGCGATTTTGTTTACTATATTGATACTAGCATTGGGCATTTACTGGGGTGCCTCTTTTATCTCAGGGGACCATATAAAAGAAGGGGCAAGGGGGGAAATGGACATAAGTGGACCTGGAATGAGAACCTGCCTATAAACCTTACAAATATTTATTGCAATATGACAAGAAAGGTCCCAAGTGTTATTGTGTCTACTGAAGATGTAACTGGTAAGTCACCAGATTCCCCAAATGTCACATATATACCCCCTTTAGCACTAAACCCCAATCATATACCTCAGTATTTAACATGTTGTTGACCCAAGCCCCTAAATGGATTACAGGTTTTCCGGCCCCTTTTCCCTGAGTGGAAGGATGAATGAAAGCGCCCAGGTAATGAGAACTGAACTAGTTGTTGGAGCAACAAATAACACAATGCATAACACTATACATACCACATGTATCAACTCAGAATCCACACACTAATAATTCAGTGTTTACCCCTCACAGAGCAGTGCGAGGGGGGAGAAGAAAACAACAACCGCACCCACATAAGTATGATGCATATCATGGTTTAGGATTAAACACAGTGAAAGACCTAAGCCATCCCGAACATTCAAACCGGTGGTACTCTGATATGAGTGCGATGAGAAGGTGAACGACTAATAGGAGTTGCTATGTCTGTTCTCTAATACTCCATGCATCTGGGGCCCCTGAAGTATTGATACCACGAGAGGTACCATTGAACGAAACACAATGTCTAATTCACCTTGCACTATGTAGGATAAAGGGCACTTTCCAGGCACACAGTGTTCACTTACAACTCCTTGAAGCAAATACCCGAATATGCAAAACCAGCTCCACCAACCCCAACTGTTTCAAGGAAGCGTTCCTCGCTATACTAGGGACAAAATACATGAACAATAAGTGGCAAGAAGCAATGTTTTTGTGCAAAGCGGAAGGACTCGTCGGTTACTCAGGAGAAACACTAACCCTCATTGAGCAAGCATGTGCACAAAAATTGACAGAACATGTTGCAAAACTGACATGGGTCACAGCAATTGAAAAACCAGTAAAGGTGCACCAGAAAGAAAGGTATGAACTTCGTTTTTACAGCAAAGGAACTGTCTCGGTAGGATCAAACAAGCGATGCAACCGAACACTGTTTATTCCAGACCTCCGAAAGGGTACTGCCACGTTGATGGACTACTACTGGGTATGCTGCCAGAAAGCGTACTTGCACCTCCTATCATCATGAAGGCGCTATTGTTCACTTGCAAAGCTGCATTCGACCCTGTTTGTAGTACCCGAAGAAAACCTAAAGGGGGGACCTTTCCCAGACAAAGATCAAGGGGTACCTGAAACCACAGCAATTGCACCAACCATTTTGCCTCCCAAGTTTCTGCATCCTACCAGAAAAAGAATGTCATGACTGCCTGCGAAGAAAGAAGCGATCCTCTAACTATTTGTCTCAAGATTCATCAGACTTGCTCGCACAAATACCCAACGAATACAGACTGTACAATTCCGCAGAGACATTTTTTGCATCCCTTGTGCCCAGTGTCCAGACTCGAGCAAATGCTAAATGGCTCCAAATAGTACAATGGGAGCAGATCCAGCAAGCAAATGACTCTGATGGAGGGTTCAACGTCCTCAAGGTGGAGCTAAGAGTGCTCAGGCTAATAACAATGCAAAATCGATATGTCCTTGACCTCCTAATAGCCATGGAGGGCGGGGTCTGCACAAAGATCGGGAGTTCATGTTGCACGTTAGTACCTTCTGCTGATGCCAACAACGGGACACTATCACATGTCATTGCAGCAGTACATGAACTTGGGGTAAAAATGAAGAAAGAAGCAGGGATCCAAGAAGATGTCTGGGTGAGCATGGCATTCGGCTGGGTACCATCCTGGCTTGGAACAACAATGAAGATGTTGGTCCCGATGCTCCTGTTGATTTTGGTGATTTTGTGCATGTGCCAATTGGGTCTCTGATGCTGTGCCAAAGCAGTCCCCAATAGTACAATGGTGATGGTGACAATTGAGAATACTCATGGTAAGACCCCTTGTGGTACCAAAGAAGTAGAAATACAGACAGAAGAAAACAATGACCCTAAATATCGTATGGTTGATGTCTATCAGGGACACAGGGATGAGGTCGACACTCTATATCACACACTATTGCACCCCCACCCGACCCCTGAGACATGTCTGTAGAGCATGAATGCCCATAAAGGGTGCACCCGCATGGGATGAAGTAGAGAGGCGGGCAAATGAACGGAAATATGGGGGGTGAATTTGTTACTGTAGAAGTAACAAAAGGGTGGAATGATGTGCCTCTAGGCACTTCCATATAAGGCGAAACCCATATGAAGTAATCTAACATACCAGGGGGGAGCAGCCAACGCCCCGGGCACCATATAGAAACCTTGTAGCTCTTAGAAGTAAATGCTAACACTAGAAATACCCACACCTCACAACACTATTTTCTAATAGGCCTTAACCTCGACAGGCTGTAGACCCATACTGCTCACATTCTCAGTTCACAGAATCCGATTTCTACATAGCATGCTGTCTCAGCTTGAGCATTGTTCCCATGGAAGTCCATTTTCCACTCATCCCTGCAGTGTTGCGACTAATCAGTATCGCCTTCAGGAATGTGCCCGACACAGAGCTTGAGACAGTACTAGGCCCCGGGATGTGTCTATTCATCTCCACTAAATTGCCATCGAGCCTCCGACCCCCACCCAGTCAGCCCAGTGGCTGCACATCACTAACCCAACCCCCATTCCCCTGGCTCTCTAAGGAGCCTCTGACCCTTCAGGTCCACACCTCCATAAAGCACCCACCAAAGATCCAAAACCCACAGGACTGTATTTCTCCTTAGCAATAGCACACATCCAGGCAACACGAGATGCAGAGAAGGGTAAATCAAAGATCAATCCCCAGAGGGGAGACCTTAGGTTCAGGGACTGTGGGATCGATGGAGCTCTGAATGTGCGGGTCAGCATGACTGTATCTTATCCTCCCCTCTCCCTGGCACCTCTTTCCTGTGCCACCCAGGTGCCTGCCATGATGAATGAATACCATGTCGTAGTTGTTTAGTTTAGATAGGAAACAGTGTATTTCATAAGCGACCTGATCTTCACCATGAGGATGAGCCCAGCTAACCCACGTGGAGCCAGATTGATGCAGAAGAACCAGCCAATTAGTTCTTGGCATCCCCTATGGTGCAAGCCCACATGTAGGGTGCCTCCAATCAGGAGCACTAAAATGTCTCATATAGCTGTGATGTGTTCTTTGCTTATAAAATGCATGTTTTCTGATGTAAGGGCAGAATGCTCTCGAGCAGTAGAGTTCTTTGCTGATAGTTATATTTTGTATGAGTAAACCTTGTTATCCTTGCAAAGCTATCTCTTGGTTCATTTCCCTAGAGGGTTGTATTTACTCTGGTGTGTGCGTATTGTGGGACTTACCTTCAACTGATTAAATTCAAATGCCTTTGTATCATCCACAAGGCTATCTGGGGCCGGGACCACTCTATCTTCAACGTTTCCTGACCAAATACTCCCCTTCTAGACTCTTGCGTTCCCTTGGCACCAACTCCCTGCGTGTGAAGCGGTTTACTAACCAAAGAGCTGGTGGTCGATCACTTTCTTCGGCGGGCTCCCTCCTGTGGAATAACCTCCCTCTGCGTCTTGAGCAGGACCTTCTTAAGTTCTGAAAAAGCCTCAAGTCCTTTCTCTTTACCTCTTCCTTCGCCTCCTCTCCTCCCTGCTACTTATACAATAGCGTGACTGATGTGCAGGGCCCTTATGTATCCTCTGGGCCCTGACCCCCCACTCCTCTCATCCAAGCCCCTGTCTATTTTACTGCACTTACTTATGCTCATCCCCCCCCCATGGAAGGTTGCACTTATGTTCTTCTCTTTAGCACTTCACCCCAAGCACTTTTCCATGAGCACTACAACACCTATCCCATATCCCCCTACCCTCTGCACATGCACATTCTGAACACTCACAAGGCATAGTAGGTTTGTCTACCCTCCCTGTTATTCTCATTATTTGTTTACTATTAATTTAATTATTTATATTTGTTGTAATTCATTGTCTGCCTTCCCCTGTCCCCAGCCTGTTGCCCTGTGGGTGCTTTGAAACAGGTGTTACTAATTGTATAAGCGCCTAACAAGTGACCAATAAATAAAATAAATACATAAATCTACAGTGGCAATATGCTGAACTTCTGCCTTCAACGCGGTGCAGGGGGGATCCTCCACACACCGCCCCAGGCCCACATCACCTGGCTTATGGCAGCACCTGGTCCTCTTGGGGACCCCACCATCAAGGTCAGGCCGGGGACCTGATATGGTTCCCTTATTTCTTAAGGCTCCCCCACAGGTTCTCTGTGATTTAGCTCTAGAGCTGTTATGTTTGGGAGGGAGGTTTGTTACCTTAAGTGATTCTTAATGTCGCTTCCCATTCCATTCAGTCTCAGTGTGCCAAACATTGCTCTTTTCTTCTCTTTTGGAACTCTGACTTCTAGCCCTACCAAATCAAAGGATGTTTTGAGTGAGAACATGTTCCAAAGGTCATTGTTCTTATTCACAGGGATAAACCTATAGGTTTTGTTCTTCCATGGTTGTTTATCCAGAAGGGATCTCTGAAATAAGGTAGAAGCATAGGAGTATTGTACATTTGTTTTTTGGTACTTCCGTTAAACCCCACCGGTGTGCAAACTCCAACAGAGACCGGGTTCTGGAATGCCATGCTCCAAAGTGCGCACACAGTGGAATACTACACACCTCCCTTCCTCATAGTGAACTAAACAGGATAACAAAAGAACTAAACAACACTTTTACTGATGACTATATACAGACACTAAAGAAATGTCCACTATGTATTTTATCGTACCTCTGCACCCTTACTACTTTGCTTACACAGGGCCTGCTCAACTCACGTTCTCACTCTAATAACATGGTCTGTTACTTTCTCTTCTGGCTCTTTTCTTCACTTTCTCATCTCTACTAATTCCCACACGGTCCTTCATCTTCTCCGCCTGACAATCACTCCTCAACCCAGAACGTTTACATACTCTACCATCGGATGTATTAACAGCTCCATGCAATGTTTTCTTTACAATGACATTTTTGGACCAACTCTACCCTGCATCCTTCTTCCCTGCCCGAAGCTTCACACACACCAAATTTCCCTCCTTACATCCATTCTCCCTTGTCGCTTTGCGCAAATTGAATAACACTTTGTGGACGCAGGAGGAAATGGCATACAACAAGGCACATGTGAGGACCAGGGCGACCATCGAGCGGACCTCAGGCTCTTGAAGGCACGTTTCAGATGCCTACACCGGTCTGGGGCTGCGCTCGTGTACAGGCCAGAGAAAGTGGGGCAGATAGTCTTGGCCTGTGCAATGTTGCATAAAATCTGCTTCAGACACAACATACCCCCTACCGCCAGATATGGGCATTCCTCAACAGAGGATGATGATGATGATGATGATGCAGCACCAGCCGAGCCCAGGCACATGCGCATGGATGCCGGGGATGGGCGCATTGCCCATCCATAACTCATAGATAACTTTTTCTGAGTACCCCTTTCACTCTGCACTTCCCTTGCACCTTACTGCATATGATGCCCACACACAAATACTTGCACCAAAATAAGGAATGTCCGCTCATTGCTTCAAGTGAAAACTAGTATGTATTGAAAAATAAATTCAAAATAAAACACCCTTTGCCCCCTCCTCCCACTACCCCGCCTTCCCCACACACTCCGTATCCACAACCCTCCTCTCCCACCCCCTGCCCCCACACACCCCCACTCTTCTCCACATCCCCATCCCCACACACCCTCATCCCCACACACCCTCATCTCCCTTCTCAAATACCCCATAGTCAATAAGTGAACCAAAGTAACGCACCAAGAGTAATTTTCGCTGCCTCTTTGCCACAGGGCTCTTGTCTGGCCCAGTTGTGGAGGAAATCAGTTGGGGGCGGCGCCTTCGGCTGCCCTGTTGAAAGCTCCCAGGTGTAGTGATGGCCGATGGCGGGTCAGACCCCAGTGCTCCCAAGTGCTCTAGGGTGACTTGCCGGGTGTGTGAGATGGACTTGGCCATGGCAGAGATCCCTTCATTCCCCTTGCAGACCCTTTGTGCCAGCATGGGCAAGCAGCATGGTACAGCCTTGTGCCCATGCGCTCCTTTGGGTGCTGGCCTGGGAAAGTTTGTCATCACCCCATGACAGTCCTCCATTGCACAGAGCCACACATCAATGTCCTGGATGTTGGGCATGGGTGGAGGAGTGAGGCTGTGCATTCTTGCCGGGCTGAATGACAGGGTCGGGTAGGGGGTGTAGTGATCCTCCTCCTTCTCTGTGCTTTACCTGCCACGATAGGGCAGTGGCTGGTGTGGCAATGGTGTTGTGTAGGGCACAGGAGGAATGGTGGGCCACTGATGTAGTGTTTGCTGGCAGTGGTGCAGGTGGCACAGCAGTAGGTTGTGGCAGTGGTGGTTGCAGAGCTGGCACAGCAAGAGTGGTGGTGGTTGCACAGCTGGCACAGCAGGAGGTGGTGGTGCTGGTTGGGCAAATGGCATAGCACCAGGTGGTGGAGGCTTCGCTGTCAGAGGATGCGCCTGTTAGGGTGAGATGAGCATGCAATTAGTCTTGTGGGAGTCACATCTGTGGGCTTGCATTACACTCATGCTACATTGTGTGTGTCCTACTCTTGTCATGCTGTTTATTTAGTCTGTTTGCTCCTATGTGTGCTTCTACATGTGGTTGGTGGGAATGCACATTAACTGTTGGTCTGCCAAGTGGCTTGTTGTGTGTGCGGTGGGCCTATGATTACTGTCCTGCTCTTCCTTGGCACGCATGTGTCAATGTGTGGGGCAGTGCATTTTGGCTACGGTGCTTGTGCATGGCTACATCTGCCTGCAACCCTAGATGTGTGTGAGATTGGCCCATTTGCTGGGGCTGATGCATGTTGAACCTGTTCCCTTGCCCATTTGGTGTTTCCCTGCCTGGGGATGCATGTATTTGGACTCAACATTTGCATTTACATGGAGTGTGTTGTACTTACCATCATTGTCTTTGGTTGCAGCTCCGGGCCTCTGCTGCCCCAACTCCCTCAATGCCCTCCACGTGCAAGATGGAGCTGCACATCTCCTCCCATGGCATGAGGGCCAGGGGTGCCACTGTCCCTCCTCTTGTGGCAGCAGATGCCCTCCTATGGGTGGCCAGGCCGTTCTGTGTTAAATGCTATGCAGGTAATAAGGTGGTGAATCAAATAAAGCGCAGAGACAGAAATGTAGGTCTTCTCTCCTTTCATCATAACATATAACTGACCCAGCCTTGGCGGTAACCCCGCCTCCTAACATGCGCGGCCGTGCGCTCAACATAAAGATAGGACAGATCCTCTGCCCTGCAGTCATGGTCATGAACAGAGGACACTACATTCCGGACGGTCAGCGGCAAGTCGTCTCAGCGCTTGGGACAGTCTTGTGGCATATGTGGGGAAGTCCCCACAGCTGTGACCTTGTTAGCCACCTCCTTGATGGCTGTCTTCCGTCTGTCTGGCCCTGCAGTTACCAGCCCCGAATAGGGCCTCTGGATTGCTGACCACATTATCCGCAAGGGCAGTTAGCTCCGGCTGTGTGAACCTCGGCTTACAAAGGTAGACCTCCAGGACTCGTGATTTCCCACTTCCTGGCATGTCTGCACTTTCAGATGGAGTGAATGGCAGCAGGAATTGGGGGATATAAAGTGGATTGAGTTTTTAAAATAGCCGCTGGCGAGCTTCCCATTTCTGCGATCATGCTATTTCCGGTGCCAGAATAATTCTGGCGCTGGAAATACCAGCGCCAGTGATTCCACTGGTTTGGGTGCCAGTATCCGAATTTCCGGTATAACTTTGCTGCTGCAGATGGTGAGGAATTCACCCCTCACTTTCAAGCAATCACATCCATCAGTTTGTTTACTGATGTTGCTCAGCAACAGTCGTATTGACAGACACGTCTTGAGGTCCTCTCCTCACGGGATCACGCTCATTAGTGCCTGAGAGCGATTCATCTTGCACAACGAGACAGTGCGTGAGGAGTCCAAGTGTAAACCAGGTCGATTTGGACGATAAGATGACATCCAAAGTTAAGACTTTTTCCACTCTTACCGCTGCTCTTAAATGACTTAATCAGGGATCGCCCCGCGTCCATTCCACTAACTTCCTCACCGATCTCTTGGTCTCGCCATCAACAACACTGCACCAGCAGGAAGTGGAGAGGAAGTGGTCCTGCAGTGGGCCTTGGCGCTGGAATGTTTCTTCCCTGTTTGCTACTGGAGGTGTGGCAATTGTGTTGCAGGGATTGCAAGGACTTAAAACCTCTCTTACCCATGGGACGACGAATGGGAAGTAGAGAGGAAGTGGTCCTGCAGTGGGCCGTGGTGCTGGAGTGTTTCTTCCCTATTTGCAGGGAGGTGTGGCAATTGTGTTGCAGAGATCACAAGGACTTAAAACTTCTCTTATCTGAGGGACGCTGGAAGTGGAGAGGAAGTGGTACTGCAGTGGTCCGGAAAAGGGGCTGGTCAGGGAGGCAAGGGAATATGATAAGTACCTTGTTTACACGATTACATTGTTGGCAGAGGAAGACCCCATTTTGATTTGATAATAGTATAGTAGGCCAGCAGCATCTAAATATACAGTAGACAGCAATGCATGCCTCACTAAAAAAGAAGTATCACTTACTGGTAACAGAATAAAAAAACAAAGTGAAAAAAAAGTAAATATTACTGAGGTGGTGGTGAACTCACTTGCAAGCCGTGAGGAGACAAATGCTGTCACCAAAGGTTTTTTTTGTACATTGACCCTAATTTGTTAACTCTTTTTTGAATAATTGTGTTTGTATTTGTACATTAAATATGATGCTACTATGATTTAAGAAATAGTCAGCTGTCATCTTTGGTCTAGTTGGTCCACCCTCCCCTTATCCTATTGTTGAACCGCCTGGAGGACAATAGATGTTAATCAGGCTTCCCTTATACTTTTAAATAAACCAAAGGGAACATTACTGCTTTCTTGAAATGGTGAGGTTCATTACAAATTGAAAAAGATCTTCAGGAAGCAGACACAAGCAATAAACAAATTACAGTCCCGTCGCCAGCGGACCTATCACTCATTAACCCACTAGATAATAATTCCCTCTTGAATCTTTGTCTGAGCCTCCGTAAGGAGTATGTGCCCGATTTGGACTTGGAGTTGGTGGATAATGGCGAACCAGTGGATTCACTGACAAGGATGGATAATATATCCAGGCCCACATTGGACTTGGATCATAATGACATTGATGAGCCAGTGGATACACCCCCAATGATGGGCAATTTCTTGATAACCCCACACTTAGAAAAAACTGCTGAGAAGGTTCAGTGCTCTTCTCCTCTCTTCTACTTACCTCCAAATTTTCTTTGATTGATACATATGAGGAATTCTCTGACGTCAGGCCGAAATGTTGGTGATGCTGAAAGCGCTGCTATCACTCTGCAATGCCTTGCATCAGGAACAGCAGACTATTAACAATAGTGTAGGATGTCTTGTGGATATTATACTGGAAGCCACGTACCAGAGGGGTACAATGGAGGCAGGCGGGGACAAAATAGAATCGACCAGATCGGAAGGTAAGAAACTGGAACCAGTAAGAAGCAACATAACGATTATCAGATAGAGGCCTACAAGACCAACATTAACAATTAATCCAAACCACTGGATAAATGGATAAATGGGGTTGGTAAGAAAATTGTTTTGGTGGGACAAAAGACTAAAGTAATTGAAAGCACAGAAAGCCAACCTTATTTGCACACCAAACCTCCACCTGAAGAGGCTGTGTGGGAGTATACTCCCATCTTTGCGGGATAACACCAATAGGGCTAGGATGAATAAAATGCACTATACGCTGGAACAACAATGGGGTACTAAGTACCGCATAAGACAATAAAGATCAGAGAGATCCAAGCGGGGAAGGATAGCCCCTTTCTCATCAGAAGTAATGCAATATCCATATTACATAGTTACATTGTTCTTCATCTTGTAGCCTCCAAAGATATTCATCAGGTATAATTACCCTGGTCTGCTGAAGAAGCAAACTGGACATTAGTCCACTTAATTTCACCTATTATCGTGGAACTGACTATTATGCATAGGTCGGTGCTGGAGGAAAAGGGTTGGAATGAGTGATTAAGGTGGAGGAAAGGTTCATACAGCCAGAGACGTCTCTATCCAGGAAGTTTCTCCGAAACAACAGGATATACAGACTAATATAGGTCAAAGAATTCTTGCAACTATAAATCAGTATGCTCCAGAGAATACTGCTCACCCGAAAACAAATAATTGGAGAGCATGATACAAGGAAGAATATCCGGTCCCCATCCAGGTCATGTCATGGAATACAAGGGGTTATAGGTATTTTACCACACATTTTGCGGGCCCGGCTTATGTGTTGGCAGCAGACATATTTGTCTTGAAGTCGACCTGGATGTTGGGACAATACTCGTTGGATGGTACCAAATCACACAAAGGCTTGCAACATGCCCTAACAAGGGTCGGCCTTCAGGGGGCCTGGTGATAGGAGTTAAAAACTATGTCCAAATGAAAGAATCTGAATTGGTGAATAAGAACTCAGATGTATTGGCGCTAGAGCTGGTCCTCCCCCAGTTTCGTAAACAGGCCCATTTCCTTTTTATTAATGTGTATAACCCGCCTGGTCATGAAGATTTCAAAGTGATAACAGAAGCGTTAGAGGCCATTATGGCTGAGTAGTATTTGCAATGTCCACAAGGTCATGGCATTATCGCTGGGGATATCAGCTTTATGTTGTTATGGTAGTAAAAAGAAAATACTGCCTTCCTACTCTCCTTTAATAAATCAGCATAAGATGAATGGTATTTATTACGTATTAGAAACATCTTGTGGGGAGGCTCTATGGCATGAATTTTTCACAATACAAGATTAGAGTTTTTGGGTGAAGTCTGAAAAGTGCAAGCAAACGTTCTTTTACCTGTACAAATGGGTATAGCTACTCACTGATAGACTATATTGTTATCGAAAAAGCGATTTGAAAAGGTCACAAGGTTTCAGTTGATTGACACAGAGCTAAGTGACCACAAGATATTATGGTTTGCTATGGATTGACGATGAATAAAGTGGGTGGGAAGTTGAGAGGGGACATCCAATTAACCAACGCAGGTAACCGGGTAATATGGACAGAAAATAATGTCATTACATTTAATACTTGTTGTTTTGGAAACACCGTGGGAAGCTGTTATCCATAATTGAAATCCCAGAATATGAATGAGTAATTAATGATATTATCTGTAACATGGTCGTTGGATTGGGGAAACAGCACTATCAAAGAACCTGCGATGAAGGAATTAATGACATGGTAATTGCCTGTAGGAAAATACAACTAAAAAAGTCTATTAATGATGCTAGACAGAAACATATAACTCAGCAGGAAAGGAATAGTGAGATTGCTTTTTTACAGACAGTCTATAAGAACTGGATCTGGGTACACAAGAGTTCTATGGTATCTGCCCGCTGGCAGATTATGTTTAAGGCGCTTTGATGTTCAGACCCCAAGATATTCTGGTCACTTATCAAATGGTACTAGTCCTTGGTTCTCATAAAAAGATAAATGAATTGCATACAGGAATCCACCTGGATTAATTATATATGTTCCTTGTATTTTAGAGATTCTAAGGAATTAGAGAATCCTTCTTGCTATGATCATTTGGTAGGTAATGGCCCACTGGAGATCACATTAGAGGATTTGGTACTTAAAATAAATAGCCTTCAGTCGTCTGGGGCCCCTGTAACCGGATGGTTTGGCGAATATGGTCATAAAGAAAGATCCTCAAAACTGGGCCATTGTCCTAAATAAAATGTTGATCTTGGTAACTAAGACAGGAAGCATACCTCAAGGTTGTAACAAGTCAATTTGAATAATTGTCCATAAGAATGGGGCCAGGGAAAGCCCGAATAACTATTGTATATTGGCCATGATGGACACCATGGCCAAGATATTCGCCTCCTTTTTGCTTGATCACCTCAATAGTTGGGTAAAAGAATGTAAGATCTTAACTACCCAGCAGGTGGGTTTCCATAAGGGAGCGGGTACCTTGTCTGGTCTATGGACATTGATGTACCTGATTCGTTAGGCTAAGGAAGATAGATTGACATCATTGTACATATGTTTCATAGGCTATAGCAAAGCGCTCGACTCGGTTGATCGAAACATTCTGTGGCAGAAAATGAAGAATATGGGTCTTCCTCCCCAGATACTGTATTTTATCCAAAGTTTGTACACCAATACTACTGCGCATGTTAGGCTTAGTCAAGATGGTATCCTTAGCCAAAGCATTATTACTAATCATGGTATTAAGCAGGGGTGCACTTTAGCACCCATGCTCTTTAATTTGTACAACTCGGACCTTGAAAGTGCATTGACTAAATTTAGGAATTTCCTACCATGTTTTAATACCAAAGCCATTGTGTGGTTAGCCTATGCGGATGACTTGGTTATGTTTGACGCTACTTCCATAGTCTTACAAAGGAGTATTTCAACTATCAATGAACATGCGTAAGCTAAAGATCAATCATAAAAAGACCAAATCATGGTCATTAATTCAAATAGAAAATACAGTAGTTTTAGGTGGAAAACAAAGGAAGAAACTATTGATATAGTTGAGAAATACATGTATCTGGGTATCTCCTTTACGGTTTCTGTTAGTGTCAAGAAATTGGCTTCAGATATCATTAGTAAAATAGTTTAAGAAATCAGTGCTATAAGAAGGTTTGCTGACCATCGGGGCTACATCTCAATGGAGGGTATGGTTTGAATGTATAACAGCTGTACCATACTTGGTGCCCTCTATGGGATTAAGGTGTTTTGTAATGATGAGGTCAAGTGGCTCTCGTAATTAGAAAGCAGAATTTGGAGAGTTACCTAGGGCCTCGCCTCCTCGACTCAGATTGAAGCTATTTGACGAGAGTTAGGTCTTGCCTCACTTATTACTATAAAAACAAATTGCTACGAGTATCTTCTTTCTAAAGTTGCTGGAAGAGAGTCCCGATGCACTATAATATACAATCTCTTTGACAAGTTATTATGTTTACAAAAGTCCCTTAAGAAATGGATAGAGGACAATAAGTCATTTCTTGACATGATTATCCCATAAATATTGAGGTGGCAACAAACAAAATAAAAAAGAAGGTGGGAATTTGGGACAGAGATACTCACTTGTGAGAATTAGGAAGAAAATCGTATTTTACGGATTATGTAAAACAAAGTTTTACTATTGATGGGCCAGCTCCGTATATTGTCAATATCAGAAATCCTAATGTGAAAAGATTTATATTGCAGCTGCGTGTAGAGCAGCTGCAAACTTGGTCCTGTCTTGGTGCCGGGTTTGCCATTCTGAGACAGGAAAGACACTATTGATTATGCCATCTGTAGGAAGAGAATCCTAGACATTTGTTAACAGGTTGCCCTACTTCAGCTGACATTTATTGTAAGGATTATAGAGGCTTTAATTGTATAAATAACATAAGGGAAGATCAAACATGGGCGTATATTTATCCAGGCCATAAGTAGCAGAGAATTGGAAATGTGACTACTTGATTTTAATCTTTTTTTTGTTGTATTTTAACAGATTCATAGAAATCAGTATATTAATTATTATGAATGTAAATATTAATGTATTGATGATGATGTGAATAGTTTGATATGTGTGTGTTTGGTGCAATATTATGTAGTGTTTAAGGTTTTTACTTTGTCTTTTTAACCACAAACATTTTAATTAAAAATAAAATTTTAAAAAAAGAATAACACTACACCATGCACAGGAGGCACAATTGCTTACGGCTAGCTACACGGTAGGGCTTCTGAGCCAATCGCTTTCACCTTGTCGCCAGTGAAATAAGGTACAAGCATAGGAGTATTGTACATTTGTTTATTGGTACTTCCATTAAGCTCCACCAGTGTGCAACCTCCTCTTGTCTCTCCAACTGTTATCGGGGTCTGGAATGCCTAGAATTCCATGCTCCAAAGCTCACACACCCCGGAATGCTACAATCTCTCTACCTTGGAATCCTGGGTCAAGGTAGTTGGATGCAATCCTTAAGAATGTCTTCTTTGGGACTTCCTGCTTGTCTTGTCAGTCTCAAACCCTTATTTGAGGTGCCTCTCTTCGGTACATGGGTTCCCGCTCTCTGCATTCAGCAAGGTGGTCTTGTTCACAATATTTGCCATGGTTATCTACCAAGAGAGAGATTCCACTGGCAGGGACTACTTTCTGCAGAGGCATTATCCCCCCATCTCCTGATATGTTTCCCAGTGGATCTGGGGTCCAATGTGAGCTAGGCCCAGCCATATCAAGATATCCTGCCTATTCTGTGTTGGGGCTCTCTCTTACTGTCAACAGAGCTTGGTTGTTCTCTCCCATTGGGGTTAGCATGGTACTTAGGGGAACCTGATCTTTACAAGTAAACTGTTTTAGTGAAGCTGCCACTTCAATCCCAGTTGGATTCGGATTGGTCCTTTGAAGTGCCGGAGAGCAGGATCTTCCCTGATGATCAGAGTAGGACAGTGTATACTTGAATTAGAGTTGTTTTGGAGACCAGTTGCACAATGTTATACTATCTTTCCCACTTTGCTCAACCTGTTGGGCACCTCCCATGTAACAATCGGGGTGCTCCAATTGTTTACACTCTCCTCCACTATTTTCACCACTCTAGGCACCATACTTCATCTGATCCTCTAGGTATTTCTCTCCACAGCCCTCTGGGTCTTTCTTCGCTCAACAGTCTGGGCCTTTTTCTCCCCAGCCTTTTGGGCTTTTCTTTTGACAACCTTCTGGACCCTTCCCTCCTCAGCCTCCAATGCCTTTCATCTTCCAGACCACTGGGTCTTTTAATTCCCCACCTCTGGGGTCAGCCCTTGCAAAACCTGCAGGCTCCTGATTCCTCCTTACCCCATCCTTAAGGGCTTTTCCCCCAACCTCCTGTCTCCTTCCTTCCCCAGACTTCAGGAGGTCTCTCCTCCAGTTTCGTCTCTATATCTCTTGCGCCAGTTCCTTCTCCAACTCCTTCTGTTCACCTCTGACTCCAGCCAACTCTGAATGAGTTCTTCTCCCTAACTCCACCAGACTGCTGGCCCAAGCTCTGCACTTTATAGCAATTTGGTCATTTAATTCCATGCATTTTCAGTTTGGAAAGGGGGCAGGGAGGGTGGGTTGGGAGGAGTCATGTTTTGGAGTGATGGTCCATATATATCTGAACAAATTGTTTGACCAGCAGCGGTTCTTCAGGACACCATAGCCCTCATTTCAAGTTCGACGGTCCGGTAATAACGTGCCAATAGAACCATGTCCCGGCACAATTACTAGGACGGGCAATTAAGAGCCAAAATGCCGGAATCACTGGCATCAACAGCAGCAAACTCTGTGCCATCGGTGCCGGAAACAGACAACGGAATTACCAGCAACCCTTCAGAAACATACTGAAGGCCAGCGGCCAGTGGCGTCACCAGGAATCAAATTTAGGAGGGGCACAGAGGGGGCCAAAGGCAAAAGTAGGGGGGCCACAGACAAAAGTAGGGGGAGAGCATGGTCACTGCTAGTCTTAGGTAGAGGGGGCACAAGGGAGGGCACAGGGTTTCACAGGGGGGGCCTTGGCCCCCCCCAGGCCCCACCCTAGCGACGCCACTGCCAGCGACCAATTACAACCATGTACTGCCAGTACTACTGGCATAAAAATGCCAGTAACATTGGAAAAACCAATGCCGGAAACGGCGGCATCGTGGACGAGGCGGTAAATCATCCCAGGTGTGCCCAAAAAGGCCACAGTTGCACCAATTCCTCCCAGTGGCACCCAACAGAAACAGAACACTAGAAAAGGCCCAGAACACTTCAACAACACAACCATGCTGACTCTCCTAGTGGCAGCAATGGACATGGAGGCGTTGCACGCTGCAGTGTGCTGAAAGATCTGGAGCAGCACCAATGGCGGCAGGAGGAGGAGGAAGAGGATGATGGCTGTGATGCAAGTGACGAGGCGGAGGCACGCAGTCATTCCATGCACGAGGGCCACACCCTGGGCCCTGACAGATGGGCAGATACATACCCTCTATCGGCTAAACAGGGAGACAATTCCAAGAACTACAGACCCTAATCCAGAGTAAAATAGGGAGCAGGATCGGCATCTGCACAGCCATACCACTGCTACTGAAGCTGGTGTCGGTCCTGCACTTCCTAGCCACAAGCCTGTTACAGCACACTGTGGGCCAGCTGCATGGTATATCGCAGCCTGCCTTCTCCAGAGTGCTGGTGCAGGTACTGGAGGCTATTCTGCGCCATGTGGACTAGAACATCACCTACCCAAAAACCCTGGTACAGGCAAATGCCACCAAGGCACCCTTTTCTGCACTTGCAAGCATGCCAAATGTGCTTGGAGCATTGGACTGCACACTTGTAGTGCACTCACACGCCACAGAGGTGTAGTACAGGAACCGCAAGCAGTACCATTCCCTCAACGTAGAGATGACCTGTGACGCCGGCCTCACCATCCCGCACTGCTGCGCACAGTTCCAAGTGTCAACCCACAACTCCATGGTTCTGCCGAACAGCACCCTGCCAGCATACAGGGCACAGCACAGCGGACAAAGGACCTGTATATTGTGTGAGTACATGGACAAGTACACAACGTTTCTGCATGGCGCACTGGCCAAGGGGGCGGGGGGCATGACACCAATGCATGAATCAAGAACACCAAGCATCAGAGGGTAAGACTAGTGCATGGCAAAAAGGCAGTCCACAAAGCACGAGTGTAACAACAGAATGATGCCATGTCAGTCAGTGGCACGTACACACATCGACCCTGAGGATTCAAACTGGCAACACACTACACCTACCAGAATGTGACACTGCCACTACCAATAATCCATACCTGCAGTGCACCGTCCCACCCAGGCCAATGAAGGCATGACTTAGCACGGTACATGCATGCACAGATTATGCAGAACCCCCAGTCACTGGCAACACCACTGCCGTGCACCACCCATCATGCATTCCCCCAATCAACGCAAAAGTCAAAGAGCCCCATGCAGTGCACCATAGACACTCGTGTGAATGCTGGTGCATAATTGTGACTGCTATCCGCCAGGCATAGGGGTGTAAGTCAGTGGGATAGGATGGGAGATGGGAAAAAATGTCCATGGAGTGCTGTTGGCAGCTACCATGATGAAAAAGTAGTAATGTGTATACTGTGCATGTTTTTCCTCATGACACGTAGATGCATTGCACTGCATGTCCAGACTACAGCGTGGGTGTCATGTGGTGTGTGCATACACTGTATGGGTGGTGGTGTGGTGATAAGCACACCACACCATGGGGACATGCATGCTGGGCCTTTTGGTGGCTATTGCATACCCACTCATGTCAATCCACCCCAGGGAGTACAACATATCTCGGTGCAGATGACACACAATTGGCGTCACAGGGTACCTCACAGTGCATGATTCACATACTTACCATGGTACTGGATGCATGGAGTGTCAGAGCATCAAATAACGTGCTGTTGCAACGTCAGTCCTGGTACATGCATGCCATGGCTTACCTTGTGTCCCCTCCCCTCTTTCAGGTTATTCTGGATAGCCACAACTATCCTGGCTAATGGCCCAGCTGAGGGATCCACAGTCGCGGGTGGACGTGGCATACAACCGTGCCCATGTGCGAACAAGGGCAATCATCCAGCAGACGCTTGGACTCCTAAAGGCACATTTCAGGTGCCTACACCGGTCAAAGGGTGCACTTATGTACAGGCCAGAGAGGGTGGGGCAGATAGTCTTGGTCTGTACAATGTTGCATAATATCTGCATCAGGCAAAACATACCCCTACCCCCAGACCTCGACATGCCACCACCAGAGGGCAGAGATGATGATGAGGGTGATGATGTTGGCGGGTAGCACCAGCCAGGCATAGGCATGTGCACATGGACGCCACGGAAGGGCGTATTGTGCGACAAGAATTCTTAGACAACTACTTCTGAGGTCCCCTCATTGTGCACCAATTATAACATGTCACTGTAACAATGTGCTCACTCTATTAAATGCATACACATGAATAACGGCTGCCTACTCATTGGCCCTCATTACAACTTTGCCGGTCCGGAAACAACGGTGCCGGTAAGCTTACGGGCACTGTTGTTTCTGGAACGGCAAAGTACAAGTCTGGTGGGCGGGTGCCCTCCCGCCCGGCAGGTCTGACTTGCCAGGTGGACCGGCACCCACACACAGACTTTCACGCAAGCACCGGCACCATTATTAACGGTGCCGGTGCTTCTGTGTTCCCCATTCCCACTGAGTCCTATGCCACTCAAATGGGAATGGGGAACAACATGTTACCAGCGCCTGACTTACCGGCCACCGGGGTTGTAATACCCCGGTTTTACCAGCAAGTCAGGCGCCGGTAACTGTTTACGGGTCCAGCAGCTACCTGCCGGTTTTACCAGCACGGTTACCGCCGGACCCTTAATGGGGGCCATTGTCGCAATTGAATATTGGAATGTATTGAATGTCACTACATACTACAGTTCAAACACCCTGCCTGCCACTCCCTCCTCACACACCTGTCACCCCCTCTACACACAACATGACTGCAAACAGTCTTATGTTCCAGTCCAGTGTCTCACTCCCCGTGCCTCTTGGCATGGCGACCCTTGCCACAGGCAGGTGCACCCAAATGTTTCTGGGAGTGGTGCCTGGGTCTGCCCTGTGCTGAGCTGGCAGGGTGGCCGTGCTGGAGGTAAGGTCTGACCCTTGCGCGCCCATGCCCTCCAGGTTGGCACGCACAGACAATGCCACAGACTCACGGCACGGCCCATGGCATGGGCACAGAGGTGGCCAGTAGCCTGTATGGCCTCCCTAATTAGCTGGGCCTCTGCTTGCTGCTAGTGTTTTATGCCTACCATCTCCTCATGGCAGGCCTCCATCTGCCGTATGCGCTAGTCCATATCTCTGATGGATGGCATTGGTGGACGTGGCAGGCTGTGGAGGTGGACTGGAAATGGGGGAGAAATAGGTGGAGTAGTGGGGCGTGTCGTTCATGTCTTGCCCCTCATCTGCTGCTTCAGCCTCATTTGAGGTGGTGCCATGTGATGTGATGCTGCTGGCTGCCATGGGTGTCTCTCTGCCTGGGCCTGTGGGCAGGTTGCAGTTCTGGGGCAGCTGGCTGGGCCTGCAGTGGTGGCTGAGCCTGCAGTGGTGGTTGGGCCTGAAGTGGTGGCTGGGCCTACCAGGCAGTTGGCTGGGCCTGTGGGGCCGTTGTTGCAATATTTGTTGGATGGGTGGGCCTGCCCCATCGCTGTCAGTGGATGTGCCTGTTAGGGTGAAAAAACATAGCAGTTAGAAACCTTTGTGTGACTTCAATGCACTTGCATTACGCTACTTGAACAGTGCATGCACCCTGGCCTGGTCAAAGTGTGGAGGGGTTCACTTTGTACTTCTGCATGCATGTATGCATGTATGGGGTCTGTCCATTTTCGTTGGACTCATGGAACGGTGGTTTGTTTTTGTTTGTACATTGGGATAGTGCTAACTGTCCACGTGATATATGCACATGGGCATTGTTGCTTGTTCGTTACAATGGTATTGCATGTGTTACACTGGCATTACCCCTGTCATGTATGTGTGCACAGGGACTTTAGATGTTGATGTCACTACTACTGTCCCTTTCCTTGTGCACGTTGCCCTGGACTGTTTTGTCTGCAGCTTTTGTGTGGTGCAGGGCATTCTGGAGTGGCATGTTGTACTCACTGCCATCCCCTTGGGTCCCAGCTCCGGACTCTGGTCATCTGACGCCCTCTTTGCCCTCAAGATGCATGATGGAGCTGCATCGCTCCCCTCAGGGCATCAGTTGAATGGGTGAGACAGTCCAACCTCCGGTTGCCATAGTCTCTCGGCAGTGGGCTGGCAGCAGGTCCCGCACCCGCAAGTCGTCCCACCTTGTGCGGCAGTGAGACATTTTGTGATTGTGATTTTGTTTCATATACATATTCATACAAGCATTGTTTTCCAACTGAACACCCCCCAATATGGTTTCCCCATATAACAGACATACCTTCATCCACTCCAACAACCACGACCAGTGTCAAACAAAACAATATAATACTTAAAAAGCATAATATATAATTCCTGGAATAAATGACATTTATCATTATCCCTACATAACAGAGGTTTGAACACGTCGGTCAGACTTCCTTGCTTATTCGTGGAGAGGAGAAAAAAGGTTATCAAGAAAGAGAGAAAGAAAGACAGAGAGAGAGAGAAAGAAGGAGAGAGTGAAAGAGAGAAAGAAAAAGAGAGGCAAATAGAGAAAGAGAGAGAGAGAGAGAGAGAGAAAGGGAGGAGAGGGAGAAGGAGTGGGAGAGGGAGAAGGAGATGGAGAGGGAGAAGGAGACCCTTTTCCCACCATGGCCGACTGGGTTCTGGACCTTCAAAAATGTAAATAATTGAACAAATATTGAAAGAAGAAAAAATAAAAGAACAATAAAATATGAAGAAATTTAAAAGAAAAGAAAGAAAAAAAGAAAAAATCATGCGTGTGCCACTGCACACCACCATGGCATGGATCCTTTAAAATGTCTCTTCTTTGGCTATGTCCTTACTGAGCTTTGCCTTGTCTCAGGTGCTCTTCGGACATCCGAGAGATGCACCCAATGTCTTGACTCCTTCACACTGACGGCGAGAGAAATACAGACCACCTCCTAAGGACCTCGAAACCTGGGCTGATCAGTTCCACAGGTAATATGATCCAGTTGTAATATGGGCAATGCTGTGTATGGAACCGTGGCATCGCTTTCTACAGGGCTGGTTACTATTTCTCCCCTCCTTTACCGTGCCCCACTACTGCCCCTGTGTGCCTCCATCCCATCACCTGGTCAATTATTGACGACCCATCAACATATAGTATGTCTCCTTCCATCAATGCATGAGCCATTCATCAGAGTAAGAAAATAAATAAACCTCCTGAGTATAATCCGGAGTTGCTAAAACAGGGGACGTGCAGATAGCTTATTTTAAGACCTCAAATTGTCTAGTCATTTTGTCAGTCCATTCCAATTTACTTTTAAGTCCTCTGTCCTTCCCTGAGACTTTGTAACGGCAGCTTTGTGTGGACTGCGTAGTCTAGGATCCATGCCCTACAATAGTTACATATGCCCAAAAATGGTTGCATTTTCTTGACATTATTGGGCCTAGGAGTGGCGCGTACTGCCGCCGCCCTTTCTGGTAATATTTTCTTCCCGTTTGCATAAATGAGTTGGCCCAAGTATAGTACCTCCTATGGGCAGTAGTGTAGCTTCTTTTTATCTGCCTTGTACCCTTTGTGAGCCAGCAATTGCAATAATGCAACAGAATCCCTCCTGCACTGTTGTCCATTTTCACTACATACCAGCAGATCATCCACATACTGGATGATTTTGCTAGGTACCTGACTTCAATGTAATGTGTACCGGGGTCACATCTCTCAATAACCCAACATCATGTGGATTAATAGTCCATAATTGTGCTATTGCATGTCCTCATAAGACTGGGTTACCACTGCCATCAGGGGGCACTGTGCCTTCCTATACTGCACCATAATATCACAGGGGATACAGATTTAAAAAATAATCTCCCCATTTTGCTCACTGTCCTCAAGTAACTCCTCATATGTCATTTCCTTTAATTGTACTGTTAGATCTATACATAATACTGTGCGCCACTCGCACCCCTCCTGGTCTTTTTCAATCAGGACTACTCTTTTGTCTGATACTACTAGTCCTCGCAAATCTAATGACAATATTGTCCCTGCCACCATCTCTGGTGGCCCTATGGGTCAGAAAATAAAATCTGTGGGCACTCGCCAACATTTTGTTGCAATTTGAGGCACTGCTTTTACTAATACCTTGATACCATAGAAAAATATGTCCGGGACCACAGGAAACCCCACAGACTACTGACTCCCTTGCCATTGCATTGATTACTACCATTGCTTAAGCTATACACATCCCTGGAGTGGAAACACTACCCCTTAATCTGTGAATGATATAGTTATATATAGTTTACTGAGCAGATGCCTACCCAACATGTTTACAGGGGAACTCTCTGAAAATATCAAGGGGGCTCGTACTACCTTCCCTCCCACTTTTATATCCAGCTCATCCGTGTATAGAACCGTAGAAATAGCCCCAGGGAATCCCTGTGTGTCAAGAGTTTTACCTGATGATGGAAAGTTCCCCTCCATAATGCATGATTTAATTGCACCTGAATCTACCATAAATATAAATTGCTTGATTCCTATTTCCGACTCCACCAAGGGCTTCTCTTCAGGGTGTGCAGTTGTCAATAGGATTGGACACTTGTGTGCTCTTCGTGGGCTGTCCTAATTAGAATATGTATTTGTCCCGGGAGAATGAAAAAGGGCCGTCCCTACCATTGTAAGTTTTTGGAATGAGGCGCCTGTTCCCCCTGCCATCCTAGTAAACTTTGTTCCCTCACCCTCCTGTGGTTGTTGCCCAAGTTGCCCCTGCCAGTCAGCCCCATAAGAGAATTGATTTTGACCCCCTCGCCCAAATGGCTGCTGTCCCATTCCTTGAGGCCCTTGGAATCCCTGCCTTGGAGGTGATGGCCCATAATGAAATCCCATCTCAGGCCTGTTCATGCACTCCCTTGCGAAATGCCCCATCTCCCGCAATACCAGCACTGTGATGTTCCCAATCCTCCTCCCCGGGGTCCTATCCCCCCAAAGCCTCCTGCTCTTACTCCTTGAAATCCTCCTCTTCCCCTTGGTGCTCCTTCATACTACCACTGTGGGTTGGGGTACTGTCCCTCACAACCCCATTGTCCTTATCCTCCTCCACCCCATAGTGCCGCAATTGTGGCAGTCACAAATTGTTGAGTGTCTCCTGCCCTTTCCCCCTGAGCCGGTGCTTTCACTGGTGCTTGGACCACAACCTTATTTAGTTTCTTTTCCACTAGTTTTGCCTCGTCCGTTTGCCACTTCTGGGCTGTCTGCCTGTCCCGCTCCTGGATTCTCTTACAATGGTGACTCTTATACTTTGTATCTCTGCCCACCCTTTGGCTTCAATTCCCACAACTGTATCTAGTGCCTTCTGGACCTCTTTTGGTAATCCCCCCTTTACAATAAAATACAAAAATGGTACCGGGTGGTCCCATTGCCCCCCTGTCTCAACTCTCCACATTTCATGTAATTTAAGAATAAACCTAACTGGGTCCTTATCATCACCCATTGTGTACTACATTAAAGAATGCAATTCAGGGGTATCTGGGTACATTTTCCGTAGGGCATCCCATACCCTTGCCCCTACCTCATTAAGGCTGCTCCATCATGTTCATTATCTGCAGGACTTACCACAGAGTAACCAGCCCTTGCCCATATGTCCCCAGCCTGGTCCCCAACTATGGCGACCAGTAAACTCTTATGGTCTCCTAGTGCTAAGGCTACCAGTGCTGTTTGTTTTTCAAATTCATAGATCCATTTACTAGCTCCAGGTATAAGCTGGGGGTGAGCTTTAATCAAATAATTTGTGTCCATTTGAGGCCATGTCACATACTGAGTTTTCCCTACTCCTTTATGTATAAGAGGAATCTGCATATCTATTTTGTTTTCAACCCCTTTTTTCTTCTGATTTTGTACTACCACCATTAAATCCGACCTATTTCTTGATCTGGCCCTCCTCACTGCCTCTTGTGGCGGGGATGGGTTTCTCACCGCCTCTTCTCCTTGATCTCCTTCTTGCCCTGCATCTTCATTATTTCTGCCACCTTGATCTTCCGTTTCATTTTCCCTTGCTTGTTCTCCTTGTTGTCCCAGGACCGTCCATACCCTCTGGCCATCATCTTTTCCAACACAAACATTTCTTATTGCCCCAGGGTTGAATCTAAACAAAATATCTCCCGATTTCCAATCCCCTGTTTTCTGCATCGGTACCCTTATTTCTGGTGATACTTCTTCAGGTTCTTGTAACCTGACCAACCTTTCCTGCAATAATCTTTACTCGTCTATGTCTACTTGTGGACCCTCTGGGTACATTGATGCTATGGGCCTGTTAGCGCTTGTGGATGGGTTATATGGATGTTGCGCCTGTGCCCCCCCCTAGTTGCTAATGCTTGTAATCCTGTTGTTGACAATCTCTCTACCACTGGAGGCTTGTAGACTGGATGTGTATACCCTACTGCAGGTCTAGGCGTTAGGGGTATATCCCCTTACATTAGATCTCGTTTTCATCTTCCCGATCTTCCATATCCTTGAATAATTGCCAGAGATCCAAACTCTCTTTTGGACATCCCCCTTCCTTTGTTTCTACTATTCATTGTTTATTTATTCGGTCACAATATAGTCGTAGAAACCTATGCATTGTGTTTTATTGGGTTTCTTCCTCCATAATGTTGCACACGTCCCTAATGCTTCACTTAGACCCTACTGCTATGCTGCGTAGGCTTCTATTTATTACACAAAAATACAGTTCATCCCACTTTTTCCCCCCACCCTGCTTATTTTTTCCCACTTTGATTTCACCCACACACACACCGCGACTCATCCATTTTCCTTCCATTTTTACCACAAAAGACAGCAAGAGAAATTATACAAAAATAATTGACTAAAATCCAGGCACATTCCTTATACCAAGCCACTACTTTTTTTCCTTATATCCTTTCTAATACCATCTTCCCAGCATTTTCTAATATGCTGAGGATCCCGTTGCTTATATCATCATAAGCTGGGGCTCCCTTTCCTCTCAGTCTTTATATGGCAAGGTTCACTTTTTCCGTTATAAAAAGTAGAAAAATAAAAATACGTGACAATTTCAATACATAACCCACCTTCTATCCAATCTACTCCTTACCACATCACCTGAAATCCTATCCAATCTATTCCTAAACACATCACCAAAAATCCTATTCCATAATACATCAACAAAAAGTGTCCTATTCCATAATACATCACCAAAAAATCCTGTTCCATCTATTCCATTGACCTTGTACATCATCCACATCACCATACTATGATACATTCATGCATACACGTTCCCATGTTGTTATCATTTGCAAGAGTATACTCACATGGGCGTGTTTCACTTGAGTTTTCCTCCGTTATGAAGTTGGCCTGTCTTTCTGGAGCCAGGCACCGCTTTAGTGAGCACAGAGGATTTCTTTTAAAATAGCTCCTACTACAATCGCTCAGAATGCATGCATTTTTTGATTTAGGGGAGCGATCACTATAGATGGGTGTGGCTCTTTTCCTGGTGACTGGCCCAGGGCTTTGCAAAGTACAAGGGCAAAAAACTAAGATCACGTCTGGAAAGTCACCACTGTAAGGGTAGTCCAATTTACAGGGGTACCCCTTAATTATATGGGTACCCCTTATCACGCTCACACCAGAGTAAAGTACGCCCTTCGAGCGAAGTAAGTGCAAGAGTCTATCTTGCAAGGATAACAAATGTATTTATTACAGAAATGAGCATAGGAGCAAAGAACTCTGCTGCCTGAACAGTGTCCCTCAACAGTCCCATCCTCCTACAGACTGGAGCCTGACAGGAGCTTATATACTCTTGACTTGGTCACTGGATACTGGCATGGCTCCATCCAAAACTGTTCTACTTCCATACAAGGGATGCTCAAGTCTTCCTCTCCTTATGGTCGGATTTCTGTTTAGGATATGCTACTTAACATATTGCTAGCCTATGCAAGAATACACTGTAGCTCATGTTCTTCATCATTTTGCTACATTATGAACATTTATATATAAAAACATGTTCCTGTTATGCTCTTCATATCTCATTAATTCGACTGATATTTTTATCTGGTTTTATAATCTCCTCAAAACCTTGTTTTCCATAATTCTGCGTTGTGTGCATGAGCCTTAGCCTGCCTGGGCCCTTTGACAGACAGGAAACAGCTGCTGAGTTACGTGCTGCTCTTCCAGAGTTAGTGAACACCACGGCAATGCCTGTAGTTTATTTTTAGTGCAGGCCACATTCCTTTATGGTAAAGAGCCTGCCTCTACCGTGCTTTGAGAAAAACGAAATAGGATTTTACAAATGTAATCAGCTAATAGTTATTTGCACCTTATATTTAGATAATAACTGCCTTCTGTTAGTGCCCGCCGATGTCTGTGTGTGTCATTATATTTGCATGAAAGAAGATTTCTCTGTGTTCCTCCTATCCCCTGGTCTTTTCTAGTGCCTAGAAACAGTCAACAGAAGTCTTCCCTAATTCTAAAGCGCTTGGGAATTAAGGAAGGCACTAGCTCCTTCCCAACAGAAGGAATCTGACTCAAGGATGACATTTCAAGGGTGTTTATTAGACTCAAAATAAAATATGCTACTGCTAATAGGGATGTTCCCTACCTATAAAACTCAACTAAGGGTACTCGTTTGTCGTCAAAGTCAAAAGTCATCCTCAGTCCGGATCTAATTACTATCTGACCCTACCACTATGAAAAAAACAACATAAAAATATAAGCCAAAGCAATAGACTCTCAATTTAGGCTATGTTATTGTCCTTTGGGTCTCTCTCGAAAGATGTTTTTTTTAAGTTCATACAAAAATAGTTCCGAAAAGAAATGCTCCCCAGCCCTCTTGTTAGCTTCTTCAAATAGACTTGTACATCTCCAGTTAAATCATATGTCTCAATCTCGTTACGTAGAGGGATCTTTTCCTTATTACTTTTCCACCACTCTGACCACTTCCTCTCCATTAATTCTATAATTTGAATAGGCTGTGTGAGGGGTCAGAAATGAGAGGCAGACACAAAGAGGTATCATTCTCAACTTTACCCATTTTTGTAAAGGGTTTAGATAAAGGCCTAACCTTATTTATATTATTAATTTATTGTTTATTTATATAGCGCTTATACACAGGTGAAGTGCATCAAAGCACTTGAAGTCGGAATGGGAACAAGGGAGTACAGTAATCATTATTGGGCCTTGAAGATTCTGAATGATCTAAACAGAAAACTAGCATACTAGGCCTAACAACATTTCTCCTAGTGCATTTGCATTAGGATAGGGGCATTCCCTATCCTAACGTGAATGTACCTTCCCATGAAACTAAAACTAAAGCAAAATGACCTTGTTTCCAAATTCAACCTGACCTTCACACTAATACATGCAAGCAAAATGTGTAAGGTGAATGTTTCAAAGTTCAACTCAAGAGAAAAGTGCAATAACCCAAACATATAACTTCAGCCAAAACACATCTGATATCCCAAGGGTTGGCTCCCTTCCCCTCCACTATTTCAGGTAAACCGTTCACAATGTTCTGTGTCAAAACTAGTCTCATAAAGGCATTACAAATGCCTCTTTTCCCTAATACCCCCCTCAGAATGAGAAAACAAAGGTTCCTTCCACAAGATTAATTGGTAAAGAGAAAGTCTCTCCTAGTCTCTCAGAATGGCAGATTGCAATAAGGCCAAGGAAAGTCTTTACTACTTTTCAGGATGGCAAAACAAATTTCCTTTTTACAGCATAGATTCAAGTATGGCAAAAAGCAAGTCTTTTCACAGTTTCTGGTTGTCAACATGTTCAAAAGAAGCAAGAACTTAATACGAATAAGTCTTTCTTCAACACACCAATTCAATGTGAGTTTCCCAGTACACTCTACTGCCAGGAAACTCCTCAACTGAAAACTCGTAATATCCTGGTTTAATCCCCTGCCAGGAATATCCCCCTTTTGGTTCACTTAGATTCCCTGGTGTACCGGCCTGCCAGATATCTCCTTCCAAAAAGGCTTCACTGACTGATACCCTTATCAGGCTTCTCTGCAACATTCACTTTCTCCTTCAGTGTTACACAATTCTGCTTCTTCACTCGCACACTCTTGCTGACTTAATTTGTCACTTGCACCAATCTCCCCGAAACTGACATGCCATATCTGAGGTTGTGTTCAAGCTCTGTTAGCCTTTCTTTCAATCTCTCTTGAGTCTTGGCAATGCTTAGTCCAGGTTTCTCCCAACTGACATCTCATGTCAGGAGATTTGTTCAAATGTTGCTTCTTTATTTCTTTCACTATCTCTTTTGGCTCTTGACGATGTTGGTTCCAGGTTTCTCCCAACTGACCTCTCACGTCAGGAGAAATGTACCACATTTGCCTTTTCCTTCCCATTCTATTATATCGGTATTCATAAGTACTTTGAAAGGGCTTTTTAGCATATTCATATGTTCCAGGGCCCCCTATGCAATATGGCCCCCTCACTGGTCCATGCAATATGGCCCCCTCACTGGTCCATTGAACGGATGCTGAGGAGTGTTTGCGAGGGGCCAGCTTCCCATTCTAGGCAGAGTCTCGTTGGGTCTCTGTGTCAGCTCTTCTGTCCTTCGCCACCAAGACCCACGCAGCTCTGCAGGACCGCGTCTCATTACACCGCCCCGCTGCGCACCATCAGCACTCTGTCTTCCTCCGGAGACCGTGTCCTCTAGTCTCAAACGCTGCAACCTGCCTTAGGCGAGCGTCTCTCCCCACGGCTCCTCGTGGGATTCCCTCTGCCACTGGTCACGCTTCCCGCTCTGTGCACTCTGCAGCTTTACAATGTAAAGGTCCTGCAAAACTGATTAGAGTTATAACAACTAGACTGCATAGTATTCTATTTTTTACAATTTCTTTTTTATTGAAAATATTGATGTACATAGCACAATCACAGTGCACTACCAGTACAAATATCATTATTGAACCATCGAAATTTAATTTTACAAGTTTTCGTAAAACCTTAACCCCAACTAACAAATAAAGCACAGCAGTGAGTGAAAGAGAAATAGTAGAAAGAAAGAAAAAAATAATGGATTAAATAGATCACATGAGTTCTGATCAATACTCAAACCTTCAGCACATCACTCCCACCAAATCCATGTACCTCCATCAAGTCTGTGATAGGTGTTTCATGGTTTGGTGGCTGCAAAAACATGTGTTTTTTTCTTGAGTAAAGTCCAAGAAGGGGTCCAGACTCGGGATTTCAACATCTGATCAGATATGTGTGCAGTGAGCTTTTCCATGGCTAGGATACCCCATATCTTCACCCACCAATACGAGATACAAGGTCCCTCTGGAATCTTCCAGAAGCGGGCCTGGTTTATTCTTGCTGCAATCAGTAAGTGTGATATAACGTCTGCTCTCAGGACTGACATCGGGACAGTGCCATCTTCGGGAACATCCCCAAAAGCATGATCAATGGAACAGGCTGCCTCTAATTTCTTTTATCCGTGATCGAATCTCCTGCCAATATGTTTGGATAACTGGGCAGTGCCACCACATGGGTCTGAGGTCCCCTATTTGGCCACATCCATGGCAACAGTGGTCTGAACAATCTGGGAGAATGACATGTAACCTTTAGGGGTTCATGTACCAGCAAAAGCATAATTTAATAACTGCTTCTCGTTTTAAGATGCAGCAGGAGCTCTTGTGAGCTCGGGACCAGATCTTTTGCCATGAGTCTTCAGAGATCTGTGCGCCTAATTCTTCCTCCCACCACGCCATATAGGGTAAGCTGTCCTCCAAGGAAGCACACTTTAACAAACGGTAGCAAGTTGACACTTTTCGTACGTCCTGACCCTCCAACACCCACAATTCTATTCCCATGAGGGGACAACAAGCAGCTTGTTTGACTTGGTTGTTGGATAACCAGTGTCTAATTTGAAAATATCTAAAACGCTCTGCCTCTGAACATTTGAACTTCTCTTTACACTCCACAAAGGTAAGTGGTACTCCATCCCTATACAGGTCTCTCAGCCGTAGGGTCCCTTGCGATTCCCATTGATCGAACCTCCTGCCTCTCCTACCCGGGGAAAACCTTGGGTGGTGTAGAACCGGGGAAAGGGGACCTAGCCCTGATTTAAAGCCAAGCTGGGCACACGTTCTTTCCCAGTGGTGTAAGGTGGAGCAAGTAGTTTCCAGCAGGCCCTGATGGGAGCCTCTCATGGCTTTGCGAAGAAATGGGAGGTGAGCCAGAGGAGGAGACAACCCCGTTTGTTCCAAAGCCTTCCATTTGGAAGCCGTTCCTCTGGTGCCCAAGCTAGCATCGGGGCGATCTGTGTCGCCCGGAAGTAGTGCTGGATGGATGGAACTCCAAGTCCTCCCATACCCGTAGATCGGAGAAGAATCTTGCAAGGAATTCTGGGAGGTTGTCTGCGCCAAATAAAGAACCCTGCCACTTTCTGTAATTTAGTCAGGTACCGTTCATAGATAATAATTGGGAAGGCCTGGAAGATGTAAATGAGCCTCGTCAGAAAGGTCATCTTAACTACACTGATTCGGCCTAGCCACAAGGTTTCCTGCATCTCCCATCTTTGCAGCAAGTCCTTGGCCTCTTTCCATAAGGGGGGATATTGACTTGCATAAGGGAGTTGTATGTCTTTGTAATACGGACTCCCAGATTATGTGATCTCTCGATCTGCCGATCTAAAAGGGAAGGCTGTTTTCAGCATATGAAGAACCTCAGGGGGCTCAGTTATCGTCATTCTCACAGACTTTTCCTGATTGATACGAAAGCCTGATATCAATGCAAATTGTTCAACTAGGTCTATGAGTGCTAGTAGGGAAGCTTATGGATCTTGAAGAAAGCGGATAACATTGTCGGCATATAAGGCCACTTTATGTGCAATCCCCCCATGAGTTAACCCTAAGATGTGAGGATGCAACCGTATTCTTTGTGCTAGTGGCTCCATTGCTAATGCAAATACCAAGAGCGAAAGGGGGCAACCTTGTCTAGTGCTCCTACCAAGGGGAGAAGTGGGGACCTAAGTTCATTGACTTTGATTCTAGTGGACGGAATTTGGAAGTTCACCATGATCAGCCTAGTAAAGGCAGGCCCAAATCCATAGGCAGACAGAAGGGCTGCTAAGTAATGCCAAGACATGCTATCGAAGGCCCAATGTGCATCCAAGGAAAGGAGCGAAAGACCACCTGGGTTTGGGGGGCCAAGGTGACCAGATCTATCACCCAACTGCATTGTATACTTATGGTCACATTTCCTCCACATGAACTCCTTGTCACAGTACTTGAGGCTTTCTGGGACTTGGAGTCCAGTGAAGTTTCAATGGATTTTATATCACATGGTTGAACAGTTGCAATAAAATGACAGTCACCACAAACATCAGATGTTTCAGAACAATATGCCATCAGAAACTCTGGAATTAGCGTTTCCTCCTCACAGAAAGGGGGAGGAGAATACTGCGTCTCTCCTGTCAGAGCCACCACCTCCCCCAGGTACCAATCTCCTCCTCCATAAACCTCCCTCCTGACAGCACCCCCAGGGTCAGGATCAGGTAGCGGCTGCCTGTGATAAAAAACGTCATGTGGGTGCTGCGTACCTGCTCTTCCAGACGATTGTTGTGAAGAGGTAGCTAGTCTGTCAAGGAGCATAGAAAAGATGAAATGGCAATGCAGGGTACCAACCCAAAACCTCCCTTGTGTCAACAGGTAGGTACTGGATTAGCTCCCAACGCCATGGGATGGCACTTCTCTGATTTTCGTGGTGCCAGGATAATGCAAGCACTGACAGGGAAGGCCACGATGGATGTCCAATAGTGTAGCTGAAGTCCAAATACTTAGGTTCCAATTGATGTAACAGGAAGATCTTCAGGATACAGAATACCCTGCGAAGGCAGGAGGCTGAAGAGGTGGCAGAATAAGGAACCCAGGAAGAATAGAATAAGCTCTTAGCAGATGTCAACCGGTCAAGGAGGGTAGGTACCCAATGCAGTACATAGTAAAGGGAAATTAAGGGCCCTGTGCCATTAGAAAAGACAGGGACAATAAGGCAGGGAATCAGGGCAGAACAGGTAAAAAGCTGGACCAAGTCAGGCAGAAGACCTCGGAACAGGAGTGGAAGAAACAAGAAAACACAGTAACACAGAGAGCACAAAAGCAGGTACAAGGCTAGTACTTGCGGACGTAACATGATCAGGTAAAGGACCGCATTGAGACACGGTTTGTAAATGTCTGTGGGTCCCAGATATAAATCTGGGACCCAAAAGAGGCTTGCATCACAAGCTGAGACTGCCGGAAGGCATTGAGGACAGCGCATGAGCGGAGCGTCAAACACGGATGTGTTTGTGAGAGGCTGAAACATGGATAAACCCTCCATGTTGGAGTTTGTTGGACCCGAAGACGCTACCCAGATAAGAGGCATAACACTGCCTATCCCTGGCCAAGGGGGAGCAGACTCCCTCTGAGGAATTAGTGATGATTCTGCAGGATTCATCACCGTTGATTGAACCCTCCAGGTTCCCTTCTGCTTGGATTTTTATCAATGTCCCTTGTGTCTCAAGGGCTCTCCAGGCCCCTGTGAATTTCAGGTTTTCCTAACCTATCTGGTTGTATTTGTGCTTCTTGCTCAGATTCAATACTCTGGTTTCTGTGGCTCCTGTAACCCCCTTTGTCTGTTTGTTTCTCTCTATTGGTTTCTGTTCACCCCCCTCCACCTTGGGCAATCCTGGTACCTTCTCTATCTTTAGGTGTGCTCCAGTGGAGTGGCGTCCTAGCAAGTTTGTTGCTGTGTGCCCTTCTCCACGCCAGCACGTGTGCGTCTGATTCTTTGACTCTGCCCGATTCGGCATTCACTGTGGGTCTTGCTTTCAAAGTGGAGGATTCGTTCTTCCATTCTGTCTGGCCTCAGAGTAGCTTCTGGGGACCCAGTCCCACCATGGCTGCAATGTGGTCACACCACCAGGTAGGATGGTCTTTCCATCTCTCACTCGGCTGTATCGCCTTCGGCAGTGTTGGTCTTTTGGTGTCTCTGCTTCCTCGCACTCTCTCCCTCCACGCTACCGCTGGCTCTGTGATGTAGCGCGGCTCTGCCTCTGCAGGACGTCTGCCTCTGCAGGACGTCTGCACATCAGATGCTTGCCTCTATGTAGGATTACTCCTCCTCCATTCAAGGATCCTCTTCTCTTTTATTCTGGCTGCTGTACTTCAAAGATGTGTGTTTTTCATCAGCTGCTGAGTTCAAGGGAATGCCAGGATTACCTTGAGCCAATGATGTAAAAGCAATGTCAGTATTCATTGGGTGCAAAACAGAAGTAAGATCAGTATCTTCGATTCCAACATATGCGGACAGAGTGTTGTTCCTAGGGAGTCCCTTGTGGTAATGGGAGTCCTTGTCCCTAAGAGGGAAGTCACTCCCAGTGAGGTTCCGCTTTCCCTTACCCTAGAGAGGGTCTGGCTGAGGTGCTTCCCCCTTTGGAAGAAGGGACTAATTGCCCAGATTCATCACAGCACCCTTGTTGTGTAAGACCCGCAAGCAAACCTATGGCTCTTCCTATCCTGATGCTGTTGCTGGCGGCTGAGGTGTGGGCCGGTGGGCTACCTACCTGTGGGGGTTGGAGTGCGGACCATGGTCTGCAGGGTGGGGACTGGGGTGCAGGCCAATGATGTGCCTTGGGGTCTAGATGTTCAGGCTGATGAGCTACCTTGGGGGGCATAGGGAGCAGGCTAGAAAACTGGTTTCTGTGTGCTACTGTCCCAACTGTGCTTGTGCCAGGATTCCCTGTAGCTGCCCGGGATTCCATGTAGCTACATTAGGTTGACTGATCAGTGTGCTGCTCCTTCAATGGAGCCGGAATGTTGAGACTGTTGAATCTCGACTTTATGTGCTGTACCCAAACCCCCACAATTGGTATTTGGTTCCATGTGCGGATTGTTACAGGGCCTGACATGGCTTGCTCTGCTAATTTATTCCTCCTGTATACCTTCTGTGGCAACTGGTGGGATTCAGTCACTTCTCCCCAGGGGGCAGAGCCTTTCCCTATAGGGCTAGGGAGGTGAGCCCCTTAAGCAATACCTTCCCTAGGGGCAGAGGAAAGTGGGACCTCACCAGGAGACACTTCTGTCTTGGGGACAAGAACTCCCGTTCCAAAGAGGAATTCCCTAAATCACGAACAAGTCGATATTTGTTATTGCCATATAGAAGCTGTAAAGAAACCTGAACCACATGACTCAACTGGTTCTGGCAAAACCAATGGAGAAATACTGATTGATAATAGAACACAGAGGAAGGACTTTGACGTTGTGTGAGGGAAGTCCCAAGGCTGTGTCATAAATCAAGCAGGAGGAGTCCTAGCTTAGAGAGAAGACCAGGAGTTTGGAATCAGCGGTGCAAGTTCAGCTGATGGAGAGAGGGACGTCCAGTTTGCAAGCTATGAGGAAAACTGGCCTCCCACCCGAACCTGGAGGCGAAGCGAGTGAATTGGAAAGACCGAAGTCTACCATGGGCAAGTTAACTTGAAGTGGTGGTGTGACCGAGAGTCAGTGGACAGAGAAGTCAAATAATAACGTTGAGACCACTTACCAAATTGCACCGCGAGGCATGTAGATTGAAGGAGAGAAGAGAGTGGAGCTGCGAGAGGCCAACCTGATTCAAGGAGAAGGAGATCTTGACCTGACTGCAGGCCTGGTGATTCTGACTTGAAGGAAAAGAGGTAACAAGGAAGGCAGGAGAACCATGAGGGATACTGAGAATAACAAAGAGAAGACTCATACTAGTCCCAGCACAGACCAGGTAAATAAGAGTGAGAATCAATACTGGGCTACTCCTACTTGTCCATGTACGGAACAAATACAAAAGAAGAGTGAGAATCGTTATTGGCTTACTCATACTTGTCCCAGTGAGGAACCAGAGGGCAGAAAGAGAGGGAATCATCACGGGACTAATCATAACCATCCCAATGGCCAACTAGTTAGGCATTTAGTTAGGCAAGAGAAATTACTCTGATAGAAGTAAAAGATCTTTGTGGTAAATATGTAAGAAGAGTGACATGAGAATCAAAACAATAGCAGTAGTCCAATACAAGGAAAAGATTGTACATTGAACCAAGAGAGTGTCTCAAGTTTGTGGAATATAAGGACAACACATTGGAACCAAGAGAGTCTATCAAACAAAGACAATAAAGCAGGAAGATGGCACAGCCTAGCAGAGAAGAGGAAGAACCGCATTGATGAACTATATGATTTGATAAAGGTAGTCACCAAGAAGTACCTTCGACTACTTTATTAAAGTGAACTATTGCTGAAGTCAACTCACAGGAGAAGGGAGTCATTCTCCTGTGACTTAGTTATTTTGTTAGTGGTAGGGTCAGCATATATTTGTTTCGGACTGGACAGATCTTTCTTTTGGGACTCTCTGATGACTGACGAGCACCCCAGTTGGTTTTATTAGGTACGGAAACACCATAGCTTAGGGAAAGTCATGCCTTTTCTTTTAAATAAAGATTGTGTTGAAATGGAAAGTTCGAGTCCCAGTCCTTATTCTGGCCCACCACACTTCCGAAACAGTTTACAAATGCTCTGAGCTGGAGTAAATGTTGGGGCCTTAACATGCATAATGGGTTAACAAAATAATGTTACGTGGCCAGTAAACTGGCCTTGTCAAGAGAGGTTGGAACGCCTCTCTGCCGGAGCTCGGAGGCCTACCAGGGAGTAAACCAGAGCCAGTCCTTCACCAGAGGAGGACCGTAGCAGTTGAGGGTCCTAGTTCTTATACCACCTCCGCACATGTGCAAGCATGTCATTTTGCAGGACTTATTTGGCAGACTCCATGCCTCTTAAGCCAAATACTTGCCAGTCTGTTTTTATATGTTCTACAGACCATGCGCCTAAACTCATCCCAGAGGAAGAATAGCATAGAAAAAGCAGCCTTCCAGTACCCCACAACACCCGCAGGAAGAGACACCAATGTTTTGTCTATTTAGGGAAAGTGAATGCGCAGGGATCCCATGCGTTGGCAGTGAATGGAGGCAGCGGGCAACACGCTCCCTGTTGCATAGAAGACACTTGATGCTGAGAGCTTGCGGTAAGTGAATTTTCTCAGACAGTTGACATGGGGTCTGGAATGGATTCACATGCTCATGAATATTCCCTGTCATCAGGCCGGGAATCCTCGGTAAAAGAAAACAGTTTCACTTTCACTTACAAACCGTCTTTCTCCTCTAAACCAATCACTGAACTCTGGGTCATACAGCCCCGAGCCAATGACTGCCCTCTCCCTAAGCCCCCCCTCTGGCAGCCATCTTCAGATTTTTACTGCACGTTCAAGTGTTGGGAGTCCTCGTGTTTTGCTCTGAGAGCTTTTCTACATTTTCTTGCTTTTTCAATAAAAATGTCTATTTTTGTCAAATAGAGCCGGTGTGCTCTTTTGCTCCTTTGACCGGCAAGAGGAGATCCATTTGTCAGCGTTTTTCAATGCCCCTCAAGGGCAAGAATCGTCGCGAGTTTCATCCAAGATTCCAGAAAGTCATCAGGCCTACACCGCATGCCGAACCATGTCAGAGGAAAAGAAGGCGGGAGGATCCCCCTTCAAGCTGTGCTCCAGCTGCGGATTGAGGAACTTGTTTGTGGAGGACAAACACTCCCAGTGCCTCTACTGTCTCAATCTGGACAACAGGGAAGCGGATTGTGAAATTTGCCTTGGATTCTCCAAGGGCACCGTCAAGGATCGTCACAGTAGGTTGGCGGCGTGGCTCAATGCCAAGGGCTCTACACCGTGTGGCAAGCAGGGGCATGCCTCACTCAGGACCGCCGGTCCGCGGGATCAGGTTTCTAAGTCCTTTACGGGCGCTTCATCCGTGGTGGCCCAAGACAAGGCCAAGCACTGCAAGTCCGTTCCGGTCTGGATCGCCGCGCAACCGGTTCCTGTGATGTGCAGGTCACGCTCATCTTCACTGTCTGCCTCCATCTCTGATCATCGCTCCAGCTCCTCCTCAAAGAGGTAATCGGCTAACCCAGGGAAGCTGCAGGAGAAGCCGGAGAAGACCAAGGCACAGGGAAAGGTATCTGACCTGCCCCAGAAGGCCCAGGTGTTCCAGGCAAAGTCATCCTCAACGATCCGAGCTGGTGGCGGCCGCCCTCTCAAAGGCGAAAGGGGCTGAGCCAGTCCAGGGGACCCCGGCAGTCCCCAGAGTGGCCCTACCCCCGAGGCAGGAGGCCTCGGCCAAGCCGGTGGAGAAAACACCGGAGAAGAGGATTCCACTCCTAAACCCGAGAGCGACCCCTCAGGAAGCAAAAAATAGATATTTCTTCCTCAGACAAGGAGGACCTGGTGTCCGTTCACACGATCCTGGAGGACGTGGGGAACGATGACAATGACGGCGGAAACGCTGAGGGGGACAATGATGACGGGAATGCCGACGACAACGTGGGCACTGGGCCCATCAAGCCTTCCCCCCCGACACCTCCCAGGGACGTATCGTTAGACATCCTTTCAACTCTCCACACCCTGGTGATGGAGATCCATAAGAGGATGCCGACGGCACCTCTGGCACCAGCCATGGTGGCACTGGGCCCGCCACTGGCGAAAAAGAGAAAACAGCACCCTACGACGCCTCATCAACCACCGCACATCCCCCCCTCCCCTAGGGATACGGGGACGAACACGGCGACTAACGACACAGACGACAGCAGCGTTTCTCCACCACTGAGGGCTTCTCCCCCGGACGAAGTGCGGTTGTTCCACTCCATGGTCAACCACGCGTCTGAGCTCTTCCAGCTGACGCCAGAAGAGACCAAGCAGGAAGGGTTCCTTTACCAATGACGTGAGGCCAGGAGGAAAACCCTTCTGGCAGTGCCTCTCCTGGGCGACGTTTGGGATGAGGGCCTGGCGTTGATAAGAAACCCAGCATCAGCCCCGGCGAAGAGGGATATGCTGGAGAAGTAGTACTGGGTGCTGGGGTACGCACCCAAATGCCTGTGGTCGCTGCCCTCCCTGGACTCAGTGGTCATGGCGGCTGCAAGGAAGAAATCTTCTAATCCCTCATCTTCAGCCTCCGTTCCCCTGGACAGCGAGGGGAAGAAGTTGGATGCCATGGGTAGGAAAGTGATCTACTCGGCGGCGACGACAGTCAAGGCAGTGAATGCACTTGCGATCCTGACCAGATACGAAAGGGAGCTGTGGTATAAGGTGGCCCCGCTGGTGGAATTTCTGCCTTACGACAAGTAGGTCAAGGCACTTGAGATTCTCCAGGAGGGCGAGGTGGCATCGGACCATGTCATCACTTTGGCTCTGGACATCGCAGACACAGGGTTACAACAGACGGGGAACAGTGTCTGCCTCTGTCGTCGTGGCTGGTTGAAGGCCACCAACATCCATCAAAAGGTCCAGACGAGGGGGCTGGACATGCCCTTCAACGGGGACAACCTCTTTGGGAAAGCCGTTGACAAATCGTTGCAGGCCATTAAGATGGACAGCGATACAGCCCGTGGCCTGGGCACTCTTCAGCAGCATCGTTCATCCTTTTGTGCCTCTGGCGGAAAATCTGGCAGATCGTTGAAGGGTTTCGGCAGAGAATCATCTTTGTACCATCAACCCTCCTGATCTACGACCCAAGAGGCCTACAGGGGCTGTTCCAAGGCTTTCGGTTGAGGTGGCTGATGTTGTTGTCGCTCCCAAGGTGAAACGCAGACCCCGAAACAAGATTGAACCGTCCAGGACGCCGGACCCCCACCCATGCACCCCTGTGGGAGGCTGGCTGGCGGGCTTCATCTGCGAGTGGGAAAAGATCTCCACTGACCAAAGTATGCTGGACCCTCTCACCCACAGACATACTCTAGAGTTCCAACAGAAGTGTCCACGGATATCACTGGTGGCTCAGCAGGAGCAGCACATCCCTCAGCACCTGCAGCAGGTACGGGTCATGCTAAGAAAAGGGGCGGTAGAGCGGGTTTCAAATCGACTCCGGGGCTCCGGAGTCTACTCCAGATACTTCTAAGTAAAGAAGAAGACCGGGGGCTGGAGGCCCATTCTAGACCTGCGGCATCTCAACAAACATTTAGGATGGTCGCGTTGCAACAAGTGCTTAGCCAACTGGAGGAAGGGGGCTTCTTGACGTTGCTGGATCTGGAGGACGCGTACTTCCATGTCCCCATTCATGAGAAACATCGGAAGTTCCTGCGCTTTGTAGTTCAAGGAAGGCACTACTAATTGAAGGCCCTTCCCTTCGGAGTGAAGTCGACGCCCAGGGTGTTCACGATGTGCCCGACACCAGTGGCGGCCCATGTACCTTCAAGGAATACATGTGTACCCGTACCTCAATGACTGACTCATCCGGGCCAAGTCAAGGAGTGTAGCCGTTGAACACACAGGGAGGACCGTCCAGCTGCTGACAGATCTGGGATTCTCTGTGAACTATCCAAAGTCCTGTTTGATTCCATCGCATAATGCGCTGTTCCTGGGGGCTAGGCTCAACACGGTCTCCTGCCTAGCGCCCCCCTCCCCCCTGTAGCAGAGGATAGCAGCCATACTGGGCAAGATGCAACTGCTGTTGGCACTGAAAACCGCCATGGTGCGGACCATCAAATTGCTGCTCGGCATAATGTTGTTGTGCATTTACCTGATACGACTCTGCAGGTTGTAGATGCGACTCCTTCAGGAATTCCTGGATGCTCAGTGGATGTCCAGAAGCTTCACAGACAGGATTGTTCTCGACAAGGAGTTCCGTCGAACAATAAGGTGGTGGAGCATGCGCTCCAACATTGCAGGGGGCACAGACTTCTAGAGCCCCCCTGTACCAGGAGACGGTCACCACGGAAGCTTCCTTAGAGGGCTAAGGATCCCACGCCGAACCTCCACGCCAGAGGCCTATAGCTACCGGAGGAGAGAGATATCCACATCAATGTCATGGAGCTGCAGGCAGTGTTCTGGGCCCTCAAGTCGTTCCTTCCGTCCCTCAAGGGCAAGGTGGTGAGGGTCTTCACAGACAATACCACATGATGTTCTACATCAAGAAGCATCCGGGTACCAGATCCATGGCGCTTTCCAGAGAGGCGCAGGACTTGTGGCTCTGGGCTGTCACCCAAGAGATGTTCCTCATTACTTTTCACCTGGCGGGAGTCAAGAACACCATCGCCAACTCCTGCAGCAGGGAGCTGCGCTCTTGCCATGAGTGAGAACTTCGACAAGCTCAAGTGGACAGCCTCTTCCTCAGGTGGGGCAGACACCAGGTCGATCTGTTTGCGACAGCGACAAATTCCAAATTGCAGAGATTCGCCAGCAGGTTCCACCAGCCAGGGAGCATGGAGGACTTGTTTCCCTTCCTGTGGGAAGGCCTGTTGCTGTACGCATTCCCTCTGTTGCCGCTCCTACTGCGAGTCATCAATCAACTGAAATGGTGCTGATGCAGGATGATCCTCATCACCCTGGTGTGGCCGAGGCAGATTTTGTACCCAGATCTTCTCAGCCTGTCGACCTTGCCCCTGGTCAAGCTGCCGGTGGTGGCGGATCTGCTCGCCAGAGAAGGAGCCATAATCCTACATCACGGCCCTGGATCGCTGAACCTGAAGGCTTGGCTCCTGCAGCCTTAGTGTTCAGAAGGTATGAGCTGCCGGCGGACTGCAGGGAGGTCCTTGCCAGGGCTAGAACGTCATCGACTATGAAGTGCTACGGGAAAAAGTGGAAACCGCTTGTGGAACACCGCCCCTGTGAGTCCCCCCACACCCAGGCGGGTCTGTGTCCTGTTGGCCCATCCAGTGAAGCACGTTGTTTATGCAGTTGCTCCAGTCGAGGCTCGTGTTATGGACGCCTCGCATTGCAGTGGGAGCAGCGTTGGGCCTTTTGGCCAAAAGGAGTCAGGTGGCCCATCTGCTCCATGGAGGTGTTGCAGGGCCAGTGCTCGGGCTGGTGCTCATCTAGCCAGGAGGATTGAGGGCGACCTTCAACGTGCGCCAAATGTTGTTGGGTTCGATGACGTCTGGCGAGGCTCGGGAGTCGCAGCCGCTGGAGCCCCTGTGCAAGCCTTCTATTCAGCGTTGTGGAACGGACAGTCGTCGTCCGAGAGGCACGTGTAATGTTCCTCGTTGAGGTGCAGCGTGGAGCAGGGACGTTGTGCCTTCTGTGTCTCCTGTAGGGGAGAGCCCCCTTTGTCCCGTTCCCGGCTTGTGGAAAGCTGCGAGGTTGCCGGCGAAAAGCTGCGAGTTTGCCGGCGAGAGTATTTTGCAGTCTTCTGTGGCTATCAGCTGGAGAGAGTCCGGCCATTAGGCTGTTGGCCCAGTGATGTTATCCGCTTCCTTGCGTGTGGTGCCTGGGAGGAGCTTGTAGGCGGCTCCGGCGGATGTGCTTGGGTCGGTGACTCCAGATATTCTCCTGACGTCACAGTAGCTGTGCCAGTCTCCAGGCAGTCACGTGAGCTGTGGCTGTTGGCTTCTGCAGTGCCGAACGCAACCAGGAAGTTTCTTTCAAGGGGCACGTCCTTCTCACCAGCGTGATACATAGCGTCTTCAGCATGGGAAGCCTGGCTGTACTGGAGCCGATGAGCACAAGTTTGTGGAGCACGTTCTGGGAAATTTGACTGCCTATTTTGGGGGCCAGGTTAGTGTCTGGGCCGTATGTGAGTGTGAGTCTGTACATGTTGTGGCCCACCCTAACAGGATATACCTAGTAGTTCCATTTTAAAACCCAGGGCGTTTCATAGCGTTTGTTTTAACTTCAGTCTGGTCGCTATGCCTGAGTTGTGTTGAATTTTCATGTCATCCATAGTGCTTGGTCTAAGGGCCGAGGTAGGTCACTATGGGTTGGGGTATTTAACTTCGCCAGTTTACCTCCTGATTCCGAGTTTGGTAATCAGGTTGTCTTACTGGTTGTTTAGAAATGGTGTAATGTTAGAAAGAGGAAATGGACAACGGTTTTGTGGTAGTGGAGCAGTATCGTGGATGCGGTTCTTGTTTTTACTGCGGTCAAGGTTGTGCTGCGTGGGTCCCTCGGTTGCTGTTGGGCATTTGTTGTTGCTCCATTTAGGGGGCAGTTGGTTTGTGCCCAGAGGGGCAGCTCTGATGCTCTGGGGTTGCGGACCGGAGTGGATGGTGTTAAGTGCAAAGGAGGGTAAGTTTGTTAGGTAGTTGTGTTTGTGTTATCTAACATTAGTGTGGCTAGAGGTGGCAGCCCTAGGTCCTGAGGGGCAGCTCAGGACAAGCGTAAGTGCTATGTTTATTGTTTTAGGCCTCGAGGTGTGAACCGAGGGATTTGGTTCGTTGTCTTGTGGAGTTTGTATGCCGTTGGCAATTTCTACTTGGTCCTGTTTGGCCTGAGAATGGTTTCTTTTTGTGTAGTTCCCATTACTTGAAGTTGCCAGGGGTTCTGGGCATAGGTGGTCGCTGTGTGCGGAATTTCTGGTACATGTTGCTGTGTTTGGATGTTTAGGGTTGGGTGCTGGTCACGTTACCTTAGTCATTCTTTTGTGTTTCCCTAGGGAGCAAGAGGTGTAGTAATCTGGCTTACAGAGCAGCTGTGTGTGTGTGATGTCATGAGCTGTGGGTGGTTGATGTTGGAGTGTTCTACTGGGTGACAGTTAGTGAGAAAGCAAGCTGTGAGCTGAGAAGATGGGTGTGGGGGTGAGCCCAGTGTTTCCCTTGTAAACTTGTGTCATCTGTGTCCCCTACCATCCCCGTGTCTTGTTGATGGATTACAGGGCAAGGACAATAAACACCCTAAGAACTTACCTTGAGTACCGGAGGTCTTCGTTACTACACATATACACTAGGTATTACATTGTCAGGTAAGAGGGCACACAAAATGCTTGGTGGCGTCATTATGATTTGGTTTATTAACAACCTTTTCACCCCTCTTATTATATTTTTTGTGTGTTATTTTTAGTAATCGCGTGATACACACACTGTTTCTCTATATCTAGGGAAAGTACTCGACAAGACAACTCTAAAGTGAATGCAATTTTTACTTTTGTTTTTGGCGGTAACAGGGATTGATGACTCAGGAAAATGGTACATGTATTCAATACCATTTGCTCCTCTTGTGTCTCCCCGGGCAAATAAGAGCAGTTAAGCTGGGACTCAATGTGCTCCAATTCTTTGAAGACAACACGAGATCCCTGGTTGTCTCGACTAGTAGACTTCCTAAAAATGGATTTCCAAAACAACTTTCAATTTTTGAATACCCCATGATGCCAAAAAGGTTTTATTAATGCTGAGAGTTATATGTGAACATTATGGATTTTAGGCCTCTATATCAGGCAGCCTTTCACTGTTTGCACTTTGTCCCTTCATGTAATTATATCAGTGTATGCACACAGAACTGTGTCGTTTTTAACATCGTATTTACATCAATGTTGGATCAATGACTATGTATTATTTTATCCATGCTCATTATATATTTGATTGTTTAAGGAGTATGTGGCTTATTCTTGCTAGCATAGCTTTGAAAGCATCCTAACCTAATAAACCATATTTAAATTGGTCTAAATGTATCCCTCCATACACAAAAAGGTTTTGTTTTTTGTATTGAACTTATTTGAGTTGTATCATGAATCTTAAGCCAAATGCTCGCCAGTTTGTTTTTATTTGTTGTATAGAGAGTGAACCTGAGCTGAGCCTGGAGAAACCACGACAGAAAGAGCTGCCTTCCAGTGCCCCACCACGCCCTCAGCACGACAGCAGAGATGTGCAAAACCCTCCGGTATCCTGCGTGGGTGTTTTCTGCCACTGGAGACATGGCGAAAAGAAAGAGAGAGACACACCAACGCTACACCTACTCGACGGAAGAGCGAACATGCAGTGATCCCCAGTGCCAGTTGCAAATGCATGCGGCAGGCGAAAAAATCCATAGGCCAGCAGCGAGAAACAGCAAATTACAATCAACAACACAAACTATACTTACCTTAGAGCAGGGGAGTTGCTAGGTCTGGAAAAGACCTGGGGCTATGCTGTTGTTGGAACTGTTGGGACTGGGGGCTAACTAGTCTTTTGGCTGTAGCTCCTGAGATTCTATCCGGGGCTACAACCAAAAGATCGGGGGCTATAACCCCCATAGCCCCCCCCTAGCAACGCCCCTGCCTTAGAGGAGCCTGAACAAAAGCCCCATAACACGAAATTCAACAGCTTGCTTCCCGGGCCACCATTGCTACGCAACCGCGAGCCCTTGTTGAGAATGTGTGAGAGGTTTAGCCCCTTATTTAATTTTTTCACTAATCATAGAACCCCCAGATGGGGAAACCCCAGCTAGGCTGGACGGGGAAAACTGACGAATGGTAGGAGATGGGAGGGAGACGGCAGGGGATGAGTTTTAGATTGGAGGCAAGAGTAGGAGTGAGAAGTCAGGAGTTAACATCGAAGGGTGGAGGAGAGATCTAGAGGGAGCAAGACACATCAGAGGAGGGACGAGACTAGAGGTAGGAAGAGTTGGAGGGAGTAGAGTGTGAGATGGTTGGAGACTCACTCACTGAAAGGCACAAATCCCTACCCCTGTAGAGCACTAACCACTGGATAGTGTAGGGACAGTTAGGAAATCCCTGAGGGAATCTAGGTAGAAAAGTCACTCTTCCTGTAGGTCCTCACATGCAGTGTAAGTGAGAAATCAGATGGTAGTGGGTTAACATTTGCTGTATACTAACCTTGGGTTAGGGGTGTGCTGCTATACAAAACCATAGAGAGAAGGATGGCCATAGGGACCAACGAAACTTCAATAAAAATCCTTCAACGTCTGAGTAACTCTTGTGCCATCTGTGACAATACCCATAGGAATACATAGAATTCATAAAACCATGCGTAAAAATCAAGTGCAAAAACCATCCACATAAGAAAGTAACAATACACATATTTTACGCATTGGTTGGCAGGGACTTTTCAGAAAGGCAGCATAGTCAACATGGCCTCTTTAAGAAGGTAAAGGCCACCGCTAGAATCCTAAAGGACAGATAATGTAGGATGCAATCTACTAGTAGTTGTATGCGAGTCCCGCACCCAAACCAAGTTGTTCATGGACATCTGCTCCAATGAACTCTACAGCACCGTTCATCCATACATTACAACAGGGCTCCAGGAAGTTGCAAAAAAAGAACACCTTGGTTATGTTGACCACAAACTCCCCCTGAAGGTACACCCATAATCTGAAGATCCAAGATAACCGACCTCTTGGAAGAAGTCCTGGTCTGTGGAGAGAAAGGGGGTGTGGCCACAAATAGGGACCAGCAAGGAACACAACCCAGGAAGAAACTCTGACCAATCACAGGTCCAGGGTCTGTATTCCACACACCTACAATCCATCCTCCTAACACCAACCTGTGGGGCAAGTTTGAGAAAGTATTAAAAGTACATAGAGCAATCAGGGAGTGCAAGAGTTTGGAGCGGGCAGAGACAAGGAGAAGGGGTATATTGGAGGAGAAGAGTGCTTTGGGGTGATGATGAGGAAATGGGGAGTTGGGAAGGGGAGTGGGAGATTCGGAGGCGAGTATACAAGGTAGCTTGGGAGCAAGTGGTAGTAGTGGGAGGATCTAAGAGGAAGGTGGAGGGGAGAGAAACACCCAAGAGGTTGGGGGACGGCGATATCCCAGAAGTTGGTGAGAGAGGTATTCCAAAGGTCACGGAGAGATACACTCCACAAGTAGGGGGAAAAAAAAACTTTTAAGGAAAAACCTGCAGTAAATAAAGCAGGGGATCAAGCGGAAACTCAGGCAGGTGAAGACAGAAAGGGAACGTCCTGCCTATAGGCCCTACATCTGACAGACTAGTGGGGGCATGAGAAGGTGCACTCACGCCACAGAGTTTTTACAAAAATCTTTAATTATCAGTTCATCATTTACATAAGCAATAGTTAACAAAATAACAGAACCAAATAAGATGCATTAAAGAGTCTCACATCACATGAGTAATAAAAAAAACCTGTACAGATGAGCAACTCAATCAAGCATGTCCCTCGGAAAAAATGCTAAATACTCCGCCCTCACATGAAGGCGGGCCTGCACAAATGTAGCCTAATATATGTGGGATATTGAGTGCATACAATGTCGATGTGTTTACATAGCCGTTGCATGGGTCAATCCATTATTGACTGAAACGAGGCAAGGTACACATCAAACTCAGTCCAGACGTCCCTGCGGCAATATTGCAGTTTATAGAGACTATAAAGCTTATGTTCCATTTAATCTACATTAATTAAATCTTCAAACCAATCTGATGGTTTGTGCGGGATCCTTTCCCATCCAACACATGGCGATCCTGTGCCGGCCACCAGAATAGCAAAGCATATTAATTTAGCATTCAACGGGGGAGCCACCTCTAAGAGCCCCAGTAGACAGCTGACCCGGAACAATAGACAGGGTAATTCATGGAATCAAGCGCAGAAGTGGCGCACGCGGCTGGCGCACAGAGGGAGCCAAAACACATTTCCACACACCGCGTATTCATGGATTTCCCCATCCATATCTAGCCGTGGTGTGGCGTGGCGCAGCAACCATCCAGCAGTGCCAGTTATGCCGCCAACCCCGCCGCTTTCACCAAAAACAGTTGCACAAATCCCCTATGCGCCTTCATAGAATCACTGAAATAAGCGAGGCCATCAAAGTTATACTTTTCCAGCAGCACGCGAGAACTTATCGCTGTCACTCTACATTAACTCAGCGTAGGAAGATACGATTTGGGTACTTATCTAAACCCAGAAAATCTCCACACCACAGGACTTTCCCAGCTGTCTAGCGGTTGCATTATCCAACTAGTGAAGTGGCACCGCACGTTAAGATACGACAGGTGGGGTATGTTTGCGGTGGTTCAGGGCCTGGTTAGACACCAGACAAAAATATATAGGGAATGCTGAGTCCTCCATGTTTCTTCGCTGATCCTAAAGGGAAGGCTTTCTACACATCTCTGAACGCTGTCAGATCCTGGGACCTTGAGACAGCCTCACGCGGCACTGCAAGCTAGAGAAGCTCTTGCCGTGTCCCTACGTGCTTCCTGGAGGAGGCAGGACTTGTGTGGGTCACGTGCTTAATCACATGACTTTCTTTGTGTATTTCAGCGGACTGCAGCCGCACGAGCGGCGCATTGGTTTTACTTTGTGAAGGCTTTCTACACATCTCTGAACGCTGTCAGATCCTGGGAACTTGAGACAGCCTCACGCGGCACTACGAGCTAGTGAAGCTCTTGCCGTGTCCCTACGTGCTTCCTGGAGGAGGCAGGACTTGTGTGGGTCACGTGCTTAATCACGTGACTTTCTTTGTGTATTTCAGCGGACTGCAGCCGCCCGAGCGGCACATTGGTTTTACTTTGTGAAGGCTTTCTACACATCTCTGAACGCTGTCAGATCCTGGGACCTTGAGACAGCCTTACGCGGCACTGCGAGCTAGTGAAGCTCTTGCCGTGTCCCTACGTGCTTCCTGGAGGAGGCAGGACTTGTGTGGGTCACGTGCTTAATCACGTGACTTTCTTCGTGTATTTCAGCAGACTGCAGCCACCCTTGCGGCGTAAGCCCTGGTGGAAGAAGGGCTGGTGCTGTTAGGCTGCTTTGGTGCAAGAGCAAGATGCGGAAATCACCACCGAACTGACCAAGCCGCCCTAAAACACCAACCACATTTATTCATAATCCTATAGGGATACTTTTATACAAACTAGTGGAGACTGCGGGCAAACAGCCTTTGATCCACCATAAGAAACTACGCATTGGGAGCCACATACAGGAGAGAGACCCTGAAACTGCCAACTTACAACATAGTATCTCAAAGGGAAGCCAACGGACACGGCAAGTAACACACGCTATTTAGCAGCCAGCAAAAAAAAAACATTTAGAAACATATTTTAGATAAGGGAAATATATTTCCCAGTAGCAGAAAGCTCAAGAAAGTGTACATTACAAAGCTTTACTCTTTTAATGACACGCACAATAAAGCGCAGGAAAACCGCTGAACTGCGGGGGCATGGCCAGGGGTGATGGGCTGCCTGTGGGGCATGGACTGGGTTGTAGGGGGTCCCCTGTCGTGTGGGCTGCCTGCGGGGCATGGCCAGGGGAGATGGGCTGCCTGTGGGGCATGGCCTTGGGTGATGGGCTGCCTGCGGGGCATGGACAGAGCTGATGGGCTGCCTGCGGGACATGGACAGGGTTGTAGGGGGGTCCCCTGTGGTGTGGGCTGCCTGTGGGGCATGGACAGGGTTGTAGGGGGGTCCCCTGTGGTGTGGGCTGCCTGTGGGGCATGGACAGGGTTGTAGGGGGGTCCCCTGTAGTGTGGGCTGCCTGCGGGGCATGGCCAGGGGTGATGGGCTGTCTGTGGGGCATGGCCAGGGGTGATAGGCTGCCTGCGGGGCATGGACAAGGTTGTAGGGGGTCCCCTGTAGTGTGGGCTGCCTGCAGGGCATGGACAGGGTTGTAAGGGGGCCCCCTGTGGTGTGGGCTGCCTGTGGGGCATGGCCAGGGGTGATGGGCTGCCTGCACGGCATGGACACGGTTGTAGGGGGGTCCCCTGTGATATGGGCTGCCTGCCGGGCATGGCCAGGGGTGATGGGCTGTCTGCAGGGCATGGACAGGGGTGATGGGCTGCCTGCGAGGCATCGACAGGGTTGTAGGGGGGTCCCCTGTGGTGTGGGCAGCCTGTGGGGCATGGACAGGGTTGTAGGGGGGTCCCTGTGATGTGGGCAGCCTGCAGTGCATGGACATGGTTGTAAGCGAGTCGTCTGTGGGGTGGGCTGTCTGCAGGGGGTGCATGAGGCTCCTCAACACATGGGTGAGCGAACATGAGGGTACGAGAGTGTGCTTTTCACGCGATTCCGTTGGTGTGAGCGCGGTACGTGTATTCCGAGGGGTGAGTGAGGAGTTTTACACGCGATTGCTGGCGCGAGCATGGTATGCATATTCCGGGGGGCGCATGGAGTTTACACGCAATTGGGCTGGCGCGGGCGGGGTACGTGTATTCCGGGGGGAGGGGGCGTGGAGTTTACACGCGATTGGGCTTGTGTGAGCAGGGTATGCGTATTCTGGGGGGGGGGGGCGCGTAGAGTTTACACACGATTGGGCTGGTGTGAGCGGGGTATGCATATATCGGGGGCGCATGGAGTTTACACGCGATTGGGCTGGCGTTAGCAGGGTATGCGTTCCTCGCGCACATCCCGGGATATGCGTACCCCACTTGCGCCATCCCAATCGCGTGAAAAGGGACTTGTGTGCTCGGATCCGCCGCGAACGCATCTCGCAAGCAGTCCACACCACAACGGACCCCCCCAACACCTGTGCACATGCCAGCAGGCAGCCCACACCAACAGCCGACCCCCCAACACCTGTGCATATGCCAGCAGGCAGCCTACACCATAACCGACCCCCCATCACCTGTGCACATGCCAGCAGACAGCCCACACCACTCCTGATCCCCCATCACCCGTGCACATGCCAGCAGGCAGCCCACGCCACAACGGAGCCCCCCAACAACAGCAACCTGCCAGCAGGGTCCGACTCATGTCCCCCCCACCAGTGACAGGCACATGCCCGCAGGCCCCGACTCATGTGTCTGATACGGCCTCTTCCTCATCTACACACCCCACCAACCTGGATGACTCTGTGCTGTCTTCCATAGTACGCACCTGTGGGGGTTCACCTGCCCCTTCATCTGCCGAGGAGTCCACATCCAACCTTGGCCTCTTGGACCACCCCTCGGCAGCTGCGGCCATGGACACGGCACCAGTCCCATCACACCGGGAAGATATTGTTACCTGGGAGGGAGGCAGGGCCTTGCGTCTCCAGCTAGCGGTGGCATCCCTGCAGCTGTGCTCCATAGCGCTGTCTCTGCCCTTTTCATCAGTTGACGCTTCAGAGAGAGAGAGACAGAACACAGGCATCAGGACACCGTACAATCGTCTGCTAGACAGCAGACTATAGCACATTAGTGGCAGTTTCAAACATCACAGACGGCATAACACAACCCATCACTCAGGTCAATGGAACCCACACACATGCACAAACAAGCAGGGAATGTGCTACAGACATCTGCATCAGGTGGCCTAGGCTCATGGCGTGAGGCTGCATGTGAACAAAGCTCCTGCCGAGATCCTTAACAGATCCTACGAACACTAAATAAACAGCTGCATTCAGCAACCAAAAAGCAACAGAGGAAGCAACAACCGATTCCCTGAGTCCCGAACAAATGAGATGGCGGCCGGGACTCCAAAGGTGTGAAGGAGGAGAGCCTGGGGCAGGCAACAACGTGACCAAGCATTGTGCGCCCTCATGCAACGAGTGCGCAGGAAGCAGGGCTACAGGAGTGAGTCGGGAGAAGCAGCGGAGCGGCTATTGAAACGGCAGCCCACGTGCCCCACTCGCTGTGGTGCAACAGGAACGAGAGGCAAACAGCGGAGGCAGCAACGTGGGACCACAGCACGAGTGGACCGAGAGCACATGCAAGATCACCAGCGGCGTGGACCAAACAACAGACCCCGGTCGGGCGGCAGCACTGCGCCTGGAGCACTGCAACGGTGGCAGTGGATTGTGAGTAAAGCGCCCAGTAGTGAAGACTGCTGGAGGAAACGGACGGCCCAACTTGAGTGAGAAGACAACACGCGGCCTGGAGGTAGCAGACTGGTGACGCCGGACATCAAAGTAGAAGCCACAGACTGGAGGAGAAGAAGGTAGGCAGCAACACTGTGAGGGCAGAAGCGCGGATCAGACAGGCCACACTGATCGAACTCACGGGGAAGAGCCCGATCAAGGCACCGGGAGCCAGGGAAGCTTCACCAAGGGCCCCAAGAACACGGGGCTAAGCACAAAAGAGTGCTAGGGCGGCTAGAATACCAGCACAAGCACCCATAACTGGACAGGCGCGCAGCCCCAAATAGTCGCACAGGAACTAGGATAAGACCGCCAAACAGACCAACCGAGGCCCACTACATGAAACCGGGGCAACCACACGAAGGGCAAAGAAAGGCAAAGCGCGACCTGACACAGAGGCGCTCCACAAAACGGAAAACCAGGAAGCTGTGACCGGGGTCTGCAGAGGCGAGAGGAGAGAAATCGCAGCATTGACTGCTACGAGGAACTTTGCCAACGCACAGAGCATTAGCTGGGGGGCAAGGGGAGCATAACCTGGTCCAGGAACTGGAAAACCTGCCAAAAAGAAAAGCTGTGTGGTGCGCCCTTCAGCATAGGGAGAGGATGAATGTAACACTGAAGGCCCGAGAGGAAGGACATGCACGCGCAACAACATACGCCTGCTGGGCGTCCCGGAGGGGATGGAAGGACCCAACCCAACGGACTTCTTTGAAAACCTAATACTACAAGAAATAGAGGCAGGTGCTTTGTCGAAGGGGTTCGTAATAGAAAGGGCCCATAGATCACTACAGAAAAAACCACCACCGGGCTCTCACACCTGCCCCATGATAGCAAAAGTACTGAATTTCCGCGACGGAGAAACAATACTGAAATTCTCAAGAGAAGGTGGGGCGATCCGCAGAGACAACGCCAGCATAGCCATATATCCGGACTACACACCGGCAGTGCAGAGGGCAAGGAACTCATTTGTACCAGTCAAAGGGAAGCTCAGGAAACTGAACCTCAAATACATGCTGATGTACCCCTCCAGGCTAAAAGTACTCTACAAGGGAAGGGCTGTTTTCCTGGAAACGTCAGCGGCAGCCACAATGTGGTTATAACACAACAACTTGGATGACGGCAAATAGGCAGTGTCGTGAACTATAACGGCTCTGAAAGAATACAGAGAAGAAGGGAGGGACAGGACACACTGACAGTATGGAATGCTGAAGAGCCACAAGAACAGTAATAAACTTTGACTTTTGTAAACATGGCAGGAGTGAGGTGAACACTCAGAACAGAGCGAACAGACACAACCCACAAATTGGTAATCATCGGCCTGTTGCTGGCGCACTACGACCTGCACACGGAAGCCCCGATGGGCCAAGCAGCTGCGGGGGCGCTCGCTCGCCACGATTGGATGGTGGCAGCTGAGCGCAGTTACTTAGTTCTGGTTTGGTTTGAAGTTTGTAACTGTTCGAACACTACACGGAGCGAGGTATGTGCTAAGAAATATGTGCATGCGATCTTACGCAACGGAATGGGGTGGGGGCTACGTGGGGTGTAACGCAATTAGAAAATCCTGCAAAGGTAATTGGTGACCGGGGGGCGAGAGGGCTGGGGGAGGGCTCCAAACATTGCGATGACCAACAAAATTAAAGTGCTGACATGGAGTGTCAGAGGCCTGGGAACTTACATGCGCAGGATTAGGGTGAAATCCTTCATTAACAGGAAAAGGGTGGCTATTGCGATGATGCAAGAAACCCACCTGACCAAGAAGACTATGGCAACTGTAGCGGAACATTGGGGCAGGCAATGCTATGGGCCCCCTACTCAAAATATGCTAAGTGGGGTGCTCATCTGGATAAGCCCGGCAACTCCATTCAAACTGCTGAGCTGGGAGGCAGATCCCGAGGGCCGGTACCTAATACTAAAAGGATGCATTGAACTGGTAGAGGTCTGCATAATTAATTCATACTTCTTCCAACCATGGGATCCCGAAACACCTAGATACACTCGTGGCCAAACTAGCCCAATGACAGGATAGATTTTTCATATGGGGAGGGGACCTCAACTGTGTTAGGGACTGGGAGCTTGACAGATCTAAACTGACAGCAACCAGAAATGACACTGCAACAGGGGCGCTAAACACGCTGGTAGAAACCCTGGACCTGGTAGCTGTGTGAAGGGAGCTACATCCTACTGACAAAGGCTACTCATACTATTCATCGCCACACTCCCTGCACATGAGAATTGACTACCTATTTGTGGCCAAGGGCCACCAAACACAAACAGAATCGGCACAATACTTAGGCAGATCAATATCAGACCATTCACCGCTGCTGATAAGCTGGAAAATGCAGGGGCCCAGACCGCCCATACCGCTGTGGCGCATAGCGCCAGACGCCCTAACAGACCCGCCCTTCACGGAAGAGCTGTGAGAGAAAATGGAGGAATACGTGGAAACAAACGTAGGCAGCGTCGAAAGATGGGGCACAGTCTGGGAGGCAATGAAAGTGGTGAGGGGCGAGGCCATTGCGGGGGCGGATGGCATAAAGAAAACGCTGAGAGGAGGTAGAACTAGCAGAGCTGCGCGGAAACTGCCAAGAAGCATGGGGGAGGCTCTCTAAGTTCGACTACTCAGTAAAAACCGCAAAAGCATATGCCGAGGAAGATAAGCCAGGTAGACTATTAGCGTGATTATGCAAGAGAGAGCACCCATGACCCCAAACCACGGAGATCAAAGACACAGCAGGCACAACACGCAAAACACAACAGGAAATCAACAACATTTTCTGAGATTTCTACTCCCACCTCTACGGTCACGATCATCAGGTGCCACAAACCGACATACTAAACACTCTGGAAGAAATAGGCCTCCCCAAGATAGACTCATCAGAACAGGAATCCTTAGAGGCCGAAATAACAGGGGACGATATCACAGAGGCAATATGATTGCTTGCCTCTAGTAAAAAGCTGGGAAGTGACGGACTCTGCCCAGAATTCTATAAAACACATGAAACAACCTTGACACCGGTGTTGCTTGAGGTTTTCCGGGAGGCATACATTAAAGGGGAACTACCGGAGTGCATGAGGGAAACCCTAGTTATACCAATACCCAAACCAGGGAAACCTATGGATGAATGTGACTAGTACCGCCCACTATCGATGTTGCACTATGACATTAAGATTCTAACCACCATACTGGCCAAGCGCCTGAACAGGATAATGGGGGGCCTAGTACACGGTGACCAAAACGGATTTATACAGGGACGCAGCACAGCGTTAAACCTACGCAGGCTACAACACATACTCAAGCAAACAGTAGCTTCCCAGGAACAGTACGCCATACTCTCCCTAGACGCCACAAAGGAGTCTGATTCAATATACTGGGAATGGTTGGTGACAACACTGAGGGAATTTGGATTTGGGGAGGGGTTCAGCCGATGGGTGCGAATACTATACACAAACCCAAAGGCCAGGGTCAAAACAGGGACAATAGTGTTGGCGATCTGGGATATTAAGAGAGGGACGAGACAAGGATGCCCATTATCCCCAATGCTATATGTGCTGGGTCTTGAACCAATAGCAATATATCTCAGGAAGCCATACCTCAATGCAGGCATCTGGGTTGGGGGAACAGGACACTTGCTGTCGCTCTACGCGAACGACGTGCTGATGTACGTGAGAGATCCGCACCTGAATGTACCAGTGATCCTGGACATACTTGATAACTACGCCAAAGTATCGGGTATCTACTTCAGTGAGGCCAAATCCTGCATATTCCCGTTAGCGGGCTGAGAGGGAGGGGCGTCAGCAAACTACCAATGATGGGGCTTAAATGGGAGGTGGACTCATTTAAATACCTGGGAGTGAATATTAGACACACACTGGAACAAATGCACAAGCATAACACAGCAAAGGTGGTGCAGGGCTTGAGAAGGTCCATGAAGTTCTGGTCAAAGCTGCCACTGTCACTGTTAGGCAGGGTAGCCATCACCAAAATGATTATTCTCCCGAGGTTCTTGTACTTTTTCAACAATGTACACTACTATGTTGGGGCGTCCTTTTTTCGTTCCTTGGAGGTGTTGCTCCGAGAGTTCTTATGGGGCACCAACCGGCACAGACTTCCACTGGCAATCTTATATTTACCATACCTAAAGGGTGGGGTGAAACTACCAAACCTAGAGAAGTACTACCTGGCAGCCCAGCTCAGCCACACAATCAAGTGGCTGGCGGACGAAGCCACCTCTGAAACACACCTGCTGCAGCACCTGATGCCTCCTAACAAACTGAAAGAAATACTGTGGGTAACCCAGGAAGACCTGGAACACCCCACTGATACTAACACTGGGAAGGAAGGTATGGAGGAGAGCACAAATCATACTGCAGATAACAAACCCCTACTCACCGGAAGTGCCAATAGCAGCAGACACATCCAAAGATATTACGGATATGGCAGTGGTAAGGAAATGGGAAGGGAAAGGATTATACACATAGGGAGATGTATATGAAGACTGGGTCTTTAGGGAATTCGACTCAAAGCAGGATATAGAGGAGTTGCCGAGCGGACAATTTCTCTGGTATCTCAGAGTCAGAGAAAAGGTCAAAGAAAAATGGGAGGGTTGGCCAGAGGAACCACACGTGAGCCCACTGCTAACCCTGATGTACAATTTAAATGACGGCTGGAGGCTGACCTCCCGGCTGTATAGCATACTGCTAGACATACCCAACCCCAAAAGCATGGCACTGAAAGAACAATGGGAGAAGGACCTAAGTGCAAACATAACAGGGAAAGGGCCTCATGATGACCCAGGCGCTAAGTGTTTAACGGCGCCGTAAAAGGCTGCGGCGCCGTTAAACACTTAGCGCCTAATTACGAGGTCCCTTTGCGGGACCCGACCTTAACGGCTGGTTTTACCAGCCGTTAAAGTAGGGACCCGCAAAGGGACCTTGGTGCTAAATACGGTAACGCAATTTGCGGTACCATAATTAGCGCCTTCCCCATTCCCATTGAGCCCTATGGGGCAAAAATGGGAATGGGGATGGGCCATGGCGGCATGGGGAATTACCGCCCCACCAACCTCGGAATGGGGTGGTAATTCCCCATTCCGCCATGGCGGACTCCGGCATTGAAAATGGTGCTAATAGCACCATGGTTTAGCGCCGGAGTCCTAATGAGGCCCACAGAGTGGGAGAGAATACTGAGCTATCCTAAGGCTGTATCGAGGAACCAGCACTTCAAACTAATACAATTGAACATGCTGTACCGCACGTACATGACCTCACACAGAATAGCAATGTTCAACAAAGAAGCGAGTTCACAATGCCCGTGGTGCAAAGGTGAGAAGGGTGACAGCCTACACAGGTTCTGGGGGTGTGTGCGGGTGCATAGTTTCTGGGCGTGCATAGAGGGAGTTTGCAGGGAGGCTGGAGTGAAAATTTACAATCGGCAGAATCGACAAATACAAACATGTAACCAGGTTCATGGACATGGCATGCATACTAGCCAAGCGAACCATCGCCATGTCCTGGAGAACGGCTGCAGGGCCACAATTTGTAAAATGGCGCAAAGAATTTGAAAGGTGGGCAGAAGCAGAGACCAAGGTGTGGGTGGAGTGAGCGAATAGATCGGACCCTGATGGTGCTGATATTTATGCAGCATGGAAAGGCCTGCTCTGGGACATGTTCCACCCGTCTGACGACAAACCCCCATGAGCGCACCAGCAAACCAAGGACCGGCCGCGGTGTGCCTAACCTAGTCACCTCCAGGCACCCAAATGACATTGCCCAACCAGCAACACGAGGAGCAACCGGCTAAACCCCCAACATGGAAGTGCCTGCCCAGATGTCACACAACACGTGTAGGAAGTTTTTTGTTAATGGTTATTTACTGTTGTTAATCTAAATGTAGGCATGCGTAATGGTAACTGAAATGCACAACTGTACTAAATGCCAATAAAACCATGTAAAAATAAATACAGGCGCAAGCATCCATTCACATGGAACTGCATGAACATCCCAAGGGTGGTATGACGTCACAAGCATCATGGCGCATGCCATTCACATGTAAACACGCCACCAGGCAGACATGCATCTGGCCATCTCTACCTCCTGTGACAGTGCAATCACCTTCCACTATGTCACATCTGCCAATCGGGTACCTACATGTCTGTGTCACATGCATCCATGGCGTCTCACAGTCGCACACCCCCATAACAGACACACACACATGTACACTGTGCACGTACATGAAGGCGGGACGAGCATCCATGTATCACACCCCAAATATGGCTGAGTACATACACAAGCATGCAAACATGTGTGCATCTTCACATGCAGTGTGCATCATGCTTTGGAACACATACACCATTGATGTGCATCACACATGGTTGGACTCACATGCAGCATGGTCATGTCCGTGCACATACACATCCATACATGGGCCATGTCAGACATATGTCCAAGCTGCACACTCCTGGCACACCTCAACAAGCACTGCATACAATGAGTACGCATGGACACTTACCGTTCGACTCCAGACGTGTCTGCCTCTCAAGGACCTGGAGGTGAAGCGCTGGGCAAATGCATTCCAAGACCCTCATCTGGTCGGTGGCAAGCAGGACCCGACACCCCACTGCATCCGATGCGTCCAAGAGGCGCCAGGCCTTCCTGAGGTTCAAGGACCTGAAGTCCTCCCAGCGTTTATGGACGAGTTTCAGGTAGCGGGTTACCACCCCCCACACGTTGATGGCACCCACAATGTCCAACCAGATCCTCTCCCATCCATCCTTGTCGGCGCGTGATCATCCGAAGACGGCATCATAATGCACCAGGACTTGCTCCACCAGGATGCCAATTTCTCATGCAGTGAAGCTGGCAGCCCTCTGCCTCTCTGCCGGGGGGGTCGCCACTGGTCCCAGACGGAGTTTGGCCCGACACGACAACCCCCGAGGCAGGTGTGGGTGGGCAACTGGGTCCTGGGGCTGGGCTGTGGAGCGATGGAACACCAGTCGGGAGTCTTCTGTTCCAGCAGGGGTGGTCACAGCAACTAGACCCCTGGCGATGGCTGATGTGCAGGCAGCAAATAGCAGGGCACGTTGGCAGCAAGCAGGCAGGCAGCAGCAGATGGCTCGTAGGAGGCTCCCCGGGGTTCTGGGGGTCCAGTAAATGGCCTTCTGGGCAGGAGTGTGGTCTTCCGTGTGTTGTCGCGTGGCTAGCTTGATGCAGAGTGAATCCAAACGTACAAACACAGCACGTCCACGTGAGATTGCGTGTAATCCGAGGAAAGGACCTTAGCGTGTAAGTGATTTGACGCACACAGGCGTTTTCCTCAGCACAGGTTAGATGTGAGTGCGGGCTAGCAGTTCGCTGTACGTGCTTTTCGTGGAGACCGATGCGTGTGTTTTGCTGCTTCTTGTTGTTTCACATGCCATCACTTCACAGCGGGTCGAGGACGTAGCTCTTCTTTTGGTGGGGGTTTTGCCTACGCGTGTTTTTCTTACCCACGCTAGTCAGAAGGTGAGTCGCGCACTTTATTTTTCCCACTGCGGGTTCCCCTGTGTATCGCGTACCCGTTTTCGAGGTCATAGTAGCCTCTGTCTCCCATGCGTATGCGTTTTTTGTGTTCCTGGGTGCCACCACGCACAATTAATTCCACACACGTGGGCTACCAGGGGATGCGTGCACAGTTTTATTGTATATTTGGGGTGCCTGAGCATTGCGTGGCCCGCCATTTTCCCCCAGGTATCACATACAGCCTTGCAGGAGCACAGGGGTGCTGTTTACATCACGTACCCCACCCCCTTCACCCCAATTGCCCAGGACAATTGTCGTGTGCACCTCCCATTGGCACTAGTACATCCGAGCAATGGTTGGGAGGCCACGAAAGGTGAGGGGCGCCTCAGTTGGGCGTCCTCTGCGTATTGGGCATGGTCAGGGACGTGGCCGGGGTGACCAGGGAGTAGGGGGAGTCCAGGGTGGCCAGGGTGGCTGCAGAGGGGGAAGAGGCAGGGGTGCGCCAGATGGGCAGGATGTTCTGCCACGTGTTGATGCAGTCATGCCACCACCCCCTGCCGCTCCGGGAGATGCAGCTGTTGCATCCGACACTGGTGCCTATGTGACTCGGCAGTTAGTTTCATCCATCAGGTGCAGCTGTGGTGACCACCACCCAGGCTCTGGGTCGGCCAGCGCCTGATGCGTTGGCACCTGAGGACTCCCAGGCTGAATTCCATGTGGTCAGGAGGCACAAGCAATGTGCACGCAGGGATGCTCTGACCGAGGCACATGTCCCTGGGGCAGTGTTGTCATCTGCTGCCCCAAGCATCCGGGTGTTGGCAACTGCATGGGCAGATGCAGCCAACACCACCCCGGCTGTGAGTCTGCCAGCCAGGACTGTGTCGGTCACAGGCCTTGACACTGCGGCAGTTGCTGCGCTAGGTCCTGGCAAGAGCACCCAACAGCCACTGACGCAAGTCAGGGCTTCCATCCTGGTTCCACCAGCCACTCCCTTGGTCCAGTCCACCAGCGCTACTGCCCCTACTGATCGGGGCGGCATTTGCCAGTCAGGGTCCGTACCACTGGCCAAGAGGAGGAAGGTTGCTCCTGCTCAAGAGGCTGGGACCCCAGACACGGCTCAGGCCTCCGGCACGTCGAGGAGGAATTCTTTCAACAAGCAGGAACTGGACTTCCTTGTGGGCTACATGCTGGAACACGAACGCAATATACTAGTGGTCCCAAATTGCCGTACTACCCCTGCCCAGCATTGGGCCCACTAGCAGCATATTGCGGATGGTGTTAATGCGTTTGGATGTCAGGTGCGCACAGCTCAGGACTGCAAAAAGCGTTGGGATGACCTCCGGCGCTGTGCAAAGCAAAAGCGTGCCTCCAATTATGCCATGACTCAGGTGACTGGCAGTGGGCCACCACCTGAGGAAGAAGAACTCAATCCGCACGAGGAGATCACTGCAGAGTTCATCCAGGCAGGATTGATCCAAGGAGTGGGAGAGATGCTGGATTATGATGCATTGTCCGGTGAGTGTTGTAGCATGTTCCTCCAGCCCATGTGTTGTTTGCTTGTGTGATGTGTTGTGCTTGACTGCCACTTCATGCTATGTGTACATGGTTGTCATGTGCAAGTCATGCAATGCTTCACTGATGCATGCCTGTTGTGATGCATGCTGGACATGTGAAGCAGACGGGGACTGTCCTCATCACCACACATGCACCCTACTCGCATGCTAGTCACCCGGCTGCCCCTCCGGTCCATGTTCCAGCTCACTGACCTGTCTGCATGTAGCCTGTGGTGTCTCTCCACTCAGCACTCGGACTATGTCATCGCATGACTGACATGCATGTGTGTTCAGCCTGCATGCGGGTACTCCACGCGGGCATGCTTCCTTGCCCCTCCACCGCCCTGCACCTCATTTTCACCATGGCACTGGTGGGTAACATGTTGGACTACTGCAATGGCCTGTTCCACGCTCCTGTGTACATGCACACTTCCCTCTGCAAACCTGCCAAACAAATACTGTGGGATACATCCTTGGTCCTTGATGCAGGGTGTCTCACTTGGACTGTGCAGATGGCAGATGCTCCCCGGACATGAGTGCCCATTCATGCTCCATGTGCATTCCATGCACACCCCTATGTGTCCTTGGCAGGGTGATCATTGTAGTACATGTCCGGGATTACATACGTATCATGGCATTTGGTCATCCATTCCATGCTCAATCTGGCTCAGTCCTGCATCACGCACATGTTTAGGGTGTCATTATCTGTGTGGGGCACAAGCCTCCCCTGTTGCAGGCCCCCTGACTCTGTTCAACTGGTGTAGTGCCTTCTGCATGAATGGGTGTTCTACTGAGGGTTCATCATGTGTCCTGCTTACTGTCCCATTCTCATCTGCTGTGGTGTCAGTTGACTGAGATGATGCAATTGACGCTAGCCAACACTGTCTGCCAATACACAGTTCTCTGGTCAACCTTTCATTGCCATGCAATGCCTCCCTGCATTTTCACTAAGGGAGGGGGGTTAACTGTAGCCATGCAACCCAGTGCATGCACATTGCACATGATGGCTGGACTTACCCTTGCACTGCCGTCATGTTAAGTGATTGACATCAAAACGTACTTGTTGATGTAGATTGTTGGTAACGTACACATGTACTGCACTGCATTCATGTGACGGTGTGGTGCTTTGTGGCATTTGAAAGCATCCACTGTGTGTTCCAGCTGGGCCCATACAAGCTTGTCTTGTGTATGTGTTTGTGGCTTGGGGTCCAGACACATATGCCACTCCTGCTTCCCATTTCCATGGGCTTGCAAGGATGGATCGGTGTGACAGCAAATTACACAAGGGCATTGGCCTTTCATCATATCTGTGGCCAGTCTGCAGTCCTACTTGTGTATACACCCCTAGTGGAGATTAAGGAGGTTTTCTCCACGGCATGTCTGCAATCAATTTTGGTGAGTATATTTTTGAACTGTGCTTTTTTAAAGTTGATTGTGATGTTTTTTCATTACTTGCCTGTATACGTGCTTGATGCACTTCATGCTGTAGACAGTAGCCTGCGTCCTTTAGCTGTCAAAGCCACACTGATGATGGGAGGGGGCCGTGTGGTGACAATGTCAAGTTTGTACACTTGGGCTACAGTGATTGGTCACTGTCCGACATTGTCAATGTGGGGTACTATGTACATGATGTGTTCTGCTGGTCAATGGATGCTCCTGTGTTGGGTTTACTTTTCAGGTGTCAGGGGATTTGTGTGGTTTATCACACTGGGGGGTCCACAAGGGCAATGTTCACATGTGATGTGTAAAGGACGCTGAGGGTCACTTCATTTCACATGCATGTATTGAGTGCATGTCCCTACTGACACACACACATACACAACGCACCACCACACATACAACCACCCATCCATGCCCACACGTGCACACAGATTGCCTTCTCTGCCATGCTGTGTCCCTGCAGCGCATGATCACTTACAATTTTAGGATTGTTTACATGCCTCACAGGGTAATTTTTGTTGCTTATCCTTTTTTATATGATGCTCAAGGTGTATCCCCAATGCATTGGCCGCTCACTGTGCTGTGTGCTGAGCGTTGTGTGTTGCAGGGGACACAGCACACGGTTTTGGGATTTGTGGATTTGGGTTGCCCAATGTGCATGCCAACAGGCATTCTGTCTTTTGTTGATGGTACCGCTGGTGGCATGCATTTGTGTATGACTTTTGTGTGGGAGATTGTTGGTCAGTCATTTCATCTGATTCCATGTCAGGTGTAAATGTCTCAGGCCTGTTTCCATTTATCACGCGGCACTTTGTGACGATTTTGGCATGTGTTGTGCATTTGGTTTGCTCTTTTGCTGTTTCATGCCATGTCATGGTGTGGCCGATGAGGGTCATGGGGGTTGGGAGGTTTTGGGTGACATACCAGTGATTCTCATGGCCTGTTTTCGGGGGTGGGGGTGGGATATGCACCTTGCATGTGTTCCTTTTGGTCACACAGGATTGGATATGTTTAAGTAGCTAGGGATGCACAACATGTAGCACTTCAGTGGAAACATTTTCAGGGTGGTAAGGTTGTGACAGTTGACTGTCCCTTTGTCATCATCGATTGTCACCTGGTATGTGCCAGGTCTGTGTGCACTCCGCAGGGGTGGGAGTTTAGGTGAATAATGTGGCCACAAGCTGGGTCCGGGCTGCCTCGCCACGTTCCCTTTGCCCTTCCATAGGCAGTGCCTGTGCATGTGGTTGGGGATGTGGGGGCACCACCATGTCCACTGGTACGCCCCGCCGTGTTGCAACATTGTTCAGGACACATGCTGCCAAAATGATCCTGCACACTACTGGGGGTGCATATAGTAGCATGCCTGCCAGAGTGGTCAAGGGAGCGGAAGCGTGACTTGAGCACTGCGAATGTGCACTCCACTATGACCCTGGTTGCAATATGGGCTGCGTTGTATCTTACCTGGGGTGGTGTGGTGGGGTTCCATATTGGTGTCATTATGTGGGTGCGCAGAGGGTAGGCACTGTCCCCTGGGGAGGTGAAGATGGTTGTCATTAGTTGGGTTTGTGTATTTGTCTGTGTGACATGCATGCCTGTGCACAGACATTTCTACTCACCAATGTGCCATGTGTTGCCATGCTTCCCAGCTTCCGGGGCCCGGCATAGGGCGGACATTCTGCATATGAAACTGTCATGGGTAGACCCAGGATAATTTGCATAGACAGAGGTGATGATTCCATGGACATCGCATGCAACCTGTACATTGATGGAATGCCAGTGCTTGCGGTTGCGGTAGATGTTCTCAGTGGCCCTAGGGGGACGTTGGGCCACATGTGTGCAATCTAAGGCACCGAGCATTTTGGGGAAGTTTGCCACCCTGTAAAAGTCCTGGACCACAGCCTGCCTTTCTGCAGGGTGTTCTGGGCATGCATATGTGCCTGCGAACTGAGGGGCATGGAGTCATGATTGCCAACACCTGGTGTAGGCAGCGTGACTGCGTGGTCTGTGAGACGCCCCCAACTATGGCAGTTGTCTGCTGAAATGACCCAGTGGCCAAGAAATGCAAGACATTGAGCACCTTTTCCAAGGGGCTCAGTGCTTGGGAGCACAAGGTGGATGATGTGAGGTCATCCTCCCACTCAGTAACCAGGTCTAGGATGATACAAGGTGGAAACCTATACCTGCCATAGACCTGGTCATCAGGCATCCCAAAAAGGCTGGTCCTGGGCAAAAACATGCAGGGCCTGGCTATTCTCCTCCTCCTGCGGTGACCCACGATCACTGCTGCGAGAAATGGGACATTCATCATAGCTGTATATGCGTGTTTGTTTGTTTGCTCACACTTTTATTATACGGCGCAGGGGCGCTTCCGCCTGCTTTCGTGTGGCGGACGTGTTTACACCTGTGCGTGTCTTTTGGTGGGTGTGGGTTTTCCCTATTCGATTCCATGAATACGTGTTGTTTGCAAGCGTGTGGGCGTTCCATGTATTTCCCAGCAGTTCTTCCCCAGTTATGACCTCATTTTCACGTGTTGTTCCCCATTCCGCGTGTTCCGCCCCCTTTTTGGTGTGTGCACTATACGGTGTGCTCTTTTGCTGTGCGTGTTTGCGCACAGCATTCGGAATGTCGCAGTGACGTGTAAGGTAGGCGCGGATTAGGCGCAGCTGCCAGGAAAAACACACGCACAGCATTCCATGAATCGTTTGCATGTGAATCGCACGCGTGCGCTGGATTTTTCATGCTTGCGCCACCGATTTCTGCGCACAATTGTTCCATGAATCGGCCCCAGAATCTTCATATCCACTATCGTGACTATAACCTCAAGATGGAATGTCTGTCCATGCACACACACGAGCATGTCAAATGCAAAAACTCGGCATGATAGATTTGACATCCCTGCCAATCGTGTGGCTTGAAAGGATCCATTTTGTGGAGTCGATGCAAGAAGTAATAAACTTTAATGCATGTTAAGTGAATTCAAGAGAGTCTGGGACTCAAATGTTTCTCACAAAAGAGCATATTGTCTCCCATTTCTCCCGATCTAAGTTGTTAGCTAGGACCAGGTTCCACCTTCACAATGCCTTACAATCCGGATATTTTATATGTTGCGTGCACTATAGTATTGCAATTTCGTAAGAAGGGTATGCTTGTCTGCCATTGCAAACTCATTCAAGTTTGGGAACATACCATTACATAATATGTCATTCCAAGTTTGAATTCCTGCCCTGCTCCAGTGTTTCTGTATTTCTGGATCCATGGGGAACCTGAACTCAAGTGACCCTCCCACATCCCCAAGGCTGTCGTAAACACCACCTTATCGCCTAGTTTATCTACCAAATTCATCCAAGCCCATTATGCTATGCAAACTGGATTAATAGTACAAGCCACCTTGCAACTCTTCCATTCGGAGAGGCTCACAAAACCTGCAGCCACAGCCACTTCGTTTTCGGCCCTGCAGTTAGGTAGTGAGAGGTAGTTCAGGGATGGCATAGCCTCCCCTCTCATAGCCCTTGATCATTAGTTCCCATTTCAGCCCAAGAACCCCTCCCACCCATAAGATATGGAACAAGGTTTGTGTCGGCTCTTTAAAAGCACGCCTTAGTGCAAGCAGGACTGCTTGAAATAAATTAAGCCCTTGGGCAGTACAACCATTTGAATCTGTGCAGCCCTTTCAGCCAGTGATGGCGGCATGGTGATCCACTTACCGGCCGCATCCACACTTAGCTAATCAACAGATCGTAGTTAAGTTCAAATAGATCGTCTGCTGTCCTGGCAACATTTATTCCCAAATATTTAACAAATCTGGGACACTAATGGAATCCCATATCCATTGGAGCGTCAACAGCTGAGAGTATTTCTGACTTGTCCCATATGGACAATCCTCAGTATGCCTGAAAGCAGTTCTTTCATCAACCAAATGTTTCACGTTTTCAGCTGGGTTCGATACGTATAGGTCCACGTGATCTTCATGCAATAACAGGAGATTGCTACATTGTGACAATAGCACTACTTGGCACTACTTGACAATGTCTCTTGTAAATGGCTCAACCGCAAGTGCAAATGGTATCAGTGAAAAGGTACCTCCTTGCAGGGCGCCCCTCACATGCCATGATGTTTGACAGTTCAGTATTTGGCTGGACTCTGGCAACCCGGCAACTGAACAATAATCACACCCATTGAATAATACCCTCACCAAACCCAACCTTTCTGGGAAAGCGCCAATAGTCTGCATTGAATATCATCTACTTTCATCACTACCCCCTGGTTTTAGCTCCCAAATCAGCATGGCTGGACTTAAGTTCAAACATTATTTGCTCTAAAGTGACATCCAATGATTTGGGCACACTTTCCCCAACCACCATTGCTTTGGTGGAGTCCGATTTCTTTTATTAAAAAAAAGCAAATTGTTGCAGGTTGACACCACCTTTCTCAGGGGGTTTCTTGTACCTGGTGTGGTTGGTCATATCCAGAAGCCAGTGTCTTCAAGTTGGCTTTCATGAGCAGGTAACAGAGCAATATTTATGTGCAATACTGGTGGTGGCAGTGCTTCTTTTTCTGGATGGCGGCACGCCTTTATCTATAGTCCAGGGCTTGATGCTCAATGCCCATCAGTAAATCTAGCCATACATTGGCTGGCTGGGCTCCCAGATGCCCAGCCAGCTCAGATGCACTAGGCACAAGTCAACACTCAATGCTATCCGGAGGAGGGCTCTGTCCTTGGGCCCTGTAGACGCAGCCCGGGCCTCCTCTACTCCACCCTGTGTAAACCTGCAGATCATTCACCGGGTTCTGACTGTGGCAGCTCCAACACCACAATGAGCTCTGCCCATGCCTTGGGTTCACCTCCACATTTCATTCCCCTGGAAAATACCACGTTCTAGTCAGAATCTAAAAGGGGTCTATCTTTTCTCCTCATCACCTCTCCTCTCCCACCGCACTTAGTGGGTCACCATCTTGACTGAGTAGTTAAGGCCATATTCCTCCAGTCTATGCTTTCTCCCGCGCCCACACACTAGTGCATAAAGTGATGGTGAAGCAGTTGGAATCATTGACCCAGAAGGGAGTTCCTACTCAGTAGCCAATATCATGTGACCTCCAGCGTGGAGAGTTGAGGAAGTGTCAGAAGTTAAGCAAATCGAAAGACGTGCAAATCCATAAAGGGAGACTAGCATGGTGTCCGGAGGAGAATCACACAACAATGGAACATTAAGGAGTGGCCAGCTAGACCCTGAATAAGATGCAGACGTCCTCCCTCCTCCCCACCCCCACCAGACTCCCCAGGCAACCTACAAAAAATAGGGGCGAACGGTACAAGACTGCCTGTGGTGATCTTAGCACTCCTATCCGTGGTCTCCCTGATCTGAAGAGCAGGCAGGAGTGGCCCTTGGATCCATCATCTGGAGTCAGTAAGAAAGAAAATGACCCAAAGGGGAAAGGACTAGTGAGAAAAACTGTGAAAAGAAAATTATAGTGCAGTTTGAGTGATTAATTATCTACATGTTTCACCCTAAGGTGATGTTCTATACGGTGCCTGAGTTTAGCCCTCTTCTTTTGTTGCTTATAAATAAAGGCACTTTAGAACATAATTGAAACCCACGCATCTCGTTGATCTCCACTCTGTGTTGACAATAATCCCTTAATTTCTTTTGACATTACTGAATCTTGGCATTGTGAAAAAGTACACCATGTATTCTGTCTTCTTGTTTTATTTTTCTGGTTCATGCTGTCTTTTGTTAGCAGTGTAGGCCTTATGTCCACACATAGCCAGGGCTGTTCTTCAGGTTTTGGAACAAGTGGTGACGCCTATGGAGTCTGCCCCATTACTTCTTCGATCATGCCATGTCGGAAGATGGACATTAACTCTACTGTTCATTGCAGGTCTAGCCCTAGCTTCTTGTGTGCTGTGGGACTGTTTTTATAATTGTGTTGATGAATAGGGTTATTTGGCTGTTCTTGAGCTTTCCCAGGCCCTGAAATACTTTTGGATATGTTGTAAAAAGCAATGAGGTTTGCTTTTGAACTTGTCAAGGCAGAGTAGTGGTATGGGTGCTCCCCACTGTCATTTCACAATAGCGGTTGGTGCCTATTACGTCGTCTGTATCGCCTGTGTTGATCAGGAATGTAATGTGATGTCCATCGCTTTGTAACTCAACTTCAAGGCCTGGAAGAGATGGGTGTGTTAAAATAAATGATATGTGCTCAAATATTACAATAGAATCCCAAATGTTTAACAGTGCCTTGACATGGCACCTTAAATGCTTTGTTATTTCCTGACGACATTGCCTTGAAATTAAAACCACTTTGTGAGTAATTCTGTTCAAATTTGGGTATACACCCAATGAATTGGTCTATTGTAATTACATTGTCCATAATTATGTAACATCCATTTGTATTCAAGGCAATTGTTTCTTAGCATAGGTCCAATTAGTAATGATTCCATGTTAGATGTGATCTTGGTTCCTTAAGAAATCCCGGGTTTGAATCCCACCTGTAATGTATTGGTCATGTGTCATACAAACCAGTCTCTAAAGCTTACATAACCACTCCATGCTTACATCTGTAATTAATCATTCATATTTCTTAGTATGGTATAGTACATACCTGCAATTTTATATCCCTTTTTAAAGTCAGGCCTTGCTTTTCTCTCATGGTAAATTTACTTGCAACACAACATTTGACGCCAGAACAAGCTTTAGACACCAAATGGAGAATTCCTGTCATAGACCCTAAGGGTTGTAGGTTTTCTGTACTGTTGGACGGCCAGGGAAACATTTTGGGGCATGCCCTTGACAGACAACCCATCCTTTTCAATAACCAAGATGAGATCTTAAGTCATTGGAGAGTTTAATATTGTAGGGTAGGCCACCAGAGGCAGTATCCATGGGTCCCGAAATGCTATCCTCGTCAACAGCAGGAGCAAAGGTTTCCTTATCCAATAAGGAATTACCAGTATGCCCTGAGCTTCTCCCGCAACACCAGAGATATGAGCGGAATCAGAGGAAATATGTATGGGAGCTTATTTGGCAATGTGAATGACAATTAGTGCACACCCCATCCTGGGAGGAATCTTGGTTCCATAAATGGTGCCATTAAGTCCATCCAAGGCGAGCATTACACTGCACAGATCTGTTTGAATGGGACTGGTGCTAGAGAAATCCCTGAGACAAAGCAAAGTTTGTGCAAGGTGCCAGCCCTGCAATTCACCCTCCCTGGCATGTGGCATGCAGAAAGGGAGTGAAGCTGAATCTCAGCCCAGAGACTCCATTGCCAGAGATGCTAGGTGTTTACGCAGTGTTAGATGCTGAGGATTTATGTAACATTTAGACACCATATTCTTAGTTTGTAATGTGTGTCCTGTCAACAACTGCTGGAAACCATTAAGTGCCTGGAAAATGGCAGACAATTTCTCAATTTCAAGAAGTATTTCCCCTCCACCTTGAACCAATGATTATGGATGGATCTGCAGGTCAGAGCTATTCCCCAGCCCCTTTGGTTTGCATTTTTGAGGTTTCTGTGGTTGAATATCTATTTTATTTTATTTTATTTGCATTTGTAGAGCGCACATCGGCCCTTGGGCATCGTGGTGCTGTTAAGGATACTTGCTTAGACAAACAGCATGAATTGTAAATGTACATAAACATACAGTTCAATTTTACATACATTTCAGGTACAGTTTAGGCATTTTTTCAGCTTGCATACATATTCCACAGGTAAGGTGCAGATGGGTAAGGTAAAACTGTTTTTTGTAAGGTGTGTCTGAGGTGGCTGGTTAGTGGAAGAGTTGAGTTTTTAGCAACTTGCTGAAGACTGAGTGTGATGTCTCTTTCCCGAGTGTTGGTGGTAGTGCATTCCAATTTCTTGGTGCTATGACTGCAAAGCTAGCAACTCCAGCTTTGGCTCTTTTAAAGGTTGGGATGGCGAGCAGGTTGCAGTGTTGGGTACTTTTAGGTCTTTCTAATGTGGCGTGGTGAATGGTTTCTGAGAGGTAGGGAGGTGCTGTGTTTGCTAGGCATGCATGTGTAATGGAAAGGACTTTAAAGAGGATGCGCTCTTTGACTGGGAGCCAATGTGCGTCCTTTCTGGCTTGGGAGATGTGCGCCCTTTTGGGTATGCTCAGGGCTGCCCTGAGGGCGTTGTTTTTTGTGATTTGGAGTTTCTTTAGGTTCTTGGCTGAAGTGCCTATGAATAGGACATTGCAGTAGTCCAATCTAGCCCCTACTGTGGCTCTGGCTATGGACAGGCAGTTTTTAGGAGAGGAGTAAGGTTTGACAGCATTTATGATTTTGGTGGTTAGTGCTGCCGATGAGGCGATAGCGCTAACTTGTCTTGACATGGATAGGGTGGAGTCTATGTTGGCTGTTTCTGATGTGGTGATGGGAGTGGTGTCTATGATGAAGGAGGAGTATTTGCTGTCCAATTTGTTGAGTGGTTTTGTTTATTAACTACTAGGAGTATTTCGGTCTTGTCTCCATTGAGACAAAGGCCATTGGCTCCCATCCAGGTCTGGATGATGACATAGATCTCACTGAGCTTGGCAGCGTCATGTTCATAGGAGCCAGTGAGTGGGAGTAATACTTGCGTATCATTGGCATAATTGGTGTAGGTTATGCTGTGATGGTCGAGGTCGCTGAAGAGAGGGAGCGTAAAAATGTTGTAGAGAGTCTGTGACGTGCAGGATCCCTGCGGGACTCCGCAGTGGATGGGGGTGGGGGTGGCATATGCTTGGTCTAAAAATACCCTCAGTCTTCCTTCAAGGAAGGAGGTGATCCATGTGGTAGCTTGCTGTGAGAAGTGAGCCGCCTTCTTGAGGTGTCTGCATAGGGTCATGTGATCTACCAGATCGAAGGCTGCAGACGGGTCAAGCAGCAAGAGTAGAGCTGGTTCACTTTTGTCTGTGGTTTGTTCAATTTGCATTTTTATATCGAGTAGGGCGGTCTCGGTTCCGTGTCGTGGCCGGAAACCTGATTGCCTCTTGCCCAGGATGTTCAATATGGAGGTATGCTGCGTTGTCCAGTATCTTAAGCAGGAATGGGACGGTTGTTATGGGTCTGTAATTATTGGGCATGTCTGGGTCGAGTGAGGGTTTTTCGAGAAGTGGGCAAACCCAGGCTTATTTGAGAGCAGGGGGGACTATGCCAGTAGAGAGAGAAGCATTGATGATGGCTGTGATCAGTGGCGCTAGTGGCTCTCTGCACTCTTTGATGAGTGCTGCAGGGCAGATGTCGCCCTTGCATGAGGAGGGCTTGATGCGTTCCATGATGGCTGTAACTTCAGATTCTGTGACTGGTCTGAAGGAGAAGGTTTTAGTATCCTTGCTGTCATAGGCAGATGCTGGGCTCAGGGGAGGATTGGCCTTAGGCAAGGCACTGAGGTGGTTTTCTTATTTTCTCTTTGAGTGGATCTATTTTGTGCAGCATGGCTGTTTGTATATTATTACACCATGTTTCGTCTTTGACTGTTTCCTGGGTGTTGGTGGGTGGGCAGGCAAGTTCTTTGTAGATAGCGAATAGTTCCTTCACCTCAGAATGAGCATTAGCAATTCTGGTGTTGTAGGATGCAGCTTTGGCTAAGGTGATCTCTTTTTTGTATCGGGAGCCAATGGATTTGTAGGCCTCTAGAGTGGGTTGAGTAGGGCAGGCTTTCCATGTGGTGAGTGCCGTTCATTTTAGGGATCTCAGGTCTAGTAGCTATTGGGTGAACTAGGAGTTGGAGTGTTTCCTCGTTTTAGCTTTTTTCTTGGTTAGAGGTGCAGTGGCTTCTATGGCTGATTTGATGACTATGTTGTATGTGTCAACTAGTGCAACCGGGTCTGTATAAAAGGGAGGCCTCAGGGCTGTTGCAGCCTCTAGGAAGGGGAGTATCCTTTCTTTAGTGAGGAGTCTGGCTGATCTGTTTGTAGCTGAGGGGATGGGTGTCATAGGTTTAGGTAGAGGTTTGGTTGGGGTAAAGAAGTGTAAGAGGAAATGGTCAGTCCAGGGGCATGGCGTGATGGAACTGATGTCTATGTCACAGTTGTGGTCTGTTATCCAGTCCAGTACTTGCCCTTTGGTATGTGTAGGGTCAGTGACTCTTTAGATGAAGCCTAAGTCGTGCAGAGCTTTGTCAAGGGCTTTGCTTTGTTTGTCTTTGGGGTCTATATGGCCAAGATTAAGGTCACCCGGATGATGGTTTTGCTATTGTTTTTCAAGTTGTGTCCTATCTGGTGGAGAAGGTTGGGTTGGAATTCTACTAGTGGGCCTAGGCGTGCGGTATATGGCATGAATGGTAATCGTCTCATTGGCGGAGATGGCAAGCTTGATCGATAGTGCGTTTGTGTGTTCTTCGAATGTTGTGCTGATTTTTCTTATGGTCAGTGAGTCTTTGGCGATGAGCGCCACCCCCCTCCTTTGTTGGTGGTTCTGTCCTTGTGGAACATAGTGTAGCCAGGTGGGAGGGCGAAGCAGATGGAGGGGCCAGATGCTTCATGAAGCCAGGTTTCGGTGAGGGTGAGGATATCTAGCTCCAGGTTAGTGATCAGGTTATGAATCTCTGTGGCGTGAGCAGGGAGTGACCTGGCGTTGATTAGGGTGCACTTGAGGGGTGAGTGTGGTGAGGCTGTGGGTGCATCTTTGTTTTTGCTGGGATTGGCGGTGATAGCTGCAGTGTCGAGTGATGGTGCAGAGGTTGTCTTGGCTGTGGTGGGTGCCTTGAGCTTGGGTGTGGCAGGTGTGATGGTGTGAGGTTTATGATTGGTGAGGATGACCTGTGGCGGGAGTGGATTCCTAGTAGTTGGTGTCTCATGGAAGTGGATCTGGGGTGGGAGCTGGATGTCTGGAAGGAGTTTGGGCAGCTGCAGGTCTTGGTTTGTAGTCTATTATGCGAGTTGGTAGGCAGGGCATACGGTAAGGGTGTCTGTTTGAAAGTGTCAGGGGGAGTCCTGCTAAGGGGGTAGAAAGGGTGTAGGGGGTATGTCCTCTGAGTGTGGTGGGGCTTGTGGCGCCATAGAGGAGTCTAACAGGTCTGTGTGGGCAGGTAGGCAGGCATAAGGCAGGCAGTGTCTGTGACCTTTGCGTGGTGAGCGCACAGGGCAGAGAGAGGGTGTGATATCAGGGACAATGTTACATTATTTAGTATCATGAATAGCAGTTAGTCATCAGCTATGTGCAGGCATAATCACAGTGGGTAAAAGGCACGTTACAACAGCTCGTTGTAGCTTGTGGGCACAGGGCATAATCACAGTGGGTAAATGGCATGTTGCAACAGCTCGTTGTAGCTTAGGAACACAGGGTGAACACAGGGCATAATCACAGTGGGTAAATGGCACGTTACAACAGCTCGTTGTAGCTTAAGAGCACAGGGTGAATACAGGGCATAATCACAGTGGGTAAATGGCACGTTGCAACAGCTCGCTGTAGCTTAAAAACATAGGGTGTACACAGGGCACGTTACATAGGCTCTTATCATGCAGCGGTTTAGCATTAGCCATTGGCAGGCATAATCACAGTGTGTAAATGGTACTTTACAACGGCTCGTTGTAGCTTAGAAACACAGGGGGAGCAAGTGGCATGTTGTATTGGCTGGCTGAAGGAACAGTCCCACAGTGAATGCTGGATTGGTGAGAGGGGGGGTGTTGTAGGTCCCGGATGAGGCTGCTATATGCAGCGATAGGGCCGTGGTGGATGGAGTATGGCCATCAGTTACTGCTTAATGCGGTTGGAGAAGTATTATGGGTGTGGACGGTTCGTGATCCGTGGGTGCCTTAGCTTATTTAGCGAGGTGGTATCATTGGGATGTGTGCCGCGTAGGGTAACGGGTGCTAGGCACTTTTGAGGCAGAGGGGCTGTTTGTAGGTGTAGCGAGGGCTGCCATGAGTAGACAGCGTGCGGTAGGAGGCGGGGGAGGAAGGGGCAGCTATAGAGGGTGTATATGGCATGGGTGGGCTGGCTAGTCAAGAAATAGGTAGGGTCATGTATTAACGTGTGTCTTTTGATCGAAAAGTACAAAAGTACCACTAGATCTTGAGCGCAGGTGCCCGCGGATAGTGGAGAGTTCGAGCTGCGTCTTCGGAAAGGAGTCCCAATCAGGTCAATAACGTTAGAGATTGGCAAGGATAGAATGAACCGAGTGCGGCGCTCGGAGCTTGTGATGCTCGGCCAGGCTCCGTCAGGGGAGAGCCTTTTTCAGTTGCCTTCGTCGGAGGCCGGCTTCCACCTGTGCCCCTGAAGATTGTGTCCTGGACTCACCAGAGGAGGTAGGATGACATTTTTGCAGACACTGGGGCCTGGAAATTAATTCATTGTGAATCCCATTCGAAGAGGAGGTGGTGAACAAGTGGCTTCAGAAAGAAGCGTGCCCGCACACTTCGAGTTATCCGATTGTATGTCAAGACCAGAGGCTTTCTATTATGCGTTAATCTTCTTTATGTACTCGTCCAGCAGCAAAGACAAATTACACTTTAAAAACATTTTGTAAAACAAAAACAGTTTTGTGAGAGAACATGAAATGGAGTTGTATAATGATCTCGGTCCATGACTCCCTTAGCAGCCAATCACAGCACAACACACTACATAAAAGGCTGTGCCATTACTCCCTCTTCCTTCGCTATCAGCGCTATACCTACTCTTGAAGACAAGGGCCATGCATATCCTGAGTAAAGTCAACATCTGCAAGGTGATTTCTGTCAAGGACTGGATCAGAACACCACCCCACTGGGTCATGAAACTTGCTATGACTACTACTAATCCTTTTGACTGCTATACATCACAGTCCTGACCCTGTGAAACCAACTCTGCTGTGGAAAGATAACAGAGATCAAAAAGCAATCCAAACTGCAACTACACTTTCGACCAAAGAAAATGGAGTAAGGAGGCTCAGCCTGAGGGCCATATTCTCATTGAAGAGCAGTGAGCATGCTAAACTGCATGCTTCACTGCGCCTCTTCCTGACGTCCAGGCACCACGCATATTCTGAAGTGGTCCTGGGCATCAGCGCAGTGCACGACAGTGCTATGTCTGCAATGTGCCCGTTTGTGTAGAAAACGTGCAGTTTGCAATCTCGGCAGCAGTTTTGCCAAATATCGAGCTAATCGCAAATTTTACGAAAGTGCTGCCGAGAACATATATATATACATATATATATATATATATATATATATATATATATATATATATATATATATATATATATATATATATATATATATATATATATATATATATATATATATATATATGCAGACAAAAGGGTGCCAAGCTGATACAACTCAGATAGAAAGTTCGTACAGCATGCACGCGAACAGATGACCCGTGCACACGTGGGGTATGGTTACAAAACACAGCAAAAAGCTGTACATTTATTTAAGCATTAAAATCAGCAGTCCCAGAGTGGTGGGACTGTAGTTTGAAGTCAAGGCAAGTGCAAACTGCCGTGACTCGGGCTTCCTCGGGCTGTCATTCAGTGTTTGTATTCATTTGCTTAATTAAATAAAGTTATGGACATTTTAACTTCCTGTTCACTAGGAGGTCATATGATACTGATGTAAGGATGGAGTAACAATGGTCTTAGCGGTCGACCATCTTGGACTAGTGTCGATACCTATATATAAACCGAATGGAAAAATATCTAATCATCCAACAAATGTTAGAAATGTAGTTCAAGCAATCTTGAACAACCGGTAGCGAACACAAAGTCAATGCCCAACAGAAATTCATTTCAATTCTGCAAATAACAGACAAGTGCATCAATTTACAATACTATCATTACGACCCTGGCGTTAAGGGTTTAACGGCGCCGTAAAAGGTGTCGGCGCCGTTAAACCCTTAACGCCTGATTACGAGGTCCCTTTGCGGGATCCAACCTTAATGGCTGGTTTTACCAGTCGTTAAAGTAGGGTGCCGCAAAGGGACCTTGGTGCTAAGTACGGTGCTGCAATTTGCAGCACCGTACTTAGCCCTTTCCCCATTCCCATTGAGCCCTATGGGGCAAAAATGGGAATGGGGAAGGGCCCATGGTGAATGGGGAATTACCGCCCCGCCAACCTTGGAATGGGGCGGTAATTCCGCCATTCACCAAGGCGGACCCCGGCATGGACCATGGTGCTAATAGCACCATGGTTTAGCGCCGGGGTCGTAATGAGGCCCTATGGTTTGCAATGAGTTACTGGATAAACACCAAGGGCCTCATTACGACCCTGGCGCTAAGGGATAACCGGTACCGGTAAGGGTACCCGTACCGGTAAACCCTTAGCCCCTGATTACGAGGTCCCTTTGCGGTTTGGAGACTTTAACGCCTGCTTTTTGCAGGCGTTAAAAACCAACCCGCAAAGGGACCTTGGTGCTAAGTACGGTACTTAGCGCCTTCCCCATTTCCATTGAGCCCTATGGGGCAAAAATGGGAATGGGGAAGGGCCATGGCGGCATGGGGAATTACCGCCCCGCCAACCTCTGAATGGGGCGGTAATTCCCCATTCCGCCATGGCGGAGTCGGTAAGTTACCAGCATGGACCATGGTGCTACTAGCACCATGGTCCAACGCCAGGGTCGTAATGAGGGCCCAAGTCTGTTGCATACTCTATGGGCCTCATTACGACCCCGGCGCTAAACCATGGTGCTATCAGCACCATGGTCCATGCCGGGGTCCGCCACGGTGAATGGCGGAATTACCGCCCCATTCCAAGGTTGGCGGGGCGGTAATTCCCCATTCACCATGTGTCATGATCTTTGCTTCCAAAAGGTCAGGGTTTTCCCAACTCCCTTGGAAGCAGATCCATAACCCAGGTTCCGAGTGCCAACCAGTCCCAATTGGGACCTTTTGGACCCAGTCCTGGCGCCAGTGGCACCAGGCTCATAAATATGCCCAGTCCCAGCGCTGGAAGCGCCGGGCTCATAATGCTTGGGTGGACTTACCTGCAGCAGACCATGCTGCTTACTTGCCTGCCAGTTGAGTCTCTGATCCTCTTCTGTTTGGAACTACTTTTCCTGTTGGGTGGGGCAGGAGCCACTCCATAGATTCAGAACACTGGAACTCTTCTGGAAAGCAGGAACTCTTTTCTTACCTAGGCGTGGCTGTGGAAGGAGACACCTAAGCACTACAGGAGGCTATTTAAACCACACCCGATGGATGAATCTTGCTTTGCGTTATTCTGCATCCTCAGCAGCAGAACGCTCATTGTGTCTTCTGCATCTGATCCTGGGCCTAAGGAAAAAGGCTTACCATCCCGAATCCAGTCTTCAGCAACACCTATAAAGACAAGAAAGAACAGGTTAGCATTACGGTCTTCAGTGACAGCTCTTCACTTACCTGGTCCATCGGCTGTCACCAATGCCTCGCGCTGCATTCCGGCATCTGAAAGACAAAGGCTTACCTACTCTTTGTGCGCTCCGGAGGTCTTCACACTGCATTCCGGCATCTGAAAGACAAAAGCTTACCAACTCTTCGCACGCTCCGGAGGCCTTCGGCGCTGCATCCCGCATCTGAAAGACAAAACAAGGTGCGTTTAAAGACATTGAGGAACTTTAATACTCACGTGCCATTACTCCTTTCCACATCTAACCCAGTGGGTATTCCGGCACCCTGCAGCCGCCCCGAACTTGTACCTGCAAAATAAAAAGACAGTTAGAGCGCATCGTGAAGCAGGCAACAAGCGCTTACTTACGTGCTTCCAGGCGCTTCTATTCATCACACGGGCTCCATCTTCAACTCACTTCAGCCCGCCATCCGCCATCGCCGGAACCCTGCAAAACAAGAGACATCATTACTAAAGACTTTAAAAACATTAGAATTACTCGAAACTTACTGTTCGTGCAGTAAACGACGGACAGCAGTTCTCTGAAGTCAAGAGGCCTGCTCCCCTTATCCAGTGAAGAAACTGGTTACAGCACCCTGCCTCGAGGCAGATGGAGAGCACGGCATTCACTTACCTAAGGTGAGAGCGTTAACCTTTGGGGTTCTACAGGAGAAGAGAAAGGGAAGAAGAGAGAGACATTCAATAACCCAGTTCATTAATCCCACATTTTCTATCTGCAGACATCTTACCCTTCGAGCCAGACATACAGTGCACAGAGGTCCAGCCCAAAGAGCCAGCCGTGGGTTACACATCACCTTTGAAGATATGGTATACGCCCAGTCAAGACCGGCGCCTCTACGGGAATCAGGTGAGCGTTACACCATGAGCCCTTCCCCATTCCCATTTTTGCCCCATAGGGCTCAATGGGAATGGGGAAGGCGCTAAGTACGGTGCCGCAAATTGCGGCACCGTACTTAGCACCAAGGTCTCCTTGTGGCACCCTACTTTAACGACTGGTAAAACCAGCTGTTAAGGTCGGGTCCCGCAAAGGGACCTCGTAATCAGGCGTTAAGGGTTTAACGGCGCCGACACCTTTTACGGCGCCGTTAAACCCTTAACGCCAGGGTCGTAATGAGGCCCAATGCCTCAAAATAGCTCAATTGAGTAAGTATGAGGAACAAAAGCATGGCAAAAACAAATCAAGCCATCTAAAGTGCTAGTGCATGATTATAAAGCAAATGTACAAATGACCTAAGTGTCATTTCCAATTAGCCTCTAAAGTGTAAATGTGCAAAAGGGCATTGTTCTTGTAGGGGACTGATTTAGAAATGTTCCATATATGACATGGTGAAATGTCTGTAATTTATAATAATACTATGACCTAGGAATGTAACAGAGTATATGAATATGAGATCATGGTTACTGGAAAGTGCTAACAATGACATTCCCTAGTTACGGTGTGCTTATTCATTGAGATTCATATAGTATAGTACTATTAACTTAACAGACATCATTTGTTGTCTACATTTGTCTAACTTGTGTTGTGGGGCAGATCCTTTAAGTGCACATAGAGATTAGTTGTTCGAGTGTGCTTGACTGGAGTTGATTTACATGATCAATACTAGCAGGATCAGTGACAAAAAGCAAGAAACAACAACAAATATATATATACTTTTGTTTGTTTAAAAACAGATGGATAGTAGTGTGGTAAATTATTGGATTTTCCCAATATTCTCTGTATCATGGCTGAGGGCATGAAGTTGAAAGCATGGCGGTGGCCAAGATCTTATTCAAGAGAGACAACAACAATGGAGAAAGAATCAAAGAGACTTCAGTGTCCTAAGGCATAACTATCCAACAGAAAATGGATAAATTAGTGAGCTTGAAGAAATGTGAAACATCTAAATGGTGGTAAGCCGTGACTCTGCAATCCTACTTAGAAGAGCAAGTAATTCCGAGAGGTCCTAGAATACTTACCATTCCAATTTATGAGGAAATTGACCCTCTGTTCATCAAAGAACGGATGGAGCACACCAATACCTGCTCTTTCAGAATGATAGAAAGTCTGGTTAAATTTACTAAACTAGACAGAGCCAAATTGATTGAAGACATTGAGGCCAGATTGTATACTAATATCATCAATAGCCAGATTAACGTTTTTGAGGAAATGATATTGAAAGATCTCAAACTTCTTTCATCTAGGAATGGTAATCAAGCAAGCAATGTCAACACTTCACAGAGTGAAGCATTACACACCCAAAAGAATGACATCAACATTGTCATATGACCAGCAAGCAAAGGGGGTGGGGTGGTAATCTGGGACAAGAATCTCTACATAGCTGAAGTTATGAGACATCTGAGTGACTCTTTTTGTTATTCAGAGGTTGATGCATCAATTTTGTTAGATACTCAAACAGAATACCACACACTGCTTCAATGGTTCATCAATATTCTGATAGATGAAGAAGAATACCATTTTCTAAAAACTGATTTTTCTGTAACTCCCATCCTATACCTGTTACCAAAGGTACACAAGGATGCCATAAATCCACCTGGATGTCCTATTGTGTTATCTATTTCGAGCCTTCGGGAATCCACCTCTAAATGTTTGCACTTTCACTTCCAACCCTTTGTCCAAAGTCTTAATCCTTACATACGAGATACTTCTGAGTTACTGAACAAGGTGCAAAACGTCAGCTGGGAACCAACTCACATTTTGGTTTCATTGGATGGAGTATCTAACTGTACTTTGATTGATCATGGGTGTGGTGTATAAGCTTGCCAATACTTTTTATAGACATGCTCGATCAGTTTTAAGCAACAAAATGAGATGCTTTTATCCATGCTTAAGTTTTGTTCGGAACACAATTGTTTCATTTTTGATAAGACACATTAAAGGCAAGTCCGAGGCACTGCCATGGGATCATGTATGGCTCCCACCTATGCTAATCTATACATGGGTTGGTGGGAACAGACCAGCTTCGGGTGAGGAATTTGACGATTTTGTAGAACATGTTGTTGTATGGATTACATTTATTGATGATCTGTTTTTAATTTGGAATGGTCCTTATGAAAAACTCACTACGTATGTGTCTTGGTTAAATCATATCGTCATGAATTTGCAATTGACCATGGTCACCAGTACCACTAAGCTCACTTTCCTAGATATCAACTTTAAATAGTTATGGACCAACTCACCCCTGATCTATACAGAAAACCAACCAGTGGCAACTCTGTTCTTCATGCAGCTAGTCACCATCCAGTGCCTTTGATTAAGTCTATACCTTACGGTGAATTCTTACGGGCACGCCATAATTGTTCCACGGAAGATTACTTCCTGAAAGAATCTGCCAACATACGTCAAAGGTTTTTACAAAGTGGTTATTCCTCCCAGGAGGTTACAAATACTTTTGAAAAGGCCAGATCTAAAGATAGAAAAGGGCTTCTAAAGTGTAATAAAACGAAAAAATCGACTCACTCTGAATGTATATAAATTGCATAGCGAGTGCAATTATAAATATATGCAACCTGTAGTAGCAATAAACAGTAGCCAGTCAACATTCCATCAAAAGTGCAAATGCATGATAATCTATTCAGGACCTACTGGCCAAGTAGATAGATCTTACTAATAACTCGATGACACCAATACTAAAATGATTACCATAAAATCAAAAAACACATCATAAAGTCAGTGGAATAACGTTGCTGAAAATGTTGGGGGGGCACATGTCATCTGAAAAAAATGCCCCATTCAAATGAATGGGGACAAAATCGTGTGCCATGAAAGTTGGGGGGACAAAAACCCCTGTCCCCCCCTAAAATTACGCCCATGCATAAAGTTAATACCAATTTCATAGTAGTCATCCAATATCATAGAAATGCAACCACAAGAAGATATTCAACTCGTATGAAAAAATAAATAAGTGAAAAAGTAAAAAAGTGCAACAATGGTATAGTACTAAAATTGAAAAGGTCAAACTCGATAAAAATGTCTTCCCAGGGGGGCGTGGCTTGAGGAACCGGCAATGCGGAGGCCTCATTAAGAACTCCGTAGGACGCCCGGGCTTCAGCCACTAACGCCCGGGCTTCAGCCGCTAAATGCCCATGTTATACACCTAAATTCGGCACAGAGACGACTCAACAGGAGGCTGAACCCCCCTTGGAGCGGCCGCCCCGTCTCTGGGGAAAAATCAGAACCCAGAAGCTACAATAGCCACGTTCCGAAGTGGCCCTGGGATAAAAACCTCAATCCCAAGATGACGGCCCCTTGACATCGCCGAGTCGTGGGAGAAGGAGCTGGCCTCTTCGATGCAGCGGCTCCCACTTTCCTGCCCTCAGACTCCCTGAACTAGGCAGTGTTAGGCAGAATTATATGCAGTACCCTTTGGGAACACTACAGACAATTAAGACTACAAGTGATAGTACAATTTCACCTTTGGTACAAGCCCGTACTACAGTTATAGTGGTAGCAGTAGCGGAGCAGCCAGACTTATCTCAAGAGTAAGTGAGCAGTACAAGAGTTACACAAAGGGCAACAGTTACTATGGTTCCGGCAAACACTGACTCAAGGTTTCTAAGTAAAAGAATATGTATTTATTTACTTAACAGTTGTATAACATTTCACTATTCTAAGTAAGTTAAAAATCCCAATCATAAATACACCACACCATTTCCCTTAAATTCCAGACAAGTTAAGCTCACAAAATGAAGTGGGAGCAAAATGGCACTCCAGCAATTTAAAAGGGAGGGAAAGACAAAGTTATTAGAAATTAGGTAAAACCAACAGGTAAGTAATCAGGGCAATAGAACAAGAGAGACTACAGTGAGGAGATCAGATAGAAAAGGCGTAGGGCCAAAGTCAATAGGACAAAAGTCTTTTGCTCAAGATCACACAGTTCAGGGTAGTTTGCGGTAAAGTTCGTGGCACAGATTCCGGTCGAGGTTGGTTGGTAGAAAAGTTAGTTCAAAGAGAAGAGAAGGACAAGCCCTCCGATTCGAGAAAGATTTCAAACACGTTCACCGCGGCTGACCGAAACGGATAACCGGATTTGCACAGTACCTTGAAATGGAGAGAGAGCTGTAGCTGAGGCGGACGTTCCTGGTGGTTCCTGCAGGCTCACAGTTCCTGAAGCGACTGTCGCACTGACACAAAGTAGGATGACTGGAGGGTCCTCTCCCAACCAGGGAAGAAACCAGCAGCAGAGCAAATCAACAAATAAAAGGTGCGCTCCTTAAAACCCAAGCAGGGTCCGACCTTCCTGGCTATCCGGCCCACTGTAGCTCTGTACAGCGAATTCGACCAGAGGAGGGGTCCTGGCTTGTAGTTTGGGCGAACTGGTTGGTCCCACCAGCTCAAGGGAAGAAGTTTCCTGGAGGATCTTCTCTGTCGTCGGATTTGGAGATTCAGACCTGCAGCAGGGCTTCACCAGGCAGTTCAGTTGTGGAAGGGGTCCTCTTCTTCCAGTTCCTCGTTGGTTCTTTCGTTCCAGTGGCGACTCTGCTCTTCCAGTCCCAGAGACCTGCTTTTTATGTAGTTTTCCCCATTCATACAGCCTGGCTGTCAATCACACAGCAGGATGGCTGGCCTGGCAAGGCCAGTCCCCTTATCCAATCAGGCAAGAGTGTGACTTGGGTTACTAAGGCAACCCATGGCAGGGGTCCGAAGATCCCTCCCTCACATCCTGCCCCTCTAGGCTGTCAGGCGCTTTAAGGAGGGCTTCTGTGCAGAAGCCTGCGAAAAGACAGCGAACAAAGGAATCATCCCCGGTTTGGCGCGCAGAGAAAAACATGAGAAAGACTTTAACAAAAGAAATGGCGAATAAACCCAGCCGGAACCAGAATAAAATTTATTTGGTCAACGGGTTTATGTTCGAGGCTACTAAAATAGCCTGGAACAATACCACGTTTATATAAGATAATCACGGTAGGAAAGTTAGGGTACTTACCACTGCCACCAGCCAAGTCTTAATGTTAAGGGAGCGAAACAAGACTCCAAGAGGCACAGACAAAAAGGGATAAGAGTTAAACCTTTCCAATACTGCACGTAAGATGGGGTGTACTGGGTCTGTGGTTTAAAGTGACTATATAAAGTTAATGGCAACTTTACCTGTTTCTGGGGGATAGTAGTCAGCCCCAGAAAAATGGAGTCAGTGGGAAGTCTCAAAGACAACCTTGTGTCACTGCACTGAAGGTGCTGTGTAATACACACAAAATGTGGTGCACATGGAGTAGGTAAGGCTCCAGTGCCCAAGACCACACAAACAGTAAAAATACACACAACAAAACACATGTAAGAGTGGGAAAAAGGCTCACACTCTTACCAGGGGAAAAAATAAATACTAGAAATCCAGCAAAGCTGCTGGGGGACTCTTTAGGTAAGGGAAATCAGCCATTTATGAGAATTCTCCCTAACAGGCAGCTTTGCAGCTTCAAACCCCAGAACCTCGCTACCAATTTCGGGCCAAGGGGGAGCCCAATGCCTGAATCACTGCAAGCTCAGCTGCAAAACTGCATATGGCCCGGAGCCCGCCAGCCAAGCCAGCTCGGACGGGACTGCATGCCTCCAGAAGCGCTGTGGCGAAGACAAGCGCCGGAGTACAGGGAGAGGCCCCCAGCTGAGAGAGGGACCCGTGCTGCTCCTTGGCGGGTCCCAGTCCAGCCGTTCCTCTCCCCCAAGAATCGCAGGAGCACAGGAGAAGTGGGGAGAGCCCCTGTCTCCACAAGCATACGTAGCTGCCGACCCCCCAAACCCCCACCGAGCGGCGGGCCCGCACACAAGCAATCCCAGCACCACCACCATGAGCGCCCCGCTGGGGCGTGCAACACTGTACCTGCGGAGGCCTCGAGTGGGGAGGAGCCCCCGTCCCAAATCAGAGGAAACACAGCAGCCTGCCACAGCGAAAGGCTAGCAAACAGAGGGGTGCCCCCCACCTCCTTCGCACACACCTCGCTAACCAGGACAACAGCTCCAGTGCCAGCCAGACTCCGGCAAGACTCCAACACACGCTGCCCAGGACCCCTGGACGCGAAGGAGGACGGCACAATGCAGCAACACCGGTAGGAGCGAAGGGGGCCCTGCCAGACATCCCGCCTGGACTGGAGCGAACAGACCTTTATCTAGTCAAGTGCTGCACACCATATCTGATTCCCACCCGAAGAAGTGGGCTGGAGCAGACCCCACACAGCGCCCCTATATAGCCCAAGAGCTCGCAAGTGGGCTATATATATTGGTCCAGCAATAGACTACTGGCAGCCCAGCACTTCCAGGGCTGCTACCCCAGCAGGCATCTTCTATTGCATCAGGATAACCAATCACAAAGGCCCGAAATCAGCAGACATAGCCAGCATGCTACATCTGCAAGATAAAACCCAAGAAGGCGGAACCCATCCAAGCCCAGGCCTCGTCACCTGAAAGATCTCAGGGCAACTGGGCCACGAAGGTTGATATCCAAGACCTCCTAGCAGACATTAAGATGGAGTTCCGTAATTGTATGACAGAAGTCACGACTAAAATAGAGGGCGTAGACAACCGGATGGAAGAGGTGGAACACAGGGTAGGCGAAACAGAGGACCAAGCTCTAGAACATTTGACACAGATTGCTGAGCTGGAGCAGAAAATCCAATCCCTAGAAGCAAACAGTGAAAACATGCACCTCAAGCAGGAAGACTTGGATAATAGGGCTTGCAGGAATAACATTCGCATTAGAGGGGTTCCTGCCTCAATTTCAGACCAAGCCTTGCCAACCTATATCAGCGACCTCTTCCAAACTCTCCTCCGGATCGCGATAAATCACTACTCATGTTAGACCGTACCCACAGACTGCGAAGCTGCATGGGCGCCTCCGCAACAGGTGCCCCAGGGGTAATCACCAGGGTTCACCTTTTTTGCCACAAAGCAAGAGATCATGTCCGACAGTCGTACGCAGGGAGACCTCACATATCAGGGAGCCGCTATCCAACTCTTCCAGGCCTGGCCCCCTCCACAGTCCAGCGACGAAGAGCCCTACATCCATTGACGGTCTTCCTTCAGGATCAAAAGATTAAATACCGGTGTCTCTTTCCGTCCACACTTCAATTCTCATTCGAAGGACAGACACGGATAATCCATTCTCTCGAGGAAGCCGGAGGCATCATGGGTGGGGATCCATCAACCCCAGACAAGGACCTGACCAATTTGTCCCTGGATAAGAATCACAGCTTGACACCGAAGTCACAGCGGAACCGCTGGATGAAAGTCTCCAGGTGGGGAAAACCACCCGCCACGCACAACTAACGAGAAGCTACCTACATACGTTCTCGGCACCCGGGCGTCCCATGATATGTCGCAGCCGAGTGCATGGACAGACACTTTAGCCTAGTTTGGTTAAACTTTGGTTTTTGATTTTTTTGGTTGTGGCCCTTCTTGGCCCTATTGGTTGGCGGGCCACGTTTGGCCCTGGTTTAGACAAAACTAAAACACAGTTGCAGCAGACCTATGTCCACAGCCTGACATTGGAAGACAACCTCCTCCCCGGTAGCTTGCTCCCCTTTGACCCCCCACCTGACCATTGAAGGAGGACAGCAACATACCCCCTCCGCCACATGTAAAGCTGCGCTACATTTCACTGAAGGTTAAAAGCTTGAACTCCCCTGAAAAATGAAAAATCACCCTTAGGTGCCTTTAAGACATCGAGGCCTCAGGGTTGCTCCTCCAGGAGAGACACTTGCTTGCAGAATACTTCCCACAGCTCAGAGGAAATGCTTTTCCGATACAATACCTGGCATCAGGAAACAGTAAAAAAGGGTGCACAGGGATTCTACTAGCAAGAGGCACACCTTTTAGGGAAAGGAAGACCAAGCGAAGCCCGGATGGCAGAGACATTGTGATAAAGAGCGACCTCTATGGCCAACTCCACACACTAATTGCCATCTATGCACCAAATGAGGGCCAGGAAGCCTTCCTCGTCGACCTGGAGTCAACCCTAAGCCCGTTCATTGAAGGCCAAGTAGTCATAGGGGGCGATTTCAATGAGGTCTCAAACCCCTCGATGGACAAATCAGGTGCCCCAACACCCAGAGACTTTAAAACCGCATTAGGCCTCTGTCATCTATTCAGGATCCTGGGGGTCGTGGACACCTGGAGGGTCCTCCATCCGGACACCGCAGATTTCTCATTCCTTTCACACAACCACCGCTCCTCATCCCGAATAGATTTGATACTAGCAAGCCCACAACTCTTAACGTTCACGGATGAGGTGGAAATCGGTACGAAGGTCCTGTTCGACCATGCTCCAATACTACTGACCGCCCAGATCTTTGACCCACAACCCCCGGACAAACCTTGATGGGCTCTCTACTAAGCAATGCTACACGACATGACAGTGCGGGACGCCATAACCAGGGCGATCCATAACTATTTCAAGGAGAACCTGCCTTACCTCACCTCTACAGCAACAAGATGGGAAGCCATAAAAGCAGTAATCAGAGGGTTACTAATAGCCCAGGCAGCATCATACAGGTAAAGACAAGCCGAAAGAAAGGACCTGCTGGATAAAGAGGTGCCAGAGGCGGAAGAAGAAATGGTCACCTAAAGCAGTCAAACTTCTGAGGCTGGCCCGCACAAAATTAGATGCTCACTACGCAGAGGACACCGGCCAGACCCTGATTACGATGAAACAGAGCTATTATCTGAACGGTAACAAGGCCAACAGATTCCTGGTGAGCAAGCTAGCCAGAACCCACTGGCGAAACCATGTCACCGCTCTGAATAGTCCGGAGGGCACAATCCTGTATGGAGAAGAGGCAAAACTACGGATTGCGACAGCTCATCTGGCCAACACACTGACAGCCTCCCCCCGTCCACGAGCACAACAGGAACGATTTATAACGTTTGCCGGACTCCCACACTTATCAGAAACAGACAAATCTTCCCTGCATGTCCCCATTACGGCTGAAGAGATTGAGGAAGTGCTCAAAACTCTGAAACCTAGGGCTCCAGGGCCAGATGGCATCCCACCTAAGTTCTACAAACTCTTCCGTCCCCTTCTCCTGGGCCCGATGACAGCGCTCTTCAACTCATTCCGAGACACTGGCACCATAACGCCCTCTATGCAGCAGTCCACTATAATCATGCTCCTGAAACCTGGTAAAGACCTGAAGGAGTGCTCATCATATAGGCCTATATCCCTTCTTAATGTGGACGCAGACGCCTACTCAAAAGTGCTGGCAAATAGGCTGGCGCCGTTCCTGCCGACCATCATAAACCCGGACCAAACAGGCTTTATCAGAGGAAGAAGCACGGGGACAACATTTGCTGGGCCCTCAATCTCATCGAAGTGGCCACTCAAAATCGGCAGGGTCTAGCAGTCCTAACCCTGGATGCCACTAAAGCCTGTGACAGGGTGGACTGGAACTTTATGCGACTCACGCTGGAGGCCTTTGAGTTTGGCCTCTCATTCTGCAGGATGCTGCTAACCAACTATCAAACCCCGAAGACCTCATTAAGAGTAAACGAAAAGGTCTCAACCCCGATTTCGCTGTTGTGCGGGATGAGACAGGGCTGCCCACTCTCCACACTGATCTTCGCCCTTGTGATGGAACCGGTCGCCCAAAGGTATGCTTGAATGACAAGATCGCTGGGATGGACATAAACGGCGAGCAATTTAAGATTTCCCTGTATACTGATGATGTCATGATCTCCATCACCGACTGTCAATCCTCTCTCCCTGTCGTCCCGGAAGAACTGAAAGCCTTTGAACAAGTGGTAGGGTTGAAGGTAAACTACTCTAAATCGGAGGCACTGAGATAAACTTGGGTGTGGCCTACACGCCAAACCTCCAGATGCACTGTCCGCTGACATGGAACACCACATCTTCATCTTACCTGGGGATACATATCACAGCTGACCCGAAACTGTTCTATTCTGTGAACCCCCCCCCCCACCCCTCTGTTTTAGGAGCTGGAAGCTGACTTGAAGTGCTGGGAGGGACAGGAAATCTCTCTGCTGGGCATAGTTACAGCATGTAGGATGAACCTCCTCCCTAGACTTCTATATCTTTCCACTACCCTGCCGGATCCCCTCCCGAAACAACCCCTGAAGCAGCTACAAAAGAAACTCTCGAAATTCGTTTGGAAAGAGCACAGGGCTAGAATCCCATTGAAGGTCATGACTGGAGCAGCCAAATGGAGAGGCATGTGTCTTCCCAACCTCATAAAATATTTCATAGCAGCTCACCTCTCAAGCACCAAAGACTGGGCGGAACAGACAACCTCCCGAAATGGACACGCATCGAACAGGCTAAAAGCCCGCCCCAGCTGTGCTCCCTGTTCCACATTGCAGGCATTACCCGCAGTCATTGGTCAATGACCCTATAATCCACCAAAGCAACCTTGGATGCATGGTCATGGGCCCGGTGCAGGAAGAAGCTACCTAAGGGCCCAGCCCGCTCTCCCGGTCCTACGGAATCCAGATTTTTGCCCTAGTATGGATACAGCAATATTTAGCGGATGGTCCAAAGGAGGCCTTTGGACCCTTTCACAGCTCTATGATAGCGGCACCCCACTATGCTTCGATGAATGCAAGAACCGCTTTCATCTGGCAGAAACAGAGAGATTCACGTATGCCCAGATTAGGCACTGGATCTCATAGCCAATGGTCCAACAGGGGGCCACAAGGGACCTTTATTCTCTTGAGCATATGCTTCAGGAGGGCCCACGCTGGGGGCATATCACCAGTTTGTACCGACTCCTACAGGAGGACATGCTGACGACCAGACCACTTTACATGGCCAAGTGGAAGGTGGACCTAGGGCACCCCAGCGAGGACCAAGCATGGGTGGATATATGGACAAGGATCAACTCAGCCTCCAGATGCATCACAAATAAGAAATGAGCATTGAAACTCCTCCACCGTTGGTATTACTCCCCAGAATGCCTGTCCAACTTCCATGTGTCTATAGACCCGAGCTGTTGGAGGCGATGTGGCGCACGTGGGACCTTATTCCATATGTGGTGGGAATGCACGACAGTGCAGGCTTTCTGGGTAGAGATCACACACATCATTGTGGACATAACCCAACGCAAGCTGCCCATGGACCCAGAGGTGATCCTTCAAGGAGTAGCGAGTCCACAGTGCTACCCCAAAACAACGTATAACCGCCAAACTGCTCACACAACTGCTACTGGCGGCCAAAATAACTGTGGTCTGCAAATGGAAAGCACAGGAAGGCCCCTTGATATCCCTTTGGTGGATAAAAGTTTGGGAGATCCTGGTGGCTGAGAAAGTCACGGCAGCAAAGGATGGAGCTCTACACCGCTTCACCACAGCCGGTTCCCAGCGCTAACCTTCCAGCCACAGTTGGTGACAACATTTCTGAGACCTTAGAGGCCCTAGAGTGGGAAAATCCAATAAATTACCACACTACTATCCCTCTGTTTTTAAACAAACAAAAGTATATATTTATTTGTTGTTGTTTCTTGCTTTTTGTAACCAATCATGTTAGTGTTGATCATGTAAATCAACTCCAGCCAAACACACTGGACCAACTAGTCTCTCTGTGCACTTAAAGGATCTGCCCCACAACGAAAGTTAGACTAATGTAGACAGCAAATGATGTCCGTCAAGTTAATAGTACTATACTATATGAGTCTCAACGAATAAGCACACTGTAACTAGGGAATGACATTGTTAGCACTTTCCAGTTACCATGATCTCATATTCATATACTTTGTTACATTCCTAGGTCATAGTATTATTATAAATTACGGACATTTCACCATGTCATATATGGGACATTTCTAGATCAGTCCCCCACCACAACGATGCACTTTTGCACGTTTTCACTTTAGAGGCTAATTGGAAATGATACTTAGGTAATTTGTACATTTGCTTTATAATCATGCACTAGCACTTTAGTTTGTGCCAAGCTAACATGTTTTTGGTCCTCATACTTACTCATTGGAGCTATTTTGAGGCATAAAGTTATGAAACAGACTTGGTGTTTACGTAGCTCTCAACCATTTGTGTTGCAAAGGCGGGTGAAATCACCCGATTTTGTTTTTGGCGGGTGAGGCGCCCATTGGAATGAATAGGCATGCAGGAGGCTTGGCGGGTGAGTCAGCCCTTTACAAGGCGGGTGACACCCGCCAAAAGCGGGTGAGTTGAGAGCTAGGTGTTTATCAAGTAACTCATTGCCATTGCCATAGCTCTCAAGCATTTGTGCCTCAATGGCGGGTGAAAACACCCGATTTTGTTTTTGGCGGGTGAGTGGCCCATTGAAATTAATGGGCGTGCAGGAGGCTTGGCGTTGAGTTCATTCTTTAGAAGGCGGGTGATACCCGCCAAAAGCGTGTGAGTTGAGAGCTATGTCATTGCACACCATAGTATTGTAAATTGAGGCACTTGCCTGTTAGTTGCACAATTGAAATGCATTTCTGTTGGACATTGACTTAGTCTTCGCTACTGGTCGTTCAAGATTGCTTAAACTACATTTCCAACATTTGTTGGATGATTTGATATTTTACCATTCGGTTTTATATATAGCCCTACAGGTATCAACACTAGTCCAAGATGGCCGACCCCTGCGACTGTTGTGTACTGCGTACACGAGGTACGCATGCGCGAGCCTCTACGGAGCTCGCGCATGCGCGTTGTAAGAATAAAGGCGGTGCCCGGCAGTTCGCACCGGAGACCAGAGCCATCACACGTCTCCGGCGTGTGTTCTCTGCATGCATGGGTGCGTGTGGTTGCATGCATGTGTGACGGCCACCGGCCGACCCCGCACAATACAAAATTGGCGACAAGGCGGGATCGGAGCTATGTTCTTCCCGTTTTTCCGACGACGTCGGTGAAACGGAACACAACTCCGCAGTCGCGGACCCGCTCTAACAGCCGGCGGCCATTTTGAGTGCTCGTTCACTACGACATACGCAGTGGTTGCGGCCCGCTTCGGGTGCTCATGCGCCATCTGCCCGTTGCAAGCAGTTGCAGCAATTTTTGGACACTCCACAGCCCAGCTGGTGCAGGGCTGTGACACAAGAAGTGGCAGAAGAGCCAACAGGAAGACTCTGCCACAGTTGGGAGTCGGATCACCCATCAACCTGCAAAGACAATACTGTGAGTACCTATTGTGATGGGTGAAGAAACAGATGATGAGGGCGCCGTTGCCCCAATACCACGCAGAGTGCGCACCACTCTGGCTCCCATGCCTGAATTTGACACCACGGGCCTCCATCGAAACTTGGCCCAAAATGGCTCATATGGGTCAAAAGACTGGAAATGATGTTCAGAGCCTCGGGTGAGACAGAAGACGAGGCAAATATCGCCATCATAATGTACTCCGCAGGCACTGAAGTCCAGAAAATATATGACTCCCTCGACATTCCAGTGGCGCCGTATGACACTGTCAAACAAGCACTTCGGGATCACTTCCTACCCTTAGCGAATGTTGACTTCGACAGGTTTGTCATGGGGGCGGAAAAACAACGGAGCGAAGAGTCACTGGACCAGTTTTGTGCCCATTTGAGACACCTAGAGAGCTCCTGCAGGTGGGTCAACGAAGAGGAAATGGTCCGCAACCAATTGCTGCAAGGATGCTGCTCAGGAAAACTTAGGAGGCAAGTCCTGAGGGAACCAGGGCTGACCCTCCGGCAGATCCTGGACATGGGAAGAGCGTATGAGCTGGCGGAGGCCAGGGGATCGAAAATGGACGCAGCCACGCATCCCAAGAATGAGGAGAAGGCACTTGCAGTCGGACGTTTCGCACCTGGGAAGGCCAGATGGACACCGAAGAGGGGAGAAGGACCCACGACATCAGGTACCCCTCAGTCGTGCTCCTATTGTGGATATGACCTCCCACACAGAGGCGAATGTTCAGCCAAATCACGAACATGCGGCAGGTGTGGGATACCTGGGCATTATGCCAGGATGTGTAGGGCCTCCATGCCCGTGGCAGCAAGCAGAGGACCTGAGAGGGCCGGTAGAGGTGGCACTCGCACTGTGAGGGGCATATCGTCCCTTGAACAGGACGTGCACGACCTACACATTGCCGAAGAAGAGCAAGAAGAGGAGGAAGAAATTTTCTTCATTTCCAGCATCGCAAATGGCCCTGGAACTCGACGAAGACCCATATGTACTGTAGACATTGGAGAGATTCCCACTCCAGTCCTCATCGACACGGGAGCTTCAGTCTGCGTACTGGCGGACAGACATTACAACGCACTGGCAGGCCCACCAACCCTGTCACCCTCCAAGGCTCAGATATACGCTTTTGGTGAAGATACTCCCCTACCCATCCAAGGGGTATTCGTAACCCCAGTGACCAATGGCCAGAACAGCATCAAAGTGAGGTTTTTTGTAACCAGTGTAAGTCCGCACTCTCTTTTAAGCTGCGCAGCATCTGAAGCACTAGACCTGGTTCATTTCACTTTTGCTGTATATCATACGGATCTGGACAGCCTGCTGACACGCTTTGAGGGACTCTTCAGGGGCATAGGGAAACTGAAGGCTGAGCCAATAAGGCTCTACATTGATGAGTCAGTCAGACCGACGGCGCTGAAACATTGTCGCATACCGTTTCATCTGAGGGCTCAGGTGGAAAAGGAGCTGCAAGACTTAGTGGAACGAGATATCATTGAAAAGGTGGAAGGGCCCACCCAGTAGGTCTCCCCAATTGTAGTGGCCCCAAAGCCCAAACAGCCTGGGGCTTTACGCATTTGCGTAGACATGAGACTTCCTAATATGGCCATAAAAAGAGAACGTCATCTCACTCCCACTCTGAACGACATTGTTGGAGAACTTCAGGGTGCGAAATTCTTTTCGAAACTAGACCTGAGAGCGGGTTACCACCAGTTGGAGCTTCACCCGGAGTCTAGATATATTACGACCTTTACAACACACGAAGGACTGTATCGATATAAAAGACTCAGTTTTGGAATATCCTCGGTGGCAGAAATCTTCCAAAATGCTATCAGGGGGGCTCTGTCCGAACTAAAAGGAGGAATAAACATGTCAGATGATATCCTAGTCTTTGCCAAATCCGAAGCAGAACATATCAAGCGGCTAGAAAACACCTTTCACAGACTCCACAGCCTCGGCCTGACGCTTCACCAAGAAAAGTGCGAATTCCTGAAGGACAGCCTAGAGTTTTTTGGATTTGTCTTCCATGCGAGAGGCATATCCCCAGATCCTGAGAAGGTGAGAGACATTCGAGAGGCGTCACCTCCCACATCCCCGGCAGAATTCCGCAGTTTTTTAGGGATGGTAAACTACTGTGGGCGTTTTATTCGAGATTTAGCGTCCCTTTCTGAACCCCTGAGAGCACTCACTAGGAATGAAGTAGCATGGAGGTGGGCTGGAAAGGAACAGAGAGCATTCACGGCCATCAAGGATGCTCTGTCTGAACAAGATACCATGGCATATTTCAACCCGGCCCGGGAGTCTGAAATCATAGTGGATGCCAGTCCAGTGGGACTCGGGGCGGTTCTCGTGCAGGCGGATCAACAGGGATCCATGCGACCAGTTGCATACGCCAGCAAGGCACTCACAGACACAGAGAGAAGATATTTTCAAATTGAACGCGAAGCCCTCGCAATACTATGGGGCTGCAAACATTTTAGATTATACATCCTAGGGAAGCCTGTTGTAATGGTGACGGACCACAAGCCCCTAATTCCCATTCTGGCAGGCGCCTCTTCCAAACCGCCACCTCGGATAGAGAGGTGGATGCTATCCCTCATGGAGTACAAGGTGAAGCTGCTATACCGCCCGGGTACGCACAACCCTGCAGACTATTTGTCTCGTCACCCCGGCGCAGGACGACCCAGAGACACTACAGAGGTTGCAAATTGTGTGGACATCATTCACATGGTCGTCGAGTCTGCGCTTCCCATTGCTTTGACAAGACAAGAAATTGCCAACGAATCGAACTCGGATCAGGCATTTCTGAGAGTAAAGGGTGCGGTAGCCTCGGGAGCATGGCGGGAGCTCCTTTTGAACAATGCCCGGAGAAATGCAGGAACGCAAAGAGACTTGCAATTGCTCTGGGGTGCACGACATGAACTGTCAGTATCTGCCGATGGTCTCCTTCTGAGAGGGCACCGAATTGTGATCCCCAGGTCACTCATGCCGAAGGTCCTTCAGCTGGCACACAACGGACACCAGGGGATGACCAGAATGAAGGCACGTCTCAGACTCAAAGTCTGGTTCCCCGAATTGGAAAAGAGAGTGGAAGAGTTTGTGAGGGCATGCATCCCGTGCCAAGCCACGAGCCCGGCGGAGAAGGGACCCCCGATTCAGACCATGGCAAGGAGTGAGCTACCCTGGGGGACAGTACATGCTGATTTTGGCTCTACCGGAAGAGGACTACATTTCCTAGTAGTAACTGACCAATGGTCCCGATATCCAGAGGTGGAACTGGTCGAGTCCCAAGCCACCGACCACACCACCCTGGCCATGGACAAGATATTTGCTACCCACGGTTTTCCCATCGAGTTATGTTCTGACAATGGGTCACCTTTTCAACGACAATCGTTTGCTCGATACTGCGAAGAGAGAGGGATAAAACACCAAAAAGTCACCCCACTATGGCCAAGAGCTAATGGAGAAGTAGAGCGGTTCATGCGCACACTAAACAAGGTGTTTCGCATATCCGAAAATGGAGGTGAAGATCTTCGACGGAACTTATTCGACTTTCTCCGGGAGTATCGCACAACACCTCATCGATCAACTGGAATAGCCCCTGCAGAGGCACTTTTCAAGAGGATCCCAAGAGGACTCATACCTGAATCAGAGGGGAGACAACCAGGAGTGATCGACAATGACCAAGTACTACTAGAAAGGTCATGGAGAAACGAGAATGAAACAGCGGGGCGAAGACTTCCGGAAAAACAGATTGCAGTTGGAGATACCGTGTTGGTACGAAACAGAAGAGCAGAGGGAAAGCTGTCGACAACTTACGAGACCCAACCACTGGGTGTAACACACGTGAAAGGTACAATGGTCACCGCAGCCAATGCCAGAGGAACCTTCACCAGAAATGTGTCGTTTTTCAAGCGCATCAAGGCCGCTGGTGGCGAGACAACAGCAGAACAGGTCCCGGAACAAGGGGCAGAGAAAGGGATGGAGGAAGCTACCCCAACGGCAGATCACGAGACATCGGAGGCTCCTGGTGACGCTGCACCACGATACCCGAGCAGGGCCGGACGACGACTTCCCCAGAGGTTCCGAGACTTTATCATGGACCCTGCACCATAGGCGGGGAAAGGTGTCGGTGCAAATCCGAAGAAGGAACCAGGTTGTACTTCTGCAGTCAATTGTTAATTGTTGTTGTTTCTGCAGTTATTTGTTAATTGTTTGTTTCCGGGGAAAAGGAGGGATGTTGTGTACTGCGTACACGAGGTACGCATGCGCGAGCCTCTACAGAGCTCGCGCATGCGCGTTGTAAGAATAAAGGTGGTGCCCGGCAGTTCGCGCCAGAGACCGGAGCCATCACACGTCTCCGGCGTGTGTTCTCTGCATGCATAGGTGCGTGTGGTTGCATGCATGTGTGACGGCCACCGGCCGACCCCGCACAATACAAAAGCGACCATCGTTACTCCATCCTTACATCAGTATCAAATGACCTCCTAGTTAAAAGGAAGTCAAACTGTCCAGAACTTTATTTAATTAAGCAAATGATTACAAACACTGAATGACAGCCTGAGGAAGCCTGAGTCACAGGTGGAACGCGTGCCGATTTTTCTGCTACCTTTGTGTAGTATTTTGCACTTGTGATGACTATCATTCTGGGACTGCTGATTGTAATGCTTAAATATATGTACAGCTTTTTCCTCCCATTTCGACCCTGTTGCACCCGTTTGAGAAAACTGAGCGGCGCCCTTGAAAAGACGTTTTTTTGTTGAAAGATATATATATATATATTTTTTTCTCCAAAAAACTTTACTATTTCAAGCATATGTTAAAAATTGCTGCTCGACCATCGTATATTTTTCATCTCCCCTTGGGAAGTGCTATGGCCAGCAGGGAACGGCAGACTAGACGTATTTTGCCACGTACGTGTGGCTTGCTCATATATATGTGTATATATATATATATATATATATATATGCAACAGTAAAATATATATCACATGTGATATACATACATATATATATCTCACGTGATATATATATATTTGTATGCTGCACACAACACGCACCGGCACACTGGTGGAATGACGGCTGGGGAAAGGAGCGCAGAGCACATTAGATCCGCGCTTCCTGCTTCGCTGAGCGGCCTGTACCATTTTGGTACCATATATCGGCGCCACATTTTTGCTTTTGCAAAAGTCGAGGAGTGCCACAAGAATGGTCATCGAAAATGAAAGATTCCGGAAGTGCCGGTTGTGAGGTTGGTTTTCTGCCCTTCCTAGCAACCGGCACATATATTGCGAAGGCGCAGTAGGCATGCTCATCAGTCTGCTTCACTGCGCCTTTTCCTGATGCCCAGGCACCATGCTTATTGCACTGCCTGCAATCCGCCTCTTTGTATAGATAATGGGCGAATTGCAAGTCAGCAGCAGTTTAATTAAATAGCGAGTTAATCGCAATTTAATGAAAGTGTTGATGAGAACATGATAAAACACAAATAAAGGGGTACAAAAACTGCAGGGTGTTTGTGTGCATCTCTAGAGAAGAAAAAGAAAGACATTTCAAAGAAAACTAGTGACTGCAAGTTTAAGCAGCATTCTTGAGTTTGGAAATGTCATTGAAAGTGTAAGATGAACATTTACAATACAATAGTGTGCCCAGCATGTACAAAGCCTGCTTTAAACAATGATGGCCCCATTTCCGTAGTAACCCAAACAAGGCTTGCAAATGCACGAATGACGGTTGCTGAAACGATTGCAGAACATCAAAGCCCGCCCAAGCGGTTCCTCAGCGAAGCTGCGGACTCACAGGCTTGAGGCAGGCTGTATGCACATTGCAGCATAGCAATCAGTGGCACTCCTCCACAACAGCGACATCAAAGCGATGCCGTAGATAGGCGCCAATATTTTCCATTTGCTAAAGTGGAGGAGTGCCACATAAATTGGCATGTGCCGGTTGCTACGTTGGTTTATCGTGGGTTTATTGCCCTTCCTAACAACTGGCACATATATTCCGAAAGTGCCGCATTCATTCAGACTTTGGAACAATGCGCAACCTTCAGAATATGTGTTAAGTACCGAAAATGTTGCAATACTTTATACAACATTTTCGGTTCCTAACACCATGTTGGGAATCGGGTCCATTTTCGGTTTTTAACACAATGGGCCTCATTACGAGTCCGGGGGTAACCTGCCGGTTTTTACGGCTCGGTTACAGCTGGACTTGTTTTACCATTCCGCCTCCGTGATTCCCGGAATTACCGGGGCATTACGACCTTGGTGTCCCGGGAATTCCGGAGGCGGAATTCGGTAAATCCCCATTCCCATTGAGTCAGGACTCAATGGGAATGGGGAAGTAACCGGCACCATCTCGTGATGGTGCTGGTGTTTCCACGTCCTCCTGCAGGCAGGCGGTGTTAAACCGGCCAGGTCAGACCTGGCGGGAACGCCACCTCCCGCCTGCAGGACTGGAGATCGGGCGGTCCGGAATTAACAGTGGCGGCGGGTTTACCGCCACTGTTATTTCCGGACCGCCCGACCCATAATGAGGTTGGGAATCGGGTCCTCAGTATCCAAAACGCCACTGACAGATCAAAACTGTCAGCAAGATAAAAAGCGAGCAGCCCTCTTCCTTCTTTGCTGCTCTCCCAATGGATAAGTACCATGCATTTAGGAGAGGTACTGGTTGTTGTATGAATGTAGGCTATGTGACTATATTGGCCATTAAATGTATTCATTTTTATCTTGCGGCCTCCCAGTATTGTTTGAGGATTATATTTATGTATGCTGTGTATCTGTGCTCGCTTTTATGGGCAGCCCGTTCATGAACACCTCTGGTGCCACAAAGCGGTGCTCTGCTTAATACCTGGGCTAACACGAGAATTTATAGCCACTGTGGGTAACACATGGGTCAAGGAGGGGAGGATCAAGGTTCTCTTATACCTCTCAATGGAGGGTCTCAGGAGCCGCATTTTGTCATGAGACTTGAAACCATTTTACAAGTGGTAATGGGGTACCTTCTCTCCCTCAGAGCTGAGCAGCTTTTTCGTGACGCACTCTCTGTCTGCTCAGCAGCAGGTGGGGCGCATTTAATAACAATAGGGTGCTGATGCTTTAAATCAGCACCCTATTCAGATGATTACCTCCCCGCTACGGTGCGGGAGCCAGGCAGTTTTCATTGGAATAGTGCGCTCATGGGTTACCATGAGCGCCCTATTCCAGTGATTATCTCCCTGCCAGGCGCCGGAGCAGGAAGTTGAAAATAAATGTGGCACTCCAGCCTCCCCCGCACCACTCCTTGGTGCGTGGGGAAGTGGGGTTGCCAATTCGCCCAGGGCACTGCTGCTGTTAAGACCTGAGTACAGCTAGAGAGAATTGGCAAATGAAGAGGAATACAAAGCTTGAAGGTGCTTGGTTATCTACCCACTCATTGACTGCGCATGGGCATGCTAATCTATATGGCCATTCCCACCAACTTACTGCACCTCCCTGCCCAAAACGCATCCTCCTGGGATCAATTTGAATCCACTTTATCAGGACTTGCCATGAAACATTGTGCTCAAGGGGGCTGCCAGTGTTTTTTCTAAGCAGTCTTCTGAGAGTTAATGTTTCAGTGGGATACAGGCGAAACTGCCTTACCGTATCCGCCGCCCGATATCTTGGTATTACTGGGATATTACGGACGCTGGAGACGATGGTAAGTTCCCATTCCATGGGATCCAGCAGGACGCCATGGGATGGGATTGCCTGATTCACTGGTGGCAGTGATTCAGGCATTTCTTTGCCGGAAGCGGCCCAATCTACCAGCAGATCAGGTCTGCCGGGAGATCCGTGGCCACACCGGCAAACTTGTGCTTTGCTGACCCGAAAATGATGCTGGTGCTGGAATTACCACCATTTCTTCCAGACCGGCAAAGTCATAATGGGGCCAATGACTTAATTGGAGCTGTAAACGAGCTAATGCTGTAAGAAAAATGTCTTAACCAGGTTTGCCTTCAGTCACTCGGTTGATAGGTACTAAGCGTCTCCTTCACTGAAGTCCTGTTAAAAACAAGCATTGGCCAAAACCAACAGTTTTGGCTTGCACCTGAGCACCACTCCAGTGGTGACGGTGCGTGATACAAATAACTTTAACATTAACATTGTGTGTAAGTATTGTGTGTAAGTATTAGGCATTTGCCAGGCTCTGCGATTATATGCCCAGGTACTTACCCAATTTTGCCCCTGCTACAATCGAAGGCCAGTTAACACCACAAAGGCAGTGCCTGGCAAACGCCTTTCTCATGCCAATACAAAAGAAAAACCTCTGGCATTGTGAACGCTTGTTATAGCTGGCTGATGGAAAAGCTGCCAGTTAGCTGAACCCCTGTCATGGTCTGTGGAGCATGGTGGTGAAATGCACCAGCTTAACATGGCCACTCTGCTTGGGTAGGACATACACTCTACTCGAGTCATTCTGGCCTCAAATATAACTGTGTATCTGTTTTGGAAGCATTGTGGCAGCGATTCGCATCCTGGGTTCGGCACCCTGCTCGAGTGATTTTAATTTTGGAAGCAGCGGTGTACATCTGTTTGTAATGAAAATAATTTTCGCCAAGTAAACTATTTTCTCCTCCAATTTGGTTTAGAAAGCAGCTTGCTCCTCCCAAAAGCGAGGGCAAATATGTTTTTACCAAGTGCAGTATACACTGCCACCCCAGCCTCCTATTATCGCCTTGTCTGCTCCAGGGCATTGCTGTTAGTTCCTTTTAAAGATCCAAGGACCTGAGGGCGTTCACATTGGTGGTAGTTTATGCTTGTTTGGGTGAGCAATCATGGTAGCTTTATATCGGTGCAAGTTCCCGCTCTTCAGGAGTCAGCATTAACTGCTTGATAACGGTTTCGGTCAGAACCCTCGCGTGGCATGCCTTTCATGGTGCAGAGTACTATTCGCGTCCTTCCCTTTGCGTTCACCGCCATCCTCTCCCCTCAACTTTCCGACATGATATGATCCAAGTGGCCTTTATGGGCGTTGAGTTTGAAATTGCCTTTTGGCGCCTGGCATGGACAGTGATTCTGCTTATGTCCCGGTATGGACAGTGATTCTGCTTATGTCCCTTACAGCTAATTATCCTTAATACTTACTTGTAATGGGCACCATGCACTTGACCTTCAATATGCAAGATGTATACGTGTCAATGTGATTGGTAGGGGAGACTATTCAGTTCATTATCCAATTTCACTGGACATTAATTTTTGTTCAGCACTTTTCTCTTTTTCTCTTCTGGAAGAATCTGAGGGATGACCCCGTCCTTGCTTTTCCTTTCTTAATGCTTTTATGTATATGAGGCAATACTGGCAGATGGTTGAACAGTTTACCACACGGAAGGGGGGTTCATTGAGATCCTGTTAACAATTGACATTTCTGATCTGTGTCGGATTTGTGTTTATACACATGTTTGTATGTATATATTTTTGGTAATTACTTGCATCCTGAAGTTTTTTCGAATTACATTTGCTCCCCATTCTTATTTTATTTTATTTCACAATGCTCCTTTATATTTGCTTCTTAAACTATCTCAACCTATTCCAGTTGTACAATGTTGAAAGGGTTTCCCTTCTGCCTTCCAATGTGTTCCGCCATTGGTCTCAGTACAGTGATCATATTGAGGGTTTAATGGTTCCCTTTCCCTCTTCACATACGATTTCCTGCGGTATCCACAACAGAGACAGCTTACATGATGTCATGTTCTTCATTAATGAATTCTCTTTGCATTGCTAACATGTGTGAACAAGTGCGCTTGATGCCTGTCCTCTGCATAACATGGGTGCTGGTGGTCGTAAAGGATCATCTCCTCATATGTATTGCTCATAGCATCCGGTATTCCCACAGCCAACATGTTCTTGATACGTTTATTATCATGCTTTAAATTAGCATAATAGGAAGCCTCCAGTCTTGACATAGAATGGTTATTTCCCCTCACTATCGTGAGTCGGGGTTTAGATTGTATCAAAGAAAGGGAAGCGAGAACTGGGCGTTTTTGCACTGCTTACCCCTACACATTTTATTATCAATGTGGGAATTACAGAGGTTCTGGCAGCAATTACGGCAGCCAGAGCTTTATTTGAAAATAATAAAACTGTGTCGACTTTGCTTACTAAGGTAAGTGTCACGAATGGCTCTGCCAGTAAGCTGCTAACAGAAGGGAATCACCTACGCGTCTTCCTCGAGCGATCACCACCAGGGTCTGATTCTCAGTTCTCTGGACATCTGTCTGATACAATGCAGGACTTAATCAGGCCTTCTATAGAAGACTCAATGGAAAGCAGGTTTTCTCATGGCATTCTTAGTAGCCCTGAGGCTTATCAGGATTTAGTGAGCTCCTGTCATGTGGAGCTCTCTGATCTAGGTGAAACCAGTGCTGCCATGGGGGCTGTAGGCCTTTCTCAAAGGGCTGAGTCCCTTCTGGCTGCTCATTCGAGTTATTGACTAGATATTGCAAAACCCTCTGTTTTGGACCTAAGGTTAGTGTTGTTGAAAACTAGATCAGGTGAAGTCGCCACTGGTCTGGAAGAATCATTAAATAATCTGGGTTTTGAGCAAAAGGTTAGAGAACTTACCCATTGTAAGGGGCATATTCTTGATTGGGGGACTACCCACAATATCCCAATTAAGGATCTTCAAGTGCTGGCCTGCCCCTGGTCTGATCATTCGTTTGTTCACCTTATGATTGTCAGTGAACTCCCTATAAAACGGGGAGGGTCGCGGAATGAAGTGTTATTTACAAGAAACACCAAAAAACGTACACCAGAATGGATTGGACCTTTGCACAACTCAGTTATTCCTGATATTTTAGATTCTGGCTCCATTGAGGAAATGTCTGATCTTCTCTTATGCTCCTTTGGGAGCATTATCGAGTCCTTAAAGCCTCCAAACTAAGATATTTCTATGCCTGGAAATCCAACTAGGGTTCAAAGACTTTGGGAGCCTATAAGGCTGTGGCAAAACAGGTGTCCAGACATTTTGTCGACCTAAAACTGGTCGAATGACATTTGGTCGACACAATTTGGTCGAAAACCAAATGGTTGAATTTTTTTTTTTAATTATATATTTATTTTTCGGGTTTTCGTTTTTTACAAAAATGGGTTTTTAGAAAAAAAAGGGGGTTGGGGGGACCCCCCCAAAAAAAAAAAAAGGTGAAAATAAAAAAAATACAAAATTCGACCATCCCATTTGGTTTTTGACCAAATTGGTTCGACCATTTGTCTGGTCGACCAATTTTTTTTCGACTAAATTTCTGGTAACCGGCAAAACAGTATGATCTAGCAGTTATCTCTGCGAAGAAAGACATGTTTCACAGCGGAATTCAGAACTCCCAATCTGAAGTTAGGGAACTTTTTAAGATTCTAAAAGAGAAAGAAACTGCTCATACTCTGGATTCTGGTTTCATACGGAAAGATAATGCATGGTGCACTTCCATTCAAGCAGCCATGTTAGGCAATTAGAAAAAATTAAGACCGATATTACTCTAAAAGATATGATACCGCTTAAAATGCAGCTGGAAGGCTCGGAAGCTGCGTCATCATTAAGCAACTGTTTCATGCACCAATTTAGGTTCTCGTCCATATCAGCCCCAGAACTGGCTAGCATCATTGACCATCTTAAATCTACTAGATGCAAGCGCGACCCATGCTCAGCCATAATTATTAAACATGCTCACCCATCTTGATTGAATCTATGTGTAAGTTCGTGAATGCATCTTTCACCAAAGAATTTAGTTCGAACAGGGATAAAATAGTCATGGATAACTCTGATTATAAAAAAAACAGGTTCATGTCCTAGAACGCCTTTAAATTACTGTTCAATTACCAATAAGCCTTTCCTTTTTTAAATCCTGGATCACGACCAACCTGAATACATTTTCTATGCTTAACAAATTCCAGTCCGGTTTCAGACAAGGCTATGGGACGGAGACAGCACTATTGGAGCTGAAATCTAGACTCCTTGATGGAATGGATAATGGAAAAGCTTCTCTTCTAATTTTAGTGGACCTGTCTGCATCCTTTGACCTGGTTGACCTCTCCATCTTAGTCACCAGGTTGAGGTAGATTGCTCATTTTTCGTTGGAGGCGGCTTCTCGTATCTCGTTGTTTCTTATTAATAGAAGGTGTCGAGTTTATTCTGGCGTGGCAGAGGCTCCGTCTGTTATCCTGGAATATGGTGTCACCCAGGGGACATGTGTATCCCCCTTCTTGTATAACATTTTCATGGTCCCCTTCTTTGACCTCTTGGAACAGAATGGTGTGGCTTTTACGAATTATGCAGACGATACACAATGTGTTATTCCTCTTACTGGTGATCACTATGTAGACAAACCTAATATTAATAATGTGTATAATCTCATTCAAAGTTGGATGGTACAGTATGGCTTGGCATTGAATAAAGACTAGACTGAGCTCTTGGTGGTTGGCACCCCCAACATGATATAATAAATTAGGTGCTCCCTATCATGACTTTACTATAGCCAAAAGTAACTTTGCAACAAAAAGGAAAGTCAAGACATTAGGCACCACCCTGGGTCAGTATTTAGACATGAATGCACAGGTTAGCAGCCTGGTTTCCTCTTCTGCTTACTACATCAAATTCCTGGCCCATCTTTGTCCATATATCTCCGAAGCTAATGCAGAAACTATTGCCAAGGCAGGAGTGGGTGGACGCCTAGCAGGAGCTCTGCAGCGGGCAGGCAAGTCAGCGGTCGAACGGCGGGCCTTTGCTAAGGGCAGGTGGTGCCTTGACCACCATATGTTGGCAGATCACCTCACAAATTAACTGCCCAATGGCGTCTCTGATCTGGACAGTTAAATCATCAATTATCCTACTCTGTGATGGGGTAAGGTGCTTGACCGCATCAAAGAGGAACATGGACCCCTCTGGCGCAGGGGCAGGAGTCCTACCATTCTTTTCCCAGAGCCAGTCCTGCCCAAAGGGTAGGGTGATGGAGTCAAGAGAGCCCCAGTTTCTGCCCCCTTATGGCCCGTAATTTCCACCCTTGGTACCATTTTCAATCACCCAATGGCTTACTGCTTTGATGCTTGCCTAAGTTCTTTTCCATAATCTTCCCGCTAACTGCCTCCACCAGCGAATTCGTCGATGACTTTGTTCGACAATGGCAATACTCATGAGTTAGACACCTAGGCATATATTAAATCTGGACAAAGATGGCTAAGAAAAGTGACATCACAATCAGATTTTCCCCGCTACTTTCAGTCAAACACATTCCAGGACTTCCCATTACCGCGGAAAACGTTTTCCAGCACTGGATGTGAAAACTGCAGATACATACTATGAACGACCTCTTCCCAGGTGGTACGTTTTTGTCTCCACAACAAGCTCAAGATATGAGAAGTGACAACGCTCTAGACACCTTCATTTACTTCAGGCTGCGACATACTTTACAAGCTAGTATTGCCACTTTTCCACAACAACCACCGGTGTGGCCACTACTACACAATATGATACAAGCACAGGGAGAAGGCCACCTGATAACAAACATCTACAATTCCCTCCTGTCCGAACAGAAGCTACCCAATTCAAGCGCTAAAAGGAGATGGGAGAAATCATTGGGAACAAGGATTGCAGAGGAAGAATGGAACTATACACTAAACCTCACTCAAAAAGTGGCAATTAACACAAGATACAAGCAGATGCACTTTAACTACCTCCATCAAGTATACCACACCCCAGCAAAGCTCCACGCTCAAAGAGAAACAATATCGGCAGCGTGCAGCAGATGTGGATCCCTAGAGGCAGATTTCCTACACCTGGCGTGGTCCTGCCCTACAATAGCCGCATTTTGGAACACAGTGTTGGAGAAAACATCTGCGATAATTGGAACAAAAGTGAACGCCGACCCTAAACTAACGATGCTAGGCCTGACCAAAAACCTACCTAGCACAGTGCGGAAACTGGCAGACCTACTACTGGTGTTAGGATGGAGGAGAGTCACATGCAACTGGAGAAGAGGACCACCACCGAGCCTACAATGCTGGTTTAAAGACATCACATACTGCCAAGATATTGAAACTAACCTTATTAAGACACTGCCGTTACACACATGTTCGCCGGACATCTGGGGTCCGTATATAGCTTACTTGATCTCAACTACTGACAATCTAGACTCACTGTCATTGTCTCCAGCACATAGCCAGGGGTCCTCACCACTGCGTGCTGCCGACGACTCAGAAAACACGCAGCGCTGACTTTTGTGTTGAACACTAGTTTAAAACCACGACGGGAGCGGGACGGGATGGGGCATCAGGGAGGGGGCGGAATAGGGGGATAGGACGTTCAAAGTGACCGGCGCATGGCTTCATTTTTTGCTTTTGTAAAGAAAGCAATAAAGAAAGTTTAAAAAAAAAAACAATGCAAAGAAACTTTCCTTGGCAGTCTCAATGTTGTAAGGGCCCCTAATGAGGAAGGACCCATTACTCCAGGCCTTGAGGGCCGGGTTCCTGACAGGTTTTCAGTATATCTGTCATTAAAATTCACAAGGAAAAATGTTCATACATTTAGAATCATTGCATGCAAATGTATCCCTCATTAATATTCATGAGGACAAATGTTCAGACATTTAGAATCATTGCATGCAAATTTACCTCATGAATATTAATAAGGGGTATCCTAAAAAGCTGACATGGATCCGGCCCTCGAGGCCTGCAGTTGGACAAACCTGCATTAAGGGATCACATGGTAGATTTTTTCTCTTGGTGCTCTGCACTGGAAATGTTTTGATTACAGATAAGAATGGGACTTACCTGTGGGGACTTTCAAAGTTTCTCTTTCAGATAGACTGGCGTTCCCAAAGAGGTTTGACAATTCCCTCTAAGGATTCAAGATCCATTTTGCTATCAAATGTCTCATCAGTTATTACTGTGCATGATTAGATATTGCAACACATAGTTTTTTTGTAGTTACTTTGTTTCAGCGTTATACAATTATGCGGTTGTACATCTCAGTGAGCATCTAGGCTGATGTTAAAATTGAGTCATTCCTAGTGATCTTCAGTTTCAGTACAACCAACCAGGTTATGTTGTTGTTGGTCTTTGACCCTCTATGGGTGCATTCCCTCCTTGGGAGTTGGTCTTTGGGTTTACAAACTTGTTTTACTCCACCCTTGCGAGGTCCATATACCCTTCACCCTTGTCCCTCGAATACCCTTCTTGGGTGTACTATCAGGAGTTGGCTCATTTGAGATTCTGTACTTTGTCGATTATGTACTGCCACTCAGGTTTTCCAGAGAGGGTTTGAAGGATGAGCACTGTATAGGTGAGGAACCTCCAATTTCTCATTAGTTAGCCGGTGGTTGTAGGAGGATTTAATAACAACACACATTTTGTTTGTTGTGAATCACGGGTGTGCCTTACCACAAGAAGTCATACTTTTGCCTGGACAAAGTGAAGGTCAGTTGTCCTAACGTTTTATGTGTTCACGCTTTAAGTGTTTATTAAGAAAGAACTTGTAGTACAATGTGTTCCTTCAACATACCCTGTTTATTCCTCTTCACTCGGCTATCAGTTACTGACGAGAAGTCGAAGCATCTGCCTGAGCGAATCTTCGTCTTCACATGCATTGTTTATAAGGACAGTGGCTGATGTGATGTAGACACGGGTTACTGGATTACTTCTTTGCTTGGGTTCTTGATGTGGACATTGGTCAAAGTAAATGCTACTGTTCCAAGAGCCAAGAAAGAAGGAAGAGGGACCAATGGCACAGCCTTTCATGTAGCATGGCGTGCCATGATTGGCTGGTTTGGGGGAAATGAAACCAGCACCTTGGAGAACTCCGTTTCATGTTCTCATTCAAAAATGTTTCATCTGTTTTAAAAAAAAGATCTCAAAGTGTAATGTTTCTTTGCTTCTGGACGAGTACATGAATATTAATGCATAATACTCGCATCTATGTCCTTAAAAGAATCTAAACCCCCACTCATGATAGTGAGGGGGATTAGCCATTCCTGCTGCTTTTTTGGTTCTTTGTGAAAATGTCCCCTGGGAAAAAGTCGGCAGGTAGGTGATTTGTTTTTCCTGCACCGCTAAAAGCCTTCACCCGCATATTCTAGGAGGGGTGGTAATTACTAGTGTAACTCCAGCCTAGACTATTAAGTGCTTGATTTTTGTGGGAGTGTGAATTTGGGGAAATGTCACCCCTGGCGACTCTATCTGTGGATAAATTGTTTCTGTTACTTAAGCACCTGTAAAGTGCTAGAATCCTTGACATGTATCCAAGGGCCAGGCAGCATTTGGCTCTACATGGGTATCACTCAGGGCTTGAAGTGGAATGGTTAAAGCGGGAATCAGAATCAGGCAAAAAATGGTCTCCAGGGATTCTCAATCCATGGGGACCGAAATCCCTTACCAATTCCCAGGTGCTGTAATACACTACACCTGCAGTGATCCGCTTGTCTTTTTTTTGTTTTGAATTTACGCACATTTAAGCCCAATTAACATTAGATAGTTACAGATCCAGCAGGCAGTGGATAATTCAAAGTGGCCAACGGCAGGTGATAAAATTGATCAGGGATCCATAAAGTGGCATACCCTGTAAAACAAAAATTACAATCAGGTGTCATTTCTTTCATTGCTTTTCTTTCCAGGCTCACATTTATTTGCATGGTTGTAATTGTAGGGTTACATTCAGAAAGGGGAAAATTAAGCTAGAATAATACTTTTTAAATGTATTTTGAAACTATGTTGTCAAGTTGGTTTATTATGTCATTTGTACACAGTGCAAGTCGTCTCACTGAGGGGCATTATTTCCAAATTTGGTGGCCATTTTGGAGGTTGTCCTCAGTGAACATTGCATTTGGCACCCTTGTGGGGATTGTGGGGTGTCATAATCCCAAAAATGAAGATTTGGGCTTCACTCTGCCGAGGGACAGAAAAGGGGGCTGTGGCTTCAGTGAGGCCAGAGGGCAGGAGTGTGGGGATGGCAGCTTGCCGGGCCGGGTCATCTGGGAAAAAACCAGCATAGGGTCCTAGAAGGGATGGCTGCAGGGTTATAGGCCCTGTTGCATTCAATAAAGTGCTTTGGCTAATTAGCCAAGCAGGGCGCACCCAGTTAGTGGAGGCGGTAACAGGAGTGGCAGATGGGGCTCGGGGGCAGCAGAAGGGTGGGACGGCAACAGATACAGGCAGCATCGGTGGGGTTGGGGAGGCTCTTGCAGCACTCATGGCATGTAACCTGCAGGCGGAAAGAGGGGGAAAGGGATCTGTGGATGCGCCACTGAAGGGTAGGAGGCCTTGCAATAGGCATTGTAAGGAAGGCATGGTATCAAATAGTGAAGACAGACACATGTGATCACAGTTCAAGGGCGTTTATTGAACTTCAATGGGTTGGTTGAACGCCTATCTAAACCTAAATCTAAGGATGGGAGCAAGCTACGACCATCAAATAATAATAACGCAGTCCTAGTCGAGTCTGTCGAAATAAAAGGGCCTATACTAATAAACCTATTGCCAATACTTCTAAATACAAAATGGTGTGGGACAATAGTGTATGCAAAAAGAAAAGTGTTGAAGAAATAGTATGTCAGTATAGTTGAACAGTTTGCTTCCCTTCACCACGTTTTCAGCACAGAGAAAGGCGGCACGTTCGAGCTTCGTACACACTCTGTCTTCTCTGCCATGAGGATAGAGTTCAAAGCATTGGTATCAGGGCCTTTTGCCAAAGCCTCCTTTGCAAAAACAGTCTCTTACTGCAGAGAGTCTGTCGTAACAAACAAGCACCAAAGTTCCTTTCTTAGCAGGATTTTCACATGCACAAGTTCTTGCTTCCAGTTTTCATCATGGGTCTCCCTCCATCAGGCTTGGACCCCTTTTAACCACAATGTTCACAGCTGGTCTCCCTCGTTCCGGCTCGGACCATGGATCTCCCTTGAAGATTTGCAAATGTTTTGATGGGTTTTGCTTGAACCGTTGCAGGACCACTTCGATTCACTAAGAAAAATGTTCTTACTTTCGGTTCTGCAACTTCCTGCTGGATACCTTTACAGAGACGTTCGATTGAGCACCCATGCAGCGCATGACTACTCTGTCACTGGCTTTGTATTTTTCTCCTGTAAACATCCATCAGCAATTACGCTTTCCTTTTGTCTTTCTTCACACTTGTTTCAATCTTCGTTCTTGCACTCCTTATGCAATGCTGCCGTTTGCAACCTTGACTCCAACACAGACTGGTCTTGTATCGGTCCCCCTAACTCACCGACTGTGTTGATCTCTCAGGTGCTGCTTTGATCTTGGTGCCAAGGACGGTACTACAGTGGCTGGTGATCATCCCTGACTCGGTCCGCCGTGCAGGAGGGTCCCGGGTATCTCTGACACACAATACAGGATCTTGCAGTTTGGTTTCTGGGCCTTATACTTTCTAATTTTTCAGGGTTCTGTAAAGTAACAGTTTCTCGCCAAAAAGGTCAAGGGTATCTCCCTTCTTGCGTACCCTTCTTGGTTTGCCATCTTTCTTCCCTCATTCAGCTGCTGTCATAAACGCACTGTTCCTTCATGTGCTTTGCCTCGCTTTTATCTATGTGGGGGCGTTTAGTGGAAGCCAGGTGTGAGTGATTACCAGTAATTGCCTGACCATAGTACTGAGACATGTCAGGTACAATGCTCGGGTGTGAGTCTGTTTTCTCACAGAGCGGGCTGTCCATCGGAAAGTGTTGGTGTAGGGAAATGGGGGTGGGGGGTTGAGTTCCTAAATATCCTACCGGGTAGGATGGGGTAAAGGTGTTACAGGGGGGGATACCGCATCTCGCCATCAGGTGTCCCACTCCCCGAAGACCCCTCACCAAGGTGATCTTCCCGCACTGGTCCACCCCCAGAGTATGGATTCAAAGGTGATGGCTGTGCCCTGGTAACCTGAGAGAGTCCCCGGGGACTAGCGGGTGAGACACCTTCTCGTTTCTCACAGCAGTATCATGCCGCTCATCAAAGGTATCGGCTAAGTCAGACAAGAGGAAGCACCAAGGCTAAAAGTGTGATGGCAAATGGGAAAGCTGAAGGTTTTCAGGAGTTTGGTGGGTGGGAGGAGCTGGACGCCAATGAGGAACAGAGCATGGAAGTGGCTGTGGAGGGAACAGGTGTTGGGATTAAGGAGAAAGTGGTTTTGAAGGGGTTTGATGAGGGCAGAGTTGGTTACCTAGCATCAGTTGTGCGTGGAACTTTGCCTGCAGTGGATGGCGCCGGCACAGCAACCCATACAGCTAGTGATTTGCTGGTACCTTACCAGTCCTTTCCCAGGTCCCCCACCCATGTCTTGGTAGGGCAGGGTTAAGAATCAATTAGGTGTTGGGCCTTTAACAAAAGGTGTATTTTAGAGTGGTGTGCAAAGTCAGGCATGAGCACAGCATGTGCATGGAAATACCCAGTCACTCAGTGCTTCTCAGCAAATGACAAGGGCAGAGGTAGGAGGAGCAGAATCAGAAGGGAGGAGACTGGGAATGAATGAAGGTGAGATGAAGAGGATGGAGAGATGGAAGTGAGACTGGTATAAGGGATATGTAAGGAACCTCTTCAACTCGCCTTTCTTCATGTTCACTCTCCTCCTTTTTGATGCTGCTCCTTCGTGACAACAGTGAGTGTCAACCCCTGTCCTGTCCAACCCCAGAGCTTTCAGCCCTCTCCTTCAATACCACTAATACTTCAGCTGACACCCTACCCCCTTTTATGTCTAAAAACCAAAACCGCTCCTTTTTATTCCTTTTTTGTCCTCATAATAGAAATGTCCAACGCTTGTCAACCCACCTTGACATCTCGCCATAACAAACCCTCAACCCCTTTGTGACCCTCCAACTTAAATATCAACCAACCAACCAAAAAGCATGGCCACCGCCTTCTTAATCCCCTCTTACTTACTCTTCTTAGTTGACTATACCTCTAACATCCTCCTGGCCATTTCGCCCCATTGGACACAAACCCTGAATACCACTTACACTGAAATTATGTTCCCATTAATGCACCTGCTGTTGTCGTCCTGGATTAAGCATTATCCACGGTGTAAAATTTGTCACGTAGTCCCGTCTCCTTTATTCCACATCCAACCAACTTCTCTAGTGCCATGTTTCCCCATTAGTGAACTCCAACCATGCTCTCCTGTAGCTTGAGCATGAAGATATCTACAATGACGTATCTTCCAGTTCTTGAGACCTCAGTCTCCCAGTCACTACATACCATCCAGGATCCACATGGCCTGTGAAGCCAACCCATGGAACCTCTGCCACTGGGAACGAGACGATGGATGTTATGCTGATGTGCTTGCCACGTACATGATTTGCCTTACAATGTTACATTGCATGCACCCGAGCACAAACACCAGTGGCATCCTCAAAATCCTCTCACCCCTGGCAGACTACCTGTTCACTTCAGCCACCAGCTCCTTAATGACCCTGCATCGAAAGATGCACCCCTTCTTCCCTAAACATCATAACGGCTTAATACTTGATCTCGGGGTGTAACCCAACATCCACCTCCCATACTTTGCAGGATGCCCTAATCTCTCCATTAAGCTTCCTCTGCACCCTAGTTACTGCCACCTCACTATCCGCCTTCCCATTGCCTTTTGTGGTAGCAGCTTGTTCCAGTACAGTTTAGTGTGGCCAATCCTCATTAATAATCATTATGTCCCGCGTCATCGTTATCAGCTCCACGCTCGGGTCATTCGATAAATCCTTCTACTTCAAACATATGATTATTAAAGGTGGACTCTTCTTTCACTTTAACCACCACAGGAAATAACTGATCCCACCTCATATCACCCATCCCTAGCCATCTCACCAACAACTCCTGGCAACTGCAACACATCTGCAACACAACTGCATCTCACAGACGCTCCAGCATGCGCCAGCCCGCCCACTTCACCAGGGAATGGCTGTAGATCCATGTCCCCAGTACTGTTTCCTTCCAAATTGACATCTGCGAAATAAAGAACCAATCAATTCCATACCTGCAAACTCCAACTCCACCCCATTTCCCAATTCCTGCTCTCTGAGGGTTTTTCTGGCTGGCCGGGCATTGGAAGATGGGTTTGTAGTTTGTGTTGTTAAGGTTTTGGAATTACGGTAGTGTTAAGGAGGGTTCTGTTTGGATGGACAGGCTAACCCAGGACTTAAATTTGTTAAGGTTTTGGAATTACGGTAGTGTTAAGGAGGGTTCTGTTTGGATGGACAGGCTAACCCAGGACTTAAATTTGGGTTGGAGGCAGGAAGTTGTAGGAACAGGAGAGAGCGGCACCCCTGAAGGAGTTATGCCAATAGCAAAGTCATTAAGCAAATTTGTAGAGAGAATGGGGGAGTGTTGCAAGAGGGAGGAATTAGGGGAGGTTGAAAGGAGTTAATTTTACAGTTATGGTAAATAATAAGTAGGTTAGTGTGTAAGGCAATTCTATAAGAACACAACCACACTGCACTGGGTCACAGCTTTATCTTGAAACTGAATTTTAATTGAAAGAAAACAGCCGACACATGTTTCGACCTCACGTCTTCTTCCAGGCTGTTTAAATAGTGATGCATAAAAATAAGTAGCAATAATGTCATAACACAACCATTAGTAACCCTCAATATGCATAGCACAAGATACATCAATGAAAAATATGGAGTACAGACATAAGGGGCATAAAAGTTAGGTGAAACGTAAATGATTGTTGTCACAAACCATTCCAACACAGCAAAAACCAAACAAAAGTATGAGTGACCAACACCCATTAATTCATAGGAAGCCCCCATATTAATTGGAAACATAACAATTAATCAAATCATTAACATGAAGAGCAAAACCAAAAAGAACAAAGGGAGGGACGGAGGTCCGGTGAGGAGAAGAGATGGAAACATACCCGCTGTAAGGTCAAAAATAGCCCGCCAATGCAGTAAACTAAATTATCCATGTGCTGCCACAGAAATATAAAAATGAGGAGTTAATTATCACAGCCTTTTATGGGACCATCTCACCAAGATAAGTCAAACCACGTAGTGGCAAATAAGCACCTACCTCGATTGAGCAGCCCATTCATCTATCTGTGCATCCGCCCCAGCCGCATAGAGCTCGGATGCATTATTTCTTCAGCAACGCCAGGTGAGGAGTTATATGTAACATGACTAAACCTGAGCAGTTAATCAATTCTAACATACGTTGCCGTATCAACTTTAGATAATGACATCACATCATTTTGTACAATGACATGGAGTATAATAAGTCCATTAGCATCCCAGCAGCCCTACTCGGAGCAAAGGTAACGAACGATGTTAATACAAACGTAACCGTATGAGTGTATTGTTTGCACTTTACAAGAAAACCGAAAACGCATTGTGTTCAATCCGTGAGAGACAATCTTGTATTTACAAATTAATCTTGATTCAAATTGCCTCAATTTCAGTTCACGGTTACCTCCTCTTTTGTCCCGGGAGGACAGCTCAGTGGCAACGTGCATGCCTTGGAAACAAGACGACACAAAGCGACACCGTTTCGGTCCCGGGGTCCGCTCTTTGAAACCTCTGGGTATTAAGCGTGTTATAAATATGCAACTAAGACATGTTCCTGTAACAGCGCCTCGAGCACTTTAAATATGCAAATAAATAAATGGATGGGTCACTTGCATGAGGCCAATAAAACCGAGATCCTTAGTATTGTCAAGTTGATGATGCTGTTGCCAGCGAGTTGCAAAGGGATATTTAGCATCCTGACTCAAGTTTTTGCGAACAGGTTTTAGTGAACATTTGTAATGGAACTCAGGTCATATGAGCTGTCTATATGACACAGTGTTATACGTTGGAGCCGTGATGTTCACTGTTAACATAACGTGCTCCCTCAAAGATGGCGATTGGCTTAGTGAAACGATTCACTTCCGGTTACGCCTGGCATTTTCAAAGAAATAATGGTTCCGAGCTCTAAGCGGGTGGATGCGCAGATAGACTAACAGGTAATGTCCACCTGGTTGAAAAGGGTGGCCACGGGATAGGCAACAGCAGCGATCTTAGCTGCGACTGTAATAGCTGTCCCGTCGGCTTTTGTTATTGTACAGGATAGGTAAAGTAGAGTGTCATTCAAATCGAGGTGCGTTTCCGTTGAGCCCGATATGTAAAACTCTATGGGCGCTAAAGGAGATAGTGCAGCTAGGGGTGCAACTTCCATAAAAAAACTGTTTACAATGCTCGTCTGTGTGGGGGGTACGACAGACAGGTCTAGTTCCAATTTCAAACATTCCCCTGAAGCACAGTGGATAAAGGCCATCTTTTAGAAAATATTGATGTTGGGTCTGTTTTTATTTCTCTTGTTCCGTCTGTTCTTTGGCGTGCGTTTTCTCTTCTGAGCGGCTCTCGTTGTTGATCTTTTTTTATGCGGCTTTGGAGCCCCCCGTCTGTTCGAAGCTCTCCTTTTTCTTTTTTCTGGGGTATTACCCACGTAACCCAAGCCAGAACCTTCTTGTGCTGGTTGGTTGAAACCATTTGCGATGGACGCTGTTGCAGTAGACACCACATCCTTAGCAATATTTGTAGCGCGGTTTTAATATGCAGCTTGCCTAACTCAAATCCTTTGCGAAGGAAGGGCATGACCCTCCGAAAAAGACTTCTGAAAATACTTCCTATACCCTCACCATACATAACAGGCGCTCCTTGGAAGTAGGGTTGATCACTATAGCCGGCTTGCCTGCGGTAATAATCCCCATAAACGTGCGGCTCCCCATCATTCTTCATGATTACCATGTTCTAGCTGTCTTTCTCCCATCTAGGCCACACGTGTAGTTTCACTAGGACCTTCCCGTATTTAAATGAGACGACTTCCCCCTGATCTTCCCTTATCTGTATATTGATGGTGTCAAAATTACACTTAGAAACAGTGATATAATCAGGTTTAATGTATTGTATATTAACAATGCCGTTATTTTCACCTTTGACTTGAGCTGTTCTCATTAGGGGGGCATATGAGTCACCAACCCTTTGATAGTCTACTATATCGCTTTAAATCATGAGACTGTAAAATCCACCATCAATATCCATACGTGTTCTGTCTAGAGATTTACTACATTTTACATGTTGAACGCTTCCAGGCACCCTAAAAATGTTCCTGCTACCCTTAAACTCTGTGGTAACATCAGCCGATCTTAGAAATACTTTCCTCTGCGCGTCATCCAGTAACAGCTGTATATCTGAATAGCGCTCGATGCTTGCAAGCGATTTGTTGATAGTATCTAGCAGCGTTTGTATGGTGGGGTAAAAGCTGTGAGGAAAGCCCACGTTTAACAGTTCAGCAGGTTCTCCACGCTTGATGGTATACACTTGATGGCCTCTCTTTTGTCCACTGTATACCACGTATGTGGATAATGAATCTCCATCAGACCCGCTTCCCACAATCCTTGTAAATTAACGGGTTTAGCCAGTTTAACAGAATAATTCTATATTTTGTTGTTGGGGAATGTATCTAAAGAGGCGTTACTGGGCAAGGTGATATAAAATCTGATGTTTTCCATCTTCTCAGGAAGCGCCTCTGCTTTTTAGATCCTCTATTGATGCAGCATTGACCCAACTGTTACATTTCTCAGTCCACCCCACCCATTTTACCAGGTATTGTTTCTTAGGCCCCTTACCTTTACTCTGAATAATTTTCTCAACCCTATAAAGACGTTGGGGATTGTCGGCCACCTTTTGTAATTCCTCAGTATAGAAATTACCGCTTACAACCTCCCCAGCATAATCAGTCAACTGGTATATGTGTACCCCCTCTTTCACAGATGATTTTGCCTCTATAAAAATGTCATCGGTAAAGGATTGATGGTACCCTTTTGTAAAGACACCTTTTAACTTGGATACTCTGACGTGGTCCCCTAGGCGTATGGGTGTTTTATTGATCTTATCCGATAACCTTTCAGCATACAGGTTTTTTCACGTTGCTAATGAGTTTTCAGACTTTACAGAGTTTGGAGTAATTTTAATAGATGGTTGATAGCTGGCATTATACACATCTATAAAAGACTGTAATATGTCCACATAGCGTTGTGTATTATATGCTGTGAAATATCTCCAAAGTTTAGATTTCAAGGTTCTATCAAAATGTTCAACAACAGCGGCTTTAACCTCATTGTGTGTTATAAAATGATGCACGCTGTGTTGATTTAGAAGGTATCAGTTTGCAATTTTACAGGTACTCGCCCCTTGCTGAAGATATGCTTGAAAGCAGCTATCACTCTTGAACCAGTCTTATCCCTCAAGACCCCAACAAAAGCATATTTTGATAAAACATCTATCACTGTTGTTCTGCTTTTCACAAAGACTTATATCCACTAAATCAGCCTGCCACTGTTGGTCTTGGTCCAATACCACAGTCATTCTTCTTTTAAAGCGTTTACTAGCGTTTTTATGAAGGGTATATGTCTCCTGACCAGATAGCCACACCTTAACAGCTCCTTGTGTGATGGGGCTTGTGGAAGACATTTTATTTTTTATAACGGATATTATACATCTAGGGTCTGACGCAGGGTTACCAGCTGTGATATTTTTTTAGCAGCATTATATATCACGCTATGCACGCCCTTCCGGGCTCCACGTCTATAACTCTGCACGCACCAGACACTTGTAGCATTTAAAAGTTCAGATAGTTCTGGGGCCTGTAAAACATAGCCTTTAATGCTGAAGTAGCCTGCATAATGTTCATCCACCATCTGCTGCAATACAGCTCTAGGGCGCAGGTATAAAGATCCTGCATCATGTCGATATACATGCTTGTATTCATCCACCGCAGTCAACCTGATGCTGATACAGATTTTAACTATACACCTCGCACTTTTACAAATTCTCTTGCGTCGGGGTGTAGGTACCCGTAGATATTTCAATGTATCTGGGGTGTTTTTCTGATATTCTCTCAGTTTTTCCACACATATACGTCCAGGCTTCAGTTCACACTCCACACGCATGGCTTGTTCTTCAGAAGCTCTACCCTAGAAACAAATGTAAAGTCTTTTTGCATTAAACGGGCTACTCGGTTTCTAAAAACCACAGGAACGGCCATCTGGAGACTCAGGTGACTGCACCCTGACCCCCAGGACCCTCGTGGGCCCTGGTTAGGAGCTTTTTGTTAAATTATTTGAGCCCCCAGCCCCGCTTGCAGTCCTCTCTCTTCCTGACCCTTCCTGCTTCCTCATCTCGCCTCCTACCTGCCCATCGGCCCTGATTGCCTGGATTTCCCCATTGCACGTGGCCTACTGGCCAGCGTCGCACCACGCTCTCCCATTCCAGCTAGAGACTCAGATGAGTGCACCCCGACCACCAGGACCCTTATGGGCCCTGGTTAGGAGCTTTTTGTTAAATTATTTGAGCCCCAGCCCCGCTCACAGTCCTCTCTCTCCCCGATCCTTCCTGTGTTTTCATCCCGCCTCCTACCTGCCCCCCTGCCCCGACTGGCTGGATTTCCCCATTGCGTGTGGCCTACTGGCCCACGTCGCACCACACTCTCCTATTCCAACTGGAGACTCAGGTGAGTGCACCCCGAACCCAAGGACCCTTGTGGGCCCTGGTTAGGAGCTTTTTGTTACATTATTTGAGCCCCAGCACGCTCACAGTCCTCTCTCTGCCCGACCCTTCCTGCTTCCTCATCCCGCCTCCTACCCGCACCCTGGCCCTGATTGGCTGGATTTCCCCAATGTGTGTGGTCTACTGGCCCGCGTCGCACCACACTCTCCCATTCCAGCTGGAGACTCAGGTGAGTGCACCCCGACCCCCAGGACCTTCATGGGCCCTGGTTAGGAGCTTTTTCTTAAATTATTTGAGCCCCAGCCCCGCTTATAGTCCTCTCTCTCCCCGACCTTCCTCACCCCTCCTACCCGCCCCCAGCCCTGATTGGCTGCATTTCCCCATTGCGTGTGGCCTACTGGCCCACGTCACATCATGCTCTCCCATTCCAGCTGGAGACTCAGGTGAGTGTACCCGACCCCTCAACCCTGATTGGTCCCTCATCGACTCTTAATTAGCCCTCCCAGCCCGGCAGACCCGTTGGCTAAGGGCCTGAGGCAAAGGGCAGTTTCTACATTAGCAGCTCCAAGATATGTCTGTTGGTGTCCGCAGGGGAAGCCATGAAGCCAGCAGTCAACAGACGCCAACAAAAACTGTAAGTGTGGCATGGGTGGGGTGTAGAGCAATTACTCTACTCCAGAAAGCACCCGCCACTCTACCTTACCCTTCCATAATGTAGACTGCCATAGACTTACACCTTGCATACTCAAAGAGATTTGTGACCACCAGCCTAAATATATTAATGGCTGGACTGTAAATGTTGCATTGCTTTATACACTAACTTACCGGCCAGTGCTAACCAGTGCCACACCTAGAGAGACCTGTGAAGATTGGCCTGCGTCGCATCTAGATAAAAATGTGAATATTAGCATGCGCCACACTTAGATGGAATTGCGAATGTTAGCATGTGCCACACTTAGATGGAATTGTGAAGGACAGCATTGTCCACACTTAGATGGAATTGTGAAGGACAGCATGTGCCACACTTAGATGGAATTGCGAATGTTAGCATGTGCCACACTTAGACGAAATTGTGAAGGATAGCATGTTATTCACCTAGATAGAATTATTACTGGTAGCATATCCCTCACTTAGTTGGAATTGTAAATGATAGCATGTGCAACACTTAGATGGAATTGTGAATGATAGCATATCCCACTCTTGGGAAGAACTGTGAATGATAGCATATCCCACATTTAGATTGAATTGTAAACGACAACAGGTGCAACACCTAGATGGAATTGCGAATGATAGCATATCCCTCACTTAGTTGGAATTATAAATGATAGCATGTGCCACACTTAGATGGAATCGTGAACACTAGCCTGCATCACATCTAGATAGAAATGTGAATGATAGCATATGCCACACTTAGACGGAATTGTGAAGTATAGCATGTGCCACACTTAGATGGAATTGTGAAGGACAGCATATCCTGCACTTAAAATTGTAAGTGATAGCATGTGCAACACTTAGATGGAATTGTGAATGAGAGCATGTGCCACACTTAGATGTAATTGCAAATGATAGCATGTTACTCACCTAGATAGAATTATGACTGGTAGCATATCCCTCACTTAGTTGGAATTGTAAATGATAGCATGTGCAACACTTAGATGGAATTGTGAATGACAGCATATCCGCACTTAGATAGAATTGTAAATGATAGCATGTGCAACACTTAGATGGAATTGTGAATGACAGCATATCCGCACTTAGATAGAATTGTAAATGATAGCATGTGCAACACTTAGATGGAATTGTGAATGATAGCATATCCCACTCTTAGGAGGAACTGTGAATGATAGCATATCCCGCACTTAAATTGAATTGTATACGACAACAGGTGCAACACCTAGATGTAATTGTGAATGATAGCATGTCCCAATCTTAGGTGGAATTGCGAATGATAGCATAACCCTCACTTAGATAGAATTATAAATGATAGCATGTGCAGCACTTAGATGGTTTTGTGAATGATGGCATGTCCGAAAATTGGATGTAATTGTAAATGGTAGCATGTGCCACACGTGGATAGAATTACAAACGGTAGCATGTGCCACACTTCGATTGAACTACGATTGGTAGCATATCCCTCACTTAGATAGAATTATAAATGATAGCATGTGCAACACTTAGATGGAATTGTGAATGATAGCATATCCCACTCTTAGGAGGAACTGTGAATGATAGCATATCCCGCACTTAAATTGAATTGTATACGACAACAGGTGCAACACCTAGATGTAATTGTGAATGATAGCATGTCCCACTCTTAGGTGGAATTGCGAATGATAGCATATCCCTCACTTTGATAGAATTCTAAATGATAGCATGTGCAACACCTAGATGGAATTAGAAATGATAACATGTGCCTCACCTAGATAGAACTATGATTGGTAGCATATCCCTCACTTAGTTGGAATTATAAATGATAGCATGTGCCACACTTAGATGGAATTGTGAATGATAGCATGTGCCACACTTAGATGGAATTGTGAATGATAGCATGTGCCTCATCTAGATAGAATTATGATTGGTAGCATACCTGTCAATTAGCGAGAATTGTGAATGATAGAACATCCCGCACTAGAAGGCAGAATGAATAGAGTGAATAGAATAAGTGGAATAGATGGCATAGATAACATAGATGGAATGGATTGAGTAGACGAAGCAGAAAAAATGAACGGAGTGGACTGAACTAATGGGGCAGAATAGAATGAGTGGAACCTGTTGAAATTCGCCCCACGCGTTATATCACTGTGCTCCTGCTCCCATGCTGTTGCCATATATCTGTATCCCCTATGTATGCTATGTATCTGTATCTCCTTATATATATGTATCCCCATATATATACTGTACTGACCCCTGTCGCTCTATATCCATATATCGCTATGTATGTCCCACCGTCCTGTTCACGTGCCTGGTCTCAGGCGCTTTACAGATAACCACCATATCATACCACTACGCTTACTCTCTACTATACACCATAATTCAACCAGAACACAGCTATACCCCTGATAATTCAGCCTAGCTATCCACATACAAATACAACCCCATGAACACCTCATCACCCTAATAAAACGCAGCTAGCTGAGCACATTCTGGCCAGCTGCTCACATAGGCGTTCCTCAGGCCTAACGTAGCCAGAACCCAGTCTGGGTGTCCACCCACCAGACTACACACATCCAGCTGATATCTTCAGCACCACACCTATCGCCAGGTAGCAGCTATCATCCGACAACTACACCAGCTGCACACATATCCGGTGCACCCACGCACCATACAACACTATCTCTACTGATCTGAACTACGGTTCCCAAGGGCGTTCAACCTACAAGCGCTTTGAGGTCATACCAATGATATATAAGGCACTATATAAATGCCAAGTAACATAACAACATAACATCTGTAAAGATAAAAAAAATCTCTGGATTGCAATATGTGCATATTTCTAGGAATGTTTTTGATAGAAGCCCCTCCACACTATCATGTACACGCATCCCATTGGCTTTATAAACACTTTTAAGCATCTGAAAAACGTTATATGAACTCAACATAAAACATATCCGAAGTATTGCTCTAGCATGATAGTGCGGGAGTAAACAATTGTGAGAATCCTGCTGTGAGTCTTTGCATATATGCGCATAGAACCAACGATAATAGTCACACTTCAAGCATATTTTCACTTCACAGGCCGCAAAAGTATGAACCGTTAAAGACTCCAAAAGGGTCATAGTTGTATCGTCTTCTTCTTCATCAGAACTTTCAAAGCGATTTAAATAGGCACATTTCTTACACTTATTACGACCTTGAATTGCTGTACTTTTGCTAATTTTTTAGCAGCATACACAGTCAAAGTTGACAGCTTTGAATGAAGAGCTCTGACTCTCAACGCCGTCAAAGTTTATCTGCCGTATCCTGCAGTTTAAAATAGAAAGAAGTTTAACTCTTGAACATGTGTTTTTACAGGTTTTTTCTCACACACACGCACACACACTTTATAACATACCATATTGCACATTTCAGAATCAGCAGCTTCCATCTCACAGGTGTTTTCGACGTCCATAAACAACTTGTCTTCATCGGAAGATGGTTCTAGCTCAGGAGTCATGGCTGCCTCTGGAAACAGCTCATCTAAAAAACCCAGGTCCTCATACAGGGGCTCTTTAAGAGTCTATATAGACTCATCCATATCTATGTAGTCTGCATCTGTGTAGTCGGCATCCGTTATAACTGCATCTACGCCACCACTGCATCCAATAGAAGCCATGATAGATTAAACAGCCTGTGACACACCATCAAAATTCATCACATCAAAGCGTTCACACAGCTTATCCATAGCAACGGCGTAATCAGGCTCCCCATCAACGGCGGTAGTTGTTGCTGGTGGACTTTTAGGACTGTAGTACTTTTGAATGGTGTTCAAATCATCGACCCCTCTGTTATTCTTAGAGTAGTAGCTGTAGCGCTCCGAGATTCCGGGTATTGCAGGTGCTGCGCAAGCAGTTTTTCCCCGGGCTTCAGGAGTAGTGTGTCACTTCCGCCGAAACACCCTCTGTATATATACACCCTTCACCCAACACCCCTAAAGCTGGCACCGCACAGACATCATCTCCAGAGCACTACCGCGCACTATCAAAAACTGCAACACACTTTCGGGTCTTTGGGGGAACACCCGGGTCAGAAAGGTCATGCCCCATACCCATAACATAAAAGAGGTGAGTCTTTCAGGTGAAGCACACTAGGACACTTCCAGTATAGGTCACCCATCATGTTTGGACTTCCGGGGGCCCACAGGGGACACCCCTCAGGACTACAGGCTTTGTGGGGGCCTTACAGGTAACACCTATGATGTCATATCTGGGGTAACACATCCGCTAGGGCCCAAGTTCTGGTTAACCACCACTACCCACTTCTGGGATAGGCCTTCCACTAGGGTGGGACTTCCGGGTCACCCGCATGATGTCACTTCCGCTAGGACAGGACTTCCGGGATAATGGGACGTTCCCACCTGTCAAGCTTTATTGCTGATGAAAAGTATCATCTTATACTACTGAGGTAGGTGCTCATGAGGGGACATTTGTTTATTTGCCACTATGTGGTTTGACTTATCTTGGTGAGGTGGTCACATAAGAGGCTGTGACAATGTACTCATCATCATCGTGATGTCCATTGTGCCCCCGTCTCTCGTCTCCCATGATGCCCGTTGTGCCTCCCCCCCTCTTGTCCGCCGTGATGTCTGTTGTGCCCCCACCCCCTCCCTGGTCCACTGTGATATGTGTTGTGCCCCCCAGCCCCTCCCTGGTCTCCCATGATGTCTATTGTGCCCCCATCCCTTTCCCTGGTCCCTCTGTCTGTTGTGCCCCCCGCCCCTCTCCCTGGTCCCCTTGATATCCGTCCCCCCACCCCTCCCTTGCATTCCATGATCTCTTCTTTCCTGCTTTTCCCTTCCCCCTTATCCCATTCTTCCCCCCTATACCTAATCGCTGGAGGAGTTGTCTTGATTCACTATGGTTCACCATCACCGACCTGTTGCCAACGTTTGGATTTTACTTTATTGACACACTGACTCTTGGTGCTGGACCTCCCCTGCATCTCATACTCAGAGTGACCCTGAATCATGCTGTGCCCATCGTCATCTTGAATCCTTGCTTACATTTTCTGTTCCCTGCAACATTCTGTGTTTTACTGACCTCTGCAACTGTATTCGCTCTCCCCTCTGCTTCTACGCTCTTTTTCATTGTTTTACTCTCTATTCTCCTCTCCTCTCCCTTTTCCCTTCTCCCACTCTCCTCCTGCTCTCCCTTACTTTTTCTGTGCACTTACTCTATCAGAATTGTTCCCGGACCTAATATGATAGCAACTCATGTTTGTCTCCTCCCCTTCCTTACGTGTTTTTCTCCCTCCCCCCTCCAGCGCTATCTGAAATGTCATCAGGCCTAGTACGATAGTCGCTTGTTTTGCTCCTCTCCTCCTTTCTCCTCACCTTCTCCCTCACCCCTTGTTAATCTCCAGCTCTACCAGAAATGTCATCAGGGCTAATACGGTAATCGCCTGTCTGTTCCCTTTTCCCTCCCACCCCCTCCCTTCCTATCTATGTTCTAAGCTCTTGCACTATCTGAAATGTCACCAGACTGAGTATGATAGTTAATTTCACATTCTTTTGGTCATGGCCTTGCAATAATGTCATTGTATTTTCCCTTACTCCCTCCCTTGCCTTAAAGTGCTTTGAAACACATTGTGTATAGGTACTATATAAATAAACTATCATATCATAACTATCATATCATTTTTATATTTGTTTGGCAGCACATCGATAATTTACTTTACCGCACTGGCAGGTTACTATTGACCAGGTATGTTTACGCAATATGTTTTGGATGGTGGGCACACATTTTCGGGTATGGCAGTAATGCACTGTACACATTTTTCATATGGGTCTACCTTCCTTAAAGAGTTTCTCTGACAATACCTAACGTACGGGCAGAAGTAACAGAAACTGGACCAAGTATGCATTCACCTAATTATTAGGTTCTGGTTTGCTTAAGGCACTCGCATTCATTAACACAGTCATGGTGAGAGATAACTAATTGAAACTGACTGCAATTATTGTCATGTGTGGATTATTAGACAGAGTGCTTCATATTGAGGTTTTCTGACTATTATCACTACGTCAGACTATATATATATAGATTATTTATCAGTACACCTTTATTATAATGTTACGGGTGTTATCCTAATTGCGTGCCCACGCAGGGTGAAAAGGTAACATTTTGCATGCAATAATGAGCATGCCACTTAGTAACGGGGCTCAGATGTCACCTAATTGTTGGCCAACTGGCGATGTACTGTGTGCTTTGATGAATTACATAAATTGATACAGATCTGTTTCTGTCTCCATCTCTTCTCCTCACCGGACCCCCGTCCCTCTCTTTGTTCTTTTTGGTTTTGCTCTTCATGTTAATGATTTGACTGATTGTTATGTTTCCACTTAATATGGGGGCTTCCTATGAATTGATGGGTGTTGGTCACTCATACTTTAATTTTTTACACTTCCATTAAATCCTTCATCATCACATCAATTCATTACTTTACAAGAGAGCGCCAAAAAAAGAAGTAGAAGCTGAATAAGAAGAAGAGGAGAAGAAAGCAAACAAAAGCATGTCAATTAAAACCCTAAAATACCGCAAAAAGTTAGAAATACCGCAAAAAGTTAGAATATCCTTAAATTCACAGTTCAATTCATCAACATATCTTAAAATCCAATAATTATCCCTCATTCATTAATTATTTCCTTCTCCCTTTCTTCTCCCTTCCTTGATGGAAAGAAAGCTAATACCTTCCAAAAATCTTATTAGAGAAAATATCATCTTAAAATTAGTGCTGCACATAATAATTGCCCCCATTTTTCTTCATCCACCAATCAGTATTCCCATCTAGAATCACCCAAACATGTATTTCTCCACTCATTTAACCCTGTACAGTTCATAACCAAATGTTTCTGTGATTCCACTTGGTGACTTACTTTACAACCTCGGCACCCCTCATCTTTATCATCCGTTCCCATGTTTTTGGATCTCATTATTTGCTTGGTAGGTAATAAATTCATGCGAAAATGAATAAATTGGCTGCAATTATATCTACTCAGGAATTTTTCCATATATTTAGGCAAAATATTAGATATAATGTCCTCTCTCAAGTGTGTGAACATCTTATACTTAATCTTTTTCTCCCATGTTCTCTCCAATCGTCTGCCCACAAAACTCTTTTCACTGAATCTGGATTCGTTTTTAATTGATCTTCCGACACTCCCAGTTTTATTAACAACTTCTCGCATACATTACACCATAGTCTTAATGTTCCATCAGTTTCTCTACCTGCCTTCAAAATATCAAATTGAATTTTGCTGTCCTTACAAATCATTTTCATGAACAGTGATATGTTGACCATACCCCTCATACATAGACATCAGCCATAGCTCGTATCTAATAACAGTTATCGGCACACAATTTGGTAGTCTTAAGGCTCTCTGCCAAAATATTCCGTCTAGTGTTTCCCACGTCTCCCAAGGCACACCCAATGACGCTTCTGCACCATAAAGAATTATTGGAGCAGCTTTCTGCTTGTAAAACGATATTAATGGAGAAACTACCAAATTTTCAATGAATTTTCCTGGTTTAAGATGCTAAACTTTTTGTTTTATTTTTAAGCTCCCTAATTCTAGTTCATTCATTTCCATAGCTGTTAATATTCATTCCCAGGTACTTTACGGATTCTGATGGTCTAATTATAGCCTCTCCCAAGATCCATCTCAATGTTGCATTCTTCTCAATCCCAGCAGGTTGAAAGACTAAGATCTCTGTCTTTACTGCATTTATTTTTAGACCATTTAGAATTCTGCAGCATTCTTAATTTCCTCTGTTACCCGATTTTGGTCTGGTCCACAATAAGAAAATCATCCGTTTATAGCAGCCATCCAATAGGCATCCCTACAATTCTAGGTGGAAAGATCTTAAATTCTTCCATAGCCTCTTTTATATCAGAGACAAATAAAATGAATTGAGCCGGTGCAAGACAACATCCCTGTGTTAAGCCTCTCGCAGTGCAAATATCTTTGGTCATTAGCCCTGACTGACTCAGTCTAACCTGAATGGATGTGTTTGAATATAATGCTTCCATGGCTTTTATTAGACCATTTGGGTACCCCACGATGTTAACTTACTCCAAAGTAGTTCTCGATCTATTCTATCAAAGGCCTGCTCGAGGTCAATAAAAGCAAGGTAAAATGTTTTTCCCTCCCGCAGTGCCTTTGCTTTTAATAGATTAATCAAAACTAAATTCAGAGCACAACCCACACCTTTGCAGAATCCTGCCTGTCTTTCACCTATTTGTCCCACTTTGGTTGCCCACTCCTGTACTCTTCATAACAATACAACCACAAAGAGATTTCCTAACACATCCAACAGTGCTATCGGCCGATAATTTTTCACATCTTCTCTATTGCCCTTTTTAAAAATAGGCACCACCACTGTCTTTTTCCAAGATGAAGGGATCGTCTTAGTTCTAACCACCTGTGTAAAGAGCGCCATTGCAAAATCAGCCCACTCCTCTGGTGCTGATTTAAGCATAGCATTTGTTAATCCATCTGGGCCCAGAGCACGAAAGCTACTGGCCTTTCTGATCAACTCAAGCAATTCTTCCCTTTCAAAAATTATATTCCAATCACTGGTGTCCACATTAGTTGTTACCTCACCTTTTATGTTTTTGAATACTTCTCTGAAGTATTCAACCCACCAAGTTTCCGACACTGGATTAATTTCGATAGTCTTTTGATCTCCTTTGTTTAACAACTTCCACAGTTCTCTAGTATTACTAGAGCCAATTACTCTCAACATCAATTCAGCATCTACTTGCATCATTATACTTTTATGGGAGATAAGCCTGTTTTTGTATTTTTGCTTACGTTTTCGGCAGCACTTTTGTTTTATTACAGCCAGCAACTTTTAATTTCCCTCAGATACTTCCTTAGCAGTTTTCTCTTCTGTATCACTATCTCACTATCATATGCATGCGTAAACCTTAATTTAATTCAATTCAAGGCCAACCCCGTTTTTGATCATTGTTATTAGACCAACCATTGGGCGGCCTGTTGGACCCTTTATTGCAACATTGGGAAGTATACTATACCCATCCGTTACATGACTGTGCGTCAACCAGGTTTCCTGCAAACATAAAATATAAAAATCACTAGTTTCCAACTTCATCCTATTAAATAGATGGGACCACCCCACCCCCGGTATTACAAGTGCCCATCACAATCCTGTTATCCTTGTTATGGCATTAACAGTTGCTCTTCCCAGTCACCAACACCCCTGCGAACCAGTCCCAGGATATGTTGCCTTGTGATTCACGGTTTTACTTTTTTTTTATTAAACTCTTAAAATGTTCGTTTACCCCCTCCATTCATAGGGTCAATTGTTATTTTCAGGAAACCTATTTCCCGCTCATTACTGCCACGGTCTTTGTTGTTTAAAATCCCAAAATCCTTGGCATTTGTGCTCTTTTTTGGATTTTCCTCTGCTGTTGTCAATTTTTGTTTTACAATCTCTGCTCTTAAAACCACTGTCTCCTCGTGCCCATCGTTCCTTTCTTTGTTCACTGAAGCTACTGTCATATCAAACCCTAAAGGTCACAAACTTGGTGCAGCTTCAACAAGGAGATCTTGTATTCTCTTAGGTTTAATATGGAGACACACCAAATCACATTTTCCTTTATATGGAAATTCTACAATCGAAATATCATCCGATTCGATTGATCTCAAGTCTGGAATATGATGTAAGAGTCTCATCACAATGTTTTGATTCAAAATCAATTTGTCCTCTGCCGTCAATACCCTCTCTGATATAACATCCCTTTTTCCTTTTACCTTAGGACTACAATTTGATTCCATTTTATGTTTTTTTGATCTTAAGTCACGTGAGATTGCTAACATTTTTCCTATGAGTTAATTCTTATTACCCACGCCCTTACCTTCAATCACTGTGATTTCACTTTTATTACTCTGCCCATCGACCGGTTACCTCATTTTATTGTTTTGTCCCACTTCCTACTATGTGCCTTGTCTATTAGATCTCTCTTTTCTACCATGGTTTTGAAATGTAGGTCAGGGATTTCCTTTCGTATATTTTGCCAATGTTCATTTTTTTCTTTTCTGTGTTCATTGGCCCTCATTACAACTCAGGCGGTAAGGGGTTTACGGCGCCGTAAACAGCGCCGACCCTTACCGCCTGAGTACGAGGTCCCTTAGCGCCATGGCGGATTCAACACCTGCTTTTAGCAGGTGTTAAAATCCATGGCGCTAAGGGACCATGTTGTTAATTACGCCACCGTAATTTACGGTGGCGTAATTAACGCCTTCCCCACTCCCATTATGCCCTATGGGGCAAAAATGGGAATGGGGAAGGGTAAATGGGGATTGGGGACTTACCGCCCCGCCGACCTCGGAATGGGGCGGTAAGTCCGCCTACCACCATGGCGTAAACGTAGTTTACGCCATGGTGGTAAAGTCACGGCCCAGGCGGTAATTTACCGCCTGGGTCGTAATGAGGCCCATTATCTCCAATTGACTCAATTATTGGCAAATTTGGGGAGATCTTTGAATTATCCTTGAATTCCATATCCTCATCATATCCTCATCACTGTAACTCGCAATCTATAGGGCTTCTAACCTCCGTTTCATACTTTGAGTCCTCAGAGATTTTTTCTGCCGTAGCTGCTAACCTTTCCTCTACTCGATTTAGCAGTTGGATTTTTTTTTCTCAGTTACATCCTCCACACTCAAGAGCATTTCTTTCATGTTTCTTAAAAATGTCCTTGACCCATTTGATTTTGTTGATTTATTCTCTGACTCCTTCTTACTCTTCTTTATTTGCAGAACTTTGGGTTCACACGCTCGTTGTTTTTGTTCAGTTTTGTACCAAAGATCTCAAAATGTGCTTTTTTCATTGGATCTTAATTCTATTAAATCTTCCAAGGTATGACTCTCTTCATCATCTTCGACTATGGTGACTTTCTGTAACTCCTTCATAAAACATTTCTCCTGTCCTTCCTTAGGTTTTTGAGCCATTCCTCCCCCAGCACCTTCCTCACTCTCTTTGTTTCCTTCCACCGCCTTCAGCCAAGGGTCATATATTAACCCCTCAATCCTTGGGACTTCCTTTTGCCATCCACTTGCTCTTAACTCTGATTCTGGATTTGACTCCACACTTGGCTTTTGTATAGTAATGCAATCATTTGGATTTCCTACTTCATTATCTAATGTTGATACATTATTTATCTCCCTACAGTCCCTTACATTTTTAAATGCATTTCCTAGTTTTTGATTTTCTCTTAAGACCTCAGTTATGAGTGTGAGTATTCGTTGATCTCTTAAATCACCTTTCTTTCTAGCTTCTTCCATTGATTCCGCTTTTGCTGTCACATAGGATTCTACATATATGAGTTTAGTGTGCATCATTGCAATCATTGTAGCCTGGTGCTTAAGGTTCTCATGTATGGTTTCATAAAACTTTAGGAAAGGTGAAAGTGCAATTGTTAATGTGCACAACAAAATTGCTTGCCTTGCTGGTTCCTCTACTATTTTCCCCTGGCTTCTGTTGGATGCAGGCCATTTGCTGGACTTTTGTTGTGGTTTCATTTCCAAATTTCCTTTCTCAAAGTCCAGAGAATCAGTTGTGTTAGAGTCACTTTCTGAATAATTCATACTTCTGCTCCGACTTGTTTGATCTTCATGCTCCTGTACTGTGCAATTTCATTGGTATTTGTTCCATGGGTCTTCCCAACGGATTCATAAGGTCTTTAGCCCAGCACCCCAGTTGTTGATTACCATCAGGCAGCCTCACAATTTCCTTTTCAATGGGCTCACTTGCTATACTGTCCCTTGTCATCATTATTTTCCTACCTCGGATACTTTGCATATCCCATGCAATTTATTATAGATCTTCTTTGAGTTTGTCTGCCATTTCCCAACTCACTGGGATTCTATCCTGAACAGGATCATAGATCCTAAGTGCAGTGTCCAGCACCATATCAAAAGGCCTGCTCCTGGGTGGACCCTTACTTGCAATTGACAGGGCTATAGGCAGGGTAAAAGGGGGTATTTCAATTGTGTGTGTAGCATTTATATTTGCATCCCCTGCCCCCTCCTTAACACTCCTTTGGCCGTTTTACACTTTTCACTTTTAGAGAAAGAAATGCTATCCTTACTTGTCTCCTCAGTTTCTAGTATCAATTCCTGCCTCTCTATTCGATCTCCTTTTATCTCACTCTCCATCTCATCTTCCATTTCCTGTTCTGTAGAGGGTGGCTTTACCAAATTCCACCCCAGAACACAATCCCTCATAATGTCTACACCAATAGGGCAAGTGGATCTCTTACAAGACTCACCCTTTTTGTAAATGTCTTGAGGTATCAGAGATGTACCTGCAGCCTGTTTATTGGTGTTCACCTGATCTTCCCAAACGTTGACCCCCTACGTCTGCTGCTGTGGAACATGTTCATACAAACCTCCCTGATCCTCAGCTCGACCTGTGTGCAAGAATGTTGAAGATAATTCAGGCCACGGCTGATATTTTTTCATGACAGGGGCCGCTTTGATCATTTGGATGTTACATGTGGGCTGATTTGTGATTTCGGGGCACATGTTCCTTCCAAGGATACTCCCCCCTGCCCCTGCTCCATGGGTTTTGGGGATAATGTAAGCGATGCACTTGCCAGAAATTTCAATCGCGCTTGTCTTCTTGTTCGTTGAAGCACTTCGTTAATCTCTTTCACCACAACTCCACCTTGCTCCATATTACACACAATTGGGTGAACTGGTCGGGATGAAATTTTAACTGACAAGTTCCAAATTCAAAGAAGGAGGGTAAGTGGCACGTTCACCCATTCTTTCGAAGTTCTTTAGCACTATTCACCTGTCTCAAAAAGAATTCACTCACCACAGTCCATAGCGCACCGCGTCCGGCTATGGTGGTTTAAAAGCTGGTAAAAAGAACAATGGCGAACTGACTCTCCAAGGCACCTAACGCCAGTGTGTCAACACACTCGCCTTATCCACTGCGTTGTGGATTACTTTTAAGTGTCTATCTGGCCGTTAAAGGTTTCTTAGACAAGTTCCCAGGCGTTATTGCATTCAGTCACTTAGGCACTTACGCACGGGGAACTAATATAATGAGCCTCAGTACAATTCGTTTTCCTGCCTCCTTGAAATCAACTGAAGGAGGGACTTTGTGACCCTCACCAGCATATATCCACTGCCATGGCCACTTAAATCATAGGTAGCAGAATGTTAATCCGGCGCGGTGGACCTGCTCCTCTGCTCAAAATAGTGTGATATTATACCAGACCTTGTGTACTCACCCTCAACTGGTGCCTTCCTGCGTGGCGCTCTTTTTCACCACTTAGCAAGCCCCGCCCACCTGGTGCCTTCCTGCTTCCCGCTCTTTTTCACCACTTAGCAAGCCACGCCCACCTGGTGCCTTCCTGCTTGCCACTCTGTTTCCCTACTTAAGGATCCCTCCAGCTTCTTTTCCTTTGCAGATGGGGAGCAGGTGCAAGTGGATCTAGGTCACCTGGCCTAAGCCAGGCCACCTGGTGCCTTCCTACCTGCTGCTCTTTTTCACCACTTAGCAAGCCACGCCCACCTGGTGCCTTCCTGCTTGCCGCTCTGTTTCCCTACTTAAGGAGCCCTCCAGCTTCTTTTCCTTTGCAGATGGGTAGCAGGTGCAAGTGGATCTAGGTCACCTGGCCTAAGCCCCGCCCACCTGGTGCCTTCCTGCCTGCCGCTCTTTTTCACCACTTAGCAAGCCCCGCCCACCTGGTGCCTTCCTGCTTGCCGCTCTTTTTCACCACTTAGCAAGCCATGCCCACCTGGTGCCTTCCTGCTTGCCGCTCTGTTTCCCCACTTAAGGAGCCCTCCAGCTTCTTTTCCTTTGCAGATGGGGAGCAGGTGCAAGTGGATCTAGGTCCCCTGGCCTAAGCCCCGCCCACCTGGTGCCTTCCTGCCTGCCCCTCTTTTTCACCACTTAGCAAGCCCCGCCCACCTGGTGCCTTCCTGCTTCCCGCTCTTTTTCACCACTTAGCAAGCCACGCCCACCTGGTGCCTTCCTGCTTGCCGCTCTGTTTCCCTACTTAAGAAGCCCTCCAGCTTCTTTTCCTTTGCAGATGGGGAGCAGGTGCAAGTAGATCTAGGTCACCTGGCCTAAGCCCCGCCCACCTGGTGCCTTCCTGCCTGCCGCTCCTTTTCACCACTTAGGAAGCTTCGCCCACCTGGTGCCTTCCTGCTTCCCGCTCTTTTTCACCACTTAGCAAGTCACGCCCACCTGGTGCCTTCCTGCTTGCCGCTCTGTTTCCCTACTTAAGGAGCCCTCCAGCTTCTTTTCCTTTGCAGATGGGGAGCAGGTTCAAGTGGATCTAGGTCACCTGGCCTAAGTCCCGCCCACCTGGTACCTTCCTGCCTGCTGCTCTTTTTCACCACTTAGCAAGCCCCGCCCACCTGGTGCCTTCCTTCACCATCACTGTCTTGTGGCCAATGCTGGATTTGACTTTTATGGACTTCATTCATTCACGGTGCGTCATTCTTTCTCAACTCTCATGCTGGACTTCCTTTGCATCTTGTACTCATGGTGGCCCTGAATCATGCTGTTCCCATCTTCATTTGTATCCTGGCTTGCAACATTATGTGTTAGTAATGACTTCTGCAATTGTATTCGCTCTCCACTTTTGCTTCTCCACTCTTTTTGATTGCTTGCTTTCTTTTCTCTCCTCCTTTCCCTTCTCCCTTTTCCTATCTCCTCCCCTTACTTTCTTCTATGCACTTACTCTATCAGAATTGTCCCTGGACCTAATATGATAGCAACCTCGTCTGTTTCCTCCACCCTCCCATTACTGTTTTTTTCCTCCCCACCACGCCTCCAGCACTATCTGAAATGTCGTCAGGCCTAGTATGATAGTCGCTTGTTTTGTTCCTCCCCTCCCTTTCTGCACCCCTCTCCCTCACCTTTTGTTTTTCTCCGGCTCTACCAGAAATGTCGTCAGGCCTAGTACGGTAGTCGCCTGTCTGTTTCCATTTCCTTCCCACTCTCCCCGTCCCTTCCTTATCTATGTCTTAGCTCTTGCGCTATCTGAAATGTTGTCAGGCCGAGTACGATAGTTAATTTCACATCCTTACTGTTCATGGCCTGTAAGAATGTTGTATTTCCCCCTGTTCCCTCCCTTGCCTTGAAGCGCTTTGAAACACATTGTGTATAGGCGCTATATAAATAAACGATCATAAAGAGTAGCTGGGCTGTCAATTCCAAGATACACCGGTATTCAGTGGCATTCGGCCGTCAAGATCTTACAAACCACCGCCCACCAAACACTTGCTACACTCTCTGCACCGCTCTGCTAGTGTCAGAGGTTTGCAGTGACACGTTTGAGCGTTCTGGGCATGTAGATGGAAACAGAAAAAAGACTCCTCGAATTTTCCAAGGAAAATTTAGCAATCCAAAGATTTTAAATGTTACTGTCCACAGCAAATACTTGCTACACTCTCCACACCGCTCTGCTAGTGTCAGAGGTTTTTATTGACACGTTCGAGCATGCTGGGCATGTAAATGGAAACAGAAAAAAGACTCCTCAAGTTTTCCAGGGGAAATGTAGCAATCCAAAGAGTGTACATGTTACTGCCCACCATACTTTAATTTGGTTTTTGCTGTATTGGAATGGTTTGTGATAACCATGTATGTTTGACTTTACCTTCATGTCCCTTATGTCTGCACTCCATGTTTTTCATTGATGTATTTTGTGTAATGCATATAGAGGGTTACTAACGGTTGTGTTATGACATTGTTGCTACTTATTTTTAAACATCACCATTTAAACAACATGGAAGAAGACCGGAGGTCGAAACACATGTCGGCTGTTTTCTTTGGATTCAAATTAATTTTCAAGATAGAGCTGTGTCCCAGCGCATTTGGCTGTGTCCTTGTAGATTTCATTGTGATTTAGGACACTTGGCATAGTGCCCTTCATTGCATGACCACCCACAGCTGACAACAGTGAATCTCATTTGTGCATATCGTTTCCAATTCACTGACGTGCGTAGCTGGTTCGAGCTCACTTACCCCTCTTCTATTAGTTTGTAAGGCAATGGAGGATTTTTCACATTAATGCAACTTTTTCATTTATGATGAGTGGTGGCATCGTCTCGCCCAAAGAGGCTGCTGGGAGGAGCAAGGAACATTACCTCCAAGTCCACTCTTCCTCGTCCCAGTACTTACTTCATGAGGCCCCTGCCTCCGACACAGGACGTTCTTCTATTTCTTTAAATTCCTATAACTCCTCCGCCACATCCATTTAATTCAGTTTTAATTTTTCCTGCCTCCGGCAGGTTGGACTTTTTCTTCCCGGTGCGGGGCACTGGGGAGCACTGCTTGCTGGCCCCCTGTGGGGGGCTGTGTGGCGGGGCCCTCGGCTCCCTCAGGTGCGGCGCTGCTCCTGGGCCACCTGCGGGGCTTGGGGTCACAGTTGAGTGGGATTGCCTCGCTCGGTTCTTTGCTGGGCTCCGGACCGCAGCGTGAGCATTGTATCCCAGGTCCTGCACGGCCCGGGGGAAGGTAAGGAGAGGGGAGGACTGGCCTTGATGTTTTTCCCCTCTCCTCCTGTTTTTGGCCATCTTGATTCAACAGGCCTTTTCCTCGTGCTCTGTGTACACATCTTTATTGGAAATTATGGCAAGCACTTGGCATTATGGGCTAGCCTTCCCTTTTGTTGTGTGGCCTCTCTGCTTCTTGTCGTGGGGTGACAGTGGCAGAGAGTCTTTGAAAGTGTGGGGGCTCTGTTCTGTCGTAGGCCTGTCACATATCACCCGCTCCTCAGACACACACAGCTCAGGATGCACCGGATGTTAGCTGCATTCTCTGGGGGACGGTAAGGAGAGGGGAGGACTGTGCTTGATATTTTTCCCCTCTCCTGCTGGTATGGCCATCTTGACTCCTTCAACATGCTGTTTCCTCGTGCTTTGTGTACACATCTTTATTGGAAATAATGGCAAGCACTTGCTAGTATGGGCTAGCCTTCCCTTTTGTTGTGAGGCCTCTCTGCTTCTTGTCGTGGAGTGACAGTGGCAGAAAGTCTTTGACAGTGCGGGGGCTCTGTTCTGTCACAGGCATGTCACATACCACCCGCTCCTCAGACACACGCAGCCCAGGATGCACCGGATGTTAGCTGCATTCTTTGCGTGCAGCCTGTGAAAACGGCGCAGATTTGGGCATGTCTGCAAGCGGCCGGAAGGGTACCGGCCTGGCATAGTCTACACTTCGGGTTCGAGTCTCTACAGTGCTGACTCGGCCCTTCACCCTTTCTAGACCGACGCATTGGAACAATTTAGAGCTTGGGGCTACCAGCTACTGGATACAGGGCTCAAGCCACCTCTCAGTCATGTGGCGAGTTAGTGGTGTGTTTGGGTCTGTGCTAGCTATGGACGCAGACTCTTTCTCCTGTCCTCTTCCTCTGAACTTCACCAGGGAAGGTCAAAGGAGATGATTTTCTTTTCCCTTGTCGGCATGGAATTATTGAAAATGAATCATGGAAGTAATGGCCGTTCAGAGGGTTCCCAGTGTCTCTTCTTTTAGGGCCTAGGTCCTCCGGTGCCGACGTGTTGCTTTCACGCCTCCTCTCAGACTTGTGGAAAGTGATATGGCACATGGTGGCACATGTCTGTGCTTAGAGGGGTTCTCAGGGCCCCTGGTGCCGGTGGAGGGGGATGTCACTTCAGTGGGTTTTTCCAGTGTAGGCATACCCCTGGTGGGGGGGTTGCCTTTGATGTCTGCTATCCGGGATGGATTGCTTTGCCCCGCTTTGTGACAGTACTCTGCCCTTTTGACACAAGCCTGGTGGCTCCTCTGTCGGCCGGGGGGGCCATGGTCTGCTGGACTTCTGGGCTGTCCTGTATCTTCCTTTTGATAAGTAGGATCTTTTTGTGGGCTGACAAGCATGCTGTTATATTGTGGCACAGGCATGCTTCAACGTCCTGTGATTTTCCTCTGGTGCAAGTGCAGTGACTGGCGGTTTTCCCTGGCTCCTCGTCTCTATCTTCTCGGAGGTGTATGGGACCGGTGGGGTTCAGCTTCCTGGGTAATGGGCTCCTTCCGGAGGGGGGTATCAGTTGCCGTTCCTGTCTCCTCCTGTCCAGATTTGCATGGTTAGGACTTTGGTACCCAGCTCACGGTCCAAGTAGTTGGCCGTGGGATCTGTTCTCTCCGAACGGTTGTAGTGGGTTACCGTCTTGTCCGTTCCTCTCCCTGTTCAGGGTCAAGTTTTCTACTTGCGGGTGTTCCTGGTCCCTATGCCTTCTAGGATGTGTCACCTGCTTATGGGTCTCAAGACCCTGCACTGCTTGTCTGGACTCTGAGGAGAGCGTACTCTGGATGTTGTGCAGGGGGGGGTGCTTGCTGGCTGGTCTGGGCTGGGTTCTCAGAAGGCAGTAGGTCTTGGCTCGCCTGTTGCTGAAGTTACGGTGCACGTGGCGTCTTGCATGTTTTCCGGTTCGTTGAGCCCGTCTTCGGTTACGTCCCCTGGTGTCTTATACTCTCTCCCACTGGCTCCCGACGTCTCGGCTTTCGTAGTTTTGTTTTCAGTGTCCCCAGCGCTACGAGTCTCCCTGCTATGGTGGCGGGGGGTTTCAGGTCTGCAGGCTGAGGTATGCATAGTCCTTCCTCCTGTGGCCTCTCTTATTACCGACGCCAGCAGAAAGGGTCTACATTGGGGGTCCTCTCAGCTCAAGGGTTGTGAGATCTGGGGAGAGCTGGCGATCATCCAATTGGCAAGAGTTGTGCCATTGTCCAAGTTCTGGTGTATTATGAGGAGTTGCTGGACGGTCGGCGGTTTTGATCCGACCGGACAATATGACAGCCTTGGCATATGTCAACTACTAAAGGGGTTCCGGCTGCTTCTTGAATGCTCTGGCAGCGCTGATAGGCACCTGGGAGGAATCTCATTGGGTGTCTCTGGTGGCCTCACGTATCAGAAGGGTGGACAATGTTCAAGCGGATCTTCTCAGACGCCGGTTTTAACTCTTCTGCGGAACTGGTCCTGTTGGCCCAGGTCTTTGCGGTGACCTGTGTCAGATTGGGGTCGCCGGTTCTAGACCTGTTTGCATCCCCGGCCTCAGCAGAAGTTCCCCTCTTCTGCTCTCGGTTTCAGGCCGGGGGGTTTGGGGGATGGACGCCCTCTCTGAACAGTGGCCTTGGGGGTTTTCCTTTATGCCTTTCCGCCTATTCCCCTTCTGCCCCGGGTGGTTTGGCGCATCAGAGTGTCCAGGGTGACTGTGTTGTTGTTAGCTCAGTTCTGGTCCCGCCGGTATTGGCTCCCCTCTCTGTTGGAGCTTCGGTCCTAGGAACCTTGGCTGGTTCCGAGGTGGCCGTGTCCCCTTCAAGGGGATCTGCGGTTGTAATTCCACCGGATGCAATGGGCAGTGTGGCTATTGCTCAGTCTAGGTTGATATCTCAGGGGTTCTCAGATCCTGTAGTTGAGTACATAATGGATGCTCTTAGACCCTCCACTCTGAAGGTGTTTGGCATGCATTGGAGCCATTTCCGAGACTGGAATGGCCGGTCTGGGATCCCTGCCCTGCGTTCTGGCCTCTTTGCTTTCCTTCGATTCCTCCAGAATGGCTTTTGACAGGGGCCTGGCAGTTTTTTTCCAGGCTTCGCTATCAGTGGGCCTCCATGAAATTCCTTTTGAGGGGATGGTCACTTGGATGGGGAGGTGTTGGTGGGGAAGTTGCTCCAGGGTTTTTCTCCTTCCCGTCCTTGTGCTGATAAAGGGCTTCCCCCTTGGGATCTCCCTCTTGTATTACGGTTCCTTCAAGGGCCTCCTTTTGAGCCCTTTTTCCGAGATTGATATCAAACATCTTACACTGAAATCTGCTTTCTTATTGCCCTCGCTTCTGCCCGTAGGCTTGGGGAGATTGGGGCTCTCTTATGTCACCCTCTTTTCCTGAGGGTGCTGCCAGACTCGGTGGTGCTGAGGTGTGGTCCGAAGTTCCTCCCTTAAGTTGTATCTCGGTTTTTACACCTCTCAGGATCTGGTTCTCCCTGACTTCTTTCATGATCCGAGAATGCATAAGGAGGTGGCTTGGCTTAACATTCTGTCCGGCGGGACATGTTGGAGTATTTGGCTAGGTTTGCTTTTTTCCACCAATCTGATAGTCTTCTGATTGCTTGTGTTCCGGCTGGGGCTGGGCATAACGCATCTGTGGTTTCCATTTTCCGGTGGTTCCGGGCTGTGATCTCTAGGGCCTATGTGGCTTCTGGCCTGCCTGTGCCTGCGCACAATCGGGGGCGGTCTGCCAGGGGTTTGGCGGCTTCCTGGGCCGATGCAAGGAGGGTTTTTCTCTGCAAGAGATTTGTATGGCTGCCGCCTTGGCTGGTCTAGGCATTTTCATCAACCGCTATGGGTTGAGTTTCTCCCACTCGGGGGGGTTGGTTCCTTCGTGGTTGGAGTTTTGTCTGTGGGCATGTGAATTAAGAGTTATTGTGGGTGTTTTTGCTGCACTGTTTTTAGCTCTGTGTCTCATTGGGACCTTTTCCCCGTGGCTGCTTTGGTATACCTCATGAAGTAAGTACTGGGACGAGGAAGAGTGGACGTGGAGGTAATGCTCTGATTACTTACTGGTAATCTTCATTACTCCTAGTTCTACTCTTCCTCGTCACAGTACTGACGACCCCCCCTCACCCTCCCTGCGGGGAAGGTCCCATGCTCAGGCTTGGTAATATGAAACTGGGTGAAATGGATGTGGGGGAGGAGTTATGGGAATTTAAAGAAATAGAAGAAGGTCCTGTGTCGGAGGCAGTGGCCTCATGAAGTAAGTACTGTGACGGGGAAGAGTAGGACTAGGAGTAAGGAAGATTACCAGCAAGTAATCAGAGCATTACCCAGACCCCAGGGGGAGAATTGAGCAAGAATTTGGCAACTACAGAGTATTGGGGTTTGGTGCATAGCAGCAGGGCTTAATTAATAGAGGCAAGGTGCACCGCGTTTCGTCTCTCCCACCCACCTGTCATCAGGAGGTGAGTGTGTTTTTACATACATGGTTTTGCTTGCTTTTCGCGGTTAACTTTTTGACGGGTCCAGGTGTTAGGGGGAATGTGGTTTATAGTCATTGTTGGCGCTGATGCGTCTGGTCGGCCTGTTTTAATGCCATGTAGGGCGGTTTGTCTAGTCTAGAAAAAGGGATTTCGGGAGTCATATGGTGTGGGCGTATGGGTCAGGGAAATGTGGATACTAGTTTCACTTGTTAAGGTTTTGGGGTTTTGGTGAGTTCTGTTCAGACAGACCGGCTCGTCCTGGGGACAAATGGGGTGGGCCAAGGAGGAGATTGGTAGGAGTATGAGGGAGAGTAATCCCTGAAGGAGTTATACACATTAAGCAATTTCGAAGGAAAAGGGAGGAAGTAAGGGCAGAGGACAATAGTTTATTTACAGGTATGTTTGAAAGTTATTGTTTAAGGCTAAGAAGCCAGGATAGCAGATGATTGTAAGCTTTCATTTGTCATATTAAAGCAAACCTTTCCACGTTCTAGTGTGCCGTTTACGGTGCCGTCTCGCCCAGCTCGGTAATCCTTACCAATGCACGCTGGGCCAAGATCGGACTCCGACTCTATTCCGTAATCCCTGGCTTCAGCGAGGCCTGTCTGCCGCCCTCTTGTCGGCTTTAATTGCAGCCGGGTTTATTTCCTCAATGCTAAACCTCTTGCTCACTGCCTTCCCCTCGGAGAATCAGGGCCGGCCCTAACATTTGCGGGGCCCTGGGCCGCAGAAGATATGCGTGGCCTCCCGTATTTCCATAGACGGTGACCGGTTGATTTCACAGAATGAGTCTAATATACAAAATAGCATGGGCAGTTACATTAAAAACACGTTGCCATTAGTAAGGCAGGAGACAAATACAATGTGACGTCTAGTATATGATGTGTCATTGTTAGCATTTACCTATCTGGCAATATCACGAGTGAGGCTTTATTTGACACAATGGGAAGGGAGCCTCACCAATGTCTCCCTTGGGCCCTGAGCCTTCGTTGAAGGGGGTTAACAGGCCACAACTGTTGGACAAGGTGCCAGTATGTAAAGGGGATGCAGGGGATCCCATTACATAACCAGTGGTGGAAATGGAAAAAATGTGGTGGGGGATCCCACAAGTGCTGGGGTGGGGGAGGAGTTGGGGGGGGCATAGGGGGCGGGGTTGGTAGTGGCCATGCGGTCAGATAAATACTTCAAAAAAGAAAGGAAAAAAAGCGCCCACAAAGGCAACATTGCCTTTTACCGCTGGCCAGGGCCTTAAGTGGGACGGGGCCTGCCGGGGCTCAGCCCCAGCAGGCTTCGAAATTTTGATTTGAGGCGGGGCCCTGTGGGGCCCACTAATCTCCCCTGCCAGCCCCAGCCAGCCCCGGCCACTACATGAAAAGGATTTTTTTCTGAAGCCTGAAGCTCTCGCTCGTGTGCGAAAGCTTCAGGCTCCAGAAAAAAATGCCTTTCAGCCGTAATGGTGGCTTTGTACCTGCGAGGCATCCCTTTAATCAAGTGATGCACGTGGGCTGCCTCCACCATTATGGAGAAAACGTGAGGCCGCTGGAAGCAGAGGCCTTCTTTCTAAATACTGAAGCTCCCGCGGATTCGCGGGAGTTTCAGTCTTAAGGAACAGGGCCTCTGCTTCCAGGGGCCTCACCTTTTCAGCCTTAATGGTGATGCTGCCCCTACCCAGCTGGCAAGGGGCAGCGCCACCATTAAGGCTGAATAGGCGAGGCCCTGTCCCCTGCCAGGCAAGCCTATAGAAAATAAATGCAGAGATCAACACCCTCTCCCCGAGGGGGAGAGGGTGTTGATCACTACAAAAGGCTGCCTGGCAGGGGTGCCAGGGGCCCATTGAGCCGGGGCTCCTCAGGGGAGCGTGGCCTAACGGGCCAGCAGGACCCCTACAGTTAGGCCAGGCCCCCTTGATGAGCACTGGCTCATTGTGTTGTGCCAAAAAAAAGAAAATGAAAAAAAAATGCCCGCGAGGGCAGCATTGTCTTTTACGCTGCTCTGGCACTGGTGTGTAAACCACAATGCTCGCTACATGTGCAACTGACTCCTTTCAGTTGTACATATAGTGAGCATTGTGAATTACCCATCAGTGCCAAAGCCGCAGTAAACGGCAATGCTGCCCTCGCTGACGTTTTTTTTTTTTTTTTTTCTTTCAGCGTGGTTCATGGGCTTGGGTGGCTGACTCTGGCCAGATCCCGAGATCCGGCTACACATCTGGTGCCGGATCTCAGATCCGCCGAGAGCCGGCCCAATGACCAGCACTGTACATAACAGAATGTTGCAATGGCAGCCGAGCAGGTTAGAATGGCAGCCGAGCAGGTTAGGTGACCATTGCTGAGATGTTATGTTTATATCTTCCTGTAAATCATACGGCTTTTTTCCCCATTTCTGGCGCAAAATGTGCCGTCAAATGTGATGTTTCGACTATGGAATGGGTACGGCTCCCTCGCATTACTAGGTGTGGGAACTTCTGGCCCCATAGCAAAAATCACAATTCTGGCACCTATGGATATACGCACAGTAAGTGTACATATCGTTAACCTTTCCACCTAGAAGAAAGTGCACCAGATAAAAGAGCTTTGGCGTTTAAAAAAATATTAACACCAGAAAAATGACCTGAGAGGGGAGATTTACCAATAACTGTGCTGGAAAAGTGTAAAAGCTGCCCATCTTTTAATCCCAACAATCTATAGGGAAATATTCCCAGGAAAACTAATTTCCAGTAAGAGACATGTGTTTTGATGACACTTTTATGTGGTCTTGTGGGTAAGCGTCTGCACTTGGGCAACCTGGGTGAAATTCTTGTAGCCGAAGACTTGAGCAAGTTTGCTGGAGTCAAAAATACCCTAGCAGAGTAGGGGCACCCTCTGAATAAGGTGTTCCCACCCACAGGTATCCTCTACTTATGCCCTAAAAAACAACAAATGTCCACAATGAGGAAAAATAACATCTCTAGGATTGCAACCTCTAACCACATCCTGGGCATATATAGATGACTTGCTTGCCTGCTCATCGTTTGCCCATACCCCCATGATTGGCTTTGAACGGAGCTCTGTTTTTATAAATATGACTTAAAAAGTACACAAACCATAGTAAGGTATTCACACAAATATATATATATCCTTATAGAAGCATATCAGGCAAAAATTCAAAATAAATGGTGGCATTATTCGCCTCTTCTTGAATGGAAGACTACAAATACCAGAATGCAATTCAGCAGAAGGCAAAACACAGCCTTCGAGTTTTGAAAATGTACTTTCAAGCCTTAGACTATTGTGAGAAAAGGTTACCTGTTCGTGTTTCAATGTTTGACAAATGCAGGCTTTATATATGGTGTGATGAAAATACTACATACTATCAAAAATAAACTATTTTTGGTGTGTTAAATATGAATATCTGAAAATAATGTAGTTAGTTCAAAACTGCTCTGTGAGATATATTTTATGCGACCTGTGTTAGGTAAGATATTCATAGTAATGTTAAATCTTCCTGACCTGTGTCCAGACCTTTTTGCTTTACTGGTGGATTATTTTTCCTTATACCTCTGTGAGCGGGAACCTTTTTCCACACTCACAGAATCTGGTCCTCTTTTTATGGGTGTCATTTGGTAGACTCTCCATAGTGTCTTTTTAAAGTTATCCTCTTTGACAATATTTTGGCAATAAGTGCCTGTTGTTGCTAGGTTGCCATAGGGGCTCCCTTTTTAACTTTCTCTGGCTAACTTTAAGAGAACTACAGTTCCCAAGGGTAGAAAGGATCTTTGGATCCATTTTACATTTTATTTGGTGAAACCAGCACATCTCACCTTATGTGGAGTGCTGGGGAGATGCAATGTATCCCCTTTCACACTAAAACTGTAACAATTCTGTTACAGGGACAAGCTTACCTTTAATGGCGGGTGCCAGTGATACCTTTTATTAATTTGGTGCACTTTACGCAGGCTGTGTGCACAGACCCGGTAAAGGCACACAAGTGTGCTCATTTTACCAAAATGGCCTGTGTCTTGTTTTTCCACCATTTTAGTGTTTCTTGTCCTTCCTTCTTCTTTCCCCTGACATCCAGGGTGGGAAATTCCTTTGTGTGATTTTTATCTTCTACGGGAGACCCCTGGACTCCCCGCCCAGGCTCCAGTCTGTCTGTGAAGGCAGAAAGCGAGGGAGAAGTCCAAAACTCCACAGCCGTTTGTCTTCCTCCTTGCCTGAATGGGTGCAAATCCCAGTGGGGGGCTGGTTGTCCTGATTGGACAACCAGACGGCCCATTGTTGAAAATGCATGGAGAGAATACAGAAGTTGTGCTGTAATTCCTGTTAAATACTCCGAACCTGGAAGCTCAAGAAAAATCGACCACTGGAACCAAAACCAAAGAGGATGATGAAGGAAAAGTGGCTGAGACGATTTCCAGCGACCATAGAGCCTGCTGTTTAACCTGAGCCTGCTGTAGCCCTTCCTTCCAATCGATCTGGGGACTCTGAAAACGATGACAGTGACCCAGAACCTGATGAGGCCCACTTGACTCTAAAAGGCCTGCATTTTGAGCCATACCACGCCATGCTGCAACCTTGCGTGCTACAATACTCCAATACCCTGGGAACTCGAGCCATTGTGAGGTGCATGGTCTTCCGAATTCCAAATCCCACTGAAACCTCATGGGCATCCTGCTGGGTCTCAAGAGATACGAATCAAGTCCGAAAAGTCTCCTCACCAGAGTGCTGGACCTGCATCCAGCCACGAGGAAAACCTTGCCTAGAGCCTTCCCCGTTGATCCCTGCAGCAAAGTCCCTTGCAAGGTCCAGTTTTCAGTCACGATGACAAGGAATCCTCCGACTGGGTTTTTGGCTGCAGATCCTGAAGTCCACCTGCTGAAAAATCTTCTGTGCTGAGGTACTGTGCTGGCTTGGGTATTTACTTACCTTAAGTCTCTTGTAATTCCTGTGTAGTTTTGGGATGTTTTCTGTGATTGGGAGGCCTCTCGTCGAGTTCAGCCAGGCTCACTGCTGGAATCCTCGTAGGGTGTCTTCTGTGAAGCCCCCTGGACCCTCAACTAACTCTAAAGTAAAATGCTCACCTGTTTGAACAGTCATCTTTAGGAACTCTGACTTTTTCTACTTAAGAACCTATCATGACACTGCCTGGTGAACACTAGAGCCTAGTGAGCCCCTTCTGACACTGAGAACACTCATCCTTCAAGAATAAGGGAAAGACGTTTAAAGCATTGGGCCTTTTGCCTAGAAAAGAGAATACGTGTTTAAAAGTTACTTACTAAGAGTGAACAGTTACAAAAGTTCTTACTTACCTTGAATGTGTGTTGCACTATTCTGAAAAGTATATGTGACATCTGTCTTTCCTTAGAAACTGTTTCGCCATTCTAACAGAATGAAGATGTAAGGGTATATTACTCACCTGTGATTTGGTTGAGCCTCTTCCCAAAAGTAATGTTGTTGGTTTCTCTTCACTATCCCCGTTAGGATATATGTATGGGTGTGCCCCGACTGGGTCTTGCTTCCCCTGACTTGCTGTTAGCCTGTCCAGAATAAGTCTGCATTAGGTTTTACCATCCTAGAATAACCTCGAGTCATTAATAAAGAGTAACCCTGGGTTTTGCTTTCCCAGTGATGTTTTAGGCAGACACAAAAACAGTCTTAGGTTTATACCTGCCCCAAGTTGCTGATAGCTCCTTGAAAAAGTATATGGGCTTTATTTACCTTAAGTTAGCTGTGTGCCATCCAAAAATAAGTTACAAGAGTTACTGCTTATCTCAACCTGTTTCACTGATCTCAAAAGCACCTGTAATTGAATATTACATCCTTAGATTTTACTCATCTAGTATAACTGTGTGTTATAACAAAAATAGGTATGGGTTTTTACTGTACTTAGAATAAGTGTTCCACTATTCACAAAACGTATATTGTCCAGTTGACTGATTATGTGATTTGTTGCTGAGCGTCATGGTACAATTTGTAGGGTCTACTACCATTGAATTACTGAATGTAATCTGATAGTAACCAGTAGTTTTTACTCTACAAGAATAGGTGTGACCTGTTCTGAATGTGTATGAAAATGATTGACTTCCCTAGAACTACTGTTAGGTTTCCCAAATAAGGTTATATGCTTTGGTATGTTTACCTTGAAGCATAGTGTTGTGTTTTTATATTTGTGGTTATATATCATCTGATACTACTTATTTCCCTCAAGATGTATCTCGGCCTAATTGTATTTAAATAAACCTATTTACAATACACAGTGTTGCAGTGTTTCTTTGTACCATGTATATTACAATTTCATTTGTACTGATTCTACCGCCCTCTCTCCCTCCTAAAATAAGCCTGGTTACTCTGTCTACGCTACCAATGAATTCAGGTGGTACAGCCTTATACTAACTGCCTCATCACGAGTTTGGCGGTAACCCTTAAATGCGCCTGTAACGCTATTACTGCTGCATGTAAGGGCCCGCCAAATCACGGGCTCGGGGGATTTACCCCCAGCTTTTAGCTGGGGGTAAATCCGCCACGATTTTGCCAATTTTCAGCACTATTACCGCCGGCGGTAATAGCTCCGAACATTCCTCATTGGGCCCAATGGGGAATGGGGACTTACCGTTTCGCCAAACCCATGATCTGGCGCAAATAGCGCCGGTGGGTTTGGCGGTAGGGCTATTAGCCCCGGCGGTGGTTAGCGCCCAACTCGTGATGAGGCCCTAAGAGTGGAGTCTTTTACTGTCTCAGTTGAATGGTTTTGATGAAGTTGGGTATAACTTCTGAAAAACTGTCCTAACAGCCTGGAGGAGGGTGTACATTTAGGCAGCCAACTGGTGCTTTGTGTGTGCTTTTAGAATAAAATTTACCCTTACCACTTCTTAACACAGAAAACCACTTGCCCAAAACAATGAGCCATGACGTGTAAATCGCCCCTGCTTTAAATGCTAGGCTAGAAAGTGATTAGCAGTAATTGTGGGGCCTGCAGCATCTGATGGGCCTCTGGGAGGGGTATTTGTCAGACCATCACAGTGGCTTTGGAGGCGACACTGTAGCCTTGCTTGGAAAAAGAGAAAATCGTCCAAGGTAGCAGCACAGCCCCTCTTTGAAATAATTTGATGAACCAACAGTGAGGGGTCTGAGAGTGCAGCCTGTGCCACCCCATATACTGCACATGCCTCGGGCCGCCTTTGCAGAGAATCAAAGCCCTCACTTTTCTTTATATTTTGTGAAGCATTCACTCCAGCACTCAATATTTTACATAGCAGACAATAACCAGGTTACACAGCTTTTTCAGGCTTAAGCCATAGCCACCTGATCTATATCCTGGGTAAACTTCTCTCTCAGACCCCAGAGCTTTCCAGAGGTTTACATAGATTATTCAGGGACAGGCCCTGGGCAGCTGAATATCTCGCACAGCACTATGGCAAATTACCAGCATTCACACAAGCAGTGCTTGGCCTTACCTACCCCTTTTAGAGGTGTGTGGTTATGTTCAAACACCAGCTGGCGCATAATGAACAGGAGAGGAATAATTGCACGGCGCACAAACAGCAGAGCATTGATCTAAAACGGGGCAGGAGAGAGACATATTACAACGCAAACCTTGCTTGCCATGTAAGTAGAGGTCACCTAGCACACACATTTTAACATCCATGCCTGATGTGTATCAGCAATTGCTCTGGAAAGCACACACAGGTGGCCATCATCATCGCAACCAGGGCAGCTTTTAGCCAACGTGGTGCCCAGGTCAAATCCTAGAATGCACCCCCCTAACTGGCACACGTCACTCCCAAACTACACCTCTGTGTCACGCATCAAAACCCTCCTCAATATCAATAAACCGTTGCTAAACAAATGAAGCTGGTTTCATTACATTGTAATTCAAGTACAAAAACAGAAACATGCTAATGTGAAAACAAAGCTGTTGCTGCCCAAGTAAATGGTTCTTCTGTCACCTGCTCTTAATGAAGGCCTTGCCTGAATGCAGTTTCAAACAGTCTGTACTGGCACACTGCTTTTGACCAGCCTGCTGTGGTCTGAGGGCCCACTGACCACTGGCCCTGTGTTGCAGACATTCTGTTTGAACCACCTCACTTGTATTTCACAAGGGGTAACACTAGACCAACCATATTAATTATTTTCTGATAGAAGGTTATCATTCCATTTGTACCCTCTCAAAATATCCCTTCCTATATGAGGAAGAACAGGGAAAAATAGCACCAATGAGTGTTCTGTCTCCTTTGCATTAAATCACAGAGCATTTCGGGAATATAACAATGATCAGAGATCTCTATATTTGATAAACAAGTCTGTGATAAAAGGGTTGTATGAGGGAATCAGTAAATACATAACAGACACAAGGCTTGGTGCTCACATCACCCACCCTAACATTAAGATGTTTGTAACCATGAACCATACATACGCATTCGGACATCTTTGGGGTATAAGGGCACTTTTGCTTCTTGTTTCTGCAGAATTTTAGATGAGAAGGGATTGTGTCTCAGTCTGAGCATGCCCAGTCCCCAATACAGAAACATATTTAGGGGATTACATCTCTAGACCGGAACGGATACCCTACAGGAGACACCAAATAAAGAGGGAAAAATGTACAGAAAGGATTGTACTTCTTACAAATGTTAGTCTGACCAGTCATGAGCAAATGAAGCATTTTAAACAAAACTGGCTTCTGATCCATGGTATAGGGTTCACAGTTCCTGAGCCACTACCTTTCATCATTGCACAAGCCTCAGGGGTTATTTCTGCAAAAAAGAGCAGGCTCATGCTTTATCTAACAGAACTGGTATTAGCATCTCTTATTAGTGCTGGCCTGTAGCTAAATAAAATCATGGTGTGACGGTGTAGAAAGCGTGTTCGGCCTAGTGGATATACAATTGGAGGCAAGTCTTTGATTTCTTTATGTGTTTAGTGTGAGGACAGTATGGCACTTTAGAGCTACGTACACAAACAATTCCAGCGTTCTATTGTATACACATGGGACACATCAAACAAAAATAGTCATTTGTGCTGCGACGTAGAGGAGCAGCACATAGACGCTTTAACAAACAGGGTGGTGACTTGGGCAGTGCACAATCATTGCTCCACACATATCACTGTATTGATTTGCCACTGACTACCGTCTGCACAGTGACACAATGAAACCTGCTTTCATAATCAAGGTGCCAAGTCACATTTAGGAGCCATCTGGCAGGGGTTGGCGTGTTAAGAAAATGAAAATGTCTTTGATGACTAGCAGATGCATTTAGTCCATGTCCCAAAGCAGCCACCACTTAGGCAAGAAAATGACAGTTCATTTTCTAAGGCATGCGCCATATGTAACTAAACATTAATATACAAAAAGAAAACGTTTTGGTGTGTCGGAGACATGAAAATAAAGAACATAGTTTGAAACTTTTTCTGTGTGGCACGTTAAATCTCTTGAAAGAATGCTTAGATTTGATCAGCTAACAGATGCTTTATGCTGGCCTTCAGAATAAAAAATGCTCCATGTTCAGTTCTTCTCACTGTGGTGTAAAAAGAATGATTTGTTGAATGAGCCATTACTTATAAATTGCCCCCACTTTAAAGGCTCTGTCAACACAAAGCTGGACAGGGTGGGTAGTGGGTGTGCGTCTCCAGAGCATCAAGGAGGATGCGTTCGGAATATGTATTGCTTTATTTGAAGCAAAGTAATGCTAAACTTTTGATCGTGGGTTCAGAGGCTGCTGTCTGGGTGGACCCTTTTCTGCGCCCTCACACCCCCCGGAGCTGCTTAAGCTATTTGCCCTGGGCAGCCACCCTCTCTGCCCACTCTAGGAAACTGGGCTGATCCCAACAAAGAAACATTGCCAGGAAGAATATGGGGAAAGTCTGCATGTACCTAGTGCCCCTTGCCAGCGATACCCACTTTACTTACCCTTGAAGATCTTAAGTGCGTCATCACAGCCATACACAATCCATTTCCTCAAACATCTCACTCCAGGCGGCCCTCAACAATTCTAAGTCATGTCAATGTAAGAGGTGCTGCTCTTTACAACTGCAAAGAATATAGCATAACATGAGGTAAATGGGCTCTCACAGTCCGATGCAGAGCAGTTTCTAGCCAAGTTGGTGTTGTGAGAAACCTGAAGGTGTCTCACCCGCTAGTCCCCTGGGATCTGTCATCCAGGTGGCCAGGACATGGCCATCGCTTTTGGATCCAGTTCCTGGGGCTGGACCAGTGCGGGAGGATCACCTGGATGAGGAGTTTTCAGGGAGTGGATGTTACACTCACCTGGTATCCACGGGGTGCCACACGATATTGGATGGAGGTCTAAGCGCTACCCCGGACCCCTCTCTGCTTGGTTATGTGCCAGATGTTGGGTAGCGCCTATAACAGGAGAATTGAGTGTTAAAATACTGGTTCTGCGATGGGTGGACTCCCACCTCCCTCTGGTCCAAATCCCCTCCCTTGGGGTTAATGCTCACCTTAGGTTCTTGTGCATTGAACTCTCCCTCCTGCGTCTCTGTGCAGGGGCGCGTGGTTGGTGCAGGCGTTCCGTGGACCTAGTTGCTTCATTGGTCCGTGTGCCCTTATGTCGGGTCCAGACCGGCTGTGACTCCGACTCTGCCTGCTGTCTTCCAGGTGAGTTATAATGTCTTTTCTATCTTTATTCTGTCTCTTTCTTTCCCTCCGTTTTCTCTGTCTTCTCGGCGTCTTGCTCCACTACGCTGTTCCCTAACAATGTCTCTTTTTGTTTTCACAGGGATGGTTGCGATCTCGGAGTTGCCGCGCCAATGGCGAAGACCATAGTGAGTTATTGATGCGCAGAGCGCTGCGCTGTTTATTGGTGTTAATTGCTAACCTGTGTTCTCTTCTCTTTGTAGAGGTTATGGTGATGTTCCAGAGTGATGAGCGATCGAAGCGCTGCTTGCCCAGGTAAGTGCTTTGTTAATGCTGACCTTGTTACTTCTCCCTTGCAGGTTGCAGTGAAACCCGGAGATGGGCAAGGTCAGAGAAGCGCAGGGTGCTGCCAGGACTTGCTGCTTGCCCAGCTAAGAATTGTTATTAATGCTGTCCTTGTTTCTTTACCTTTGCAGGCTGTGGCGAACTCCGGAGATGGGCGAGATAAGCGAAGCGCAGGATGGATTCAAGACCGGTTACTTCACAGGTAAGTGTTCTTGCTCGCTAATGCTGTTCTTGTTCTTCCAGGTTATTAATGGAATCCAGATCTAGGGCTTCAGGATCGGGCCGCCGGAGAAGCAGATGAGCACGAGCTGGACACGGTGAGCGTTACGCTGCAGGAGTGCAGAATAATGCGAAGCTTGTTCTGCTGTTTGGGTGTGGTTTAAATAGCCCCCAGCTAAAGTAGTACCAGGCCAAGTAGTTCCAGGCCCAGCCACACCCAAAACACTAGACCGCATGGCTTGGTTCTAAAGAACTGAGCTGTGTAATAGGCCTCCATGTTGGATTAAGGTCCAAAACTGGTATTGCTTTATTCCTGATAATGAGCCTGGCGCCAAAGGCGCCAGGACTGACTCCATGCATGTTTCAAGGCCCTTGGGGCCAGTGTGAAGGGCTTTAGCCCCACTGCTGCCAGGGGGCTGTTATACCTGAGGGGGTCAGGGGCATGGATCAGGACAGCGGAAGATGGGCACTGGATGCCGAGATGCGGTATCCCCTTCCGTGTAACACCTTTTTCCCATTCTACCAGGTAGGATACTTAGGAACTCAACCCCTTTCCCGACACAAACACTTTCTCACAGACAGCTCACTGTGAGAAAAAACGGACTAACACCCGAGCCCTATACCTGACATGTCCCAACATAATGGTCAGGCAGAGTCAGGCAATTACTGATAATTACACACATCTGACTTCCATCAGACTTCCCCACATGGATAAAAGGCGGAGCACAAAAGCACACTTTGAACAAGGCAAAGCACATGAGGAAGCAGGAGTTCCAAGATGGCAGTTTAATATGAGGAGAAAGACGGCAGGACCGGAGATGGTTGCAAGGAGGGAAGTGCCCTTGACGTTTTCAGAGAAAGACTGTTACTTTTGAGAGCCTTTGAGAATAAGAAACATAAGACTTGGAATCAAAGCTGAACAGACTTGCATTGTGTGTGGGAGGTACCCGGGGCTCTCAGCGCATTGATAGCCAAGGCAGGGAGAAGCGTTTGCCGCCATGGTACTGTCCTTAGCTCCTACAACAGAGTAGCACCAGTGAAGTCAGTACAGCCGGTGAGTTGGGGAGATGGATACCAGACCGGGATGTGTTAGCACCAAGGTTGCAAGCAGCAACATTGTATAGAGAGATCTGAAGAAGAACAGCGTGTGAAACGTACGTGACGAAAGAAGTGAATAATTAAACAGCAGATCAGTGACTGAACTCTTGAAGCCAAGACATATACCATAAACAGAGTGGTCCGGCGCCATGTGGGTGCTCATTCGAAAGTCTCTGTCAGGTATCCAACTGAAAGATGTTGTTGTAAAAAGGAATTGTGTAATCAAAGTGGTCCTGCCACAGGTCAAGCTAAACCCTGTACACATTCAAAAGTCTTCGATAGTTAATACTCAAGGAAATTTGTCCGAGCCCGGCTGTGGGAGACTAAGGGCCTCATTACACGGTAGGCGGTGAGCCATGGCGCTATTAGCGCCATGGCTCATGCCGGTAAAATACCAGCACCGCCTTGGCGGAAAGGGGATTTACCGCCCCATTCCAAGGTTGGAGGGGCGGTAAATCCCCCTTCCGCCATTGCCCTTCCCCATTCCCATTTCTGCCCCATAGGGCTCTATGGGAATGGGGAAGGCGCTAATTACGGCACCACAATTTTGCGGTGCCGTAATTAGCTCCGAGGTCCCTTAGCGGGTTGGATTTTAACGCCTGCAAAAAGCAGGCGTTAAATCCCCCAACCCGCAAAGGGACCTCGTAGTAAGGCGGTAGGGATTTACCGGTACTGGTATTTTACCGGTACCGGTAAATCCCTACCGCCATCCGTGTAATGAGGCCCTAAGTGTATAAAAGGGGATCCGAGCCCGGAAGAGGTGGATCCAAAGGATTGAACATTCTGTAGACGAATCTGAGCCCATCTGTGAGGGGGATCCGGGGTGAACCGTGAGTCACCCGAGCAGGAGTCACTCGAGCAAGAATATTCTGTGAACATTGTATAAAGGGATCCAAGCTCAGCTGAGGGGGTTCCAGGGTGAAGAGTGAATCACCTGAATTGAATGCTTGTAAGAAGTGAAGAACTTTTAATTTGTTTTGGTACATCAGGCCCTCTGAACCAAGCTAAGTAAAGAGACTTGGGCACAGAAGGCCCTGTTGATAGTGACTGAACTGTATCCTCGTGCCGAAGAAGCTAGAGATTGTGCTACGATCAAGTGAACCGCCTTGTTCCGTGCTGAAAACATGGGGAAGGGAGGCCAACGGCCTGAGCATCCTGACATATAATTTTTGTGAACACTTCTTTCTTTTTTATAAACACCACCCCACACTATTTCTATTTAGAGCTAAGTATTGGCAATAGGTGTTTTAGTATAGTACCTTTTTATTTGACAAGGACACCACTAGGACTGCATTATTATTATTTAATAGTTGTAGCTTTATCCATCTATAGATTTAGGATTAGATAGGTGTTTATCATACCATTGTTGAAGCGCAATAAACACCCCTGAACTGTGGTTACTTGTGTCTGTTTTACCGTTATTGATGCCATGCCTTCCTTACAGTGCCAATGGTCAAACTGCACACAACACTCCCAAAATACACATCTGTGTCACAGACAAAATCCATCCTCAATATCAATAAATCATTGCTATACAAATGAAGCTGGTTTCATTACTTTGTAATAGAAGTACTTTAAATAAGAAATGTAATGTGAAAACCCAGCTCTGGCTGCCCAAGTAAATCATTCTTCTGTCACCTGCTATTATAAAGGCCCTTGCCTGAATGCAGTTTCAAAATGTCCATACTGGCACACTGTGGTGTAAACAGCCTGCTGGTGTCTGAGGACCCACGGACCACTGGTCCTGTGTTGCAGGCGTTTGGTTCGTACTGTGGGGTACATTTAAGGCCCATTTCATAACCCCCTTTGCACCAAAAACTGCATTGGAATAATGCCACAGAAGCGGCTGCGCTGTTCTTCCCTTCGCACATGTGTGGCGAGCACTGAACACTGCCACACAAAGAATGGCTCTGCATTGTTTTATATTCAAAGTAAATCATCAGAAAATGACCTACGCTCAGAACGGCATCACATTTGCTGTTCTCTCAGCTGCGCATGACATCCGAGTCGCCTTTGCAACTTGTTCTTTCTTCATGTTAAAACTCACAAAATTGTGCCCTTCCTGGAAACACACCCCTGCGTGCATTATTTCTTCAAATTGCCAAGAAGTGAGGCAATATATCTCAGGAACGGCATTGCTACTGAAAAGTCACTGACGGAGCAAAGAATTTGGTGTTTTCATTCAAGACAGCTTTTGTTTTCTTTTGCGGTGAACTATCGCGCTCGAATTGCATGAAATGAAAAAAATTACATGGCATTTTGTTTTTCCATGTCAAGATCAAAGAAATTCTTGGTAGTATCTCTCTGTGTCCAGAAACCAACGTATATGTAAAAGCCCTCCAGAAGATTAATTAAAAAGTAACTGTGGGCTGCAGAAACCACATTTGTGAACTTGACATGAAAGGAAATAAACACACATGTAAATCTGCTCATTTGCAACTCAGGAAAATGCTGTTTGAAAGTTAAATGTCAAATGACACCCTGTGCTCGCACAGAAATGTGACTGAATATGTGGGTGGGGGTTTTGCTATAAAATGTACATTATATTTATTCCCAAAATGACTGGGTTTCAGTTGGAGAAAAAACAACTCTGAAACCAGCGGAACTGGTTTTTGGCCCAGGCACTGACTTCAAGGATGCCCTGCCTCCCAGGGAAAAAGTTGCATCTATAAGGGAACCAGCCCACAAGGGCACATGAAAGGCCCAAGAGTGTGGAAATTTGCTGCCTCTCCAGACTGGTCAGCCTCCCTACAGAAAGAAACAAAGTACCCAAGTGGAACTAGTATTTCACTGAGAGGTGCGATTTCCTCCTGCACCCATTCCCAGGACCAACTGCAGAGCTTCAAAGGGTGTCATAAAAGTCCTTTGTGCAGACTGACCAAGAAGGAGACAATTTGGCTTTGGGGGTTTACAGGACCGCCCACCCATGTGACTTATCCAGCCCAATGACTTTAAAGAACTTTGTACATTAAGACATTTCTCCCAGCACCCGGAATAAGCAGTAATGTTATAGTATGACAGTTTTTCATGGGATTTATAGACAAATAGAAAGAGCCCAAGGGCATGTTTATGGCACTTGGTGAACTGGAATGGCAGGAAAAATGCATTTCAGGGGTGAATTATAAACGGCACAGACATTAAACTTGGCGAAAAGATGCAAAATATTAGCAAGCATAAGTGTAGCCATTGGCAGAATTTTAGATATTATGCTTTTCATAAAAATGATGTAATTGTGCCTAAGGGCAATGCAACATCACACAGAATTGGTGATCGGACTGTCCAATTCCCTGTGACTTATGGAATCTGTAAATCTGCTTTTTATGATGGCAACGAGTATAAAGGTGAAGTTGTGTTCCATAACTCATTTTAGGTATAAAAAAAAGTAGCTTTGTGAGATAAAGAAAGGTCATAAATGCACACACATAAATGATGTAATTTCCCCTGAACCAAATGGCCCTGGGCGAAGAGGGAAGATCAGTAGGCTGACTTATCCCAAGACAGGAAGAATTCTAGAGTACTCCCCCCCCCTAGATTGTAAATCGATTATGTCTTTTTGCCTATATAAGGGGGAGACAGGGAAACACAGGGATTCAGACTCAAAACCAGATCCAGAGACAGCTGATCCCATCCAGGCAGAACCATCCATCCATCCAGGCAGAACATCCCCATCCAGATTCAGGCATACACAAGAATCCAGGGAGAAAGGAGGAAAGGCAGCTGATCCCATCTAGGAGAGCCCAGTGACCAGATCCATTGCCCAGCTGATCCCATGCAGGAGAGCCCAGCTGTCCCAGTGACCAGATCTCTTGACCCGCTGTCTCAGTGACCAGATCCCTTGTCCCGCTGTCCAGAAACCTCAGTGGCTGTCCAGATTCACAAACTCAAGCTTACCTTGTAAGTATCACATCACTCAGTCCCAAACTGCTTATCCTGCTCTTTTAATTTTGCAGCCCGTAGAAAATCCCCTTGAAAGTCCCAAATTGCACACCCATCAGTTTTGAACCCTGCATCTCTTAGAAAATCCTATTCAACATCCCAAATTGCCAGTATCGTCTGTTATCCTCTCCATAGACAAACCTGTATTAGCCTGTGCATGTTAGCGTATTCCTTTAAGAAATCTTTCAGTTATCTGTGTAAGTCCTTAATATCATTTGAAGTAAATCAATTAATTTCCCCATTGAAAATTCATGTTCATTATTGTTGCCATTCGAAATCTACAATTTTGTTGAGTGTTTTTACTACAGTCATTAAAACATTGTCTCAACAGAAATGGGCTTTGTTTCACAAAAAACGGATTTGCATGTGCATTGCGCTTTTCTATAAATTCCGATTTGCATTTTCCCATAGAAAAACCCAAACTATCATCCCATTAATAGTAATCCCTTTCTATCAAAATCCTATCTGTTATGTGCCTGTGTTTCAGATCCTAAAAAACGATTTCCGATTTTGACAGCCCAGCCCTTCTCTGTGGCTGCTTGTCATCACACGTTCTGTGTAGAAAAGAATGTTCAGCCTGAAACAGTGTTCGGAGCTCTAACGGAGAATTTTTGCAATTGACCTCGACCTCTGGGCTCAGCTGCACGGACCTTGCCGCGAGGACACACCCATTCAGGAAGTGAGGCATTAAAGAACAACACCGACACCCTTGTGGCGTTAAGTCAGCGAGGTTTAAAGGGTGCGTATCAGCTGTTGGGAATGGGGGCGCTGGTGCTGCTACGCTCGAAAAAATCTATCTCCTTAGACCCACACTTAACCCCTCTTGGCCAGCAGAATCTACTCTACATGTGGAATAAACATTGCAGTGGGTGAGATTTTACCTCAGTATTCTACGTGACAGAAGAAGCATCAGCACAGCAAATCACCAATTCATTCAGGAACGGCCATTTTGCAGGGCGGGGGGAGAGAGGGACTCTGGCGGCGCCTCAAGCTGTCGGCGTTCCTCGCCCTGTTAACATTTACTCACCTATGTGTGAAATTATCATTAACTTTTATTAACTTATGCTTTGCTTTTTGGATAATCTAACTCACTTTAAATAGTGGATAAGGCGGGGGGCTGTGAGGTTTTCTCTCCCTCCTTCTTAGTTACCAATGACCCTAATAAGTGATATTTTTAATTTTTGATTGGATAATTTTAATTTATATGTGATTAGCTAACTTTTTTTTATTGAGGCATTTTTATCAGACTATTGTCCTTTTATTAGGTGTCTTAATCTAGTAGTTTTTTGGTTGTCCTCTCCATTATTCTTGACTCTGGGAAAGTAACATCCTGGTATTACCAGATATCAAATCTAGCTATCTGTTTACCAGAAGATGGCCCCTAAATTGAGGTCAAATAAAAATGCAAGGAAGAAGGATGATACAGATAATTCTAAGTCCCAGCCCTCATTCTTTTGCATAGAAAGACAAAAAGGGCAATAAGGAAATTACTGCCTTAGAGCAGCCCAAAATTTCAGACTTTTTGACAGAAGTAGATTTGGTTAAAGACTTTTCCAGGGGTAATGTTATTCCTACGCCAGGGAACAGGTCAATGATTGACAATCATTCTCTACTCAATATGTGCCATGACTTCCACAGTCACTCAGTGGGCCTCCAAGTAGGCCTTCTACCCTCCCAGTTAGAGAAAAGCACTGAAGTAACCAGTAGTATGAATAATATTATTGGCACTAACTTATCTATGACACCTGATCTAGAAAAAGATCGCACTGGAGGATATTGTTTCTCTGACTGAGGATGAGATAAGTGACGTTTGGAATGATTCCAAAATAATGGAGGGCAATTCAATTAACATGAGGGGGAAAATGGACTCCCTTATTGTTACCGTAGATATACTACTAGGCATTTGCACCAGGTTGATAAATGAGCAACACATTATGAAGGACCTGGTAACTCTGGCTAATGAAAACACAAAGAATTGTTAACTCTAATCCCTGCTGAGTGGCTAAAACTAAAACATCTATGTGCTCAAAAGGGCTCTAATGATGCAATAAGGGGCAATTTAAGTGAACTCTGCCTACTGGTCAATGAGGAAAAGGCTGAATTGAGCCATAGTGCAGCAGGTATTGCAGCTAATATTGACAAAGAGTTGGTGTCACCAAGTGGGAATGTGGAGGAAATAGTTATTGAGATGCTTGTCGAACAGTCAGTCTCAAGACCAGAGACGCAGATTGCATCGCAAAAGAAATGATAAGAAAGGCTCTAAAAACAATCATGGCAAATCAGGCAAAGTTAAAAAGAAAGACTCTATTAGAAAGAATAGGCTAGCTTTAGCGGAAACCACACTCAATGATATAGAATGTGTAGAAATTGCAAATAGATTTGAATTAAATGAAAAGAGTGTGGTCAAAAATAGTATTGCTAATAGAAATACATCTAAGGTAAAAGTTCTGAGTTACTGGTCGAAAGGCAATAGCAAAATGCCTACTATAGAGGAAACTATAGACCCCCAATTAAAGGTTAACATTATAGATGTTGAAGAATATAGTGAACCAGCTAATATTATTCCTCAGGCGGAAACAAAGGAATCAACAGTGAGATTTTTAGATATGCTGGCTAACCCAGAAAGGGGTAGGCTTAAATTTAGAGATAGGGAGATTTATGATATGGAAATGGAAATATTAGCCATGAGTAAAAATAGCAAGAATAAAGAGCAGATCATGGAGGAAGCATGTGGGGATAAACAGCTATTGTCAAGAAATAGAGGCAAAAGTATAAACATTATTGAGAAAAATCCTACTGATGATAGCCCTTATATAAATAGAGAATGGTTGTTGGAATGCCTTGGGAGAATACCACAGCTGCATAGTGTAAAATCCTCTGACATAGAAAGAATTATTTTACCCAAGGTAGGGAGTTGGAAAAATTGGGCAATTGTTCAATTCGGCACCGCCGTAATTGTTGAATTGCTCAGAGCATATTCAGGAGAGATTTGGAATAATTAATATGAAATTGTACTGTGCAATAAATTAGAATCTCCCAGCAATAATAGACAATGTTTGATGGATGGTAACACCCAACCTACAACAAGTCTAGGAAAACCTATTAGACCAATAACATGGATTCCTGATGAAAATCATAGATTGGAAAATTGAGTAGAGGAACCCGCTATTACGGTAATCTCATGGAGTAGCAGAGGCTACCGCTCTATTTTACAGAAAGAAAGTGTGCTTCTTCTAAAGAGTAGCAACATATTTGCACTCCAAGAAACATGGGTCCTTGGAACCATAGTAATGGATGGCTACAATATTTTATTGAATCCAGCATTAGCTGGGGACAGGGGGAGACCCATGAGGGTTCTCTGCATTGGTGTGAAATCCACTTATAATTCTAGAAAATATGAGCAATCAGATTGCTCTAACTAGGTATTGTGTGCTATTATTGAAAACATTCTCTCGGGGAAAGACCTACTACTGATTAATGTGTATTCTAGGCCAGGCGGGGAGGATTTTGAGAGAATGGAAAATATCATTAGAGACACTATTAATTGTTGGCAGGAAGAATCTCCCTACGGGCATGTAATGTTAATGGGTGATTTAAATAATTACTGTGATGTGGCTTTGGAAAGAATGGCGGTTTGCACAGAAAATGTGGAAACCATGGGGCCATTCCCCCCAGGATGATTGGGAACTCGGGCGTTAAAACAATGCCACAAATCAATAATGGTATTGCTTGGCTGAATTTACTTCAGAACTGGGACTTACATTTTGTAGATCCTACTAATAGTGGCACCAAACACGTTACATGGAGCAATGGTTCTGTCAGTTACAGATTGGATTACAAGTTTATAGACCATGGTTTGGAAAGCAGAATAATAAGGTTTGAGCATGTTCCTACTCTTCTAAGCGATCATAGTGCACTAAACTGTCTTTTCAAAGGACATAGGGTAAGAGAGGGATTTACAGTGGAAGGCTGGAATATACAAATCAATGGGGCTTCAAATCGTATATGATGGATGGAAAAAAATCTAAATATATTTGATGAGCTGTTTGATTACTTACCTATAGTGGGACAGGAGATTACCTTAAATGGTCTTAAGGTGATTGGGGATCTTTTAAATATGGTGATGAAAACAAATAGCAGAATTACACTGTCTCAATTGAAGAGAAATAAATTAAAGAGACACAAGAATCTTTATGACTGTCAGATCCAAGAAAAGAAAATGTCATTGAAGATGGATATAAATAAAATTAAAAAAGATGTGGACACTCATAATATAGAATAAACGCTGTCTATTAGAAATGCGCTTACCAAATATAAAAATTGGATTAGGGTGCATAAGAGCTATATACAAAATGCAAATTGGAAAATGATCCTGTCCTTATGTCGTACCCACGATTCGAAAAAGTTTTGGTACCTTTATAGGCAATACCTTACTGAGGAAACTGATTTGGATGTTAATACCATATCTTTGGATTTATGGATCAAGTATATCAACGACCTTTATCTTATAGAAAATTTGCCGGATGTCAGGCACAAGATAGGGTCGTCTGGAGAGGACAGAATCTTTCCGTTCAATTTGCATAATATCTTGGCAATTATTAATAAGATAAAAGTGTCAAGGGCTCCTGGCCCGGACAAATTAGCTAACATTGTTATTAAGTGAAGCCCTCTGAAATGGGCTAAGATATTGCTACTTTTGTTCACTCAAATTTGGAAAAGCGGAGACATTCCAGCTGGCTGGAGAGAAGCTCCATTTATCCCCATCTTTAAAAAAGGGAATAGAAATTGCCCTAACAATTATCAATTACTTGCGATGGCTGACTCCAACTGTAAGATCTTCTGCTCACTTTTACTTACTATTATTAATAGTTGGATCAAAGACAACAAGCTCTTATTCCCCTACCAAACAGGTTTCAGGGCAGGTTTTAGCACCCTAGATAATATGATAGCTTTGAACTGCATCCTTGGAGAACCCAGAAAAAATAAAGATTCAAGGCTCTATGTTTGCTTCATAGACTTCTACAGAGCCTTTGACTGTGTCAACAGGGATAGGCTATGGAGTAAGTTAGCTGGATGGAATATGAATCCGCTGGTATTACACCTTTTGAGGGAAATGTATAATAGAAATACATATGTTACTATTTGCCTGAATAAGGGCATCACTCGATCCTCACATATATCCACTAATCTGGCCTTAAAACAGGGATGTGCCACCTCTCCTGTCTTATATAATCTATATGTAGCGGATATGGGAGAGAGATTTGATAATATAAGACATTTTCCACCAAAGGTTGAGGGGTGTCACATTTGCTGGCTGTCCTATGTGGACAGGACGCTGGTTGGTCTGCAAAGGTCAATGGACAAACTCCAAAGGTACCCGGCAGAAAACAACCTTAAGATAAATGCCGGGAAAACTAAAATAATTATCTTTGGGGGAAGCAATGGCAAGTGTAAGAAATCGAAATTTCAATGGAAAATGTATACACAGACCATTGAAATTGTAGAGGCATACCCATATTTGGGCATGCCAATATGTGAAAAACCTACCCCTAAATATTATCATGAGATGATAACAAATAAAGTCTCTACGAAATGCAACCTGATTAGATCATACATTTCTACTAAAGGTAGTTATTCAGTCGAAGGCCTACTAGAAATTTACAAGAGTTGCATTGTACCGGGTGCCTTGTATGCCCTGGAATCTTTATTATCTAGATTTTTGGCAGATCTGGACAAAATAGAAGGCAAATTGTGGAGACCAGCATTGAGACTTTCCAGATCTACCCCTATAGCTGCAATTAGATGCAAATTGGGCCCTACTTCTCTCACCACATTATGGAAGATTAATAGCTACAAGCTTTATATAAGAATGCTATCACTTAGGGAA